>NC_090440.1:1451229651-1451834095 GCF_031143425.1 Pleurodeles waltl | reverse complement strand
AACAGCATCCCTTATGTGATAGGGCAACTCCAGAGGCACTGTGTGTGGCTAATAGGTGAGCCGAAAGTCCCCACACAGTTTCATTTGATGTCTGCGTTTGGGGGATTCCCTAATGTTTGGAGGATGTTTAACAGTTGTCCCTCGATATTTGCAGGTGACTCTGGTTACCCCAACCTGTCACGACTACTGACCCCAGTGAGGAATCCCAGGACAAGGGCAGAAGAACGCTACAATGAGGCACATGGGTGAACTAGGAGGATAATAGAACGCACCTTCGGCCTCCTGAAGGCTAGATTCCTGTGCCTCCATCTGACAGGTGGATCCCTATACTACTTGCACAACCTGGCTATGCGACGCCAGGTGCCTTTTCTGCAGGAGGATGGGCCTGATGTAGGTCTTGGGGCAGCTGTGGAGCCTGTGGATAGTGAAGACGAGGAGGCAGAAGAAGAAGATGTAGACAACAGAAACAACATCATCATGCAATACTCCCAGTGAGACACAGGTAAGAAGATGGAACTGCTTCCCACATCTCATACTATAGTAGGAGCTAGCATAAATCTGCCTTTTTCACTCTGTGTATGGACCCTGACTTGTCACTTTGGCTTTCCATTTCACAGATGTGGCTCCCAATTTTTGCCCTCTGCTATGTTTACTCCTGGCCTACAGCTGTGTAACCTTGGTATGTGAACAAGTACATTGGCATTGCTATATTCCAGAGATTTTGCAAATACACTTTTGTGAAAGCACAGACTGACTCCAGATTGTTTTGTGAATCAAGGGTGTTTATGTCTGTGCAAATAAGTGGAGGTGTGTGTGAAATGGGATGGGGTGATGGTGGAGGAATGTCCATGGCAGAGTCCAGTCTATTTGTATCACAGGTGCATTGTCCAATGGGGCATAGGAAGTGGAGCAATGGCAGTTTAAGGTGGACAGGATGAAAAGTGGGACAGAGGGGTGACACTCAGGAGGGTCTTATTTCCTGGCGGGGGTCTTGGCAATGTTCTCTGTCTTGTTCCTCGATCTCAGGGACCATTTGCGGGCTGGTTCTCCTTCTGCAGGGGGTGGGGTGCTGGTGGCCCGTTGGTCCTGTGGCGGTGCCTCCTGCCCACTAGCGCCGGCGGAGGTGGAGGTCTGTTCATCGTCCAGGCTAGTGTCAGGGGCCCATTTGTGGCCTGCTGTGTCCCTCATGGTGTTGACAAGGTCTCCCAGCAACCCTGCAATGGTGACCAGGGTGGTGTTAATGGACTTCAAGTCTTCCCTGATCCCAAGATGGTGTTCCTCTTGCATCTGCTGGGCTACTGAAACTTGGCCAATACTGTGCCCATGGTCTCCTGGAATGGTGGTATGCTCCCATGATGTTGGAGAGTGCCTCATGGAGAGTGGGTTCCATGGGCCTGTCCTCCCCCTGTTGCACAGCAGTCCTCCCAGTTTCCCTGTTATCCTGTGCCTCTGTCCCCTGAACCGTGTGCCCACTGCCACTGACCCCAGGTCCCTAATTGTCTTGGGTTGGTGGGTTTGCCTGGGGTACCTCTAGTGGTGGACACCCTGCTGATTGACGTGTCCTGGGGACAGAGGGATGGGCCTGCTGGGTGGGTGCTGTGGTGGTGTTTCCTGAGGTGGTGTTAGGGTTTGTGCACAGCAAAGAGCATGTCCCCTCTCACTGCACTAGTGGATTCTGTAATAGCTCCCTTTTAAACTTACTATTGAAAGCCTTTCTTGTTATCTCACCTTCTCCCCCCCCCTAGGCTTCTGTGTATGTTGTTTAATGTGCTGTTTTGTTTACACATTGGGCCTTGCTTTTACCAAGGCTTCTTTAAAACACTCCTCTCTAGGCCATGTGTTAATTTAACTCATTTGCATAATAACTGAAACTCTGCACACCTTTCAAGAACATGTGCAGCATGTGAGGACCACACCCAGCTCTTCAAACCACACCCAGCTCTGCACACCTTTCAAGAACATATGCAGCATGTGAGGACCACACCCAGCCCTGTCTATAAAAGGCAGCCCCGAGCCTCACCCAGTGCTTGTGCTCGTCTACCTCCCGCTTACCTGAGGACAGATCCCTCGGCGCTGGCACTCCTGCTCTCTACAGACTTTCATTGGCTTCAATGGGCGCAGCTGCTGGCTCTTCCTTCTTCCGGTTTCCGGTTCCTCCTTGCCTTAGCCTCTCTCCTACAAGCAACCTGCAAAAGAGAAAGAAGACAAGGTTAGACTGATCAGTATCTCTTGCCAGCAACAAGTAAGTGCAAAACTTTTATTACCTGAAAGAACTTAGACAACAATTTCTGGATTCGTGTATAGACAATTTGAAACAAGATACCTTCCACGAACATTGTGATTCAAACTCTTTGTTACAAGAATACTTTGCGGAACTTTGTGAAGCAAACATTTTCTTTTTTTTATGGAACTTTTAAGAATCGAACCGTGGAAACCATTAACAGCAAGGCAAACAGTAAATCAAGGACTTGCACAAATTACATGCTGTATTTTGACGTAAAAGTACAGTATTTGTTTTATAAAAGATTCTGGAAATATGGGAAAAGTGAGTCTGCTATTGGGAATTTAGGCTTTAGTTATATTAAGATGAATGTTTGATATTGGTAATTCTGATAACGGTATTTGTTTAATGTTTTAGAAGCTTTAGAGTAATAGAAAGCACATCCCAGAGCAGGAACACATTCCAAACCTGGAAACTAGAGACCAGGATCCAAGAGGTACTTTTAGAAGAAAATTTCTAATAAATAAAGGGATAGTCAGGAACCCAGTTAGGAATAGGTTGTACTTATCTGTTCTTTGTTTATGTTTCATTAGGCACCAGTTTCTACAAAAGTCAGAGAGGGCCGCAGATTTGTGCAGCACTTCAACAGTGGAAACGCAAGAACGGTGTTGTCTCTTTATTTTATTTTATCCACTTCCCCCCTTCCCTTGAGCTTCTGTTCTTAGTGCACTGTTTTAAAAACTAGTGTGCTGGAACAAGCAGTTTCAGGGTGGGGTCGGATTGTCTTCAACCTCCATCAGAACTGAACAAGGACTCAGGTGAGCTGGGCTTTGACAGAAGCACAAGCCTTAAAAAAAAAAAAAAATTTACAAAAATGTCAGTTCTGGTGGACGATGAATATCGGGGAAGAAATAGAGGGCATTGACGTCACGGATATGGCGCAGGCCCTAAATGAGGACTTGGCTCATAATGAATCAGTGCCTGGCATCTTGCAACATATGCAAGAGGAAATAGAGAGATTAAAGATGGAGAATACCTCTTTATAACAGGATTTAAGCAGGTATAAATTTAGGGTATCTCATTGGAACACAGCTTTTACGCCTTTGTTTAAAACCTCCTCAGAGACAGGGGCGCCATCAAAACATACAACTTTGCCTCCCCCAGTTGAGGTCACTGTTAATGTTCCTAATGCTGTGCCCTTAGCAGCACCTGAACGTTTTCATGGAGATAGTAACAAATTCCATGTTTTTATCAATCAATGTCAATTACACTTCGTTTGTAAGCCACAACAGTTCCCTACTGATGCTACGAAAGTGGCATTCGTCTTGTCTTATTTGGGTGGCACAGCAGCCAATTGGTCAATTCCTTTCGTGGAGAGAGATGATCCCATCCTCCATAATTGGAATCAATTTAAACGTACCATGACCAGCCTTTTTGCAAAACACACTTTCATGCAGGCAAGTGATAATGAGCTTTTAAATCTTAAACAAGGTAACAAGGATTTATTGACCTATCTCACTAGTTTTAATCGTTTACTCACCGAGACACAGTGGCCAGAAGAAAAGCGTGTCTCCCTTTTCTATAAAGGTTTGAGAGACGAGTTAAAAGACGCGCTGGCTCATATCGTTGATTTGCCAGAAGGCTATTCGGACTTTGTAGATTTAGTTGTGAAATTAGAACATCGACTAGGAGAAAGAAAGGGAGATAAATACAAACTGGAATCACGGTTAACTTTTATTAGACACGAGAAGAAAGACCCAGATAATAAACTCCCTGAACCTGAGCCTATGCAAATAGGGACACTCAGAGGTCCACTCACATCAGAGGAAAAAGAAAGAAGGAGAAAACTTCAATTATGTTTATATTGTGGAAGGGCAGGTCACTTTGCCAGAGAATGTCCAGTAAAGCCTAAAAATTCACGAAAGGGTGCTGTTTCCTCCACCTCCTCAACTGAATCGGGAAACGATTAAGCTCGACAAGGGGAGAGGTTACTTGTTCGAGAAAGCATCTTAATCAAACCTCTAATGCTGCAGCCTTCATGGTACCGCACATACCTAGACATTTCATAATTCAGGTCGTTTTAATTGTTACTACCCAAGTGAGGCATTCTCTACCTGTCCTACTGGACTCAGGCGTGACAGGAAATTTTGTGGATAATAAGTTAGCTGAAAACTTAGGACTTCCTATGTGCCTAAAGCCTTGTCCAGAAGCAGTATGTGCAGTGGATGGGTCAGAATTGACCTCTGGATTAATCACAAAACAAACAAGTCCTCTTGTTATGGTCTGTCAGAACGGGCACACAGAGGTGATTAGCTTTGATCTGATAGATACTCCTAATTTTGGTTTGATTCTCGGGGTACCCTGGTTAACAACTCATAACCCAAAAATTGATTGGGTGAATAGAACTGTTACTTTGGATTCCTCTTTCTGTAGAACCAATTGCTATCAAGAAGCAGGTACAGAACAGAGCACAGTATTACACTGTGCTAGTGTTACACAAGATGAACCAAGTCTCCCTCCTGAATATTCTGACTTTAAAGACGTCTTTGATCCAGTAAAGGCTAGTGTGCTGCCCCCACATAGGTCTTATGACTGTCGTATAGATCTTATCCCAGGGGCCCCTTTACCTAATAACAGAGTATATGCTTTGACTGACGAAGAAACCAAATACTTAAGAACCTACCTAGATGACCTACTACAGTCTGGGTTCATCCGTCATTCCACATCTCCGGTGTCATCTCCACTCTTTTTTATCCCGAAGCCGGATAAATCCCTGTTCGCGTTTATCGATTATAGAGGACTAAATAAGGCTACAATAAAGAATAAATATCCTCTTCCTCTAATACCTGTGTTGTTGGATCAATTAAGACATTCTACTGTATACACTAAACTAGATCTGCGGGGAGCTTACCACCTGGTCTGAGTAAAAGAGGGGGATGAGTGGAAGACAGCTTTCAAGACAAAGTTTGGTTTATTTGAGTACACAGTAATGCCCTTTGGGTTATGTAATGCCCCTGCTGCCTTTCAGTTCTTTATAAATGAGGTCCTACACGAATTCCTGGACGTTTGTGTCATAGTATACATAGACGACATCCTCATTTACTCTAAGAACTCAGAAGAACATACCCAACATGTTCGTGCAGTATTATCAAAGTTAAAAGAAAATCATCTTTTTGCTAAGTTAGAAAAGTGTACTTTTAATGTCAGCAAGGTGGACTTTTTAGGATACTGCCTGTCACCTCAAGGAATAACTATGGATGTAAAGAAAATCAGTGCTATTGCTGATTGGCCAGAACCATCCTCTGTAAAAGATATTCAGAAATGTCTGGGTTTCGCCAATTTTTATAGGAGGTTTATTGCACATTTTGCAGACATTGCGGCCCCAATAACTACCTTGTTGCGGAAAGGGCAACGATTTCTTTGGACTGATGATGCGGCACACGCCTTTCAACTCCTAAAACAAAAGTTCACTTCAGCCCCAATTCTGAAACATCCTGATCCTGACTTGCCTTTTTTTGTTGAAGCGGATGCTTCACAAGTAGCTTTAGGAGGAGTTCTCTCTCAACGAGATGCAGTAGATGGCCAGATACATCCTATAGCCTTCTATTCCAAAAAGTTATTACCAGCTGAACAAAATTACACTGTGGCTGAAAGGGAACTACTAGCTATCAAAGTAGCCTTTTCAGAATGGAGGCACCATTTAATGGGAGCCAAGTACCCAGTTACAATCTTTTCTGACCATAGGAACTTACAGTTTTTTGGATCACTTAAAGCACTAACACCACGTCAGATGCGCTGGTTACATTTTTTTAGCACATTTGACTTTGTAATAACCTATAGACCAGGTGCACAACAAATTCAATCTGATGTGTTATCTAGATACGGACATACTTCAGACATGAAACAAGATAAAATAGGAGAACCCATTATTCCTCCCCAAAAGTTTTTGGCACCAGTACAACAGAAGGATTTCATCACAGATCTATATAATGCACACATGCAAATAGCACCTCAGGATTGGTTAAAGGATTCCCATAACACAATACAATGAGGTTTATTGTATCATGACAACATGCTGTTAGTGCCCACCTCTGAATTACAAACACAGGTGATAATTTGGCATCACGCCTCACCGTTGGCAGGTCATCCTGGTTGGGTAAAAACCCTGGAAAATGTGCAAAAACACTTTTGGTGGGACACTATAAGAAAGGACATTAAGCAATTTGTCACTACCTGTCCAATTTGTGCAAGACATAAATCTTCTCATAAGGCCCCTGACGGCTTGTTAATACCAATGCCAACACCCAAACAACCTTGGCACACTGTGAGCGTAGACTTTATTGTAGGTTTACCACCTGTAAAATCTTTCACAACAGTGTTGGTTATAGTGGATTTTTTATCTAAAATGGCACATTTTGTACCATTACGGAAATTACCCACGGCGGCAGAATTTGCCGATATTTTTATAAGGGAAATTGTGCGTTTACATGGTTTGCCAAGCAAAGTGGTGTCAGACCGAGGGAGCCAGTTCAACTCTAAATTTTGGAAAAAATTATGTAAAAAACTGAAAATAGATGTGGCATTATCCACTGCTTTCCACCCAGAGACAGATGGACAGACTGAACGACTGAACCAAACCTTACTTCAAACGCTACGTTGTTTATTGGCTGATTATTCTAGTGAATGGTTGGAAGCTCTCCCTGTAGCGGAGTTTGTTTATAATAATACTGAGCATTCAGCTCTACTTTGCTCACCATTCTATTTCTTGCAGGGGTATCATCCAAGAGCTATACCCATTTTGTTAGAAGATTCTCTGTTACCTACTGTAACGGATAGACTAACGAGGTTAGGTGACATACAAGACAAAGCCAGGAAACATTTATTAAAGTACAAGGAAAGCATGAAAAGACAAGCAGACAAACACAGATCTGAGGCCCCAATGTATAAAATAGGTGACAAGGTATGGCTCTCCACAAAGAACCTAAACATAGAGGGATCCCGAAAGCTGCAACCACGTTTCATTGGACCCTTTAGTATAACTGCCATAGTAAACCCGGTAACAGTAAAATTAGATTTACCAAAAGAATATCCAGTACATACTACATTCCATGTGTCCTTGCTTAAGCCGTACAATCCAAAAACCCGACCTGAACCACCACCTCCACCCATACCAATTAAGGGAAATCTAGAATATGAAGTGAAAAGCATAAAAGACTCAAAAAGAATGAATGGACGTCTGTTTTATTTAGTAGAATGGAAAGGATATGATGAATCTGAGAATTCATGGGAACCAGCATCATATGTACATGCCCCACAGCTGATTAGACGGTTTTATTTAAA
This sequence comes from Pleurodeles waltl, assembly GCF_031143425.1. Lineage (NCBI taxonomy): Eukaryota > Metazoa > Chordata > Amphibia > Caudata > Salamandridae > Pleurodeles > Pleurodeles waltl. The sequence goes on along the minus strand of NC_090440.1, from coordinate 1,451,826,534 downwards.
AAATCCAGGAAAACCCCGTCCTGTAGGAGGGCCTTTGAGGGGGGCAACTGTTAGGGTTTGTGCACAGCAAAGAGCATGTCCCCTCTCACTGCACTAGTGGGTTCTGTAATAGCTCCCTTTTAAACTTACTATTGAAAGCCTTTCTTGTTATCTCACCTTCTCCCCCCCCCCCCAGGCTTCTGTGTATGTTGTTTAATGTGCTGTTTTGTTTACACATTGGGCCTTGCTTTTACCAAGGCTTCTTTAAAACACTCCTCTCTAGGCCATGTGTTAATTTAACTCATTTGCATAATAACTGAAACTCTGCACACCTTTCAAGAACATGTGCAGCATGTGAGGACCACACCCAGCTCTTCAAACCACACCCAGCTCTGCACACCTTTCAAGAACATGTGCAGCATGTGAGGACCACACCCAGCCCTGTCTATAAAAGGCAGCCCCCGAGCCTCACCCAGTGCTTGTGCTTGTCTACCTCCCGCTTACCTGAGGACAGATCCCTTGGCGCTGGCACTCCTGCTCTCTACAGACTTTCATTGGCTTCAATGGGCGCAGCTGCTGGCTCTTCCTTCTTCCGGTTTCCGGTTCCTCCTTGCCTTAGCCTCTCTCCTACAAGCAACCTGCAAAAGAGAAAGAAGACAAGGTTAGACTGATCAGTATCTCTTGCCAGCAACAAGTAAGTGCAAAACTTTTATTACCTGAAAGAACTTAGACAACAATTTCTGGATTCGTGTATAGACAATTTGAAACAAGATACCTTCCACGAACATTGTGATTCAAACTCTTTGTTACAAGAATACTTTGCGGAACTTTGTGAAGCAAACATTTTTTTTTTTTTTATGGAACTTTTAAGAATCGAACCGTGGAAACCATTAACAGCAAGGCAAACAGTAAATCAAGGACTTGCACAAATTACATGCTGTATTTTGACGTAAAAGTACAGTATTTGTTTTATAAAAGATTCTGGAAATATGGGAAAAGTGAGTCTGCTATTGGGAATTTAGGCTTTAGTTATATTAAGATGAATGTTTGATATTGGTAATTCTGATAACGGTATTTGTTTAATGTTTTAGAAGCTTTAGAGTAATAGAAAGCACATCCCAGAGCAGTAACACATTCCAAACCTGGAAACTAGAGACCAGGATCCAAGAGGTACTTTTAGAAGAACATTTCTAATAAATAAAGGGATAGTCAGGAACCCAGTTAGGAATAGGTTGTACTTATCTGTTCTTTGTTTATGTTTCATTAGGCACTAGTTTCTACAAAAGTCAGAGAGGGCCGCAGATTTGTGCGGCACTTCAACAGTGGAAACGCAAGAACGGTGTTGTCTCTTTATTTTATTTTATCCACTTCCCCCCTTCCCTTGAGCTTCTGTTCTTAGTGCACTGTTTTAAAAACTAGTGTGCTGGAACAAGCAGTTTCAGGGTGGGGTCGGATTGTCTTCAACCTCCATCAGAACTGAACAAGGACTCAGGTGAGCTGGGCTTTGACAGGTGGGAGGCTCTGTGGTGGTTTGTGATTGTCTCAGAGGAACCGACTGTCCCGAGGTCCCTAATGAGCAGGGCTGGTCATCTTGATCCAGGCGTGCAGAGCTGCTGTCATCACTAAGGGCTTCTTCTGTGGGGGGACTGGATATGTCTGGCACCTCCTGTCCAGTGACGTTGGGTATGGGTCCTGTTGGGGTGTAAATGCATAATTTTAGTATCTGTGTGTGCCATCTTGTGCATTGGGTGTGGTACCCTCTACTCCTGTGCTTGCGTCATTGTGTTAGCACTTTTGTGATAGTTGGTTTGGGGTCTGTGTGGGTTTCTGTACTGGACATGCTTTGGTGACGGTGGTCCATGCATAGGTGTTGCATGCAGGGCCTTGGTATTGAGCTGTGTGGGTTGTGATTGTGGGACATATGGAGTTGATGGAGTGATGGGGTTGAGGGTAAGAGTGGGAGTATGTGATTGCATGCAGGTGGGGTGGGGGGATATGGTAGTAAAGCTATGATTTACCAGAGTCCAGTCCTCCTGCTACTCCTGTGAGACCCTCAGGATGCATGATCGCCAAGACTTTCTCCTCCCATGTTGTTAGTTGTGGGGGAGGAGGTGGGGGTCCACCGCCAGTCCTCTGTACAGCAATCTGGTGTCTTGATACCACGGAACGTACCTTCCCCCTAGGTCGTTCCACCTCTTCCTGATGTCATCCCGTGTTCTTGGATGCTGTCCCACTGCGTTGACCCTGTCGACAATTCTTTGCCATAGCTCCATCTTCCTAGCAATGGATGTCTTCTGCACCTGTGATCCAAATAGCTGTGGCTCTACCCAGATGGCTTCCTCCACCATGACCCTGATCTCCTCCTCAGAAAACCTGGGGTGTCTTTAAGGTGAAATGATGTGGTGTGGGTGATGTGTGAGGTGCTGTCTGTTGTGATGTGTGGGGGGTGTATTGGTGTGTGTTGTCTGAGGTGCATGGATGTTGTATGAGTGATGGTGTTGTGTGTCTGTGGATGCTGGTGTTGTGTTAGCTAATCTCTCTCTCTGGCCTTCTTTCAGATTTTTGGTTGTAAGGGGTTGTTGGGTAATGTGGATGTGTGCTTTATATTGGTGTGGTGTGTGTATGTGTATCAGGTGTGTGTATTTCAAATTGCCCAATGTAGTTGTGTTTTGTAAGTGTGTGTGTATTTTCAGCGCGGCGCTGTGTACCGCCAATGGATTACCGTGGTTGAAAGACCGCCCCGTTGATACGTGAGTCGTGATAGTGTGGGCGTATTCTTGTTGGTGTGATGGTGTAGGTTTTGGTATCGCCAGTTTATCACTGACCTTTGGTGTGGCGGACTTGTGTGGGTGTCTGTATTGTGGCTGATTCCGAGATGTGAGTCGTGATACCTGTAGCGGAATTCCTCTGACGCAATGGTATGTTGGCGGTCTTCAGCATGGCAGAAAGAGGGATTTACCGCCAGGGTTGTAATAAGGGCCAAAGTTTTGTGAGAAATTTCATCCGAAAATGGAAGGAGAAATAATTCCATGGACCATACATGGTGACCATGGTGACCCCTACTGCCCTCAAGGTCATCACATCTAAGTCTAGCATCTCCCCAAGTCTCATAAACAATGTACATGGAACAGGAGGGAGGAAGAAGATTGTCATCATAAAAATACCTCCCTCCACCTTTGCTTTTGGACAATTCTTTTTTTAAAAGACGGCACAAAAGATATGTATTTTTGTTTTCTTCTTCTCTTTTGTCTCTTGATTCTGTTTGTTTTGATTCTCTATAGCAATGAACTATTCAGTTGTAATATTTTATATGTACAAAGGTAACTTTCTTATAATAATAATGTGACCCGAATGCCCATACTCAACTGTTAGAAAATATGTGGTATCAGTATATGTTAGACGTAGGTACAGAAAACACTAATGTATCCTGTTTGTGTGTTCCCTAATTCCTCATGATACTGGCTCAGATAGGCTACATTCAACAAAAGAAGTACCCCCAAGTACAGCTCTATATTTATTAGATCTTTACATGTGTAGGATTAAGGCCCAAATGTCATTGACACATGCCAAAGTAGCACATTTCTTAGTTAACGCCACAAAATATGACTCTTTAGCAGAAGTATTATACATTCTCACAGATAGACAGGGCATAAAAGATAAGATATCACGTATGAAGAAAACAGGTTGTCCTACACTGTAGGTTGGATCCAGATGATCCTAGACCTAAGTTTTTTAGGAGTAACAGCTATTTAGTAAACCCTTTAACCTCAGATTGTGTCTGTAGGCTAGGATTTAGAGTCACTGGATCAGTCTTTGTCCATGATCAATGGCATTCTGATATTGAATTTTCCTCTAGGGTTATATCTTTATGGAAAGGTATTGATGTTAGTCAGGATGCAATAGGGAGGTCTACACATATTTGAGATGAAAACATTTCACATTACACTTGGATAGATATCACAGTGAGTCCTCAGACTATCATGAGATTAACTTCTGTTTCTTTGTTTCAGAGGAAATGGCACTGTTGATGTAGGCCAAAATATTGGTTGTAAGACTACAATAGATAACACCATTATGCAGGGGGGCACCTCCAGCCTCATGGACTATTATTGGCTGTTAGAAATGGGATCCCTAGTTGGCACTCGGTTTGCACCCCGTCCAAGTAGGGACCCTCACTCTAGTCATGATAAGGAAGATATCCAGCTTAGATAACCTCTGCTCACCTCCTTGGTAGCTTGGCACGAGCAGTCAGGCTTATCTCAGAAGTAATGTGTGAAGCAACTGCACGTAACACACAGTCGTACAGTGAAAACACTACAAAAGGACACCACACCAGTTTTAGGAAATAGCCAAAATTTATCAGTATAAAACAAGACCAAAACAAGAAAAATCCAACATACAGTAATACAGATGTGAATTTTGCTAAAATTAACATAAAAATACAGTCCCTTTAAGTCGATAGCTTTGTCTGGGGCTATCACGGCATCGAGAACGACAAATCCAACAGTTCCAGCCACGGTGTCGTGGCCAACTAGGGTGTTGGGAAGACGTGCAAACAGTACCTTGGAAATGTAGGGCATTGTGATCCTCGTGATGAGGTCCAGAGTGCACCGCCACAGGTGTCTGTTCCGGAGGTCGGTGCGGGGATTGTCAGGCTCTTGAAGTAACACATGTTGCAGATCAAACTCCAGGCTGTTGACGAAGTCAGGGGCTCTAGCGTGGGTGGCAACTAGGCTGTGGTGCAAAGCGGGACAATGCGACGTACGGTGCCCAGATATCACAGTGCAGGGCTGAAGTGTGAAGTGGGGCAGTGCAATGTGGGGTGTCTCCAAGTCATGGTGCAGGCAGCGGCGGTGTCGTTGTTGAAGCACTGTCATCGGTAGGCCCATGCCTGCGGCGCGGGCTCCGTGAGGAGCCATAGGTCGCAGTGCAGACAGGGGTGTCTGTTGACGATTTTGGAGTCAATGGCACTGGTGTTGATGGACCGGGGCTGCTTTACGGGACGGTGATTTGTGTACCTCACAAGTGGTGTCCTCAGGCCATGGTGCAGACAGAGGTGTCAGTGTGAGCATGGAGTGGTGTTGTCAGGGATGCCAAGACAGCAGTGTGAGCAAGGCGATACGAAGTGCGGGGCCCACAGGTCACGTTGCAAGCAGCGGCTCGGTCACGGCGTCAGGTGGAGGCGTCGGTGAGACCAGGGTTGCAGTGCTAAGAGGGACATGGCTCCGTGCAGCATTGTAGGGTCACGATGCAGGCAACGGTGTCGTTGACGCCGTTGCAGTAATTTTTATTCTGTTGCAGCACTAAACACATGGTTCCCAGTGCTGTAGGCAGATGAAGTTTGAGTCTTTGATATCCCTGAGACTTTCAACAGAAGGCAAGCTCTATTCCAATCCCTTGGAGAAACTTCACAAGCAGGATACACAACCACGTCTAATCTTTGCCCTCTTTAAAGCAGAACCAGCAAATGCAGGCCAACCCAGCAAAGCACACACAGCAAAGGGGAAGTACTCCTCTTCCAGCTCTTAAGCTCTTCTCGTTGGCAGAGAAGTGTTCTACAAGTCTGGGGTTTTGGGTCCACTACTTATGCCCCTTTCTCCCTTTGAATTAGGCAAACTTGAAAGAAAAATCTCTGGTGTTCACAAGGTCCTGCCTTGCCCGAGCCTGGCCCCAGGCATGCACTGGGGGTTGGAGACTGCATTGCGTGGGGACAGGCACATCCCTTTTAGCTGTAAGTGTCAGCTCCTCCCTCCCCACTCTAGCCCAGGAGACTCATCAGGCTATGCAGGCTACACCCCAGCTCACTTTGTGTCACTGTCCAGAGGGAATTCACAACAGTCCAACTGTTAGTCCGACCCAGGCGTGGAATACACAAGCAGGCAGAGGAACAGAATGGTTTAAGCAAGAAAATGCCCACTTTCCAAAAGTGGCATTTTCAAACTGACAATCTAAAAACCAACTTTACCAAAAGGTGTATTTTTAAATTGTGAGTTGAGAGACCCCAAACTCCACACCTCTATCTTCTCCCCATTGGGAATCTGCACTGAAAGGATGTTGAAAGGCAGTCCCTATGTTAACCTATGGGAGAAATATGTCTTACAATAGTGAAAAACGAATTTGGCAGTATTTCACTATCAGGACATATAAAACACAACAGTACATGTCCTACCTTTTGAATAGACTGCACCCTGCCCATAGGGCTACCTAGGTCCTACCTTAGGGGTGACTTATCTGTAGTAAAAGGGAAGGTTGGGGCCTGGCAAGTGGGTACACGAATTGGCAGTTTAAAACTGCACACACAGACACTGCAGTGGCAGGTCTGAGACATGTTTTCAGGCTGCTTATGTGGGTGGCACAATCAGTGCTGCAGGCCCACTAGTAGCATTTGATTTACAGGCCCTAGGCATACACAATGCACTTTACTACAGACATACTAGTAAAATATACCAATCATGGTTAAACCACTATCACCAATACAATTTACACAGGGAGCACTTGCACTTTAGCACTGGTTAGCAGTGGTAAAGTCTGCAGAGAAAATAAATCAGCAAAACAGATCTAAAAACAATAGGAGGAAGAAGGCAAATATTTGGGTATGACCCTGCAAAAACTGACATTTCCAGCACTGGCATTGTGGAGAATTACTGTATATCTAGTTGCTACCAAACTGGGGTGAAATCGGCTACATTGTGACCTTGCACAATCAGGATTCAGTAGTTCCTGGAATTAATCTGACAGCTGTACATGAACACTCCATGAGCCATCCAAAGACCTTGCTGCATCATAATTGAAGTAAGAGAACTGCAAAGTATTGAGCACTTGGAGTGACATTCCTCAGTAGTACCATTTGTTTAATGATGAACAGCTATTTTTGGGGAGTATTCTGCTGTTTGTTCAGCCTAAAGCAACAGCTTGAAAGGACATTATTAAGTCTATCAACACTACAAAGGATGGGGTTAATGTGATTAAGGAAGAGCTGCATTCAATGAGACTGATGGTAATGCAGAACCGCTGTGCACTTGACCTTATGACGGTCATGCAAGGAGGGGTGTGCAAGAAAATTGGAACAGGGTGCTGTATTTTCATTCCAGCAAATGATGTAGATAATGGAACTTTATCAGAAGACATACAGACAGTGCATAATCTACAAAGGAAAATGGCAGATGAAGATGGTGCCCCAGATGGGTCGTTGACTTTACTGCCATCCTGGATGTTGGGACTATTGGGAGCCTTGATTCAAGCTATTGTAGCCTTATTATGAATATATTGTGTTGTACAATTGATCCTAGCATGTTGTAGAAGGTTAGGTGCTGATGTGGGAGGGATGTTTCTAGTTAGGACACTAGCACATGTAGTAGATTCTCAGAGTAATATAAATCATTTAATGCCAAATGTAGACCAAGGTTTAGGTCCAACAATTGAAATATCAACTAGAGGTGATAATGTTACAGAAAATGTAGAATATGAATGTGAAAACATAAGGCAAATACAGACACCGACAGAAAGCGCTGCACATCTGTACGTAGTAAAAGAAGATTTCAGGCCCAAAACTAATACTGACGGAATAAGGTGAAGAGTTCATTTGAGGTCATAATGGAACCAGTAATGTGAAAGGGTTGCAGTTAAAGGCCAACTCGTGTTTAATAAGCATGAAGAAATGTTCGATCTTAACACACAGGCTCATTGGCACATACTTCGTGTTTCCAATGTGTAGTCTGACCTTATTAGACAATGAATGCTGGAAATCTAATCAGGTCAGACTACACAGAGGTCTTAGGTTCACAATGATAAAGCAAACATTTTATTAAAGTTTTATTTACAGCAAAGATGTTGGTATTCAAGCACAAAGAATGGTTAGTTTGTTAAGCACTGTTAAAGTAACAAATGAAGGATGTGTAGGAGATTATCTTAGAGTTTAATAGTTACAGGGTCACAGTTGTTACAATGTTTTTCTGTTTCCAATCTCTAACTGACAAGTCAATTATTATTTGCTGCTTTGTAATAAAACATTGCATGGTTTTGTATATAAGAAGCTGTCTGACGAACAGCAAATTGAGACCAGGCTGCCTGCCTGTGTGAAGAGGTTCGATCTCTCTGTCACAACAGTAAAGGGCTATCTTTACAATGCCAAAGAATAGTTTTTTTTCTCCATTTTCTACGTTTTTGAATTACCCTGCAACAAGTAGCTCCTTGCCATATATTATAAGGATATTGCAAGTCACTGAGGAGTTCCATTACCATACAGAAAACTGAGGCTGAAAAGCTAAATTCTTTTATAAAGTCATTGAACACCGAGGTGACTTGTAATATAATTATAATGTACCCCAGTGGGTATGTTATTCCTTATAATAAATGGTCACACCATAACCCTTCCCACAAACCACACAAATCCTTGTTATAGAGCTCTTTCATATGAAAGAGATAGGATGTTGCCAAACATAAAGAATAATATTAGAACCTGTAGCGCAAAATTAAACATCCCATGTTGGCTTATAATTTATAGAAATGTGTAGCCGGATTCTAGCTTTCCTATAATTACCTAAAGTGGTAAAAATAAACAAATTCCCATAAATATCCCCTTTCTGTTTCTAGAAACACAGAGCAGAAGCAGGGAAAGCCACATTTTGTTCTTGTTTTTTAAAATGCAGGTTTAATTATGCTCTGTGATCTGCCTTTCACCATAGCATCTAACTCCACCAGCAGGCATTGTGATTTCAGAACTAAATTGTAATAAGTTATGAGAGCTAAGCAGCTATGTACATTCTCTATTACAGGTGACCAGGTAAGTCCCAAGATGTCTGTAATAAGGAAATTAGAGACAGGCTTTTATACAGTGATTGCAGGCTCCTATGTATGCATAGCAGAATTATAACAGGTTTCGGTAGACATGCAAAGTATGGGAGGCTATCACTGGAGGCTATCACTCAGTAAGTGTTTTAAGACTGTTACGTTCAGTGCTTATAACACCATGTTAACTTCCCTGTGCAGATTGTACTGTGGTTCCTCTTAATCATATGAACATGAGATTAGCGTATTAAGGGCCAGATGTAGCAATTTCTGATTTTGCGAATTGGATGCAGTACGGTGTCTCAGACACCGACTGCGAGTCGCTATGGGGTCACAAAGACCCACCTCATTAATATTAATGAGGTGGGTTGCATTTTGCGACCCCATAGTGAGTCCCTGCACTCACAGGGATGGTGGCCTGCTGTAGTCAGCAGACCTCCATGTCTGTGACTGCTTTTTAAATAAAGCAGTTTTTTATTTATTTTGCAGCCCGTTTTCCTTAAAGGAAAACGAGTTGCAAAATAAAAAAAATAACAAAACCTTTTGGTTTCAGTTTTTCAGAGTAGGCAGTGGTCCATAGGACCACTGCCTGCTCTGAAAAACCCTTATTGGCAACATTCACAAAGGGGAAGGGATCCCATGGGGACCCCTTCCCTTTTGCGAATGGGTTACAACCAGTGTGACACTGGTGGTAACTGCGAATTGCTTTGCGACCGCATTCGCGGTCACAACGCAATTTAGCATAGCGATGCGAGTCGCAAATAGGAAGGGAACACCCCTTCTTATTTGCGAGTCGCATTCACAATTTGTGAGTCGGTACCGACTCACAAATTGTGAATGTGCATCGCAAACAGCATTTTGCATGGCGCAAACTGCGATTTTCGCAGTTTGCACCATGCAAAATGCTTTCTACATCTGGCCCTAAGTTCCCTAGGTCAGATTTCCCATATGGCCACCAACACATTGTTCCTCCAGGTGAAGCTGAGGTTGCTGGAGTCATTCGTCCTGGACTGGAGAAGGAAAACGGACTGTAGCTAGAGTGGAGTCTCAACTAGGCACATTGTGCTGTGATAGCTAGTGTGTGAAAAGAGAAGGTTAAATAAAGTGCCCAACAAGATCGCTGTCCAGCTCTCCAACTGAAGCTACAGCCAATATGGCACCCTTCTAGAACGGAGCCATCATTCTCCTTTCCTCAAGAAGGCCTCCTCATTGCAACTTCCTTTCAATGGGACCTAGAGCAGCAGCCGGTAAGCAAGCACACAATCTGAGCCAAGGACACACAATTCAGCTTTCATGTTTGTATGCCTGAGAGGTACAGTTTGTTAGCGCGTCTGACCGTATTTGGCTTCTCCTCAATAATGTATAAGGAAACGCGTTAGAGGTTTGATGGACCTTTTGACTGTGCTTAGGAGTAACTCCCACTATAAGATAAAAATTTCAATACCAAACAATAACCATTCCAGTCAATAGAATGAATAACCTTTGGAGTCAGTAATTTCTACGCGCCATGATCCCTTTGGCCATAAATAACCACACCTTTGTGTAAAAGTTCGAATGTTTATTTCCCTATATTAACAATGCTAATATCACATAACTTAGTCTCAAAATCAAATGATAAACATACAGGAACAATACTGGTTGACCAAACCTTCTAAAGAATCTCAATGTAATCAATGCATGGATCACTACACATTCTAGCGTTGCAATACAAATCAAGAGAAGGAATAACTGCACAATAGAAATAGCATACATTTAGATTCATCAAAGATATGACATCATCTGTGGTTAATAATTAGTAAGCATTCTCTGTGAGTCTCCTAACTAACCTTCTGATTAGAATAGCATGTTTGGGCTTCATGCAAAACAATTTAGTCAACTCAAATTTGGAAAACATCTAACCATGGCTCTATCAAAGTTTGTGGTTGGTACATAAAGACAAAGACAAATTACATCATAAATATCATTGGGCTAGTACCTGTTGTTGGTATGGATCAGCAAGCTGCAAATGTCTTCATCCACTGGATATCAGTTCCATCAGCATCAGGACTTAGCAATAAAGTTCAAGATAGAAATGCCTCAGGAATGGCAATCATCGGAATGTTGATTCTCAGTGATAGAGTTAGGAAAAGGTGAACCCTTTCCTCTTGGTGCAGTCTGGCTAAGTTAAAATTCCCTAGGATTTTTTCCCCCGTTGCTATTGGTCAAAGAATTGTATGTTTACATTTAGTCCAATGAAAGTAGAACCTCAAATCTAAGCTATGACTAAACTGCCTTTCACATGTCGACCATTGGCTACTTTTCTCCTGTTCCCATCACCGGGCTCGTCAGGTAACAATTTTGTATTGCCTTGTACTCCAGTCAGTGGACCCATTGTTAGCTCCTGGGAACATCGCTTTCACACACACTAAATTCTACATTGTAACAATACCTTGTATTCCAGCAAGTAGTTCTCATGGGAAGGAAATCATTTTAATAGTGTGTGGTCAACTCAATGGAAAATTACAAATCTATTCCTCTATTCAGCCATTTTATGTGACTTGTTTAAGCAATGCAACTTAACATGAGGCTGTGCAACTAGGTCCAAGTCCTCGCTAACTTAAGGCCTACAATTAATAAAGCAAATGCATAATACATGATCATTAATATGACATACTACTACATTAATCTGAGCATGAGCACGACATTTCATCTTCATACGCCATTAATAAGGACACTTAGGGGGTTATTACAACTTTGGAGGAGGTGTTAATCCGTCCCAAAAGTGACGGATATACCACCAGCCGTATTACGAGTCCATTATATCCTATGGAACTCGTAATACGGCTGGTGGTATATCCGTCACTTTACCGTCACTTTTGGGACGGATTAACATCTCCTCCAAAGTTGTAATAACCCCCTTAGTGATTACTGGTGGTCACTTGCAAGTAGGCACATTTTCCATAGACGCGCATTATTTTCTATAATCATTTTCTTTGCAGATTCAACATCCAGAATGCATGAATATTTATTGGTAAAATTCAGCATTAACAAGTGCATCTCACCAGCACTGATGGGACTGCCATACCTTGACAAAGCCCATCGGCCAGCAGTGTTCCAGGCCCATACAGTGTCTGCGGTCCCCCATTTGTCACATCGAAAGCCCGTGGGGAACTGTTCCTTGTAGTGGTCTGGTGGCAGCTTTCATGGCTATCACTGAGCAGGAATGGACATGAGGCAAGTCTAGAACAACAGGTCTACAATGGACAGAGCTGTTTACTTGTGCCTCTCCAGACTAGCAGATGAGATCATCTAATACTGTTGGGTGAGGGTGGAGGCAAAAATCTTAGCCTTGACATGGATGACACTGATTATCAAGTGCCGTGGAGTTGCTCGCAAGAGAAGCTCCCACCATTTCACTACCATCTTGATAAGTTAGGAGGTTTACTGGTGAAACATTATTCTGGTTTCGAGTTGGGCTGGAAAATCAGAAATCCCTTAGACTAAAACTTTGTACTCATGCTAAACCATGTAAATCAGCCAAGGACAGCTGCCCATGGATTCTGAAACCCACCTTTCTCGCACCTGGATCCTAATTTCTTGCAATAAGGTGGTGATTCCATGGAAAATTAAACATACTGTACAGAAGAAAATTGGCGCCAAAGTGCCTTTCTATCCACATGATATTGCTTGAGTCACTTTTATAACACACATAGTTGGAAGGCATGTTTACTTTTGTTCATTTCTTAGTTACGTTTCTTGAAGTCACCTGAATGCATCGTGTGTCTTTTTTGGCAACAAGCCCAGGTCAGCCAGGAAAGCGAGGTGGATTTGCAAGATGTTACAAGAAGGATGTGAGTGACATCATTATTCAAGAGGCACCTGACCTGGCGCTCAGCCAGACACCTAACCAGCAACGTTGCTAGGCCTCCAGCCATGCCAAACAAGAGAAATTTTTAAGTGCACTTATTCTCAACGAATGGGTTAAATTCTCTGCTTGCTTTGTACTTTACCAAGCTCGAAAGACATTTCTGGACTCTCATTCTGAAACACAGGTTAAATAACAACGAGGATGCATTCAGAAAAGATAAAAAGATTCCTCCAATATACCTGGGACTTTTTTTTTAGCAGCAGCATACTTTTATTTTTACATTATATAGTAGCCTCGCACAAGAAATATTGTCATTCATAATCTTGTTTTCTCTTACAACTTCAACAGATAGAGTTTGGATTATAGGAACACTATTTAAGTAAAATAATGTGAATCCAACATTTCCTGACTCCTTTCGTGGTCCCTTTGTCAGCCACAGCTTCAGTCAAAAGATGACGATTGCTGCACTCTGTTTCTGGGGGACTACTGGTCCCAGAAACCAAAGCCTGTACGAGCCTACGGAGGAGGAGGCGGAGCACACCAAAGAGGTGCTTCAAGGGCACTTGTTCTCCCGCTGCGTAGGGGCGATTGCTAGACTCTGCTTATAGGGGACTACTGGTCCCAGAAATGCCCGTTTGTACCAATCCATGGAGAAGGAGGTGGGTAACAACTACAAGGTGCATAAAGGGCGCTGGTTTTCCCCGCTCCTTTGGTCTGATTGCTGGATTGTTTTTCTGGGGGACTGCTGGTCTGAGAAACCACTGCTTGCACCAGCAGAGTAGGAGGAGTAGGCGGGTGTAGTGCGCGTGTTGTTCTGTACGCGTGTTGTTCTGTGCGCGTGTTGTTCCTTTTGGAATGAGGTTGCTTCAGGAGATTTTCCTCTGTGATGCAGTCTCGTTCCAATTCCTTTTGGAATGTGTGCTTTTGATTTACAAGGTGAGAGGCAGTTATCCTGAACCCCTCACCTGGACCGGCGACTGGCCGTGGCTCTCCGCGTCTTACATTTTATTCCTTTTTTTGAATAAACCAATCTCTTATTTTGGAAAACAACTCCGAGGACTCTGCCTCTTCTGTTACCACACCACCACAGCGGGGCACACCAACGAGGTGGTTGAAGTGCGCTGGTTCGCCCTCTACGTGGGACGTTCCCAGGCAAAGCCCAGGCCAAGGACAGGCCTGTCTGTGTCCTTCAGGGGCTGGACGAGGTTGGGCCCACCTTTGTCGCTCTAGAACTGTGTGACTTCTTAGAGAGTAAAGGGGCGAAGAAGGACTGTTTGATTCTTATTTCCCCTTCCTTAGATACATCCCTTTACTTCGTGATTTCAGGCATGGGGGAAATAAACTCACACAGTCTAAACTGGAGGGGATAAGGGAAAACATTCAACCCCCCGTAATAACTTTGTACCTGTCATCATGTATGGGGGTTACCACTACTTAATTGGAGCTAGTCGAGGACCATATAGACACTTTCCAAACGCTTATCAAATAACCTATTGCTTAACCCAGGTATCTCTCAATAGACATTTCTATAAAGCATTAGAACATTGATGAGGGCTGCGAAGGCATACGTCTGGTGCCTTAATAAAAAATGTTTACCCCTACTGAAAGGTCTGACCTTAAGGCCAAGTTATGACTTCTAATAACAGTTTTTCACTAACATGGGGGCCTTTCTGAGGTATTTGGGCAAATAAAATCTTTGAGCGACAGAGTCCAAGCCTTGATGTAGACCCAAAATGAACTTTCCTGTCCCAACCTGAGCATCAGTGCACATTACATGCTATGAGCATTCTTCCCCCTCAACTTGATAACTCTGCTGTATCCCTTCCACCCTCAAGCCTCCCTACAGCTACAACCACGGATTACCAGCACAGAACAATTCCTATCATGTTTAGGCCACGGGAAATGCACATCTTCCATATTTCCCCTGTAATCAGATGAATGTATCTACGAATGGTGGCTGTGTGGAACATCTGCACTTACCAACTGAATATACCCCAAAGGTTAACAGTCCTGCAAGGGGTTCCAACTCTGGGTGAACATGTTTGTGAGGACTGGTTTGGCCTTCAATTTTAAAGTAGCCCATTGGTGCAAGAAAAACTTGCCTGGCTGGCAGACCTAGCTAATGATCTGATAATGGTTTGGAGAGTGGATGGCTAGGTCTTTTACCTAAAACCTCAAAGGGAGATTGTGTTTTAGTTCACTTCAAAAATCCGCACAATGGGTGAGTTCCTTACTGCACTGCCTGGATCACTTAGTGAACCAAGGGGACAAAGTGTGTGTCCTCCCATTGGATTTATTTTACCGGCCACCCACTCTGACAGTCACCAAAACTAACAGACCAGGCCACGGTGTGGTAGATGTGGCCACTGCCCCTCTTGCCTTTAAGAATCGTTTTGCATCTTTCTCAGGGTTGCCTGACATCGAATGACTGGTCTCTTTCCTAGAACATCATCAAAACTCAATACCACCTATCCTGCACCTGAGTCTGTGTACAGCCATTAAGAGACACCTAGTTTAGGCTCCGGCCAGCTGACTGCAGAGAGGTTGGCTGGTTTTCACGTTTTTTCATGGAACGCTACCAGTACCTGCCAGAAAAATGTCAAATGCTGATTGGCTACAAACGGTAAATGACTCTGATGTAGTATGTTGCCAAGAGACTTGGGCCACAGAAAATTTCTACATAGACAGTTTCCAATAATTTTGTACACTGGCCATGCCTTCTTTATTCAGGCAGGTCGAGAAGGGGCTGGGGGGGCTTGCAGTTTTGATCTCTCTTAAATGTGGAGACATCAAAGCCTAAGAATTCATGTCTACTTCTTGTTATCAAATTTTACATTTGTCTTTGCCAGGCTTCTCGGATGTTTTGTTAGTCAATTTTTATTTTATTTTCTTTCTCTGCGAAGCCTGTTAACTTAATAGATGAGTTGGACCCCGATTTAGAGATTTAGATTTTGGGGGACTGGTTACTCCGTCACAACGGTGACGGATATCCCCCTCACCGAAATATAAATTCTTATAGGAAATAATGGGATTTATATTTAGGCGGATGGGATATCGCCACCGTTGTGACGGAGTATCCTGGCCCCAAAATCTAGCCGTAATCATGCAGTTATTATTTGGTTGGGGGATTTTAATATCACTAAGTGCCCTTTTAGTGAAGACCTCATATGTGGGGTTACGAACTGGCAATGAATGAATGCACTAAATCAGAGAATTGTTAAACACAATCTGTTTTTCTTGTCAAGCTTTTAAAAGAAGGTACAGTTTTCCTACCAAATTTTATAGGTAAAAGAAGTTCAATTTACATTATTTTATTATCTCCAGCCTTTGCACCTTTATTGTTAGACTCTGATATTCATTCATCTAACATTGGTGATTATTGGACTTTTGCATGGTCATCCCCAATCTTTTTGCCTCCTGCCTTCTATTTTTTCTGGCCTGTTGCTGTTGGCTTTTAAACTCTGAGCACTTTACTACTGCCAACCAGTGCTAAAGTGCACATGCTCTCTGTGTAAATTGTATGGTTCATTGGTTTATACATGATTGGCATATTTAATTTACCAGCAAGTCCCTAGTAAAGTGTGCTAGAGGTGCCAGGGCCTGCAAATCAAATGCTACTAGTGGGCCTGCAGCACTGGTTGTGCCATCCATATAAGTAGCTCTGTAATCATGTCTCAGGCCTGCCACTGCAGTGTCTGTGTGTGCAGTTTTTTAACTGTAAATTCGACTTGGCAAGTGTACCCACTTGCCAGGCCTAAACCTTCCCTTTTCTTACATGTCAGACACCCCTAAGGTAGGCCCTAGGTAGCCCCAAGGGCAGGGTGCAGTGTATGGTTAGGGTAGGACACATAGTAATGTGTTTTATATGTCCTGACAGTGAAATATTGCTAACTTAGTTTTTCACTGTTGCAAGGCCTGTCCCTCTCATAGGTTAACATGGGGGACACCTTTACATATGATTAAAGTGTCAATTCCTATTGGGATCGGATGAACATGTGGAGTTTGGGTCTCTGAGCTCACAATTTAAAAATACATCTTTTATTAAAGTTGACTTTAAGATTGTTTATTTGAAAATGCCACTGTTGGAAAGCATTTTCTTGCTTATACCATTTCTGTGACTCTGCCTGTTTGTGGATTCCCTGTCTGGGTCAGTTTGACAGTTGGGCTGGTTGCACCTCACACTAGACAGTGACACAAAGGGATCTGGGGTGTAGCCTGCATATCCTGATGAGCCATCTGTGCTAGGAGGGAGGGGAGGAGTGGTCACTCACACCTGAAAGGGCTGTGCCTGCCCTCACACAATACAGTCTCCAACCCCCTGTTGAGTGTCTGGGGCCTGGCCTGGCCTGGGCAAGGCAGGGTTTCACATTCAAAAGAGACTTTACTTTGAAGTAGGCCTACTTCAAAGGATAAATTGGGTATAAGAAGGGCACACAAAACCACAGACTTTAGAACCCTTCTGGAAACAAGAGGAACCTCTGCCTGGAGCTGAGGAAGAAGAGCTGCCCTGTCTGTGACTGTGCTTTGTGGAGCTATCCTGCAGTTGCTGCTTCTGCCAGAGTAAGAGGGCAAAGACTGGACTTTGTGTGCCTTCCATCTTAAAACAAAATCTCCAAGGGCTTGATTTAGAGCTTGCCTCCTGTTGTTTGAAGTCTCAGGGACAGCAAATACTTCTCTCTGCCAGCACCTGGAGTCTCTGGAGAGACTCCTACTCTGCCCTGTGGTGCCCATCCAGTTCCTGGGACCCTGAAAGGAGAAGCTGGCAGCCTAAGAGGAGGAAATCCACGCACAGAGCGGCGTGCATGGAAAAGATCGACGCAACTCCAATCTGCGGCTGAAGAAACGACCTGCTGCTGGCTCCACAGCTGAAAATCGACACTTGACCAAAAAATCAACGGAAGGAGCTGGAGAAACGACATGCAGCATCGCTGACGGAGGCTGGGAGATCACAACCCACCCTGTGTGGTTTTCGGATCATCGTGTGGCTGGATTTCCGACGCAAGTACCGTTGGTTTGCGCCCGCCGGCCCAGCGGGGATGTCATAATGGGGGCTGCGGGTGTGCGGCCGCATTGGCGGCCGCACAGCGGTTACCGCTTGCCGCCAAGGTCGTAATGACTCCCTAAGTGTGTGTTTGAAACTACTCAAAGGCTCTTTTTGATTTTTAATTGATAACTTGACTTGTGTATCGTGGATTTTTGTCGTTTTGGTCTTGTTTTGTTTTAATAAATATTTTCTGTTTTTCTAAACCTGTATTGTGTCATTTTGTAGTGTTTTCATTAAGTTACTGTGTGTGTTGGTACAAATACTTTACACCTAGCACTCTGAAGTTAAGCCTACTGCTCTGCCAAGCTACCAAGGGGTAAACAGGGGTTAGCTGAAGGTGATTCTCTTTTACCCTGACTAGAGTGAGGGTCCTTGCTTGAACAGGGGGTAACCTGACTGTAAACCAAAGACCCCATTTCTAACAGTGATCATAATCCTGTGTCAGTTAGTCTTGACTATCAGCTGTCCAAAAACAATAAGAATGGATGCAGTACTAACCTACAGCATTCTCCAAATAAGGGAATCTGTATGAAATGGGAAAACATGGATCCCACCCAATTTCTTCAGGGACTTACTGTTGGGAAAGTATGTTGAGGTAATGTCTGCATGTCAGAAGAAGCTGAACCTGGGAAAGTTTTAAATAGTTGTGAGGAGCTGAGTTATGTAATATGGCGTCCTGTATATTGATCGTAAAGAAACCACATAAGAACCCATCTACTTATAAATGGTTTAGTCTGGAAGCTGCAACACAGCTTAGAGATAGCAGGGCTTTTTGAGAAATCATCAATCATTCCTATTTTTCTGAGAAGAACCAACCCAAAATGGAATGTCATACCCCAGCTGATGAGTGGGTGCTCCACTTTTCCAAGATTGTTGATCAAGAGAATTACTCTTTGTTCCAGACACTCTCTTTAGATCCTCCAAACTTTAACTTGGACAGCGCTTCCATCTTAAGTGATACCATTGATGTAAATAAAGTTTCCAGTTCCATCTTAAGGTGATCTGCTGGCAAAGCATCTTGCCCGAATGGGTTTCCAATTGACGTCTTTTGACAGTACCCTACGTCTCAGGAACCACTATTAACAAATGTATTTCGATCTGCAATTAAGGGTGGTCCACCACATTCCTGGAAAGAGTCCACTATTATACCAATCTTTAAAAAGGGGGATTGAAACCTCCTTCTTGGACTTGTCCATAAAAATCTTAGGGAGGGTAATCCTTCAGAAATTGGAAGACTGGGCTGAAACAAAAAACTTTTTATCTGATGTGCAATATGGTTTCCGTCCAGAATTTGGTTCAGTAGAAAAATTCTTACATTTATTTTTACTAATGGGGAAATAGATCGAAGCCAGAAGAGGGTCTTTACACATGCCATTTATGGACTTCTTGTGTGCTTTTGACATGGTAGACAGAGGCAGTTTTGGAACACGATGTATGTGGCAGGCATTGAAAATTCTCTGATAGATCTCTTCATGTGTCTACAATAGGGCACGTCTGCTCACGTCTCATATGGTCAGCATGGAGAATGCACCTTGTTAATCAGGTCTAATCGAGGTGTTAGGCAGGGTTGTATTTTAGACCCATTTTCATTTTTATTTTATATTAATGCTCTTGATTGAGAGCTAGTGAAAAAGGGGAAGGACTTACCAAAGGTCGGGAGTCACCAGTCCCAATGTTTCTTTATGCTGATGCGATTATAAATGCATGTGCCCCTCTGATTTTACTTTACTCTTTTAAATTTTTTATTGGTAATCTATATTTAAAAGTGAATCATCAGAAATCTTCCATAATGACCAGTAGCCCCAAAAATACATGTAGGAGAAAGTACTTCATAGGTGGGACCGCTACAGCCAAGATTCAAAACTTTAACTATTCAGGTATTATTTTTTAATGATAATTCGAAATGGGAAAAGCTACTAAGCCAAAGAGCACAAACGATGTCAGTGGCATGTGAGGCAGATTTAAAATGTGCGAAGAAACTTGGTAAAAAACCCATCAAAGAAAGTATTTAATTGTATGAAAGCAAATGCCTCTCTGTTGGGACATTTAGGGGATGCTTCCTGTGCCATATCAACTCAGGAAATCTGCAAAACCTAGAGCACAAACTTTTATGCAGACTGCTGGCAATCCCCAAGAGTACTGCAAGCTATATTGCTCATCTAGAATTAGGCCTTTCTTATTTGGAAGACACTGTGATGATCACACCTTTACGCTTTTGGATAAAAATATGGCGTTTCCTTGAGGCCAAAGTTTCCCGATTGGTTCTTAAAGACTGTACCATACAAGATAATACTGTCATGATTCCATGGCTAGCGTACGTTAAGCAAGTCTTCCTCGATCTTGGAATTTCAAACCTTTTTTATCTCCCTAATTGAATTGATAATAATTCCAAGGGAGGTGAAAGCTTTATTTTCTAAGGATCGAAATGTTGTCAGAGTGCTAACGATTGATAAAGTTCTTCTTACTTAGTGATCTAGACTACAGAAGGGGTGGAACCATACCCAATGTGGATGGTTAACCCCAAATATAGATTTTAATTTAGCCGTTTTAGATTAGGCATAGTCCACTTTTTGGCTGCTTTTCCAGAGCTGGGTATTTGGTTCCCCTCATTGCCCTGCTGCCCTTGTGACAACATTTCTCAGCAATCTACGGATCGTTTTATGTTTTTTGCAAACTGTTTAGCACTCCGAGATTTCAATTTTTCCACCCTATTCTGCGTGCCAAGTGTTCTAAATCTTATAAAGTAGGCTTGCACCTCTTTCAGTGTTTAGATTTGCAGCCTACTTGTTATGCAGTTTTTAGCTACATTCGCTGGGCACGAAGGATCAGAAAGCAATATGCCAGCTAGGGCTTTTTTATATCTCAGTTTTTGGCTATCGGGACACACACATACAGTGACACTTCCAATAGTGCGAAAGGTCATTTATTTAGGACAAGCTTTAAACATAAATAACATTGAACTTCAAGTGTATACCCAAACATTAACTAAACCCCCAACTTCCAGTTTTCCTTTGCTCATCTCTCTCTCTTCCAAACCTCTCTTCGCTTCTCCTCCCCTAGACCCTCCCCTATTTGTCACATGCCCTACTTGCTTCGAGCATACCCCCTCACTCTGCTCCTTCACCTCCTTGTAATTCCCTTTGGAAGGGTGGACAAGCCCGCACCTGGCTCTCCACCCTCCCCCATCTTCTGCCACCTTCACAATGCCACCTGCCCTAACTGACTCTCCATCCCATCCATCGTCACCTCTCTATCTACCCCCCAATGTCTCCCCGATGTCCTCATACTCTTTCTAACCCCTTTAAATGCCAGGTGGGTGTGTAGTCACATTCCGCTCTTCCCTAAACAGCGGTCGGCGCGGAAAGAGGCCGATCCTCCCTCCCACCCCCCTTTTAAACCTTACCTAAATCCCACCCCCACTTACCTGTCCTCCAATCCGCCTCCTACACGCCACTTCCGGCAGGCCCCAGAAAGTGCCCACAGAGAGACTAGAGCGGGTCTCTCTCTCCGCGGGCCCCTCCATCAGGACACACACATACAGTGGCAATTCCAATAGTGCAAAAGGTCATTTATTTAGGACAGGCTTTAAACATAAATAACATTGAACTTCAGGTATATACCCAAACATTAACTAAACCCCCAACTTCCAGTTTTCCTTTGCTCATCTCTCCCTCTTCCAAACCTCTCTTCTCCTCCCCTAGACCCTCCTCTATTCGTCACATGCCCTACTTGCTTCGAGCATACCCCCTCACTCTGCTCCTTCACCTCCTTGTCATTCCCTTTGGAAGGGAGGACAAGCCCACATCTGGCTCTCCACCCTCCCCCATCTTCTGCCATCCAGCAAAACCCACTTGGCGTTTTGCTGCCCCACCCCAGGAAGAACAAACCTTCTTCAATTCCCCCTTTTTCTTTTCTTCCCCGTTTTTTTTTTTTTTTTTGTACTCTTAGGTTTGTTCTCTAAACCACAGCTTCTCTCCCCATAGTTCCCTTAACAGCAACCTCAGCTCTGTCAAATAATACGCATTGCCTCACTTCGACAGATGTACCCCATCCGCCCTAAAAAGTGTCTCCTCGTGTTCCTTAATATCCTCGTGCTTAAGGACCTTGATCCCCTGGGCCCAACAGAAAACCCTCATGGCCCTGTTCAATTTCCTGCGAGCCCGCTCTATGGCTCCATGGTTAACCGCCCCTCTCCACACTCGCCGGGGCACAAACTCTGTCCACACCAGGCATGTGCCGTGCAACCTTTGTTTCAACAGTTCCAAGTGTCTCTGCATCAGCTGTATGAGTGTGAGCCCTGATAGCTTCACAAGGTCATTTTCCCCCAGGTGGATCAGTAGTAAATCAGGACATCCCCATTGCAGCAAACTTGCAGTGATAAATGGAAGCAAACTTCCCCACCTCATGCCACTCTTCCCCCACCAAAAAACTTCATGGTGTCTGCTGGGAAGTCCCCTCGCCCTGCCGTAAATTTGCTTCTCTGCAAACTTCGCTGCCCAGTGAACGAAAGAATGGACGACCAGCCATGTCACCATCTTGGCACCCTGTGGCCCACCCACGCAACCTGTAAGGAAAAAACACTGTAAAGGCTGTCCTTAAAACTTAAACCCTCCCCACCCCCATACCCCTCAGGTAATCAAAGCACCCGGTTGAAAAAATTGCTGTACTATGGTCTCACATATCGTTCACAACATCTGGATTTCCATCTACCTATGGCCTTAATTTTTTCCCAGTCCCAACCCAAGTGAGCTGCCGCTGTAGCTGCGTCAATGCGAAATGAATGCATGCCAAAGTCCACCGCGCGCCGGCCTAACCGCCTAAGAGCCATTCTCAACACCTGTAGCAGCTGATAACTAGTAAGTTTCGCCCCTGTGTCATGGACAAATACCCCGTATTCCCCTGCCCTGCGCAGCCTCTGTTTAAAAGCCATCCATTCCTTCACTGGGCACGCCAGCTCGTCCCCCTCCTTTTCCAGCCATACCCATTTTCCTTTACCCAACTGATCCGTCTTGGAACGTCGGAGCCAAATGCACAAGCGGTCCCCATGCATGCGCACCTCTTTTGTCTTTACCCCTATCTCTTTCCCCACTCCCAAGAATTCAGACACTCTGACCGCACCAAAAAACATCCAGACCATGCACAGCCGGAATAGACCCACTTCCTACTCATCCGAACAGCACACTGGCAATACATGTAATAACTCGAGAAGTATGTCAAACGTGATGGGTTCTCTGGCTGGTTTGCCTGCACTGGATCTAACTCTGCCCCAGCCCTTCAACATTCGCCCTAACAGGTCATTGTGCGCTGGATTGGTACCAAAAAACAATTTCCCATAAAAAGAAACCCCAGCCAGTTTTCCCCCAATAGTTGCCGGAGATAAACCCTCCTCAATTAGATACAGCACAAAACGCAGTGCGCGTGCCTCAAGATCCTGCAACCTTAAAGCCCCAAAATTCCCCACAACCAACTCAAAAGATTGAAACTCCAACCATGCAAGCCTGTAACTCCGCCAGGTGGACAGCGCTAAAGACATCTCCACCAGCCCCGTGATCCTCACGCCCCCCACTCCCAAATGTCTGCCGGGACCGCAGTCTTGCTCCATTCCGCTTCTGGGGCCAACTCGCTGAAACGCTGCCACTGTGAACGAGACGGGGAGTCCGCAATCTCGTTGTAAATCCCAGGTATGTGTGCTGCTTTGAAATTAACATTTAATTATAAACATTTAAGCATAAACTGGCGCAATAAGCGCAACACTCTAAGGGCCAGATGTAGCAAGTCGGCAATTTGCGACTTGCAAATTGCGAGTCCCTGCGACTCGCAATTTGCAAGTCGCAAATTGCTATGCAGTACGGTGTCTCAGACACCGACTGCGACTCGCAATGGGGTCGCAATGACCCACCTCATGAATATTCATGAGGTGGGTCGCAAATTGCGGCCCCATTGCGAGTATAGGCACTCGCTAACATGGAGGCCTGCTGTCGTCAGCAGACCTCCATGTTTGCGACCTGCTTTTAAATAAAGCAGTTTTTTTTTTTTTTTTGAAGTGTAGCCCGTTTTCCTAACAGGAAAATGAGCTGCACTTCAAAAAAACCGAAACCTTTTGTTTCGGTTTTTTTTCAGGGCAGGGAGTGGTCCGTTGGACCACTCCCTGCCCTGAAAAAATATTTTGGGGTCCAGTCACAAACTGGAAGGGGTCCCATGGGGACCCCTTCCAATTTGCGATTGGGTTACCATCCACTTGAAGTGGATGGTAACTGCGATGCCATTTGCGACCGCATATGCGGTCGCAAATGGTATTGCATCCCAATGCGACTCGCAAATAGGAAGGGAACACCTCTTCCTATTTGCGAGTTTGAAATGCATTTTGCGAGTCGGTAACGACTCGCAAAATGCATTTCTGCATTGGGATACGCGTTTAGCGAGTCGCAAACGGAAAATTTTGCCGTTTGCGACTCGCTAAACGTTTGCTACATCTGGCCCTAAGATCCTTCGCCCGCTGTCTGTTAACTAGCTCCACAACCGTCATGTTGTCCACCTGGAAGACCACTGACCTGTCAGCTAATTCCTGTCCCCAGACTGCCAGAGCCACCAAAAGCGGAATAAAATTGAGGAAAGCAATGCTCCTTCCTTGCTGTACCCATAGCCTGGGCCACGGTTCAGCAACCCATCTCCCGTCCCAATAGAGACCAAAACCTGAGGCTCCCGCTGCATCAGAAAAAATCTGAACCTGCCATACTGCATCAGTGTCCCCAAAAGACATGGGAACCCCATTGAAATCTTTCAGAAAAGTTTCCCAAACTTTAATGTCCTCTCTCAGAGCCAGCAAAATCCTAATCCTGTGGTGTGGGAGTAATGCTCCAGACATAGATAACCCCAAACCCCTACAAAATGTCCTACCTCCCCTCACCACCCTGCGTGCAAAATTAAGGTACCCCAACAACTTTTGGGACGTTCGCAAATCCATTTTGCGAAGTTCCCGCACCATAGCCAGGAACTCTAAAATCTCTGCGACTTTAGTTGCCGGCAATCTTGCCACCAACGTGTTGGCGTCGAATTCGATGCCCAAGAAGGTCATCACTGCAAGTGGGCTCTCTGTTTTTTCTGGGGCCAAAGGCACTCCTGCCTGCTGAGTTAGTCTCTGAACGACTGCCAAACCCCTTGCGCAAGCCCCAGATGTGGCCGTCCCTACAAATAGGAAATCATCAAGGTAGTGGGTCACCGCCCGATGCCCACTCCTCTTAACAAAGACCCACTGTAAGAAAGTACTAAAGCTTTCAAACAGTGCACATGAAATAGCACAGCCCATGGGTAACACCCGGTCCACATAAATGGCTCAGTCCAGTTGCATCCCCAGAAGGTCGAAATCTGCTGGATGAATGGGTAATAGCCTGAAAGCCGATTGTATATCACATTTTCCCATTTCTGCCCTGCGCCCACATTTCAGAACTCGCCTCACGGCATCATCCACTGAGGCATACACCACCCTGGAGTCCTCTTGTGCGATAAAATCGTTGACAGACGTTCCTTCAGGCCATGACAAGTGGTGTATTAAACGAAACTCACCCGGTGCTCTTTTGGGCACGACCCCTAGGGGAGATATCATCAAACTCTCACTTGGCCATTCATAGAATGGCCCTGCTATTCTACCTAGGGCCACCTCCTTCGCAAACTTGTCATGAACCACCTGAGGTTGTTCTTTGACCGCAAATTATCAGCCCATCTCCTACACGAGGACCCTGGTAACCTACTCTAAAACCTTCACGAAAACCCCACTCCAACTGACGGGCCTTATCCGGATCTGGTGATCTATGTAGCCAGGGCAATAGAAACTCCAGCCTAACCGGCGTAGGACCCCTTTGGCGCAGTACCGCCTTGTGTGCCCTGCCCTTTGGACGCCCTCCATTGTTCTGCTTGACTGGATAAGGAAAAGCATTGGGTGACTGGATGACAGCCCCCGCACTTGGAGCAATCATGTTTGAACCTACACTGTTGTCGAGAGCAGAACCCTTTATTGAAATTCCAGCAAGCCCCTCTGGTGTGCACTGGGGTCTTGCTGGCTGTGCCCGCCCCTCCCTGGGCAGGACGAGACTGAAAAGGCTTATAGACGACTGGCAAACCACTCGCTGTATGCGTGGAGGCCGAAGATTGAGCCGATGCCATCCATTGCATCCATAGTTCAGAGTCTACATCCCCCCATGGTTTTTCAGGATTTACGCTCACCCTGGCTCTGAACTCCTCGTCGTAGCTCAGCCATGCGAAACCCCCAAAATGTAACTGCGCCTTCCTTATAATGTCCATGTACTTAAAAGGTGCTATGGCTCTGTCCAGATACTTCTCACAATACTGGCAAATATCAGAAAAACAATGTCCAATTATCCATTGTAATAGGGACCCTGGGCTTGCGTGCCAGGTCCCATTCCGCCTCTTTGGAACCCTCCTTGGCCTGAATATCCCTATGTAAAAGTTTAAAAAACATCTACAAATTAGTGTCTCCAAATTCGCGTTTTCGTTTTTTCTGCCACATGGGACCCCAGTGGCATGGCCAATCCCATATGTGGGAGCCGCTTCTTATGGCTTCCACCTTCTTTATCTTCCGTAACCGTGTTATCCCCTGTCATCTGACTGCCTTGTTCAGTAACTGCTGCGGGTAGGGCCTCCTTAATCTTGCTCGCATCCCCTAACTGGCCTAACCCCACACCGGGTGTTTCAAAAACTGACCCATCTCCGACCCCAATAGACTTGTGTGTACATGAGCCTTTGGTGCCTCCTCCCCCTTCACCCCAAACTGACCACCAACTGCTCTTACCTCTATCCAATTCCCCCATGTCCCGCGGCGTTTTCTTCAAGAACCGTCCTCGTGACGTCCCTTGCTGCACTCCTGATGGCCCTTCTGCCAAAAAGGTGTCCTGTAAGACAAAAGAAGAGGAAGAGGTTGCGCCGCACTTGCGCCCTCCCCCCCCTTCGTGACCCCGCTCACCTCCGCCTCACGGATTTCTCCTTCTTCCCAATCATATCCTTCTTCCTCATAATCCAGATCCAACTCATCATCTCCTTCCCACTCACACCTGCTTGCCACATACCCCCGTGGCTTCACTGTTGATGCATCAATTGGTTCTTGTCCCACATAGCAAGAACCATCATTTGGTTCCCACGTTCCCGGGGCGTAGAGAAGGCCGCTGCCTGCCCTTCTAGTGCTTCAGACCAATGTCATGAGGCCGTGTTCTGCACCGTTGGCGTCACATTCCTTCTGCCAACCTCAGCTGTTGGCATTGTCTTGCCTCTCCCCCTGTGGCCGTGTGCTCCCCCAGGGCTTCCAGCGCCGACCTGCCCTTCGGCAGCATCAGCCTCCTGTTCCCTCCCCCCCTTCTGTCCGTGGTACCCAGACCGAGCTCCCTGCCCCAGAACTTGAAGGCGGAGGCCCCCTGGTGTTCAATATGTCCGTAGCCCTTCTGCTCGCTTCCCCTTGCGCCGCTAACTTCTCCCGGTCCCTGCACAACTGGGCCCATCTGGCCTCAGTCTCCGCGACGGCCCTGCGCTGTTCCCGGATCCTGGCCTCCAAATCCCACATCTCTGCTTGGTCCCCGCCTGCCTGCCTGCTGGGGCCCAGGGCCCCTGGGGCCCCCCTGACCTCAGCTGCCTTAGGCTTAATTTGTCTAGCCTGTTTTGGGGCTACCTTGGCTTTAGCTGCCCCCCCGGCTTTGCCCTCGTATTTACCCCATTTTTTAGCTGGGGCCCCCGCAGAGGAGGCTGGCCCTTTCCTGGGGCGTGACAAATCTAAAGGGGCCCAAACCCTGCTGGTCCCCGTCATGGGTTCTGCCTCTCCAGCTCGCTGCCTTGCCGGTGACTGCCCCCAGCTGGGTCCCTCATGGTACCGGGGGGCCCACTCTGCATTGGGCCTGAACCCATGTCCTCAATGGCCCCCTCTGCCCCTGCCCCATTACCATCCTCCTCTCCAGAAAACATTAAGGGGCTGCTAGCGCTCCGCGCCCCCTCCCCAGCATTTTCCCCCTGTTCTTGCCCCACCCCTTGTCCCCATCAGAATCTAAAGATTGGCATGCGGCAATGGCAGCCAGTACCTGGCTCGACGCTGCATGCGTCGGCCGTGTCATTCCGACCCAGGCCTGGTCAAGAACTCCAGGCCTGAGAAGGTCGGAACGGCCGGCTTTGCCTAATACGCAAAGCACAGCCTTGACTGCTTCAGCGTCATGGCTGGTTGCCATGGCGCTGTGCAGTGCGAGCGGCGAAGCCGCGTGTAGACAAAAGAAAAGGAAAATGGGAAAAAAAACCTGCGGAGCCCACAAAGGCCTAGCGCACCCGCGACACACCCTCCCTGGCACTCCCTTACTGCTTTCCCTAGCGCGACGGCCGCGGAGCCTCGCGCTTCCTAAAATAAACCGAGTACGCCCCTCAGGCCTCCCCCCGCCCTGGGAAAACCCACCACACTCGCCTTTCTACCAAAAGAGAGGGTTGGCCTCAAATTCCGCTCTTCCCTAAACAGCAGTCGGCGCGGAAAGAGGCCGACCCTCCCTCCCACCCCCCCTTATAAACCTTACCTAAATCCCACCCCCACTTACCTGTCCTCCAATCCGCCTCCTACACGCCACTTCCTGCTTTCCCCCGAAAGTGCCTGTGAAGAGACTAGAGCGGGTCTCTCTCTCCGCGGGCCCCTCCATTGTGACGCTGTTAACATAATATTTTATTCTGAGACAATTATTGGATTTTAAGTATTTGTAAAATAAATCGAGTACACTTTCTTTTATCAAATGCTTTAAAACTGCTGTGTTTATTTTTTAACTGTCTGTATCCATTTATTCGGATGTACTTTATTACTGATGTGATGATTTGTTTTTATGTCAATTGCCAAATAAATGTTTTTGACTGACTGACTGACTGACATACACATCTAAATATTGATGTCACATGACGACCCCTTGGACCCTATTCATTGCTGTATGTTGCTGTATCATTGTCCTGCTTTTCAGTTGGGCCTGGTGCATTCTGACATGTGTTGTTCTGGTATGTTGTATGTGTAAATAGATGGCTCAGATAAGACCCTTGCCTCTTGGTGCTTTTCACATATTTTGCAGAGTGGTCGTGCAGTGCTGTTCATGCATGCTGCTGTGTGATGTTTTGTCAGATGACTGTCCTATTTGACACAAAAAATAAATCTGGTTTTGTATAAGAATCGTGGATCAGAACCAACTGTCAAACTGATTAATAGGGTGGGTTAAGGGACGTGTGAAATGCAAAGGTGAGCTAACCTTATGGAACACAGCTTAAATTCAAACAGTACGTGTGAGTAAGTAAAAAACACTTATTTCGAGGTGTGTCCATGTGACCCAATTCACCAAGAAGTTCGTAATTCTGCTCTAGCATATTTACATTAATTACTAGTGCAGATTTTCAGATTTCTGGAATTGACAAACATTGCTAGACATGAGCCTGGAGAGATGTTCCAGATGTAGGTTCTGAGCACATTTCTGGTAATGTCATCTGCTGTTAACAGCCGAATCCTGTTCCCAGTATGGGGGTCTTTCCGTAGCAGAGATGTTCTGACAGAGGGAATAGGACCTCGGGTGCAAAGGCACACTTTTTTTTCTCCATGTGCAACATCCCCAATAAGTCAGGAGGTGATCTATTCCCTTCCCACCTTGGAAGAAAAGTTACACTAGCTATGTACTTCCAGGGTGGAAAGGAGATGTAGAGGGCTTCATGAAATACTCATGTTTGTAGGTGCTCACTAAATTCCAAGATGAATTACCCCTTGGAAAGTACACTTACCACACCTTGAGTGAGATTTACATATTCAGCGAAATCTGCACTTGTTGCGGAGCTCTTAGGGTCATTTCAGTCATGAACTTACAAGTGCAACTGGAGCACTGCAATTTATACTCCATCCTTTACATGTCATCATTGCGCAAACTTGAATTTACATTTGACCTCACATTTTACTCTATGCCTTAAGTAATATTAACATGTGTGAACACTTAAGCACATTATTGAAATGTAACTACTGAAAGACTGAAACTTTACAAACGCGCACAGTAATGTTCATTTAAAATGCTTACATGTATTCATTTTTCACTTCTTATATTTACACACTAAGTTGTATTTGCAGAATTTAAAATGTACTCCTTATTCATGTTCAGCATTTATTTAGACTAGTTATATGTGTGCATGTATAATCATATTTTCGAAATGCACATTTAATGTTGGTTAAAGTTAGCTTCACTAAAGTTCCTAATTTGAAATGTATTTTGCTTGGATAGCGTGTTCTTTCTTTTGCAGGTGCGTTTCAAGGCTTCTTTAGCCAGACAAAAGGAGTATTGTTATATTTATTAGTTTTGCTCATGCTAAGGCCTGAGAAGGGAAATCTTGGCAAGACAAGTGAAGACCTAATGAGCAGTTGAAGTCTCCTATTCATTGTTTATCAGAAGGGGAGATGTTCAATATCGCAAGGTTGCAGTAACTGTCCATAGTTCTGTGATGTTGCAAATGCACACAATGGACAAGAAGATGATTGGTTCCTCGTGGGGAGGGAAGAGATACAATTGATATCAAAGGTTCTGTTTGTTTTAAATAATGCTTACACTGTTAGAAGTTGGAGCAGATTCCTTTAGATTTCGAGGAGTACAAACCTCTCTGCTTCCTTTATTCTTGCAAGTGTGAAGCCTCATGCTAAACACTTATTCCCTTTGCTGGAAGACTACTACTGGAGTCTTCACTATGCTGACATCTCGTATTTCCAAATTTCCCTAAGATTTAATTCGAACCATCCTCATTTGTACTTAGAATCCTGATTAGATGACGTAAGAGAGGACATGAGTTTCTTTATGGAACACTTATTTTTAATTCTCAGTATCTGTATTGCTGTGGTTGTTATTGCTCTGTACCTTAATTTAATGAGATTGAACCAACTGTGATAATTCAGCTTGTCAATTCTGATCTTGTATCTTTCTAACATTTTCATGACAAACACATATATTAGATTGATTGCAAATAAAACTACTTAACTTCAGTCACCCATTCCTGGTGCTTAATGAAGGGGCCATTGAGAGTCACAAGATTTAAATTGTTTATTATGGTTAACTCCCTCGGCGTCTCAGTCAACTTAAAAACAAATCCACCAGATGAGAGATTGTAAATTACGCTCCTGCTTACCTTCAAATGGTAGCATGTCAGATGGTTCAGGTATT
Source organism: Pleurodeles waltl (assembly GCF_031143425.1). Lineage (NCBI taxonomy): Eukaryota > Metazoa > Chordata > Amphibia > Caudata > Salamandridae > Pleurodeles > Pleurodeles waltl. Next base: position 1,451,795,681 of record NC_090440.1, on the reverse strand, counting down.
GAGACAGAGGTAGTTACTATATCAATGTGAGAGCCCAGTTTTGTCCCATTCCTGATCCTGCACCTCATGTCCCTAATCATGTTACAGTGTTCCAGAAATTTGGAATGAAGTTATAACAACGGAGGAGTGAGTATCAATAGGGTCACATGTTGCAATTGCATATGTCTAGCTTGCAGCCTATTACTGAAATTAGGTGGTGTGATTCAGAGATGTTTTAAGTTGTTGTGCGGATTTGGAAAGGCTTAATGCAAAGAAGCAGAAGTGGTTATCGGGCTCGATGTAGCCTAAGTAATACTTTATCAGTGTAGAAGACACTTCGTTGTAATTGTCTGCTAAGTTTGGTGGAGTTAGGTACAATCGACTATACAATTGAGATATGGACAAATACATTTGAATGAGAGTAAGATGTGGTTGGTGAATCCTTTTGCGCAGGGGTGAAGCAACACTAAACAGGACTCACACCCATACAAACACCCCTACTCGCATGCATCCCAATACACATATCTATTAAATCGCAGCCCGCCACCCCATCCCTCCGCTTCCATTCAGACACACACACCCACCAATCTCACATACATACGCACACGCACACCCATACCACTACACATACAAGCACAGACTACACACATGCACACAAAGCAACCCCCCTCCCATCCACACACTTGCAAATACCCCATTCCGACCGCACACTTGCAGACACCCCCCACCCGACCGCGCGCCTACATACAAACACCCTCACTCGCTCTCACACTGACATACATGCACCCCCACTCGCTCTCACACATACGCACCCCCCTCCGCATTCATACATACACACATCCCCCTCCGCATTCATACACATACACATCCCCCTCCGCATTCATACACACACCCACGAATGCATACAGTCACGCACGCACAACCATTCTGACACACACACGCATGCTCTCACACATACACACACACACCACACACATGCACCTGCCACACATCCCCACTTTCGGTCACTGACTGGGCTGCGCAGCAGCCACGTCAAGGTGGTTGTCCAGGAGGGGGTGGATGTTGGTGCTTCCACCGCCAATGCCACACCGCCATGCCATATTACTGCTCGTAATATGGTGGGCGGAGTCCTTGCGGAGTGGCGGTGCAACCACCTCCCTCCCGTCGGGTTTGTGGCTGTAACCTGGCAGTCTTCGGTCTCTGACTCGTAATACAGCGGTCATGAGACCGCCGACACTGGCAGTCTTTTGCCGGCTGCCAGCACGGCGGTCTTCTAAAAAGACTGCCAATGTCACAATGAGGGCCTTAATGATTGGGAGCACAGAGTGCAGGTTAGGGAAAGGAAAAAATATCAAGGAAGAGTTCAAAAGGCAGTGGAGAATGTACCTTCGGCAGTCTGTAGCTGTGCCGCTTCTAAATGGTATGCAGAACAACAGCAGTGAAGGATTGATTTGATAGAAGGAACTAGATTGTACCCTGCAATAACAAGTGAAGAACTTGAGAAAAAGAAAAAAGTGGAAGAGGAGAAGGAGGAAAAGACAGGAAACCTAGAGAGTTCAGGCGAATACACTGATTTTGATTTTAAAGATGATCTCATGGATGTGTTATTGTCAGCACGTCCACCTCCATGTATTGTGGCCCAAACTGAAGGAACAAATGGTGTAGTTACCAGTGTAAACCCTGGAACAGATTCGGAACCAGTAAATACGATTTAGAACTTTGCCGGGGAGAATTTAGAGATTAGTGTCCCTGTTAACTCAGCTGTTCCGAATACCCCAGATGCAATCGCTTTTGTGGTTACTATTGGTCGTGCGATTCCCTCTTAGAAATCGCCAGGAACCGTGACACATACTTTGACAGTCCAGAGGAGATATGTCAGCTAATACTCCTGTAATCCCAGGAATGGTAGGAACTCCTTTACGTCTGACTCAGGAGAATACTCTTTATGTTGCCTCTTCAGCATCAACCATGAATCAAACCGTACTTACTCCTGTAGGAGAGTGCAATCTAAGATTGCAATATTCTAATATTGTCTATGTGGAATTCACCTCAGGGTATTATCAACAGTAGCCCAAGAAATGGTTCAAGTCTAATACCTCTGTAGCACAGAATAATACTCATTCCCGAGCACTAGATGATTTAATCAGATTTTACAATGGATCCCCAAGAGAAAATGAAAGTTCTGAATCAGGCAAAGAAGTAATTCAGTCCCCGGTGAGGTAAAATTGGATACCTATCAAGAGTAAGAACTTGTATTCCTGTGTAAAGACATTGGTAAGCGTGCTATTTAAATTTTCCATTGAGGTAAGTGCCTGGTGATGGCTATGTCCATGTGCCTTGGAATAGGAGTGATCTTGTGTCATTTACTAATGATTTTCCAAAACTGAGAGAAAACCTAGTGAAATTGTATAAATAGGTTGAGCGATTTGTGCAGATCTCACTAATCTTGTGCATGGATTTGAATACATTCTTTGACATTGTTGTACCAAATGACTTGTGAGCAGAATGTAAAGTGTCTGTAGAATGGCCTGATGGGGAAACTCTGAAAAATCCATAAATAATGCTCCTTCACCATTGCTGATGAAAAAGTGTCACGTGGTGAAAACCTTTTTGAAAGGGAAGATACCAGCCAAAAACAGTGATTGGGTTGAGATTGACAAGATAGCTTAAGAGCCCAAAGAGTCGGTGCATGCTTACTATGAAAGATTTTTGCAGGTGTTTAAGCAGCACAGTGGACTAAAGACTCTCGAAGCTAAGGATATGGGAGATTTTGTGTCCCAGTTTGTGACAGGAATGAGACCTGGAATTAGCTTGATGACTCAACAGCATTTGATTTGTTGGCAGAATAAGTCAGTTGATGAGATTCTGAGATTTGCAAAATATTGCAGTTATGAACTGGATTGGAAGCAGTTGAAGGAGAAATTGATGGTGGCACAGATGAAAGCAGCCCAGAGAGGAAGTCAGAGTCAAACTTTTGTAGGGAATGTTAGTTCTATGAAATGAGTGTATTAACGGGGAGCTTTTGTGATGCGAAGTAGAAAAGGGTTACTGCAACAAGGTAGAGGTCATGGTGTTCCCATTGATCAGAGTACTGGGATTGTTGTGGCAACTTTGAAGAGATGATCAAATCTTTGTCATTATTGCAATAAATTGCATCATTGGAAGTGGGAATGTCGTGTTAATTTCAAATGAAAACCAGATTTAGAATTTAGGGTTCATGCAGCCCCAGAGTAATAACCCCGTACAGTCACAGAGTATACCGAGACCAAGAATTCAAAATTCGAATGTGTCTGTCCCAAGTTCCAATGATGCAGTTTCCACAAGCCCTGATGCTGCAGCAAAATGTAAATGACCTCTGATTTAATTCAAAGCAAGTCCCAAATTTAAATCAGAATTCCTTCTGAAATCAGATCCTGTTTCAGCAGTTTCCTGTGTTTGATGCCTTTGAGGGCTACACTTCTGAGCAGTCACATGATGGTGCCTGAGGGGGGAGCAAGATTGTGTACTTGGCGCAGTGTTTTAGGGACAGACCAGAGTGGTCCATTTGGATAAGTTGAGGTGAATGGCCACCCCATGTAATTTTTGTTTGATACTGGTGCCACAGTTTCAGACCTACCACTCTTGGGAAAAAGAATCCAAGTTATAGGATTTGCAAATAAGCAAATGACAAACCCTGTAGCAGAAATGCCTGTGAAAATAGGTTCCAGTTTGTGGTGTGTGATTCGAGTCCTGTGAGTTTATTAGGGTGTGATTTATTGTGAAAGTTAACTTGCACTATCTATTGCACACCGGAAGGCGTAGAGTTCCAGACTCATGATGAGGATGTAGGCTTTAAATTGATGAGTCAAGGGCCAGAGATTACCACCAGCTCTTAGAGATACAGTGAAGCGTGAGTTCTGGGACTTTTCAGGAAAAACATTGGTCTCATAAAAGGAGTTGAGCCTGTTCACATGAAGGTAAAGCCCAATGTTGAATATCCAAGAACCCCACAGTACAATCCGACCCCCAAAACAATTGCTCGGAATACTCTGGTGATCGAGTCAATGATACAACAAGGCATTTTAAAGGAGATAATGGGGAGACCATGTAATTCACCCATTATGGGCTTGCAGAAGCCTAGTGGTAAATACTGCATAGTGCAGGACCTGAGAAGGATTATCAACATTGTTGTTCCCTGTTGTCCCATGGTGCCAAATCCAGCTGTGTTTTTGTTTCAAATTCTATGTGAGGCTGAGTGGTTCACTGTCATCAACCAGTGGCATTTCTCTCTGTTCCCTAGCAGCAGGACAGCCAGTACCTCTTTGCTTTTTGTTCTAGAACCATGTTTTGGCATGGCGCTGGGTCCCACAGGGGTATACAGATCCTCAAAAAGAATCTTGAGACTCTAATAATGCCCTGTAACTCTGTTCTAATTCAGTACATTGACAACTTGTTAGTGGCATCTGATACTCTAGAAACATACAAATGAGACATCATTGCTTTGCTGAACCACTTAGCTGGGAATGGACATTAAGGGGGTCATTCTGACCCCGGCGGTCCCAGACCGCCGGGGCCAGGGTCGGCGGGAGCACCGCCGACAGACCGGCGGTGCCCCGCAGGGCATTCTGACCGCGGCGGTTCGGCCGCGGTCAGATGCAGGAAACCGGCGGTCTCCCGCCGGTTTCCCGCTGCCCTGCAGAATCCTCCATGGCGGCAGAGCGCGCTCCGCCGCCATGGGGATTCTGACACCCCCTACCGCCATCCTGTTCCTGGCGGGTCTCCCGCCAGGAACAGGATGGCGGTAGGGGGTGCCGCGGGGCCCCTGGGGGCCCCACAAAGTATTTCAGTGTCTGCTATGCAGACACTGAAATACGCGACGGGTGCCACTGCACCCGTCGCACCTTCCCACTACGCCGGCTCAATTCTGAGCCGGCGTCCTCGTGGGAAGGTTGATTTGCCCTGGGCTGGCGGGCGGCTTTTGGCGGCCGCCCGCCAGCCCAGGGCAAATCCCAAAATACCCTCAGCGGTCTTTCGACCGCGGAGCGGTATTTTGGTGGGGGAACTTCGGCGGGCGGCGGAGAATCACCCCCTAATTGTCCAGAGTAAGTTGCAGTACAGTGAGTAAAAAGTCCTGTATCTTGGACATCACATTGGGAAAGAAGTGAGGAAGGTATCACAAGTAAGAAAGATGGCTAGATTCAAAATGAATCCTCCAACCACTCAGAGAAAAGTCAGGATGTTTTTGGGAATGGTGGGCTACTGTCGCCAGTGGATACCCAACTTTTCCCTAGTGGTCACTGAAACCTTTACAGAGGTTTACACACATGGATGTGTCTGATCTGATACAGTGGGATGATAACTGCTTGTTTGCCTTTCTAGAGCTGCGAGAAAGTCTCTGTCGTGCCCCGGCTCTAGGAATGATTGATTACAATAAAACATTTACTCTTTTCTGCAGTGAGAGAGAGGGCTGTGCTCTCTTAGTGCTTACACAGATGCATGGAAATGCAAGATGACCCGTGGTTTACTCTTCTGCTAGCCTTAATCCCATAGCTGCAGGACTGCCTGCGTGTCTTAAACACTTGGCAGCAGTTGGTGTCAGCATAGAACGGTGTGAAAGTATTGTGATGGGACATCCTCTAACTGTTCTTGTGCCACATTCAGTTGAGATATTGTTGACACATACTTGCACTCAGCCCCTTACAAATAGCTGCTTGACAAAAGAAGAACAGATTATACTTGTGGCTGACATCATCACCCCTAAGAGGTGTGCTACTTTGAATCCTGCTACTTTGATGCCTCTCCTGGAGAATGAAAATGATGATGGGGAGGTTGAGCATGATTCCCTTGATGTTACTGAACTATCCACTAAGCTGAGACCATATATAGGGGATCAGCCACTGGTAGAGTCTGATCACATACTGTTACTGTTTGTGGATGGGTCTTGACTAAAAGACAATGAGGGGAACTTGAGCGCTGCCTATGTAGTCTGGAAAGTCTCAGATGTAGTCGAGGCTTCCTGGCTTTGAGGGGTGTCCTTTGCACAAGTGGCTGAATTGATAGCTCTTACTAGCTCTGACCAGCTGAGAGTGACTATACTTGCAGATAGACAGTATAGCTTTAGTGTTGTTCACAACTTTGGGCAGTTATGGTCACAAAGAGGATTTGTGACATCATCTGGATCTCTGATCAGCAATGGGGAGCATGTTATGAGATTGTTTGAAGCACTAAAGCTGCCTGCACAAATTGCAGTTGAGAAGTGCTCTGCTCACCTCAGTGGTAATGATTGTGACAGTGGGCTACTGTTATGCTGATGAGGTCTCCCGATACTGTGCTTACGGGTCACAAGCCTTCAATGATGAGCATGTGAATGAATCTGAAGGTGAGGCCAACTATAACCTCTTGTTGTCAACAACTGATACCTGGGAGGAAGTGAAGCGATTGCAGGAAGAAGTGTCAGAGGGAGAACAACAGGGTTGGATCAAAGCAGGATATATGAAGAGAGATGATGATACATGGGTTTCTGTAGATGGCAGACTGGTGTTATCCGACAGCATGCTATACCCAATGGCAAGACATTTCCATGGACCAGCACATTTTGGGAGGGGCGCCATGGCCAGGTTATTCAAACAGCATTGGTTTATCCCATGATACAGAACGGTGACTGAAAAATTATGTCACAGAGTGTTGCGTGTCAACAGATGAATGTAGGTAAAATAATTCTAGTGACTTTGAGACATATAGGAAGATCAGGAAGGCCATTCAACAGAATACAAATGGACTTCATCGAAATGCCTGTGTACAACGGGCTAAGATATGTCCTGGTGGTTGTGTGTATCTTCTCGCCTTGGGTGGAGGCCTACCCAAGCAGGAGAAATGACAGTCTCACATTAGCCACATTGTTGTTGAGGGAGTTGATACCTAGGTTTGGTTTCCAGACTTTGCTAGAGTTAGACCCGGGGACCTATTTCAATAATGTGGTCCTGAGAATGTTGTGTGCAGCATTACAAGTGGAGAAGAGACCATGTTGCAGGTATCTGCCAGAGGCTTCTGGTACCGTGGAGCAGGTGACTGGAATGCTGAAATCCAGACTGGCCAAAGTGTGTGCATCAACATCTCTGAACAGGCCAGCTGCTTTGCCTCTTGTGTTAATGAGTCTTCACAGCATTCCTGACCGAAAAAGAGGATTGTCCTCTCATGAGATAATCATGGGGAGAGCCATGAGACAGCCTGCAGTGCCTACAAATGTGCTTGTGAACATTATGGATTATATGGTTCTAGACTATTGCAAGGGACTAGCTGATGTGGTCCATTCCGTGTCCCAACAGGTTGAAGGTGTTACTGCCTCTCCATGTCTGGAGCAGTGACTGGTGACTGGGTTTTGGTGAAGAAACATGTTTGGAAATCGTGTCTAGTGCCTAGGTCCTGTGGACTATACCAGGTCATTCTAGTGATGAATACTGCTGTTAAGTGTGGGGTGTTGGATCTGGTCCTTTTTACAGGATAACCGAAAACTTTGTGTCTTCCTCCTCCTATTTTTTCTGTCACTTTTTGTTGACGTTAGGACTCTGGGCACTTTACCACTGCTGATCAGTGCTAAAGTGCATGTGCACTCCCTTCTAAACTTGGTATAACTGGCTTACACTTGATTGGCCCATTTAATTTACCTTTAAGTCCCTTGCACAGTGGTATTCCTTATACCCAGGGCCTGTAAATTAAATTCCACTAGTGAGCCTGCAGCACAGCATCCGACATCCACAGAAGTAGCCTTTCAAACCTGTCTCAGGCCTGCTACCGCAGAGCCTGCGTGCGCGGTTTGTGGCCTCAGAGGCTTGACGTTTAAATTTACTTGCCAGGCCTGGAACTCCCCTTTTACTACATATGAGTCACCCTATGGTAGGCCCTAGCTAGCCTTATGGGCAGGGAGCTATGTATGTAAAAGGCAGGACATATGTCTTTATGTACTACATGTCCTTGTAGTGACAAACAGCCTATTTGGTTCCTCACTACTGTGAGTGCTGCCTCTCTCATAGGATTGCATTGGAAATGTCCTAACATTTGTCTAAGTGGTATTTTCTAATCTATGAGGGGTGACGTATGCATGTTTGGTATGACTGCAATGGTAGTGAGAAATGCTGCTTACTAGTGTAGATTAGTTTTTATTACAATTATCTTATTCTCTGTGCGTATGACTCTGGTGTTTTGCAGCTTGCCTCCAATCCAAATCTGGGGCAAAGTGACAGCTGGGCTTTGTGGATACTTTTCAGACAGCATGTACAGAGGAAGGGTGGAGGTATCACACGAGTGCATCTGCATATTGAATGGTCTCCCTGGGCTGGGAGAGGCGGGCGCACCTGCATTTGTAAAGGCTGTGCCCTGGCCCCCACAAAGGGCTTGTTTACCCTCTACTGATGTCAGCAACCTGTGCTGGAGGAGAAAGGGGACATTCCTGGAACCGATAAGTGCTGGTTGGAACTCTCTCTCCCCCTTTGTGGAAGCTGCGCCAAATTAGTATAAGTATAGGGGGTTGTCCCCAACATTGATAGAGCACTTTTGGAACTAGGGCCGAACCTCTGCCAGAGAGGCTACTGGACTACAAAAGAGCTCATCTGGACTGCCCTTCTGTTTGTTGCCCTGCACAAAGAACTCATCAGGATCAATTTTCGACCTGTTGCCCTGCTGACTAGTTGCCCCCCTAGGCTTGAACTGGACTGGCTTTGCTGGACTGTTTGTGGTGATCACCTCTACCTGCCTGCTAGGTGCTGTTCTCCCGGTCTGCTGCCGTCTGCCTTCGTGCCTCTGTGGAGCCCATCGCATGGGGAGCACCTTCTGCTTCCTGGCTGTGCTGCAGCCTTAGTATGTGACGGGCACGCCCTTTATCATTTGCACAAGTGCATGGTGAGCGCTGTGTGTAGCTCCCTGCTCAATCCCAGCGTGAGGTGAGCTTTATAATCTACTTCCTACAGGACCTGTGTACCTGCCTGCAGGAAGAGCGTGGTGAGCACCCCAGTTGTCCCTGTGCCCTTGGGCCCCTCCGTTGCGGGCTTCACAAATGAATGCTGGAGGCAATCAGCGACAGTCCTACATTTCTAAGAGTACTTATGCATACAAAAATTTGCTCATGCAGATTTTCAACTAGGTGAAGAAATGTGCATGTGCACACATATTTGTTTATATTTTGCCACCATGAAAAAATCTTTTGACTAGAGACATCTTCTGTACCTCCTGAATCAAGACTATTTCATTCATCTTCACTCTATAGAAAAGCCCCTCCCTCTGCTTTTGGGTTCATTTTTTTGTGTGTATCCAATGTGGGAGGCTACCTAGCAATGTGTGTAAATACTCACAACCATACAGGTTTCTGAGTGTTCGGCTCATTTTCATCAGTTATCCACCTTTTCATCTCCAAGCCTAAACTTATAATGGGGGCAATCCAATAGATTCGTGGATTTTTTTTAACTATAATTGCAATTTGTGCTTCAAAAGCTCTACCGCTCTTTATTCTGTGATTCGGGATCTGGAATTTAGAATCGCTTATGGATGCTTCTGCCAGGAGGTTGGACAAACGTTTCTGTTAATTTTCACATGCCGAAGATTTGTTTATCAAGCATGCTAAACACTGTTTTCTACGCCCAACGAGCCTCGATTGCCTACTGCTATTCAGTCAAGGTAATCTGACTCATTGCGTGGAGTGCAGAGATTGCAACACATTGCGTAATGCAGAACTAAAATTAACATGTGGCCACAGTTTCAGCTTATCACAAGTATGGCTTGGAAACCACCCACTCGATTATTGTGCAACTGACAGAATTAACAGGAACAGATAAGCCTGCCAGTGAACCCTATTTTAGATTTTTATTTTTTATTTTGCAAGTGCTGTTTTTATAGTACAGTGAAATCGATTCATGAGCCTCCACATAATAGGCCTGAAGCACATAATAGGCCTACATGAAAGACTACACCTCACAGTACAGTAGTGTGCACTTCTCCAACAAAGGCAATGCTACCAGCAGAATGGAAATCATGAACAGCAAAACTATACATAGATTACAAAAGGAGGAGAGAAATAACATTTTGGTAATCTCCAATTATTGTATTGTATTGTAATAGTATTTATACAATTATCAATGCTATTATACATTTAGAACTCTTTCGACAAAGTCAGTCTTTGCTGGTTTTACTTAGTAGACATTGAAAAGTAATGAGAAGCCAAACTGTTTCTTGCACGCAATGAGTATTTTTGCCCATGTCTGTAGCAAACAGTTTGCATTATAATAAAAGGATTTCAGAAGTTTTAATCAAAGGTGCAATGCAATTAACCTATGGGTAGAAGAGGTCTGCTTAGCGGAGCAGATTAACTTTACGCACCCACCTTGGCTTCATCTCATCAATACGGCATTTTAGGGTGCAGGTACATCACGGGCCATCTTACACAAAGTGCCTGGTGGGGGGCCGCAATGGTCGTTTGTGCCCAGTTTGCGTGACCCCAAGGCACTTTGGTATTTCAAAAGGGCTGCAGATGCTTGTGCATCCCCTTCTGTAATACAGATGGCACTGGCACACATATAGCTCCGGCGCTATCATCAGAAGGCGTTCACTTTGCCTCTGAGCCCGCGCCGTATTATAGATGTGGGTGCAAAGCCAAAAAAGCTCTCAGGAGGTGAACTTATAGTGGGCACAAAAAGGTGGGGCACTGTCAGTGCGCCCTCTGTAGGCAGCCCTCTGGAGGGGCTGAATGGAGCCCTATGGACCTCCTAAACATTCCCTTGCAGGCGGTTGCAGTTACTCACTCCACTTGCTTGCAAGGGGATCTGTCACCCCTCTTAAAATTGCAGACAGGTTACCAACCTGCACAGTCAGACACAAAGTGGATGCTTCAAAGATGGTCTGTAGTTCACTTAATTGGGCTGCCCACAGGGCAGCACAAGTTTGCAGCTGTCCTGGGAGCAGAACATTCATTCTACTACGCAGCACTCTCCTTGTTTACACCGGGCACACCTTTTGAAAGGTGTGCCCAGCGCAAACAAGGAAAATGCACTGTATTGGTAGTACGGCCCCAGGTGTTCAAATTCGCCACAGAGTTTGGTTGATTAATTGTGAGTAGAGGTAGGAAACAGGAATACTGTTTTATTATCAGATCAAAGGACCGGGTTTGGATTACCAAGGTGCTAGGGGCATCACATGAAAAGTTTTGAAAAAGTTGTCATGTTTATGGATGAAGACCACATTTATTCTTTTGAAAGACTGGTATAAAGTTGGGTTCCTTAGTGGGGCCGTTACTATTGTAAATGTGCAAAAGGCTCAATTTGGAGATATAATTTGGTACTCTAGATGCTTGATAAAAAATGCAATTGACCACACAGATTGCGTAAGTGTGTAGAATTAACAAGTGAAAGCAATGTAAAGAGATAGGGATAGTGTAGTTTGGGAGATACAAATGAACTAGAAACTTAAAAGTACTATGTCGATATGGTTCCAATCTGACACAATAAGGAGCAACTGTCTATGTTCTAGCTAAGGCACACGCCCTATGGAAATGCATGCCCTGATCTTGACGCTGTGCCTTTAGACCCGCTGGGCTGCTTTAGGACTGTTAACTGCCTTATACATCAAGTATCAGGAAAAGTGCCCAAGGAGAGCTGTATTGTCACCCACCACTGAAATCCTATTCTGCTAGAATTTACCTTACAAATATAGAAAAAGAATAAGGCGTCCAACATCCTCTCTAAGCGAGAATGTTAAGCTTAATCTATGAAGGACATTTTCTAACCTATCCATTTTAGGAATTGATACAGATCAAGGCACCACTAACACATTCACTGTTATCAGAAAGCTAATGTTTACTCTGGGGTCATTCCGGTGTGAGAAAGGTATAGGCTCTCATGTATCATGCCACTTTATGGTCGGTAAGGCTCTGATTTGTAAAATCTGAGACTTTCCAAAAACGCAAAGTGACATTTTACGTTCACCAAAGCCAAAATCTTACCAAATCACTAATTGGCTTTGAGAATAAATAATGATTCGCTTTGGAAAGGGCGTGTTAAGGATGTCCCTTCCAGATACCAAATCTTTACGTATTAATGTTTAGAGACTGAAATCCAATAGCAAACATTAATATTTTATCACCACCTCAAAGGCGGTGGCAGACATTCACAAGTGGGTATCCCCTTTGTGAATGTTTACAAAAAAGTTTTGTATTGAGCAGGCAATGGTCCATGATACCACTGCCTGCTCATAAAAAGGTTTGTGTAATTCTCTTAAAGGACTTCATTTAAAAATAAATAAAACACATTGCTTTATTTAAACGCAATCACAGACCCCAGCAGGCCACCATTCCTGTGAATGTAGCCAATCGTAGTGGGTCACAGTGTATGACCTACCTCTTGCATATTTCTGAGGTAGGTCAAATTGTGACCCACTATGATCTCTATTTTGAGAACTGACTCTTTAGTACAAAGGTAGGTTTGCACTATACAATTACATTCCGTAAAATTTGGTGTACTTTTACCAAATCAGTTTTTAGGCCGAGGCGCAATGGTTACATTGTTCACAGTTAGCTAATCGGAGTAATTTCTTGTGGCTCTCTCCTTAAAACACTTGATATTGGTAAATGCTTTACGTAAAACAGAAATCCTCAGAGCAAAATCAGCCCTCCCGGCAAAGCGGGAGAGCCAATCCTATAGTATTCACTGCATTTGGGAAACTTGCCCCATAATGCTTTGCAGGGCATTACTTTAACAAAACATTTATGCTCATAACTCAGCCTGTAGTGGTCCTCGGGCAATAGGACTACAATCAAAACGTTCACCGTGATGTTCTTTTTCTGTCTAGGTTAGTGGGGACCCCATAATAATGACCCCTCCCGCCAGTCAGTTTCCTTTCAAGCTCTCATGGCTGGAACATTTGTTTTATAGCTGGGAACAACTTGTGTTTTAAGGGCCTTGTTTGCACTATTATTGCAATAGGCCTGCTAACCCTGAAAATGAGTAATGCACTAGGCCCTCTAGGGGCTAAATATATGGTTACAGTGCATTCTTTTCTGCCATTTCCTTTTTGTGTGGTTATGACCTCCAGGGTCTAACGATGTAGTTACGTGACCATGTTTCTTACAAATTGTGTTTGCATTGTGGTGACCTCTAGGGTCTGTTCTAAGCATTACAGTCATATCAACATACTAAAATATTGGTGGCACAGAAACTTGGTCCATAATGCTTTGCAGGGCATTATTTTTATAAAAATTGTTTGCTGATAACTTGGCCTGTGGTGGACCTAGGACAATGGTACAACCTTCAAAACATTGACCAAAATGTGCTCTTTCTGTCTACATCATCACTGAGTCGCCACACTATGTGAGTGGGAACTTCAAAATAATAACCCCCTACCATCAATCATTATCTTTTTAAACTCTCTCATGGCTGAGGCTAGTGGCTAGGAACTTGTGTTTTACAAACATAAGTTCTGTTTTATGGGCCTTGTTTGTAATATCATTGTAATAGGCCTGTTGGGCTTGAAAATGTGTAATGTACTATGATTTCTAGAGGCTACATATGTGGTTACACTGCATTACTTTCTCCCATTTATTTGTTCATGTGGTTATGTTTTCTAAGGGATGACTGTAAGGCTACATGTAAGGAAATGCCTCCTTGGCATGGTTACCCCCTGACTTTTTGCCTTTGCTGATGCCAAGTTATGATTTGAAAGTGTGCTGAGGCCTGCTAACCAGGCCCCAGCACCAGTGTTCTTTCCCTAACCTGTACCTTTGTCTCCACAATTGGCACACCCTGGCACCCAGGTAAGTCCCTTGTAACTGGTACACCTGGTACCAAAGGCCCTGATGCCAGGGAAGGTCTCTAAGGGCTGCAGCATGTCTTATGCCACACTGGGGACCCCTCACTCAGCACAGACACACTGCTTGCCAGCTTGTGTGTGCTGGTGGGGAGAAAATGACTACGTCGACATGGCACTCCCCTCAGGGTGCCATGCCAACCTCACACTGCCTATGGCACAGATAAGTCACCCCTCTAGCAGGCCTTACAGCCCTAAGGCAGGGTGCACTATACCATAGGTGAGGGCATAGGTGCATGAACACTATGCCCCTACGGTGTCTAAGCAAAACCTTAGACATTGTAAGTGCAGGGTAGCCATAAGAGTATATGGTCTGGGAGTCTGTCAAACACGAACTCCACAGCACCATAATGGCTACACTGAAAACTGGGAAGTTTGGTATCAAACTTCTCAGCACAATAAATGCACACTGATGCCAGTGTACATTTTATTGTGAAATACACCCAGAGGGCATCTTAGAGATGCCCCCTGAAAACATACCCGACTTCCAGTGTGGGCTGACTAGTTTTACCAGCCTGCCACACACCAAACATTTTGCTGGCCACATGGGAAGAGTGCCTTTCTCACTCTGTGGCCAGGAACAAAGCCTGTACTGGGTGGAGGTGCTTCTCACCTCCCCCTGCAGGAACTGTAACACCTGGCGGTAAGCCTCAAAGGCTCACCCCCTTTTTTACAGCGCCACAGGGCATCCCAGCTAGTGGAGATGCCCGCCCCTCCGGCCACAGCCCCCACTTTTGGCGGCAAGGCCGGAGGAGATAATGAGAAAAACAAAGAGGAGTCACTGGCCAGTCAGGACAACCCCTAAGGTGTCCTGAGCTGAGGTGACTCTGCCTTTTAGAAAACCTCCATCTTCCAGATGGAGGATTCCCCCAATAGGATTAGGTATGTGACCCCCTCCCTAGAGGGAGGAGGCACAAAGAGGGTGTAGCCACCCTCAGGGATAGGCCATTGGCTACTATCCTCCCAAGACCTAAACACACACCTAAATCGAGTATTTAGGGGCCCCCAGAACCTAGGAAGATAGATTCCTGCAACCTGAAGACGAAGAAGGACTGCTGACCTGAAGCCCTGCAGAGAAGACGGAGACTCCAACTGCTTTGGCCCCAGCCCTACCGGCCTGTATCCCCACTTCAAGAAAAACTGCAACAGCGACGCGTCCCCCAGGGTTCAGCGACCTCTGAAGCCTCAGAGGACTACCCTGCATCTAACAGGACCAAGAAACTCTCAAGGACAGCGGCCCTGTTCCACAAAGACTGCAACTTTGCACAAAGAAGCAACTTTTAAAGACCACACGTTTCCCGTCGGAAGCGTGAGACTTTCAACTCTGCACCCGACGCCCCCGGCTCGACCTGCGGATAACTAACTCTACAGGGAGGACTCCCCGGCGACTGCGAGCCTGTGAGTAGCCAGAGTTGACCCCCCTCAACCCCCACAGTGACGCCTGCAGAGTGAATCCAGAGGCTCCCCCTGACCGCGACTGCCTGCTTCAAAGAACCCGACGCCTGGGAAACACACTGCACCCGCAGCCCCCACGACCTGAAGGAACCGAACTCCAGTGCAGGAGCGACCCTTAGGCGGCTCTCTTCCTAGCCCAGGTGGTGGCTACCCCGAGGAGCCCCCCCCTTGCCTGCCTGCATCGCTGTAGAGACCCCCGGGTCTCCCATTGAAACCTATTGCGAACCCAACGCCTGTTTGCACTCTGCTCCCGCCCGCCCCTGTGCCGCTGAGGGTGTACTTTCTGTGCCTGCTTGTGTCCCCCCCCGGTGCCCTACAAAACCCCCCTGGTCTGCCCTCTGAAGTCGCGGGTACTTACCTTCTGGCAGACTGGAACCGGGGCACCCCTATTTCCATTGAAGCCAATGTGTTTTAGGCACCACTTTGACCTCTGCACCTGACCGGCCCTGAGCTGCTGGTGTGGTAACTTTGGGGTTGCCCTGAACCCCCAACGGTGGGCTACCTTGGACCCAACTTTGAACCTTGTAAGTGCTTTACTTACCTGTGAAACTAACAAATACTTACCTCCCCCAGGACTGTTGATGTATGCACTGTGTCCATTTTTAAAATAGCTTATTGCCATTTTTGCCAAAACTGTACATGCTATTGTGATGATTCAAAGTTCCTAAGATACCTGAGTGAAATACCTTTCATTTAAAGTATTGTTTGTAAATCTTGAACCTGTGGTTCTTAAAATAAACTAAGAAAATATATTTTTCTATATAAAAACCTATTGGCCTAGAATTGTCTTTTGAGTGTGTGTTCCTCATTTATTGCCTGTGTGTATACAACAAATGCTTAACACTACCCTCTGATAAGCCTACTGCTCGACCACAGTGCCACAAAATAGAGCATTAGAATTATCTCTTTTTGCCACTATCTTACCTCTAAGGGGAACCCTTGGACTCTGTGCATGCTATTTCTTACTTTGAAATAGTACATACAGAGCCAACTTCCTACACTACATGACCATGTTTCTTCCAAATGCTATTTTTGTAGTGTTGTCTTATAGGGGCTGTAATATTTGTGGCATAAAAACTCACCCCATAATGCTTTGCAAGACGTTACGTTTACAAAACATTTTTGCTCGTAACTCAACATGTGGTGGTCCTAGAACAATGGGACCACCTTCAAAATGCTCTTTCTGTCTACATCATTCTGAGTATCCACACTAGGTTAGTGGGGACCCCAAAATAATAACCCCTCCCACCATTCAGTGTCTTTTAAGCTTTCTCATGGTGATAACTTTGGTTACAGCTGGGAGAAGTTTTATTTGAAAGGCCGTGTTTGTACTATCATTGCAGTAGGCCTGCTAGCTCTAAAAATGCCCTGTTGGGGCTAAGTATATGTTACACTGCATTACTTTCTCCTGTTTTTTTTTTATGGTGTCATTCCCTATATGGGCTAACAATATACTTACATGACCATGTTTCTTACAAATTATATTTTTGTTATGGTGGCCTCTAGTGGCTTTTTCGAGCATTACAGGCTAATGCCAAATGTTTATTATTGATAAGGCTTTATATGATAATTGTAAATGTTTTAATAATCTTTCCTTATTACAACTATGACCATTATGCAGTCCAACTTAATATCCTTATTACACTATGACTGTTGTAACACCCTTGATATGTTTGGGTGACCGTTCTAGTTTATTTCTATTCTGTGGGTGTCTTGTGTCTTTTTTTGGGGCAATTGTGTTAGCCACCCAGCAACTTTGATGGTGGGGTGGTGAAAGTTGTATTCTATTGGAATTAGTGTGGCAGATTTAAATTAGGATGCCAAATGGCAGAATTTTTGCTGCAGATAGAGGAAGAAGGTAAATTGAAGTGCTTTAGTGATACGTAGGGCCACTGAAATTATAGGGCAGGAAACAATGAAATTATGAGGCAGGGTTGACCAATTTATGCGGCAAGAAAAGTTCAGTTATGAAGTTACAATGCCAATAGCTATAACTCAAGCAAATGCGAAACCTGTTGAATTGCAAATGCCTGTTGTACATTCCTGTTAAGGAATCGCATATTGTAAATCGTTAAATGTTGCAATTTACGATTCCTTAAAGGAATCATTGTACATGTGGGCCTAATCTCTAAGTGTTCGGTAAAAGGCTTTGTAAATGTTATCATGACCAGTGCATTTAGAGCAAATATGTACACCATGGTGCAGCTGTACCCCACGTCTTGTCTCAGAAGTCTGAAGTGCATTCATGATATTGTTCTACTTGATGCCTTCTAGGATTTTACGTTACCTGCATACAATAAGGAATGAAAAGCGCACTGGAGGATAGAAAAGCTCTATTGCTAAACCATATTTTAACAATCCCAGTGCAACAGGAGTACCTTGAAAGGGCTGAAGGGAAGGTCGCATGAAAGCATCTGTACAAAACCTACATACTAGCACATCAGTTGACATGACACAACATCGCCACGACTACAAGTTCAGCATCCTCAAAGTAAAAAAAGGTCTATCTCCTAAGTGTATTATGGAAGACGTTAGCCTGTCAAAGGACCTCTTTGGAGTTTATCAAGAACTAACAACATCAGCACCAGAATCATTATACGGCTACGCCACAAACATTCATATGAATGATGTATGGCCTATTTCAGCAGATAAATGAACCCTTTCACAGCCAACCTCCACAAGGCTAAAAGAAGTCTTATGCATCAAAAGCTTTGACTTTTCCACCCTCTGCAAGTGCACTTCTGAAGAGCTGAGTATCTATGATGATTAATGACTTAAAGCTAGCTGCAAGTGCCACAGATACGTACACTACACAATCATAAATCTGTGAAACTCCATTTATTAAATGCCTTTTTATCAAATCCCTTTCTGATGGGGAAGTACCTCAGAATCCTAAGTGTGCCATCAACCCCTTCTTGGCACCTCATTAAAAAACAAACATGGTTTCACAAATCCTTGAAAATAGCATGTCATTTTTCAATCTCCCATGCATGAGTAAGGCTCTTAAGATAGGACTATCTTCACAACTTTATGCTCATATTGAACTCAACAGTCTTTCAGGAAATTTCAATTCTGGTTTCTGCTCAGACTGAGATACTGAAACTGCACCTACGAACATAAGGAAATAACACCAGGAACAAGGGCCATGTAAGTGAAATGATCCACAACAACCAATCTGCAAAGCCCCTATTTGAAAGGCTTCCATCTATTGTATTACACTAATAACATCTAGTTCAGTCCACAATCTGCACATCGTCTTTCAGAATGTGGCATTTGTCCCACAATGATCAATAATTTTTTATTCCACCTCTGCTCCCTCTGTGGAATTTTGCATATATTGCAAACACATCACGTTATAGCCTTTATTTCTGCGTTGACTTTATCCAGTATTGACTACTGGATTGGAGTCTAGAGAGGCGTCCTACTAAAAGCAATGTGGAAGATCTTAAAAGCGCAAGACAGTGCGCGCCTCAGTATCATCACCCACAGAAATGGTTACAAGAGGTTCATGCTGAAGTACCTTCAATGAATATTAGTAAAAAAAGAGGTTTGGATTTAAATCCTCTGTAACTTGCATGAGATACTGCACAGCAAAGCACCTTAGTATCCCACAAAGCTGATGCTCACTAACCTGACAGCGAGACCAGATGTCCTAAGACCATCTTTTTCTCCACCAGTAGAGATACAAACAGTTTACCGGAGATCCCTGCAATCACTTTCACCACATAACACCTTACAAATTGAATAAATGTTGTTAACTCGTAGATGTATTACACATAGAAAACAATCATTTTTTCACTAAAGATGGCTGTTTTTAATGATCTATTCAGAATTCAAATGCAAGCCTAGAGTATTGGATTTGCGATTGCATTTTATAGTCACCTCACAGTAAATAGAAGCTGCATGTAATCTGTTTTTTCAGTGACTAACCTAGTTATTTTACAGGTGCCAAATAAAACAACCTGAATTCTTTATCCAAACCTGTTAGAAGGCCCTTTTTCCACACCGTGAAATCCAGAAAAGAGATGAATGAGGCAAATATTTGGGAACATTGCAACATATTTGATTTTTAATATTGAGCAGATTTTGCATGCCTCTGGATAGAAATTAAAATGTATGCATGTTTGTCAATTCTTCTTTTTCCCACTTTTGGAAATTGGGTTATCGGTTGAGGGGTGTGAAACCCTACTCAAAGAGCAATCACAATCTCTGTCAGGGTGAAACACAATTAATCTCCAAATTAACAGGAGCTCAACACTCTGATACCTTGGCACATAAGCAGTCAGGCTTAACTTAGAGGCAATGTGTAAAATATTTATGCAGCACTTTAAACAGTAATAAAGTGAAAAAACACACAAAATATATCCCACAAAATTCTGAAAAATAGAGTAAAATTGAATCCGTTTTTTGAGAACAAAGGGACAAAAACCCAATCACTAGAACAGGAGGAATGCAATTTTAAAGATTTGAGTGAAAATAGTGCCTAGAAGCACAAAGTGCCAACTGTGGTTATCTGTTTGCACCAGACTAGGACAAAGTCATAAATTCAGGGAGACAGCAATGGAGCGTGGGCCAGATACAGGGATAAAGTTAGTCCTGCTGAACAAGACTACATGAAATCCTGGTTGAGGAGTGTTGTGATATCCTGCATCAAGGATGCGTTGTGCCATGGTTGCTTGAAGGTCCTGCATAGTCATTGAGGATGCTGTTGACAAGGTACTTGTGAGGAGAAACGCTGAGCCAAAGGTGCATTGTGCACTGGCTGGTTACGAAGAAGTTGTGGGGCTTGTGATGCAAAGTGCTACATCGTCGTTGAGGATGCCAGTTGTAAAGTCCTCCCCAGTCTGGTACCCGCTGAATGACTAGACATGCAGAGCTGTAAATCACACTTCTTTATTCCTCTGCGTGTACCTGTGAACTCCAATATTCTAACGTAAGCTCTCATGCATTCAATTGTAGTGATTGTCACACACAGATACAGAGTCTTCTGGTAACCACAAAGGTTCTGTTCTAAATTATGCAAGACCCTACACCATTGACAAGGGGCTTGCAATGCGAAGGCCTTCATCAAGGATGCATTGTACCTTGGCGGTTCCAAGGAGGCTGCAAGGTGCAATGCAGTGTCCTGCACCAGGGATGTGTCATACAGCGGTAAAGAGATTCACTGCACTGCATTGGTTCTGCGCAAAAGTCCACAACTGGTCTGGGAGAGCACCTTCAGGTCCATTTCCAAGGATCCAGGACAGGGTTAGCATGACTTGGGAGACAAGACTCGCAGCAGACTGAGTCAAGTTGCTGGGTTCAGGTTGATTGGAGCCTGTCCTGTCCCCAGCCAGTTAGCTTTTGTAGTCACTCTGGTGGTCCTGGGTTCAAGATGCAGGTCCAGTCCTTCAATCAGGCAACAGGGCATGCAGGCCAACAGAGTAGCAATCCTTCTGGCAGAGCAGCACAGTAGTCCTGAGGTTTCCACAAGTCCAGATGTGTACTGACGAGTTGGGTCTGAGGGTCCAAAATGTAAACCTGGTGCCCACTTTGAAGTAGATGTAGGTTCTGGAGGTTTCCACCTCTAGAGGAGCTTGGATTTCCTGTCTCCCTGCCCTGGTCCCAAATTGTCGGCGGTCACAATAGACTAGTGTCAAACCCTTTGTGGGTGTGCTCAGGCAGAGTCTTTGTGATGTGCAAGTGTGGTAGGAGACAGCTCATTCTCCTCATAAAGTCAGAAAAGGCCTATCTTGACAACATCTAAGACCCTTTGTCTCACTGTCTGAACGCAATATACAAAGACCAACTGCCAGCAACACCTAGTCATGTGACCTGGGAAAATGGCAGCAGTGGCATTTTTAGAATTGTGACTTACAATCCGACTGTAGCATTAAAGAGGGCTTTAAATTACAGTCCTTTAAACACCAAACTTGGCATTCCTACCTGTTCCCACTTTACAGTTATCACTTATTAAATATAATAAGTTAATCCAATACTATCCTATGGGAGAGGTAGGCCTCACAGTAGTGAAAAACGAATTTAGGAGTTTTTCACTGCCATGATATCTTAAAAACTTAAAAGTATATGTCCAACTTTTTAAATACATTGCTTCCCTCCCTCTGAGCTAGTAAGGACCTACCCTATAGGAAACTCATATGTATTAAAAAGGCATGGCAAAAGGTTTATTTAGCCAGGTCAAGATGGTTATTAAACTGCACACACAGGCTGCAATGGCAGAACTGAGACATGTTTAAAGGGGTATTTAAGGGAGTGGCACAGTCAGTGCTGCAGGCACCCCACTAGTAGCATTTAATTTACAGGCCCTGAGCACATGTATTACAACTTTACTAGTGACTTACAGGTACATTTCATTAAATGAGCCAAATGGGTGTAAGCCAATTTTACCATGTTTAAAGGAGAGGGCATAAGGTATTTTGCACTGGTTAGCAGTGATAAAGTGTGCAGAGTCCTGAAACCCAACAAAAATAGGTTCGGAAAACAGGAGGGAGGAAAAAAAGTCTGGGGATGAGCCTGCAGATGGGGCCAAGTCCATCACCCAGTTTCCCATGATACCCCTTCCATCACACACCTAGTGGATTTTGGATAGGTAATTGGAATACATATTTCCACTTTTCACCCAATTTACACCAGTTCCATTAAGGTATAAGTTAAGTGTTTCCAATTATTTATGTCAAACCTTTTGTGAATGCTTTAAAATGTTCACTACCTTCTGGGCATTTAAAACACATGAATTTCCTACCCTCGGAAATCACCTTTTTAAGGGATTCACCTGATCACTTGAATTTCCTGTCCTCGGGCAATCACCTTTTTCGCCTGTTGGAACTTCAGCCCCTTTCAACGTATTCATGTGCTACTGGTGTTTAACTTACACAATATATGAGTTTGTCAATCATGCCTTAGCCGGCCATCACAGTAAAACAACATAGGCATCTTTATTCGCAAAACAAATCTATTATATGTAAAACAAGCAGGGACTGAAGGCAAGTCGAATACAGTCATGCGTACAAGACACATTCAGCACATTGATTACAGTCCCAGTAATGTCAAAAATTGATTATTGGAAGGTAGTAAGCACTAAACCGTTTAATATTCCATTTGGATCGTCAAGCCTGCGTTCAAGCTCCCTGCTGACATCCAGTCGCCATCCACCTTCATGTTACAATAAGTTGATGTGCTAACAGGAATTTGGATTGGCGTTGACGCCATCTTCAAATCAGGAATTGCTGCTTACCATCCAAAGAGAAAACTGATCTCTCAGGGTCAGTCTATTCTGATAGACTAAAGGTTATTGGCAAGTTTTTCCATCTACAAACACTGAGTACTAGAGTGTCTATCAAAGTCAAAATTTGATTGAATTAGAGCATTAGTCAAAATTTGTAAAGACAATAAAAGCAGCCTTACAGAGGAGTTTTCCGACTGTAGGTCGCAAGCCGATTTTTGGTGGGACACCAAAGTGCAGGCAACAAATAAAGATGCCTTTAAATTCTGTATTTATGAGTCACATTTGCTTCTCTTAAAAGACAGAGGTCGAATTTCAGAATATTCTTCTGCTGCTTATGTTTTTTAACATGGAGACTGGTGTTTACAAACTCCTCTCACTTTGAGGTCACAGAAAGGAAAATAAAGTGAATTATGTGACAATCCTGCAGGGATACATGAAGTGTGAAACTAAAGCTGGAGCATGCCATTTTTTTCTAACACACAACAAAATGTAAATGCCTGTAAATTAGCTTTCACACACCTTCATAGTCAGGAAAGGAAAATTAAGCAAATTCTTTTTGTAATTCACAAGTGTGATGGAAGCAAAGATTTTAGTAGGATCAGAACAAATCAAGAAGGTTTACTTGGTGACGCACAATGATAAATATTCAATGAAACTCGATTTCCACACAATATCATTTATGTCCAATATAATTTTTATCTCTAACCCTATATGCCTTTGCAAATTTAGTGAGCATTTCAATGGAAATGTGCTGTCTGTAAATGAGAGTGCACTGCCACACAATGCTTTATTACATTTAAAAAAAAACTGCCTAATGTCCCTTAAAAGTAGGGGGTAGCAAAATGTTGTCATATGAAGAGTGGGTCATAGTTCTAAAACGTCTGGGAAGCACCAATAGGGAGTTGGAGGAAATGTGCAAACTCAATAGATTTCACATAGTGCACAAATTTGAAGGGCAATACAAAATCTGGAAAGTCAATAGTTCTTAACTCTTAGGCGCTGATTCACACAGTAGGGAGAACAAGGGGACACCTGGTTGGAATTACAGTTGCTAGACGATTCTCCCACAGCTAAGCTCTGAAACTCTGAGTTAAGACGGCCAGAATGGGGAAAAAAGACACAACGTCCAGAATTATTGGGACATTTCCAGCATGCTTATTCGTGTTTCTGGCTAGGTTTTGCCACAGGTGGGGTCTGTGTCTTCAATCAGTGGCCCTAGATTTGGAAGGGGTAGTAACATCGCACGGACATACCACATCAACATAGTTTCTTACGCAGACGACACCCAGCTGATCCTCTCCCTTACGAAAGACCCCACTACTGTCAAAATCAACCTACACAACGGACTCCACGCCATCTCCAACTGGATGGAATCTCGCCACCTCAAACTAAACACCGATAAAACAAAGATCGTCATCTTCAGCTCCAAACCCTCTGCATGGAACGACTCCTGGTGGCCCAACTCCCTAGGCACCGTACCGTCACCTACCACCCACGCTCGCAACCTGGACTTCATCCTGGACTCCACTCTCAGCATGACTCAACAGGTCAACACATTCTCCTCCTCCTGCTACAACACTCTCCGCAATCTTCAAGTGGATCCCCGTCGTGACCAGGAAAACCGTCACCCACGCCCTGGTCAGCAGCAGATTGGACTACGGCAACGCCCTATATGCAGGAACAACGGCTAAGCTACAATCCAAGCTACAACGAATCCATAACACATCCGCCCGCCTCATCCTTGACGTCCCATGCCACAACCACATCACCTCCCTCCTCAGAGACCTACACTGGCTACCCGTACCAAGAAGGATCACTTTCAAACTCCTGACCCACGCACACAAAGCTCTCTACAACACTGGTCCAGCCTACCTCAATGACAGACTTGCCTTCCACGCTCCCACACACCATTTTCGCTCCGCAACCTTGCTCTTGCCGCCATCCCCCGCATCCGCCACACCACTGCCAGAGGAAGATCCTTCTCCCACCTCGCCACCAAGACCTGGAACTCACTATCTCTCCAGCTACGCCAGACCCAGGACCTCCAAACATTCAGGAAGCGCCTCAAAATGTGGCTTTTTGACCAGTAGCACCAAACTCCTCCCAGCGCCTTGAGACCCTAACGGGTGAGTAGTGCGCTTTATAAATATACTGATTGATTGATTGATAGTATCCCATTGAGATATCTCTCTGTTTAAGGCTCTTAATATGAAAGTGGAGGGCCAGTAAAAATGTGAAAAGCCATTAGATCTCTCGCAGCAAATAAGCGATGTATCCACTCGTATGGTAAAATTTTGCTGTCTTTGGCTCAGTCTTCTCCACCTGTTTCGGTGTCCCCCTGCACTGGTCCACAAGTTCTGCATTTATGCCCGATTTTGAGGATAATCACTAGTTATGTAAATAATCCATATATAGATTATTTGTATGTAGATTTATTTCAGCTGGATTCCCTGAAATAAGGCACAGGACTGTGCAGTGACCTTGGTATGGCAGTGGTAGCTATGGCTATGTAAAAAGTGTATACGTTACTAGATACAACGTTTGAGACACTTCTTTTTACAGTTGTCAATAATTTGCCATTTTAGGGAAAGTATTTTGCAAGAATATCTTTCCTTCTGAAATATGATTATTCGGAAACTGAATCCTAGATCTTCCAGGAATTCGCTGAACACCAATCTAGCCTTTTTTCAGCAGGCCCGGGCAGCAACCGCTGAAGGAACATTGGGCATTATGTAAAGTTCATTTTAAAAATTAATTTGGGACAGGCAGGCTTATGCACTAGGACATCAACACACAAATTCGGAAATAAATATCAATATAGATTATTTACATACCCATTGACTATCTTGAAAATAAGGCATGAATGCACAACTTGTGGAGCAGTGCTAAGGGAAGCCGAAACAGACACAAGATCAGAAAGACACAAATATCTACACTTGGTGGACAGGATATACTCTGATAACTGGGCAAAGAATCATGAGACTAAAAAGACACAAACACTTACAGTGAATGGGGAGACACTGTTACAGACACCAGTATATGGAGACAAGGACACTAGGACGTACATAGAAACACAGAAAAAGACACACACACACTGCTGGACCTGGCCCTTTGTGCAGGGTTATCCACAAACTGTTTGCCTTCTTCCTCCTATTTATTTACCTGTTTATGTTGGCTTTAGTATTCTGGGCACTTTACCACTGCTAACCAGTGCTAAAGTGCATATGCTCTCTGTCTAAAATGTATTGATTACTGGTTTCTTTATGATTGGCATGATTTACTAGTAATTCCTTAGTACAGTGCACTGTGTGTGCCCATGGCCTGCAAATCAAATGCTACTAGTGGACATGTAGCACTGATTGTGCCTCCCTCATGAGTAGCCCTGGCTTAGGCCTGCGATTGCAGTGTCTGTCAGTGTAGTTTTAAACTGCCACGTCAACCTGGCAAGGACACCTGCTTGCCAGGCCCAAACCTTCTGTTTTATTTCCTGTAAGTCATCCCTGTGGTAGGCCCACGGCAGCCTCATGGGCAGGGTACATGTATTTAAAAGGTTGGGCATGTACTGGTGTGTTTTAAATGTCCTGATAGTGAAAAACAACTTATTTCATTTTTCACATTTGCAAAGCACATCTTTCCCATAGGGTAATGTGAGGATTGCCTTGAAATATCTGTGAAATGTAATTTCCCATTAGAAGCAGATAGAGATGTGGAGTTTGGGGTCTCTGAACTCACAATTTAAAAATACATCTTTTGGTGAAGCTGGTCTTTGAATTGTAAGTTTGAAAATGCCACTTTTAGGAAGTGGGAATGTTCTTGTTTAACTGTTCTGTGCCTCTGCCTGCCTGCTGAATACATGTGTGGGTCAGAATAACAGCTGCCCTGTTTGTGCATTCACTCTAGACAGTCACACAAAGGGAGCTGAGGTGTGCCCTACATGTCCTGATGGCGATCACCAGGCTGGTGTGTCTTCCTGAGCTAGAGTGGGAGGAGGAGCTTACACTTGCACCTTAATAGGGCTGTGCCCTTCCTCACACAAAGCAGTCTCCAACCCCCTGGAGTGTGTCTGGGGCCAGGGCAGGGAGAGGCAGGATCTTGTCCACCACAAAGACTTCTTTTTGAAGTTTGCCTACTTCAAAGACAGAAATGGGT
Source organism: Pleurodeles waltl (assembly GCF_031143425.1). Taxonomy (NCBI): domain Eukaryota; kingdom Metazoa; phylum Chordata; class Amphibia; order Caudata; family Salamandridae; genus Pleurodeles; species Pleurodeles waltl. Next base: position 1,451,769,052 of record NC_090440.1, on the reverse strand, counting down.
ATATGAAGTGGATCTTTGACAACACATGATTAGAACCCTTCTGGGCTGAGTTGATTCTGCCAGGATGAAGAGCTGGGTGTTCTAGGAGGGACTGCAACTCTGCCTGTTGCTTTGTTGTGCTGGACTGCTGCTTGCTGCTTCTGTCCTAGGAGTGAAAGGACTGGACTTTGCTTCTACATCCTGCTTCCAAAGGTTTTCCAAGGGCTTGGACTGAGCATGCCTCCTGTTAAGAAGTTTCAGAGACATCAAAGACTTCATCTGCCAGTGCCTGGACTCTTGTGCTGAGAGTTCTAACTCGCCAAGTGGTGCCAACTCCAGGCCCTGACCTCTTGGAAGTGCAAGCTAGTGATCTGAAGGAGAAAATCCATGCATCAACGCGCTGCACGAATCGATGCAGCGTCTGTTTCACCACAGTCCCATCAACACAGCGCGTCTGGATTTTCCAGGCATTGTCGCAGTTAGGAACCAAAGCCGCGTGCCCAGAAATTGCCGCATCGCCTTTACCACGAGAAAAGAATCTACACATCACCTCCCTGCCAGTAAGGAACTGATGCATCCTCTCACCTGCGAGGAAAGAATCAACGCTTCCCCTTCTCTGCGCAGAAGGAACCAACGCATCGCTTTGCTTTTCTGGCACCGCCACCTCCCTCTGTGGCCCGCATCATTTTTGTTTTTGACACATCCCAGGTACTTTGTGCTAAAGAGGTACATCCATTGATTCCTTTGGATTAAGCCTTCCTTATACTTTTAAAAAGAGATATTTTGACTTGTGTATGTTGGATTTTTGTCATTTTGGTCTTGTTCTACTCAGACAAATATTGGCCATTTTTCTAAACTGGTGTGGATCCCTTTTGTAATGTTTTTACTGTGTTACTGTGTGTGTATAAAAATACTTTACACATTGCGTCTGAGATAAGCCAGACTGCGCGTGGCAAGCTACCAAGGAGGTGAGCAGGGGTTATTTTAGCTGTGAAACACCCTGACACACATACACACATTTGAATAAAGACCATGGAGAAGAGTGCCACAGCTAAAAAGATACATATATACAAACATCACATGGGGTGAGGGAGACAAAAAGACTGTTACAAAGAGATTCAGGACTAGAAGGCACAAGCTACACCCCAAAAATGTTGCTAAGGATGGGAAAGATAAATAGAAATCTGTCTCAGACATTGTGATCAACCATGTGATTTCTTCCACACCTTATTGCTCTGCCTCAGATTGAGGGGCTTCTAGGATGTTGTCAACATCTGTCTGAATTCAATCAAGGAAATATTGCATGTTTAATGGGCTAGACAAATGTTTTTGGGGATATGTGGAGATGACACTTCAACTTGATATATTCAAATTTTATGTAACACAGGGCTAATGAGTCAAAAACATGGGACCAGCACAATAGGACGATTGTCTACGTTAAAACAATCAAACATCAACATTGGAACAGAAAGACAAAGGCACGGTTCTGGGACAAAATAACACGAGAGACAGACACAAACATCTATAAAGGGAAAATTAAACAAAGACACCTGGTCAGAGAAAAAAGACCAAACATCGACAGACTGACACACAGGCATAGGACAAAGCTATACGTGACTAAAAGAGGCATACGTTCAAAATTGACAGGTAAATACTAACACAGGCAATGGGACAGTGAGACATAAGACTAAAGAGATACAAATATTAGCAATTGGTAAACATGTAATACGCTGAGATGCAGATTTTTAAAAATGTCACACAACGCAGCACAACACCCATAGTTGCTGTGCTGCATTGCGTGATAGGGAGAGACTATGAAATGGCACTACCCTGCTCTCTCCCTAGCACTGGCACACAATCAGGCTGCCAAGCACCACTCACACACCTTTGCCACCTAGTGCAAATGTGTGTGTATGTGTAAGTCTAGCACAGTTTTTGTACTGGAAGCGCACCCTTCCAAGACAAAATACTATGCCTAGATAAACTTTTAACTTTTCCCACATTGGATATGTGCTGTACAGTGCAGCACACATGCAAAGCGGAAAGGGGTAGGCGAAATAAAAGCTGCACTTTCTGGTGATCTGCGTTTATTTCAGGCAACTTTCCAGCAAAAATCAGTTTTTGGGCTAGAAAGTAGATTAAAAATAAAATAAAATTTGCACAGGTCTGTTTCACTTTTGTGAAAAAAACAAGAGCAACATGTTTGCAAAACTCCCCCTGAGACTAGGAACATAGCAACACAAGGATAGAGGCACAAGACTAAAGAAACACAGACTCTGACATTTGGACAAGGAGATAAAGGCACTGGTACAGTGGAGAGAGGCAGCAGACTAAGGTAACATAAAAACAAATCTTGGTTGAAAGGAGAGGCTCTTACACCAGGACAAAGGCACACTGGACTAGGTTGAAACACAAAAACACTAACTGTCACAGGAAAACACTGCACAGACACAATAGCAAACACTCTAAAAGATTATCAAGCTGCCCAGCAAAGTGCCATAAAATAATGGGTTTTCGGAGGTCAAGGCAAAACAAAATTTTGATAGATGACGGGCTTTCCATACTCCAGAAGAAGTCGATTTCAGGACTTATATGGGAATTTGACACCTCCACTAGTTGGCGACCTAAAGTTGCTTGTTGCCTTACCTCGTGTTAGGAAAGTGGCAATTTTTGAACCCCTTAGACTCCTTACAGCTCTACGTATCCCAGTTGACTATTTCCATGCTCACCTCTAAAGCGTAGGGGCATCTTAGACATACGTCCTCAAGGGCAATACCATTTACTATTTTGTCCTCAGGCTTTACATATTACAGGAAAGTGTGTATGCGGGTGGCTAGTTGCCCTCTGTGCAAACGTGCTCACCAGAGACGGCAAGGCATTGAAAGGCAGGTAGCCTCAACATCAGTGGCGCCCCCTCCTGCAGGCCCCTGACTTGGTCCAGGGGGAGGGGGCCCCCGCCAGGTACATTTCAGCCCCACCCCCTCAAGTTTCAGTACGCCACTACTCAACATACTGAAGACCAGCCGTGCCAAAAAACACAGTAGGACATCTGAATCAATGGTTCGCAGTTTCTCAACAGAGTGACGCGACAATAGAAAGATTCATTGTTACTTTTGATTGTCGAGTGTATATTTAAGTTGTCAGTGATGTCACCGCCGCAGTAACACCGGCATGTAGACTTTATTGTTTATGCTTCCCAATTATGAACATTGCATCATTCATTATGGGCAATGTGTCCATGTCCCTGCAATCCTCCAACGGCTGTGCTTGGAAAACAGAGGCCATTTTTATTTAAACTGCGCCAAGGGAGATATATATCGACATGACAACGTGGTTTACGGTTGCAATAATTCCGTCAGTGTATCAGGAAGTATTGGCAGAATGCGAAGACAATGACTCCAGGCTCGTTGTGCCCTAGGGGGCCTTTAAAACGCGAAGGTAGCCTTCTGCGGTTATTAGATTAACTCAGTTGCATTCAGCACTTTTAGCAATTATGCCCCTCAATAGCTTCCTGAAAGATATATTGAACAAAAAGCAAAACAGCAGTGGTGGGATGAATGATGAAGGGTATGGATAAGTGCTTAATGTGTGCAGATTGTAGGCACCAGCACTCTTCTCGGGACTGCGCTTATTCTTCAGATTTAGAATCTAAAGATGAAAGAGAGAAGTAGAAGATGGAGAAAGAAAGAGTACGATGGGCAAACCCTGATAAAGTAAGAAACCTCAATTGCAAAGCTAATGGGTTTGGCTCCGCAAGAGTGTCTGCTTGATATGGTTTTGCAAAAATATGCGAGAAAAATACATTGGCATAAATATACAAATAAAGAAGTGTTCTAGCAGGGTAGGCACACCAGCCCTAGCAGTGAAGTGCTCTGAGTTTTGGGTGGCCGGGCACATATGACCAGGAAAAAAGGTGTCTCTCACAAAACAAGACAGAATAGATCAGTGGTTCTCAACGTTTTTACTTCTGTGGACCCTCACTGTGTCATTACTGGAACCTGGGGACCCCCACTGAATCATTATTGGAATCCGGGGACACTCCTAAGTTATTACTGAAAGCTGGGGACCTAATCTATTAATATTATTTAATTTTCGAAGCAGTCGCGGAGCCCCTGAGGAGGCTTCACGGACCCCCAGGGGTCCCCGGACCACAGGTTGGCAACCACTTGAATAGATGATGTTGGCTGACCTGTTACTCCAGACTCTACGATGTGGTGCGTGGATGCAAAATATAAATGACACTTGATTGGCCCAAAGGATCAAGATGGGTTTCAGAAGCCTTTCTGTGTGTCTAATGTGTATTTTTATTCTGAATTGTTGAAACCATGAGGCTGTCAATAAAAGGGTTTTCGGAGGCTGACTCTAGGACTTTAAACGAACCTGCAAGAGTGAGTGACAGACAAAGGAAGTGCAGGGTGATGGAAGAAATTGGCATGAGGTGCAAACAAGAAAGGGTCCTCAGGCATCCTTGTTATTCAGCAGCCACAGCATTTGGCAGCGCTGGCAGCACACTCCTAAGTAAAACTTTAGGCTCCTACACTTTTTTTTCAAAATAAATTAAGCAGTTGTGGGGTTTACAAATTATTGTGAATGTTTCATTTGTCACTGTGCTTTCCTTGTCTTTATTAAAATTATTTTTTTATTTTATGCAACGTATATATTCCACATATTGGTAATACAATAAATGAGCATATTCAGATCAACCAACAGTTGGAGCAGACAAGGGCTTTAGAGACTGGTATGCTTAGTCACCACACAACCTAGATAAAGCCAGTGCCTAATTTGTAACAGAATGAGTCCCGGTGCCCAAAACTCTGCTCTGAAACCCACGGCTGGTTCGATTAAATGTCCTCGCACGAAATACCAAGTCTGCATAGTCTTAAATTCATCTCATGCCTCTTTAATCCACTGCCAGACTCACCCTGCCCTTTATCTCTTTCATGTTCATGCTTTCTCCTTTTATAACAGTTTCAGCATCAGGTGTGGGCAAGATGGTGAAATGGATGGCCGCGTAGTGAAGGAGACCATGGTCCTCACCCACCTGACACCATCCTGAATCATTGAAGGCCCCTGGACATTATCCCTGGGGGGGGGGTCCCTCTGGAATTCAGGCTGGCAGCGGAGGCCAGATGCGGGTGTGTGCAGCATACATACCTGTGGGTGTGGCGTCACCCTTTCCTCTCTCTGCAGCAAGGCCTGGCTTACTAGCCTACTAGCACCATCAATGGTGTCTGGTCCCTGGCGCGGTGAGTGCCATAGCAACGTTTTGTGTGTGCGGCCTGCTGGGCTGCATCACCCAGCCTCTCCCAAGTGGGAGCCCTGCATCTGGGGCTCCACACTGCAACTACAGCAATCGGACTACTCTGCTCCAGCATCAACAGCAGTCTGTCGAGACTGCCCAACCTGTTACAGGATCGTTGCTTCACATGATTAAACATGAGGGAGCCCAGCAATTGACACGCCAGGCAGTGGAATCTAGAGAGGTGCAGTTGCCCTCTCCGCCCCTTTAGGAAACAGGGACACCGACCCGATTGTAACCGGGCCCCAGAATGGTCCCTTGAGGTGCATGAAACTCTGGCTGGGTGGAGACAGCTCTCTTCTAATGGGCAGTGGTGCAACAAAAGCCCCACAACCACCTTGGTGTGGTGGCCCTGAGCTCCAGGGGGCCCCCTCAGCACTGCACCTGTCCCTGGCCTGAGAGCTCATGAGTGAGTGCGGAGTGCTGGGGACCCTCCATGTTCTTTGTGAGGGGGGGGCTCCCCTCCAGTTTTATTATGCCATTGCTAATGGGAGAGGCACGGAGACAGTGCGCTGTCCCCCCAGTGTGATATTGCTGGCCTGGGAGGCACCTCCTTCAATTATCAGCAGCCTTCTCAGATCACAATCATAACAGACTCTTCCTCACATGGCCAGGCCGGGTTTACCGGGCCCTGGAATCCCTGCCTATATATGCCTTGCCTGTGCTGACCCTCATTCTTTGAAGTTTGCTGATGGTAGATTGTGCCTGTTGAGTCCAGAAAGGGCATGCCGGCCACAGTTTTCTCCTTGATGCGCCCCCACTGGAAAGAAGGACTAGTGCTTCGGGGGGTCGTGCCCCCAAGCATCTTAGATAACTCCTTGCTTTTGGGTAGTTGGGACCTCGATGTGGTGTGGATCCTGCTTCGCTGATGGTTTCAGACACCTGTCGTCCTGCTCAGCTGTAGGATGCATACATGTTCTAAAGGTAGGTCTGCCCCTCCCAAACCACTGTGGTTTGTGGCTAAGACTGGGAGCTTATCACCCTGGTTTGAGGTACTGTGGAGGACTTTGTGTACGAGCGAGTTTGGAGGCCGTATTGAACACTGCAGCGATCGGTTGGCACCGATCTTTACCGACCCCTTCAACTGAGTTGCCCCCATCCCGGTTGAAAGCTGTAGGAGTGCTGCATATATTCTTGTTGTGCTGGCTCTAGGGGCCTTGTCCTCAGTTGTGGTCAAGACATTCTTGTCCCGAACTTAGGAGCTTTTCCCTACTATCATGGTTAAACAGTGCTGTATAAAGGGGGGTCCAGGGTCTGAGTGAGGGACGCCCCACCCTCTGCCAGGGGCTGTGTTGCAGGGGGCAGAGGGGCCCCCAGGAACCAATTGCAGAGCCATCCACCACAGACAGATTCAGTGACGTTCTGGGGGCCATCAGGGACGTTAATGCCACTTTAGACCCCAAATTGCACGCATTGACAGTGGAGATGAGCCTACTCACGGCAGACCGGTACAAACTGAAGGGTGGGGTGGAGTCCAATGAGTCTGTCTTTGCCGGCTTGTGCCCTTCCATAGTGGATGTTTCAGTCTCAACTGAAGGCTCTTCAGGAGGAGGTAACCCTATTGTGAAACCGAGCGAACGACACAGAGGACAGTTCCCAGTATAACAACATTTGGATAGCACAGTTAAGCTCCCTGAGGGGGCAGAGGGCCCCAATATGGACCTCTTTCTTGAGGATTGTCCACTCAATATGGTGCTTGAGTGGTGGAGTTCCACTTTCTTCTCAGTAGACTGCTCCCACAGAGTGCCTGGTCAGCCACCCCCACCTGGGGCCCACCTCGACCGGTGGTGGCCCTTCAGTTATCATGATCACGTATTACAGGAAGCGTGCCCAAGAGCAAGGAGTGAACAGTCTTGTGAACATATACTCGGACTACACCGCAGCGGTACAGTCCCAGCATAGCTTCTTCATGCAGGTCAAGCGTCAGCTTTGACAAATGGGCCTGCATTACTCCTCGTTTTTCCCAGTTAAACTGCAGGTCCTTGACTCGGGCACCACTCTTTTCTTCATGACACCAACTGAGGCCTGGAAATGACTGGAGTCCAAGGGGGTCTCGCCTCCTGCCTGTGAGCCGCAGATACTGGAGGAAGGCAGTACAGGTGTCCCCATCACTGGTGGCGGTGCTATGGTTCTCCCAGAGCAGGCCAATGGAGGAGCATGCTGCGAGGGAATGGGCTGTGGAAATGGCAGAACTGGAATCCTGCCATAGCCACTCTTCAGATTCACCTGCCCGGTCCATGTCCTCCTTGGACGAAGTCCAGATATGCACCCTGGCAGACATTCTGCCAGAATTACTAGCTGGCCCAACTTTCACCCTAATGTTGGTGGCCCAAGTGATCTGAGTGGTGGCATTATATCCCTTTCTGCTGTACCTGCAGGAGTTGTGGTGGACCGTGCCTTGAGGGGACGAGGGTCTCACTTGCTTTTGATTGGGGCAGGCAGGCCTGACTCCTTTTGGTTTTTTTCCCCTATCGCTATATTCCCCGTCAACCTCGGGGACTTTGTTATGTTTTGTGCCTTATTATTATTATTTTATGCCTTATTACTGGTCTGAGGCTTGTTGCTGCTTCGCCCTGGAGAGGGAAGTTGGGATTGATGTTGAAGATTTTGTTTCTGTTTTTGTTCTATTTTGCCTTTTTGACTGTGAGCAACCGTGGGTGCATTGCTGGAGAGGGTGGGTTGGCGAGATGCAGGTGGCACATGAGGAGGCTGGTTATGGGAAGGGGGAAAACTGGTGATTCTCTAAGGGCGTCTAGAGATGCTGGTTATCCGCCCACTACTTTTTTGGTGCTTTATGCGCCTAATGTAGGTCAGTCCCATTTCCTTGAGTCCCTTTCCTCTTTCATGATCCACAACTTACATGCATCTGTGCGTGGAGATTTTAACTGTGCACATGACATATATATGGATAGGTCTACCCCCCTCCCTTGCTCCCCGGCACACAAGCGATCCGGACGGCACACTCATTGCTGAACTGGCTGACACATAAAAGATACCAGGATATCTGATGTTCTTTGAACCCTGTTACACAGGAATATTCTCACTTCTCCCACATCCACCAGCTACACACCAGAATTGATCTTCTCCTGGGCAATTCTGTGATGATCCCATTTGTCCATTCTGCTGAGTATCTAGCTTGCACCTTGTCAGACCATACTCCTCTCCTGGTGGCATTGACTTGGGGTAAGTGTCGGACCCGAATTCCCAACAGGAGGCTACCCACTTCATGAGACAGTGGGTACCTATGCCACCCAGTCCTTGAGTTCAATGATGACACTGTGTCGGACAATTGAGTAGAGTGCAATGCCTTAAAGGTAATTTTGTGTGACCTCTGCATGAAAACCGAATATGGCCCAAAAGTTACCTTAAGGGGTGAGTTGCTGGCAGCAGAGGATGCCATTCGAGCAGCCGAGAACTGTATGTGGGCCAGGGCATTGGCTTGAGGAGCTAACTTCCCTAAGGATGATCACAGGGCTTTGGTGGACAGACTAGGGAGGCTGGATTGTACAGAATACACTGCTTAGCAACATGTGAAAAGTGACAGGCTGGGGCTTGTTCTCTCGTGGCTGCTCCACTCTGAGAGCAAGATTCCCCTGTTGATGGCCATTAGGTCTCTGACCGGAGATATGCTCACCACGCATTCGGCCATCAATATGCCCTTCTTTGATTATAATCCTTCTCTATACCAGAAAGACGTAGCGGTTGGGGAGCCCACTTTATCAACATATCTAGATGGTTTCCTAATTCCTTGCTTGGAGCCTGTCCATTGCTGGGGTATTTATGCTCAGTTGATGCTTGCAGAGGTCCATCGGGCACTGGACCAGATGAAGCATAATAATACCCCAGTGACAGACAGATTCCGGTGGAGTTTTATTCGGTGTACAGAGCCATGCTCACTCCAAGGCTCCTACAGGTATGAAATCAGCTAAGTCTGCAGGCGCTCTTTCGCCATCCATGAGAGAAGCTTTAATTGTGGTGCTACTTAAGCCAGATAGAGGCCCATTGGAGGTGCGATCCTACTGGCCTATTTCTCTGCTTAACATGGACTGTAAGGTCCTAGGGAAGGTCCTTGCGAACCCACTGTTACTGCACATTGCCAGTCTGGTTCACTTGAAACAGAATGGCTTTACTCCTGGGAGGAATACCTTCCTTCATCTCCGTCGTCTGTTTCACCTTGTGGATGGTCAAGTACACAAGTCGACTGTGGGAGTGGCCCTTTCATTGGACATTGAAAAGGCCTTTGATCTGCTCGGTTGACTGTATTTGCATGGGGCACTATGGCGTATGAGCTTGAGTCCAGAGATATTGAAGTGGATTGATCTGTTTTACACAAAACTGGTAGTTTGAGTGCATACTGGCAGAGAAATCTCAACAACATTTAGGATGAGCATGGGCACCAGACAGGGGCGTCCCCTCTTTCCACTCATATATATTTTAGAGCCACTGGTGAGTTTATTCCGCTGCATGGCCCGCACTGGGGTGTGCAGAGTGGCACCTTCTGGGAGGGATTTTTCTCTAGACTGACGACAGTTGAGTATTTCTCCAAGACTACTATTGAGATCTATGGAAGGTTATGGAATGCGCTAGAGGTTTTTGGTGGAGTGTCTGGCTTGCGGTTGAATTGGTCCAGGTCTTATCTTTTCCCACTGCACAACATCCCAGAGGCAGTGTGAAAGGCCCCCGCTATTCTGTTCTCCTTTGGCCATATGATACCCTCCGTTACCCCAATGTCTACCTTGCAGTGCGGGATCTGGTGGATGGTAACTTGGGAAGGGCTGTGACAGGAACGCAGCACTTAGTGACTTGTTGGACCACTCTGCTGCACTCCCCGATGGGCAGGGTATGCATTGCCAAGATGCTGGTGTTGCCCCTTTTGCTGTAGCACTTTGCAGCCCTAGCTGTCCTTCTACCCCAGTGCTTTTCTAAGAAACTGAATTCCTTTCTTTGTGGCTTGATTAGGGGCTTCTGGGGGAAATGAGTGGCCTCAAATTCACCCCCCTGGAGAAGGGGGATTAGGCGTGCCACACTATGAGTTCTTCTATGCTGCTGCACAACTGCAGTGGCCCATGCAGTGGCTTGTGGTGGGTCCCAGTCTGTGACAGGCTTGTGTTGCATGGGATCTAGAGGGACAGGAAATTGGGGAATGGCTCATGGGCCTGTGATGTGGTTCTTAGTGGGTGGCATGTTTCGCCAGGGTGGCTTAATTTTGCTGGGATAAATATGTGATCCTGCAGCGCGGTCCAGTATTATTTGCCCTTGCCCTGCCGCTGTGGCTGCTTCCTTCATTTCACGAGAGTGCTGCTTAGTAAGGACACAGGTGCATGGTCAGAAGTGAGTGTTCTCATTTTCAGAGATCTGTAAGAACACTACCTCTGATGTCTTTCCAAGATCTATGGGAGAGACACAAGATTCATGAGGGCCAATTTTTAATGTACAAAGCCTTGGCGTTGGCTATTAGGGCTATGTGGAGGCCCAAACGTGCTGAACTGGCCACATCCTTAGTGCTTTATGGGTTATTAGGACACGTGTTTGGTAGGCGTGCAATCGTGCTGCATTGCTGGAACTTCGTATGTTGCCTCTCCAGGCCCTTAAAGATAAATGGGCTCAATCTCTTGGCGAAGAGCAGGAAGATGCGCAGTGGGCTTGCACATAGGAACAGGTGCAGGGTGTCCCCAGGAACTCCCGCCTGAAGTATACTCAATTTAACTATGTCATTCAAACAAATCTGACCCCATTGCGCCTTCATCACATCTCCTCGACTGTCCCTTCAGAATGCCCCTGATGCCCCTGTCCAGAGGCTGATTTTTACCACATTGTTTCATTGTTTCAAGTCCGCTGTAGTGCCACCACTGTCACTTTGGATGAAAGACCTTTTTTAAATAGGCAATAGCCGAGACTGTGACCTGGAGAATACTGCTCATGTAGAGGGGGGTAGCACCAAAGCAGGATGTCTGGGATGCCTATATTGATAAATTGATTGCCGAGATAGATGAGAAACCCTCTGAAGCTTGAGCGGAGTTCATGGACATTATCTTACCTTGTGGGATGAGTTGGTCTCAGTACACGCATGTTTCCATCCGTGCTGTCCCTGCAACGTTGGGAGTGCTCCCCCCCCCCCCCCCCCCCCAGACACACTGTTCCCTCATTTGCCCTTCAGCTGATAGCAAGCCGGAGTTTGTTCCCCCCCGGCAGCGTCTGCTTCCCCCTCCCTGCAGCTTGATAGTACAGGAATTCTTGATTTTGCCCTGTTTTCTCCCCAATCTTCTCCTCATCCCCATTCCACTTTGGTGTTATCCCATCCTGCCCCCTGGACGCTTTGCATAGAAAGACAGTTTTAGATTATTTCTCAAGTTTGGTTCTACTGTCACAATGTAGCTCCATTTTGTATACACCTGGCCCATCCCAAGGGCCTCATGTGGGCTTCCACAATCCTAATGCCCTTGTGGGTTCTGGTAGGCGGGAAGGAAGTTCATTAGTACTTTCTCTGCTTAACTGATGCAATATTAACTTGTGTTGGATATTCGTTGTAATATTGTATCGTGCTAATGGAAGCACCTCTTGTTGGCTGCTCATCGTTATATTGATATATCCACTGAGTAAAGTGTACGAACCTGCTTGTTCACAGACATTGTTGTGTTGATTGAGGCACTTATATGAAAGGCTGAAAATTCAATAAAGAGCTACTTAGAAAAAAAATAACAGTTTCACTGTCTTTCTTTTCCTCCTTCTTTCTGCTTTCTTTATTTTTCTCTCTCTTGCTTTTGGGAAATGTCAGCTAAGGAATAATCAATGCAGGTCCGCCAATCGCTGGCTCAAATAAGCACTGGAAAAAGCTCACTAAAATGCAAATTACAAAGTGTACAAAAACGTCTGACTTCGCCTTATACTTCAGAAGGCGATCCTGAGAAATCTGCATTGTAGTTAACCTGCTGGGACCCGCTGAATTATACGTCAAAATTTAAAATGTTCTGCATCGTCCACAGAACCTACTGAAACAAAAGGCCCATCTGTTTACAAAATCTGCATCCCCACTGTGCTCCAGCCACGAAAGCCTATAGGTCAACTTAAATTTATTTCCACTGCTGGGACTTTTAATGACAGAAACATAGAGAAAGTTCAAGGGGTTCAAAGCTCAAGACTCCACAATGCTAAGAAATCTATTCTGAAAAAAGAAACACAACCTCCATTTCATAACAGCTTTAAAGACTAAACTCTTGAAGTATCGTCTTGTTATCTGTAGAGTGGCGTATGGAATATAGACCATATTTGAGTCTGTGATGGAAAACCATGGGACATTTGTCTGAATAAATGAACCTATCGAGTCAATGTCTTCTTACTTTAAAGTTATGAACCAGAAGAAGCTAGCTCTGTTTGTCAGCTCTGAGGTGCGTCAGCACTTTTACGTTGTGAAAAGCAACAATTATCCCCTTCTAGGACACACTGCAGGCTATAAAAACAAACAAAAAGTGCAAGATGACGCATTGAAGGAGGCATTAATACTCCTGGCATCCAAACTGAGAAAAAAAAGAATTAATGAGTAACAACATAATTAAGAGGAAAGGTCAGTGCCATACTTTCCAGTATTAACTTTGGAGCAACAGGAAATCTTGAAATCTACTGAAATCCTCAAACAACTAAATACAAAGGCTTATGCAAGGCAGATAGTAGGGTGGCTAATATTCACAAGCAAGCAGCAATATGTGACACAAAAACAAAATCAACGAAATCAAGAAAAGTCAGGAGCGAAAATAGTCAGGAGAACCTGGGCTTTAAAAGTAATAGGCTCAATGAAAGTTGACGTACCAGTCTATCACTGCCTTTTTATGGGCAAAAATGGAAATGCCTTCCTTTTCTAACTTTGGTGTCACAATTTCCCAACTTATAATGGTTATAGTTCATGTAGGGAAGTGGGAGAACAGAAAATCCTAAGATTATAAAATACTTTGCACCTCCTAGAGCACACAGAAGGGGATCTTGGGAATGAGTTTATGGTACAGGCGGCAGTTCTTATAAATAATACATTTCATAACCTTTCTGGAGTCAATAACAAGAGCTTAGTTATAGTTTAAAAGTTTTATTTTATCATAAGTGTTCAGTTTCTCTTTAGTAGTCAATTAAAGTTTACAGAACATTGCATAAAGCGTGTCGCGCAAGCGGTCCCTACTCTAATATTCTAAATCTGTAAAAGTAAAACATTTTAGTCAATGAATATCAAAAAGAACAGATTTTAGAAACTGTCTAGTATGTGAAGGTATCAGTACTCATGAAGAATACTGTAACAGACTTCAGATAAGAAATAGCCTAGGCAGAAAACAAATCTGTCTGTGTTAAGAGCTCTAAGAGATTTAGGCACTGTTTTGACGATTGCACCGCCAGCAGGCTGGCGGTGCAATCCTTGGTATTACGACAGTGGCAGAAGCGCCGTGGTCGCACTGCCGGGACCGGCGGTTTACCGCCACATTGGTCCCAGCGGTTGTAATCCCCCAGGGCAGCGCTATTTGCAGCGCTGGCCAGGGGATTACGAGTCCCCCTCCCGCCAGCCTTTTCATGGCGGTAGGAACCGCCATGAAAGGCTGGTGGAAAGGGGAGTCACGGGGCCCCCCTGGCACAGCCCCATGGAGCTTTTAACTGTCTGCATAGCAGACAGTGAAAAGCGTGACAGGTGCAACTGCACCCGTCGCACTGCCGCAACACCGCTGGCTCCATTTGGAGCCGGCTCCTGTGTTGCGGCCGACATCCCCGCCGGCCCAGCGGGGATGTTGTAATGGCCACCGCGGAAGTGCGGCCGCATCAGCGGCCGCGCGGCGGTTACAACTTGGCGGCCGGCGATTGCTGTCCGCCAAAGTTGTAATGAGGGCCATAGAGTCTGGGACTGAGAGCAAATGTCTAAGCCAATATCTTGAATCCTATCCTAGAAGCAGTCTTTCTTCATTCAAATACATCTCTCTCTGTTCTTCCCTTGGGACACCTTTATACATGAAACATGAATAAAACATTTTAGCAAATTTGTTTTACCCAAGACATTAGACAGCCAATCAGGAGCTGCAGTTTCTTGAGAATGGGATATTTTCTGTGAAGATAATAGCTCTAACAGTTAAACATGATACATTATGTTTCATTTAACATTAAGCTGGATACATTAGCATATTTTCGCATGCGTTTCACTATCTGGAATACCAGACACTTGTATACGTTTGATGCTTATTTGCGTTCCTTCATTTCCATTCTCACACAACTTCACACCATAAGCCTATTCATAATGAAGCAAGTTTCAGATTAGTTTAGCAAGTTCTGAAATTCCAATGCGGGTCAGATAGAATAAAATAATATAGCTTGCTTTCTTATAGAGAACATTTGTGTCATGCATAGGCCATACAAAGGTTAAGAGAGAATCATTTCTGCTGAACGAAAGTATCAACGTTAGCAAATCAAGCAAGTCAAGCAAACGTGGGCCCTGCAAAGTTTGAAAAGGAAAGTGCATATTTAAATGTGGCTTCTTTTTAGGCACAGTTTTCACTCATTCGCGTTATTTAATTAATGGATTTTGTATTTTGTTAAAATTTGAAGCAACACCAATCTGAATTCAAGATGCCCACTGCTAATAATTTGAATTTGATGGCCTCCGTACACCTGCAAATACCTGTGAACTGAAAAAATATTATGATTGTAAAAGTCATGAGATAGAGAAAAAGATTGACACACTGGAGCAGTGAGACGTTGATAGCAAATCACAACTCATACTCATGATCAACCGACCATATTCACTAGGGTTTGGTGGAAGACCTAAATAGATGCCCCATTTCACTCACACCTCTTTTTAGCACATTGACCCTTCCATTCGAAAGCCTATAATAGTCTATGCAATTAGAAATCGAAAAGCCCTACGAGGCAACATATGTGATAAACGCTGTGCTACACAGAATCCATGTACAAAAGCAAAAATGTTATTTTCAGTTATGATAGTAACACATTTCATTGTTTGGTCTGCCAAAAGGGAACGGCTCTGTTGATCCTTGAAAATGTTATCCCAGATAGGGATCACAACTAGCTTAGCACTGCGGCCTCAGCGATAGCTGGCAGGCAGGAGATCAAGCAGTGTTAGATTTCATGCAGTCTTGCAGTTGAAGGAAAACCTTTTTTACAATAGTTTGGTAAATACAGAAGGAAGAAAATTCGCTGAAATAATTCGGGACAGAGCTGTATAACGGTTTAACAACCGCGTTTTATCCATATTGCGGTATCTGCTCATACTCAAGAGGCACTGAAAGTGTTAATATTTCTTTGGTTAGAAATGGGATATCATTTTTTATAAACTTTGCATGACAGGCATCCAGAAGGAATCCTGAAGAAGCACTGATTTTGTGATTGTTGGAAAGTTAGAAAAGAATACTTAATTATTTGTCAGCCACAGTATTTGGGTATATTCAGCAGCCAGTTGAAATCTAGTTTACAAGGCGGCCATCTAATACCATTCACATTAGTCCTCTTTCACTGTTGCAAAATGGAAATGTGAAATAGCATCTCGCAGAAGATGCATAGTGCCAGCAGCAATGTAGGCTCATATTTGTCAATATTTCCTGCAACGCAGCAAGCCAACTTGCTGCTCTGCATGAAAGGGAGACACTGGTTTGGAGGTTCCATGGCTGCACTCTTTCAGTAATATTTTGGCAAGTTGCGCGTTCCCTACAACTAGGTAAAACTGAAGCGTATTTGCAGGGGTTATTGGGAAAAACTCTGAACACAATTGTGAGGTATATTACTAGCAGAGAGAGCATATGTTGGCACGTGTGAGCTCGCCAAAGCAAGGGGGTGGGGTTGTGTGTGGTGTGTTTGTATGTTTCACATCCTTTCGACTCGCAGATTTCCCTTTTACATGTCAAAGATCCAGGACCTGCTCTGCTCATCTTGCTTAGCTCTCAAGGTGGTATTTCCCTATCAATTAGCAAACCAGCCTTCCTTGACTACAAAGTCAGCATTGGCACAAAACACAGCGCACCGGTTTTCGGCTGTTTGCAATGCCCTGTTCCCAGATAGACAATTACATGCCTAGCCACGTAATCTGAATTTAGCCTTATATAATATTGATCTAAAAAGCTGATGACGAAAAACCAGAGGGCAATTTTAATATCTTTTTATGCAGCACAGCAACCTAAGTTGCTGTGTTCTGTTGCTTGAAAGGGAGAGAGGATAGCAATATGTATTTATAAAAAAATGATGGTGTTGCTCTCTTCCCAAAA
Organism: Pleurodeles waltl; assembly: GCF_031143425.1. Lineage (NCBI taxonomy): Eukaryota > Metazoa > Chordata > Amphibia > Caudata > Salamandridae > Pleurodeles > Pleurodeles waltl. The sequence continues at coordinate 1,451,752,537 of NC_090440.1, read as the reverse complement.
GCTTGTTTACTTTCTGGCTGCCTAGTGCTGCGCTCACAACTTTACAACCTAGTGAGAAGGTTCCGCATAAGATTAGCATAGGTTTGGTACTGGAAGGGTACCCATACAGGACAAACAACTATGGTTATCGAATAGGTTGCACAGCCAGCCTTGCTAGTAATCCTGGATGCCAAAATGGCATTTGATTACCTGGAATGGTCCCTTATGTTTGAAGCTTTGGAAGGAATGGGGCTAGGACAGAAAACCAGGAACTGGGTAAAGTTAATATATAACCTTTATAAGTTAAAGTAAATGGGATGTACTTCAAAACATTCCAAATAGAAAAGGGATTGAGACAGGGTTGCCCCCTCTCTCTGATGCTTTTTTGTGGTAGCATTGGAGCTGCTCAAGGCATGGATCTGGAAAGAGGGGCTAGTCAGGAACTGCAATGGGATAACAGGTGAGATGAAAGCTTGTCGATGATGACTTGCTCTATGTAGTCTAAGAAAATACCACAGGCTCTTACACATGCTTCACTTCTTCGGAACTTACTCATGCTACACAATATACTGGCAAAAGTCCCACCTATACCCCTAATAGGTGGAAGGGTGGTGATTTCCTGAGGCCTTCAACTACAAATTGCTATGGAGGGCTTTCGCTACTTGGGTAGATATGTTACGAGGGACTATTCTTCAGAACAAATCTATATAAACTCTTAGAAGAGTTCAGAAATGATGTGAAACACTGGAGGACACTTCCCTTATCCTTACTGAGCAGAGCACCGATATATAAATAGATTATGCTACTGAAATTAACATATGTCCTGCAGAATGGCCTGCAAAGGATACCAGACAAATTCCATCAACAAATAGAGGAAGAAGTGCAGCTCCTAGTGTGCACAGGAAAAGCACCTCAAATAGCGCTGACAAAACTGATGCAAGGGGTGTACAATGGTGGGATAATATTGCCAGATATTAAGATATTCTATTAGGTGGCACAGCCGGTAATAGTAAACATATGGTCCTTTGCCCGCTCTTCAGGTTAGCAGACACGCCATGGGATGGGGGGCTACCCAGCAGTCTTCTTTAAAATCGGCACCCACGTACTGCTGGACAATTCTGAGTCTGGAAACAGGCAAAATGCTACCCGGATTGGGGAAATAAGCTGAGGTATAGTGATGCCTTAGGGGATATGGGGTGTGTTAGAAATGGGGTCTTTGGTTGACAGTCAGGTTACCCCCTGTTCAAGCAAGGACCCTCACTCTAGTCAGGGTAAAAGAGAATCACCCTCAGCTAACCCCTGCTTACCCCCTTGGTAGCTTGGCAGAGCAGTAGGCTTAACTTCAGAGTGCTAGGTGTAAAGTATTTGTACCAACACACACAGTAACTTAATGAAAACACTACAAAATGACACAACACAGGTTTAGAAAAATAGGAAATATTTATCTAAACAAAACAAGACCAAAACGACAAAAATCCACCATACACAAGTCAAGTTATCAATAAAAAATCAAAAAGAGTCTTTGAGTAGTTTTAAAAACACACTAGCGCTGCTAGAGTGAAAATGTACCTGGTGTGCGTCAAAAATAACCCCGCACGGGCGGGTGTACGTCAAAAATAACTCAGCACGGCGGTACTTGAGTCAAAAATCCAGCCGCACGATGATTTGAAAATCCCGCAGCGCAGGTTGCGATCTCCCAGCCTCCGTCAGCGATGCTGCGCGTAGTTTCTCCTGCTCCGTGCGTCGATTTTTCGGTCGCGTTTCCTGCGAGCGTCGTTTCTTAGCTGCGGAGCCGGCGGCGCGTCGTTTTTTCAGCCGCAGATCAGACTTGCGTCAATCTTTTCCCCGCACGGCGCTCTGTGCGTGGATTTCTTGTCTTTAGGCTGCCAGATTCTCCTTTCAGGGTCCCAGGAACTGGATGGGCACCTCAGGGCGGAGTAGGAGTCTCTCCAGAGACTCCAGGTGCTGGCAGAGAGAAGTCTTTGCTGTCCCTGAGACTTCAAACAACAGGAGGCAAGATCAAGCCCTTGGAGATTTCTTCTCAAGATGGAAGGCACACAAAGTCCAGTCTTTGCCCTCTTACTCTGGCAAAAGCAGCAACTGCAGGATAGCTCCACAAAGCACAGTCACAGGCAGGGCAGCTCTTCTTCCTCAGCTATTCAGCTCTTCTCCAGGCAGAGGTTCCTCTTGGTTCCAGAAGTGTTTCTAAAGTCTGTACATTTGGGTGCCCTTCTTATACCCATTTTAGTCTTTGAAGTCACCTTTCTTCAAAGGGGACTCACACCTACTTGTGAAATCCTGCCTTGCCCAGGCAAGGCCTCAAACACACACCAGGGGGTCGGAGCCGGCATTGTCAGAGGCAGGCACAGTTCTTTCAGATGAGAGTGACCACTCCACCCCTCCCTCCTAGCAGAGAGGGCTAATCAGGAAATGCAGGTTACACCCCAGCTCCCTTTGTGTCACTGTCTGGTGTGAGGTGAAAAACAACCCAACTGTCAAACTGACCCAGACAGGGAATCCACAAACACGGCAGAGTCACAGAATGGTTTAAGCAAGAAAATGCTCACTTTCTAAAAGTGGCATTTTCAAACGCACAATCTTAAAATCAACTTTACTAAAAGATGTATTTTTTAATTGTGAGTTCAGGGACCCCAAACTCCACATGTCCATCTACTCTCTAGAGGAATCTACACTTTAATCATATTTAAAGGTAGCCCCCATATTATCCTATGAGAGAGACAGGCTTTGCAACAGTGAAAAACGAAATTGGCAGTATTTCACTGTCAGGACATATAAACCACATTACTATATGTCCTACCTTATCCATACACTGCACCCTGCCCTTGGGGCTACCTAGGGCCTACCTGAGGGGTGCCTTACATGTAAGAAAAGGGAAGGTTTAGGCTTGGCAAGTGGGTACACTTGCCAAGTCGAATTTACAGTGTAAAAATACACACACAGACACTGCAGTGGCAGGTCTGAGACATGATTACAGAGCTACTTATGTGGGTGGCACAACCAGTGCTGCAGGCCCACTAGTAGCATTTGATTTACAGGCCCTGGCACCTCTAGTGCACCTTACTAGGGACTTACTAGTAAATCAAATATGCCAATCATGGATAAACCAATTACATACAATTTACACGGAGAGCATATGCACTTTAGCACTGGTTAGCAGTGGTAAAGTGCTCAGAGTTGAAAAGCCAACAGCAACAGGTCAGAAAAAAATAGGAGGCAAAAAGACTGGGGATGACCCTGCATAAACAAAAGTCCAACATGACCCCCTACCAGCCTAAAGCCAGGGGAGAACAATCAATACCTTGATGTACTTCCCTGATTGGGGCGATAGAACAAGGACCCAGGCCCACAACAGCAGGGGCATGTTCCAGTTCTACGCCTTCCTGACTCCAGTTGGATCCCTCTGTCCATACTCTCAGGGCCCACTAAGCTAACCCATGGGGAACCCTTCTCCACATCTACAGACACCATCTGTGCAGCACCTAACTTTACTTTGCTCACAGATGCATCCCAATGGGCAGATAGCACCACCAGGGCCAACACAGTGGTGTTGCCCACTCCATCCCCGGGGTGTGACTCTCGTCCCCCCCCCCAGGGGCAACTCTGTCCACCAGGACAGCAAGCCACAGTGGCCCCAGACAACTGTCAGGGATGAGAGCCCGACCTCAGGCCTCTCCAAGCACTGTGACTGCGGAGAGTGGGGGGCAGTAGCCCCAGGTGCCTGACACCCTTTGACCACTCTCCCTTCCACCAGGTCAGAGAAGATAACCTGACCCTGGTCCTCCCCTCTGGGGCTCTGTACCCTCCCTCCAGGAGCGGCACCCCCAGAGTAAAAAATTGTCAGGGTGCTTGTAGAAGCAGTCCTGCACAATTCTTCCACCAGTGCAGGGATGTTAACCTGCAACTGATCCTCCAACCTGGGGTCTGTACCTTCAGGTTGGACCAGGGCCAGGGGTGAGGCTTCCCTCCCCCTGCCCTCTCTTCTGGGGTCCTGAACCACCCAACTAGGAGTGCCCCCCCCAGAAGACAACATGGTAGGGGCACTGTTAGCAGTAGCCCCTTCCTCCAGGTCAGGGGGGACACCCTGAACCTGGCCTTCCAATCCAGGGTCTGTACCCACAGACTGGACCACCGCCTGGCAACCCAGGACTTCCTGGGGGGCATACCTACCCCCCACCAGGCCAGAGTTTACCCTCTGAACCTGGTCATCCAACCCAGAGTCACCACCCTGTGGTTGAACCACTGCCTGGCGCACCAGGACTTCCTTGGGAGCACACTTACCTCCCATCAGGTCAGAGTTTACCCCCTGAACCTGATCATTCAACCCAGAGTCACTACCCTGCGGTTGAACCACTGCCTGGCGCACCAGGACTTCCTTGGGAGCACACTTACCCCCCATCAGGTCAGAGTTTACCCCCTGAACCTGATCATTCAACCCAGAGTCACTACCCTGCGGTTGAACCATTGCCTGGCACACCAGGACTTCCAGGGGGGCACACTTACCCCCCTCAAGGGACACACTGTCCCCAAGGGCCACACAAGAGTCTGGCTGGCGCAGGTCCCCTGACCTCTGCCCATCTGACAGAGTCTGGATTCCCCCCAACCCAGAAATGGTCTCACCAAGGTCATTCCTGGGGGGCTCTGCTCTCAGAGCTGACCCCTGACCCTCCAGGTTCTCCACTGGGGTCCGCAACCCCCTCTCAACCCTCTGTCTGGACTTCTGCACCCCCTCACTAGGAGTGGTACTGCCAGACACCAGAACTGGTGGGACGCTGGCTACAGCCGCCCCCCCAAGTTCTCCTGACACTGTGGGATCTCCCTCAACAGATGGCCCTATGGTACAGGCTAGGCTCCCCTCCTGGTGTTCCCTCATGGAACCCTCCAGGACCTGGGACTGGATCTCGGGCACCTTGGACCTCGCCCATCCCCATTCCCTCTCCTCAGAGACTGGACATGGGGTCCCTCATCCATCCCACTACACTGGGACCTACCTGGGACACTACAATCCTTCCCTACCTCACCTGGTTGGGAAATACCTAGACCACTCCTCTCAGGAGCCCCCCCAAATGCCTCTTCAGACTCTCTGGTACTCACCCAGAAGTCTGCCTCCATTGCAAGCTCCCTGGGGTCAGAGAACTCACACTCCACCTGGTGTTGGCATAGCTCTGGAAACTAAGGACTAGACATATGCTCTCCAGCAATTACATCACTCAGCCCCTCACATGAATTAACCAAAGTACCCTTCACCCAACCATCCAGTGACTCTGCTTTGAAAAAGCACCCCATATCACCCTCCTGAGACTGGTGAGACAGTACCTGACTGTCCCTGACACTCAACCCACACTCTTCTGGGATGTCTTCACACTCCATAACCAGGACTTCTACCTGGGGGGAACCCCTCTCCCTGTCACTCTCACCTAGAGTCAGTAGAGTGTACCTCCCACCAGTAGGAATATGACTCCCCATGCCAGTTCCCCAATCCACCTCAGGGACCCTGTGCATCACTGGAGCTACCTCATACCCCTGAACCTCCTGGTGTGTGTTAACTCCCTCCTTCAAGTAGGGCACCACATCTCTGGGCATGTGCACTTCTTCAGCAGCACTAGATATAAAATTGTTGCTGCCACCATTCCAGCTGGATTCAGCCCTCATGACTTCCAGCTCCTTCATTTTGAGCTCATAAACCCAAATCCTCTTTTTGATCTCTAAGTCCCTCCTCCTTTCTTCCAACTCCTTCTCCCTTTGCATCCTCAACTCCTTGAACCGACGAGCCCTCTCTGCCTGTCTGTCCTGTAACTCTTCAGGAGTCAGACCCCTGGATGACACCCTGCTATCCCTCCTGGGGACCCTCCCCCCAGGCGTAACAGGTACCTCCACTACACCACTGTGCATCCTCTGCACTTCCCCACCCACATTCTCCTCCTCTGAGTGCCCTCCAGCCTTCTTGATTGTCACCCAGGCCCTCTGTGCCTTTTGCAGCTCCCCCTCCCTGGTGGAGCTCTCAGTGGGACAGTCAAGATCTTTAAGGAACTGTTTCAATTGAGCAACTGAGTACTCCTTCAGTTTCTCTATTTCAAACACAGCTCCAGCTGTTGCATCTCCAGATTGAGACATGATGGTCACAAGTACAAAGTTCCAAAGGCAGAAAATAAGTTCCCAATGAAGTAAAAAGAATCAGTCAAGGGATCAGCAAAATCATGGAAGTAGAATAAAAAGAGTCCCAAAGAGGAAAAATCGTAGATCACCAAACAAGTAGTATGTGGTCACGTAGTGGTCTGAACTAAAAAAGTAGTGTACACTTAATTACTGTATGTCAAGTACAAACACAAGTCCAAATCCCAACCGCTGATCACCAATGTTAGAAATGGGGTCTTTGGTTGACAGTCAGGTTACCCCCTGTTCAAGCAAGGACCCTCACTCTAGTCAGGGTAAAAGAGAATCACCCTCAGCTAACCCCTGCTTACCCCCTTGGTAGCTTGGCAGAGCAGTAGGCTTAACTTCAGAGTGCTAGGTGTAAAGTATTTGTACCAACACACACAGTAACTTAATGAAAACACTACAAAATGACACAATACAGGTTTAGAAAAATAGGAAATATTTATCTAAACAAAACAAGACCAAAACGACAAAAATCCACCATACACAAGTCAAGTTATCAATTAAAAATCAAAAAGAGTCTTTGAGTAGTTTTAAAAACACACTAGCGCTGCTAGAGTGAAAATGTACCTGGTGTGCTTAAAAAATAACCCCGCACGGGCGGGTGTGCGTCAAAAATAACTCCGCACGGCGGTACTTGAGTCAAAAATCCAGCCGCACGATGATTTGAAAATCCCGCAGCGCAGGTTGCGATCTCCCAGCCTCCGTCAGCGATGCTGCGCGTCGTTTCTCCTGCTCCGTGCGTCGATTTTTCGGTCGCGTTTCCTGCGAGCGTCGTTTCTCAGCTGCGGAGCCGGCGGTGCGTCGTTTTTTCAGCCGCAGATCGGATTTGCGTCAATCTTTTCCCCGCACAGCGCTCTGTGCGTGGATTTCTTGTCTTTAGGCTGCCAGCTTCTCCTTTCAGGGTCCCAGGAACTGGATGGGCACCACAGGGCGGAGTAGGAGTCTCTCCAGAGACTCCAGGTGCTGGCAGAGAGAAGCCTTTGCTGTCCCTGAGACTTCAAACAACAGGAGGCAAGCTCTAGATCAAGCCCTTGGAGATTTCTTCTCAAGATGGAAGGCACACAAAGTCCAGTCTTTGCCCTCTTACTCTGGCAAAAGCAGCAACTGCAGGATAGCTCCACAAAGCACAGTCACAGGCAGGGCAGCTCTTCTTCCTCAGCTATTCAGCTCTTCTCCAGGCAGAGGTTCCTCTTGGTTCCAGAAGTGTTTCTAAAGTCTGTAGATTTGGGTGCCCTTCTTATACCCATTTTAGTCTTTGAAGTCACCTTTCTTCAAAGGGGACTCACACCTACTTGTGAAATCCTGCCTTGCCCAGGCAAGGCCTCAGACACACACCAGGGGGTCGGAGCCGGCATTGTCAGAGGCAGGCACAGTTCTTTCAGATGAGAGTGACCACTCCACCCCTCCCTCCTAGCAGAGATGGCTAATCAGGAAATGCAGGTTACACCCCAGCTCCCTTTGTGTCACTGTCTGGTGTGAGGTGAAAAACAACCCAACTGTCAAACTGACCCAGACAGGGAATCCACAAACACGGCAGAGTCACAGAATGGTTTAAGCAAGAAAATGCTCACTTTCTAAAAGTGGCATTTTCAAACGCACAATCTTAAAATCAACTTTACTAAAAGATGTATTTTTTAATTGTGAGTTCAGGGACCCCAAACTCCACATGTCCATCTACTCTCTAGGGGAATCTACACTTTAATCATATTTAAAGGTAGCCCCCATATTATCCTATGAGAGAGACCGGCTTTGCAACAGTGAAAAACGAAATTGGCAGTATTTCACTGTCAGGACATATAAACCACATTACTATATGTCCTACCTTATCCATACACTGCACCCTGCCCTTGGGGCTACCTAGGGCCTACCTGAGGGGTGCCTTACATGTAAGAAAAGGGAAGGTTTAGGCTTGGCAAGTGGGTACACTTGCCAAGTCGAATTTACAGTGTAAAAATACACACACAGACACTGCAGTGGCAGGTCTGAGACATGATTACAGAGCTACTTATGTGGGTGGCACAACCAGTGCTGCAGGCCCACTAGTAGCATTTGATTTACAGGCCCTGGCACCTCTAGTGCACCTTACTAGGGACTTACTAGTAAATCAAATATGCCAATCATGGATAAACCAATTACATACAATTTACACGGAGAGCATATGCACTTTAGCACTGGTTAGCAGTGGTAAAGTGCTCAGAGTTGAAAAGCCAACAGCAACAGGTCAGAAAAAAATAGGAGGCAAAAAGACTGGGGATGACCCTGCATAAACAAAAGTCCAACATGACCCCCTACCAGCCTAAAGCCAGGGGAGAACAATCAATACCTTGATGTACTTCCCTGATTGGGGCGATAGAACAAGGACCCAGGCCCACAACAGCAGGGGCATGTTCCAGTTCTACGCCTTCCTGACTCCAGTTGGATCCCTCTGTCCATACTCTCAGGGCCCACTAAGCTAACCCATGGGGAACCCTTCTCCACATCTACAGACACCATCTGTGCAGCACCTAACTTTACTTTGCTCACAGATGCATCCCAATGGGCAGATAGCACCACCAGGGCCAACACAGTGGTGTTGCCCACTCCATCCCCGGGGTGTGACTCTCGTCCCCCCCCCAGGGGCAACTCTGTCCACCAGGACAGCAAGCCACAGTGGCCCCAGACAACTGTCAGGGATGAGAGCCCGACCTCAGGCCTCTCCAAGCACTGTGACTGCGGAGAGTGGGGGGCAGTAGCCCCAGGTGCCTGACACCCTTTGACCACTCTCCCTTCCACCAGGTCAGAGAAGATAACCTGACCCTGGTCCTCCCCTCTGGGGCTCTGTACCCTCCCTCCAGGAGCGGCACCCCCAGAGTAAAAAATTGTCAGGGTGCTTGTAGAAGCAGTCCTGCACAATTCTTCCACCAGTGCAGGGATGTTAACCTGCAACTGATCCTCCAACCTGGGGTCTGTACCTTCAGGTTGGACCAGGGCCAGGGGTGAGGCTTCCCTCCCCCTGCCCTCTCTTCTGGGGTCCTGAACCACCCAACTAGGAGTGCCCCCCCCAGAAGACAACATGGTAGGGGCACTGTTAGCAGTAGCCCCTTCCTCCAGGTCAGGGGGGACACCCTGAACCTGGCCTTCCAATCCAGGGTCTGTACCCACAGACTGGACCACCGCCTGGCAACCCAGGACTTCCTGGGGGGCATACCTACCCCCCACCAGGCCAGAGTTTACCCTCTGAACCTGGTCATCCAACCCAGAGTCACCACCCTGTGGTTGAACCACTGCCTGGCGCACCAGGACTTCCTTGGGAGCACACTTACCTCCCATCAGGTCAGAGTTTACCCCCTGAACCTGATCATTCAACCCAGAGTCACTACCCTGCGGTTGAACCATTGCCTGGCGCACCAGGACTTCCAGGGGGGCACACTTACCCCCCTCAAGGGACACACTGTCCCCAAGGGCCACACAAGAGTCTGGCTGGCGCAGGTCCCCTGACCTCTGCCCATCTGACAGAGTCTGGATTCCCCCCAACCCAGAAATGGTCTCACCAAGGTCATTCCTGGGGGGCTCTGCTCTCAGAGCTGACCCCTGACCCTCCAGGTTCTCCACTGGGGTCCGCAACCCCCTCTCAACCCTCTGTCTGGACTTCTGCACCCCCTCACTAGGAGTGGTACTGCCAGACACCAGAACTGGTGGGACGCTGGCTACAGCCGCCCCCCCAAGTTCTCCTGACACTGTGGGATCTCCCTCAACAGATGGCCCTATGGTACAGGCTAGGCTCCCCTCCTGGTGTTCCCTCATGGAACCCTCCAGGACCTGGGACTGGATCTCGGGCACCTTGGACCTCGCCCATCCCCATTCCCTCTCCTCAGAGACTGGACATGGGGTCCCTCATCCATCCCACTACACTGGGACCTACCTGGGACACTACAATCCTTCCCTACCTCACCTGGTTGGGAAATACCTAGACCACTCCTCTCAGGAGCCCCCCCAAATGCCTCTTCAGACTCTCTGGTACTCACCCAGAAGTCTGCCTCCATTGCAAGCTCCCTGGGGTCAGAGAACTCACACTCCACCTGGTGTTGGCATAGCTCTGGAAACTAAGGACTAGACATATGCTCTCCAGCAATTACATCACTCAGCCCCTCACATGAATTAACCAAAGTACCCTTCACCCAACCATCCAGTGACTCTGCTTTGAAAAAGCACCCCATATCACCCTCCTGAGACTGGTGAGACAGTACCTGACTGTCCCTGACACTCAACCCACACTCTTCTGGGATGTCTTCACACTCCATAACCAGGACTTCTACCTGGGGGGAACCCCTCTCCCTGTCACTCTCACCTAGAGTCAGTAGAGTGTCCCTCCCACCAGTAGGAATATGACTCCCCATGCCAGTTCCCCAATCCACCTCAGGGACCCTGTGCATCACTGGAGCTACCTCATACCCCTGAACCTCCTGGTGTGTGTTAACTCCCTCCTTCAAGTAGGGCACCACATCTCTGGGCATGTGCACTTCTTCAGCAGCACTAGATATAAAATTGTTGCTGCCACCATTCCAGCTGGATTCAGCCCTCATGACTTCCAGCTCCTTCATTTTGAGCTCATAAACCCAAATCCTCTTTTTGATCTCTAAGTCCCTCCTCCTTTCTTCCAACTCCTTCTCCCTTTGCATCCTCAACTCCTTGAACCGGCGAGCCCTCTCTGCCTGTCTGTCCTGTAACTCTTCAGGAGTCAGACCCCTGGATGACACCCTGCTATCCCTCCTGGGGACCCTCCCCCCAGGCGTAACAGGTACCTCCACTACACCACTGTGCATCCTCTGCACTTCCCCACCCACATTCTCCTCCTCTGTGTGCCCTCCAGCCTTCTTGATTGTCACCCAGGCCCTCTGTGCCTTTTGCAGCTCCCCCTCCCTGGTGGAGCTCTCAGTGGGACAGTCAAGATCTTTAAGGAACTGTTTCAATTGAGCAACTGAGTACTCCTTCAGTTTCTCTATTTCAAACACAGCTCCAGCTGTTGCATCTCCAGATTGAGACATGATGGTCACAAGTACAAAGTTCCAAAGGCAGAAAATAAGTTCCCAATGAAGTAAAAAGAATCAGTCAAGGGATCAGCAAAATCATGGAAGTAGAATAAAAAGAGTCCCAAAGAGGAAAAATCGTAGATCACCAAACAAGTAGTATGTGGTCACGTAGTGGTCTGAACTAAAAAAGTAGTGTACACTTAATTACTGTATGTCAAGTACAAACACAAGTCCAAATCCCAACCGCTGATCACCAATGTTAGAAATGGGGTCTTTGGTTGACAGTCAGGTTACCCCCTGTTCAAGCAAGGACCCTCACTCTAGTCAGGGTAAAAGAGAATCACCCTCAGCTAACCCCTGCTTACCCCCTTGGTAGCTTGGCAGAGCAGTAGGCTTAACTTCAGAGTGCTAGGTGTAAAGTATTTGTACCAACACACACAGTAACTTAATGAAAACACTACAAAATGACACAATACAGGTTTAGAAAAATAGGAAATATTTATCTAAACAAAACAAGACCAAAACGACAAAAATCCACCATACACAAGTCAAGTTATCAATTAAAAATCAAAAAGAGTCTTTGAGTAGTTTTAAAAACACACTAGCGCTGCTAGAGTGAAAATGTACCTGGTGTGCTTAAAAAATAACCCCGCACGGGCGGGTGTGCGTCAAAAATAACTCCGCACGGCGGTACTTGAGTCAAAAATCCAGCCGCACGATGATTTGAAAATCCCGCAGCGCAGGTTGCGATCTCCCAGCCTCCGTCAGCGATGCTGCGCGTCGTTTCTCCTGCTCCGTGCGTCGATTTTTCGGTCGCGTTTCCTGCGAGCGTCGTTTCTCAGCTGCGGAGCCGGCGGTGCGTCGTTTTTTCAGCCGCAGATCGGATTTGCGTCAATCTTTTCCCCGCACAGCGCTCTGTGCGTGGATTTCTTGTCTTTAGGCTGCCAGCTTCTCCTTTCAGGGTCCCAGGAACTGGATGGGCACCACAGGGCGGAGTAGGAGTCTCTCCAGAGACTCCAGGTGCTGGCAGAGAGAAGCCTTTGCTGTCCCTGAGACTTCAAACAACAGGAGGCAAGCTCTAGATCAAGCCCTTGGAGATTTCTTCTCAAGATGGAAGGCACACAAAGTCCAGTCTTTGCCCTCTTACTCTGGCAAAAGCAGCAACTGCAGGATAGCTCCACAAAGCACAGTCACAGGCAGGGCAGCTCTTCTTCCTCAGCTATTCAGCTCTTCTCCAGGCAGAGGTTCCTCTTGGTTCCAGAAGTGTTTCTAAAGTCTGTAGATTTGGGTGCCCTTCTTATACCCATTTTAGTCTTTGAAGTCACCTTTCTTCAAAGGGGACTCACACCTACTTGTGAAATCCTGCCTTGCCCAGGCAAGGCCTCAGACACACACCAGGGGGTCGGAGCCGGCATTGTCAGAGGCAGGCACAGTTCTTTCAGATGAGAGTGACCACTCCACCCCTCCCTCCTAGCAGAGATGGCTAATCAGGAAATGCAGGTTACACCCCAGCTCCCTTTGTGTCACTGTCTGGTGTGAGGTGAAAAACAACCCAACTGTCAAACTGACCCAGACAGGGAATCCACAAACACGGCAGAGTCACAGAATGGTTTAAGCAAGAAAATGCTCACTTTCTAAAAGTGGCATTTTCAAACGCACAATCTTAAAATCAACTTTACTAAAAGATGTATTTTTTAATTGTGAGTTCAGGGACCCCAAACTCCACATGTCCATCTACTCTCTAGGGGAATCTACACTTTAATCATATTTAAAGGTAGCCCCCATATTATCCTATGAGAGAGACCGGCTTTGCAACAGTGAAAAACGAAATTGGCAGTATTTCACTGTCAGGACATATAAACCACATTACTATATGTCCTACCTTATCCATACACTGCACCCTGCCCTTGGGGCTACCTAGGGCCTACCTGAGGGGTGCCTTACATGTAAGAAAAGGGAAGGTTTAGGCTTGGCAAGTGGGTACACTTGCCAAGTCGAATTTACAGTGTAAAAATACACACACAGACACTGCAGTGGCAGGTCGGAGACATGATTACAGAGCTACTTATGTGGGTGGCACAACCAGTGCTGCAGGCCCACTAGTAGCATTTGATTTACAGGCCCTGGCACCTCTAGTGCACCTTACTAGGGACTTACTAGTAAATCAAATATGCCAATCATGGATAAACCAATTTCATACAATTTACACGGAGAGCATATGCACTTTAGCACTGGTTAGCAGTGGTAAAGTGCTCAGAGTTGAAAAGCCAACAGCAACAGGTCAGAAAAAAATAGGAGGCAGGAGGCAAAAAGACTGGGGATGACCCTGCATAAGCAAAAGTCCAACAGGGTGGCTATAGGGATTTCCTAATTGGGACATGATAGAAGTATTCACCCTGGGACTTATCTGGGATAAGGATAGCCTGAGGTCCTTCCAGATGCTTAGAAAGGAATACCAACTGGCATACACAGAAATGCTTCAGTACCTGTTGTAAATGGGGTCTCTAGTTGGCAGTCAGTTTAAACTCTGTCCAAGTAGGGACCCTCATTCTAGTCAGGGCAAGGGAGATACCCAGCTCAGAAAACCCCTGCTCACTCTCTTGGTAGCTTGGCATGAGTAGTCAGGCTTATCTCAGAAGGAATGTGTAAAGCATTTGCACATAATACACAGTAAGACAGTGAAAACACTACATAAGGACACCACACCAGTTTTAGAAAAATAGCCAATAATTATCTGTGTAAAACAAGACCAAAATGAGAAAAATCCAACACACAATAATAAAGTTCTGAACTTTGCAAGAATTAACTAAAAAATACAGTTCCTTGAAGTCGATAGCTCCGTCTGGGACTATCAAGGCATCGAGAACAACAAATCCAACAGTTCAGGCCAACCGTGGAGTCACAGGCCAGCTACTGTGTGGTGAAGACCAGCAAACAGTACCTTTGAAATGTGGGGTGCCGTGATCCTTGCAGTGAGATCCAGAGTGCGGCGGCATTGGTTCCGGAGGTCGGCGCAGGGGTTGTAGGGCCCTTGAAGTCACATGCATTGCAGGTCAAACTCCAAGTTGAGGACAAAGTCAGGAGTGTTGGTGTTGATACCGCAGTGCAAAGCAGGATGATGCGGTGCCCAAAGGTCACGGTGCAGGCAGGTGCTCGGTGATGGCTTCCTGTGGTGTCGGTGAGACCAGGGTCGTGGTGTGAAGTGGGGCAGTGCACCGTTGGTGTCTCCACGTCGTGGTGCAGGCAGCATTGTTGTTGTTACTGAAGCGCGGTTATCGGTAGGCCCAAGTCGATAGTACGACGCAGGGCGGGCTCCGTGCGGCATCCACGGATCATGGTACAGACAGGGGCATCTGTTGATGGTGCTGGGGTCAATGGCGCTGGAGTCGGTAGGCCGAGGCTGCGGTGCGAGGCAAGACGGTGATACGGTGCTCCATGTACCTCACAAGCAGTTGTCCTCAGGCCATGGTGCAGGCAGCACTGTCGGTGTCGGCATAGAGTGTCACCGTCAGGGTTACCAAGGCTGCGGTGTGAGCAAGACGATGTGGAGTGCGGGTCAAGGTGCAAGCTCGATGACTGCGACAACTGGCGGCGTCTGTGAGATCAGGGTTGTGATGTGAAGCATTGCACAGCTCTTTTCTTCTGTTGCAGCACAAAACACACAGTTCCCAGTGCTGTAGGCATATAAATCTGAAGTCTCTGATATCCCTGAGTCTTCCAACAGGAGGTAAGCTCAACTTCAAGCCCTTGAAGAAACTTCACAAGCAGGAAACACAACAAAGTCCAGTCTTTGTCCTCTTTAAGGCAGAAGCAGCAACTGCAGCCCAGCCCAGGAAAGCACACACAGCAAAATAAAGTGTCTGTTGTTCCCAAAATCCTGCCTTGCCTAGGCTTGGCCCCAGATACACTCCAGGGGGTCGGAGACTGCATTGTGTGAGGACAGGCACAGCCCTTTCAGGTGCAGGTGTCAACTCCTTCCTCCCCACTGTAGTCCAGGTCACTCATCAGGATATGCAGGACACATCTCAACTCCCTTTGTGTCACTGTCTAGAGAGAATTCACAAACAGCACAACTGTCAGACTGACCCAGACGTGGATTCTACAGGCAGGCAGAGACATAAAATGTTTAAGCAAGAAAATGGCCACTTTCTAAAAGTGGCATTTTCAAACTGACAATCTAAAAACAAACTCTTTCAAAAGATGGATTTTTAAAGTGTGGGTTCAGAGACCCCAAACTCCACATCTCTATCTGCTCCCAATGGGAAACTGCACTTAAAATATATTTAAAGGCATTCCCCATGTAAACCTATGGGAGAGATAGGTCTTGCAACAGTGAAAAACAAATTTGGCAGTATTTAACTATCAGGGCATTTAAAACATGCGTGGGGGGCGTGGCCAAGATGGCGGTGTGCTAGGACGCGTTTGTCCGAGCTCCGCCACCCCGGCCCTATGGATTGCCGCATGGTCTGCTAAGGGGGTCGTGCTGAGGCCACCCAGGGACACCGAACACGGCTGTGAATCGCACGTTGCCGCCTGAGGGCTCGGTGCGCATCGGATGGCCTCTGCTCGGAGGGTGCTGGCAGAGCTCTGAGGTGCGGCCTGGAGCGCGGCAGGAGCGGCCTCTTATGCCGGTGGGTGGATTCTTCTCCACCGGTGCATGCTTGCCCTAGCACTTGAGGGCTGTGGGTTGAGGAGGCACGGTCCCCTTTTTATTTTTGCCATTTTTGGCATTCTGGAGCCCTCGCCTTCCCGGAGCGGCACGGAAGGCCCGGGCTCAAGGCCTTTTGAGCTGCGGGCGTGGAGGGGTTCCCCGCTGTGCCAGAGCTGCCTGAGGCTGGAGGTTGGCTCCTCCATACTGAAGCGCCTTGCAGCAGGAGGTGGAGAGGCCTGTGATACTGGATCAGGACGGGGGAGGCCATTGCATCGCAGCGGAGGTATCCTGCGCCCCCCTATGAAAGCAAGTAAGTGTGGGCCCAGGTAGGCGCTGCGGCCTGGAACGTTGCAGCGGAAGATAAGTGGATACTGGACTGGAGTGGAGGTCCCGACCGGGTGACGCCCTCGTGTTTGCCGGGGAGAGCCCCCTTGGCACTCGAGGGCAGAGGAGTTGAGAGCCACGTGTGGCAGGAAGCGCTATCTGGGTGCAAGCCCCAAATATAGGGGTTACCGTGCATCCCTGAGCCCGTCGCTACCGGTGGAGGTGGTGTGGACACGTGGACGGCTGATCGGGCGATCCGCGCCTGGGCCTGCGAAACATGGTGGCGGCTAAAGCTAAGCGAGAGCGGTCCGTGAAAGACATGCTGGCAGGTGCTCGTTTGCCTACGAGTGGCATGGCTGAAGACCCACCGGCGACAAGACCCCCTGTAGGTCGTCTTAAAGCGGACTCTGATGGTAACTCACCGGTCACAAAGGGTTTCCTGACATCCCTTTTTGACTCACTCCGTAGTGACATACAGGACCTGCGACGGGACATAGCCCAGGAGGTGAAGGAGCTGAGAGGGGAGGTGACCTCCTTGGGAGAGCGTGTTTTGCAGCTGGAGGAGGGTGAGATTCCTTGAGGTGAAGAACTAGCAGGCCTGCAGCAGGAGGTTGTCAGTCTCCGAGAGCAACAAGACCATCTCCAGCTAACGGTCGAGGATCTGGAAAATCGTTCGAGGAGACAAAACATCCGCATCAGGGGGGTCCCGGTGGGGGCGGAGAAGGAGGACATCGGGGACTATGTGAAAGGCCTATTTCGTTCTCTGCTGGGCCCAGATGAGACGCAGGAGATAGCCCTGGATAGGGTGCATCGAGTTAGTCGTGCTGGTGGCCCCGGGGACTGCCCCCCAGACATTCTAGCCTGCCTTCATGACTTTGTCCTCAAGGAACGGATTTTGCAGCGAGCCCGCACTCTTCAGAGGGTCCTCTTTAGAGGACATGAACTTCAACTATTCCATGACCTCTCTGTGCGTACGTTGCAAAGAAGAAGAGAATTCAGACCGATCACAGAACACCTGCGGGCTCACAACGTTTCTTATTTTTGGGGACATCCATTCCGCCTGGTCTTTCGCTGGGAGGAGCAGCTTTGGCAGGTGACATCCATTGTGGAGGCGGTCCGGATCCTGGGCCTGGAGGATGAGTCCCAAGGGTCGAGTGAGAGGCTGGCCTTGTCGGGGGTGGACAGCCCCGGTGGCGATGAAAGAAGAAGAGGCGGAGGCCGCGGCGTCCGTCTCCCTCGGAGCTGAGATCAGAGAGGGAATCTGCTCTGAGTAGCGTTGTAGAGAAGAGTGTCTGGGGGTGTCCTGACTGATGGTTGACCTTGCTGCGAACGGCATATCGGCTGTTGGAAGGGGTCGGGCCGGCGAGGGCGATGGACGTGGATTATCACATATGACTGGTCCTACTGCCCTTTGGAGACTTTTCCTCATGGGGAAGGAAGTGCGAGGACTCATATATTTTGTGCACCTGTTGTGCGTAATGGTTGATTGTTTTTGGGTTTCCCTGCGGGTTTGGCATTTAAATGCAGCTTCTCCCAGGGCTTGTGGATACAGATGGGGTAGATCTGGCACGGGGGCTTGCACTTTATCCTCCTCTTTGCTTGTAACTCTTAATTTAGCCCATGCTTTTTAAATGTATGAGCCTGAATGTCCGTGGGCTTAATAATCCTGCCAAGAGGTTGGCCGTTCTGTCCACCTTAGAGAGGTCAGGCTGTCACATATGCTTGCTTCAGGAGACGCACCTTGTCCCGAAGGATATCTATCGCATGCGCTCTAGGTGGTGGCGATCCTACTGGCGCGCTCATTCCCGGGCGAGTTGGTGTCCAAGTTTCATGAGATACCAGGGAGGCTTCTGGCCATGCGACTGAGATTGGAGGGCTTTTCCTTTACCATTGCCTCTTTGTGTGAGCCTAACTCTCAGCAGGAAGCTTTCCTAAAACGAGCCTTGACTCCGATGTTGCAGTCCCCAGATAGTGCTATTCTGGTCGGGGCGATTTCAACCTGGTGATGGATGGAGGGCTGGATCGTTCAGGCCACAGGTGGGGGCAGACAGGGTCTATAACTGAGGCTGGCAGTCATTGGCTGAGTGAATGTGGCTTGGTGGATGTGTGGCATAAGGCTCATCCCACGTTAAGAGATTACTCTTTTTATGTGGCAGCGACTGAGACATATGCTCGCCTAGACCTCTTCTTGGCCTCGCAGGAATTTTTACCCCGGATTACGGACGCTTCGATCGAGCCTCGGTCTCTTTCAGACCACACCCCGGTTACACGAACACGGAGCGGGTGAGTGCGCGGGATGGCGGTTTAGGGACTCAATGCTTCAGAACGATGCAACAGTGCAAGAGATCTGCAAAGTTATAATAGATTACCTCGACCGGAATGACGATGGGTCCACTGGCGAGGAGTTGCTGTGGGAGGCACTGAAGGCTTTCGTTAGGGGGGAGGTGATGTCGCTCTCGGCTAGAGATAACAGGGCAAGGAGACTCCTTAGAGCAGATCTGGAGCGTTCACATAAGTGTACTGGGGCCCGAGGGTTTGGCGTGAGTTGGAGAAAGAAAGGAAACAGTTGAGGGCGCTGGACTGGGACAGGGCAGAATACGCGGTGGTGCGCCTCAAACACAAGTACTATGTGGGTAGCAATAAATGTGGGAAGTGTAGGAAAGTACCATCTTGCCTGGCATGTTACCCCCATTTTTCACTGTATATATGTTGTTTTAGTTGTATGTGTCACTGGGACCCTGTTCTCCAGGGCCCCAGTGCTCATAAGTGTGCCTGAATGTGTTACCTGTGTAGTGACTAACTGTCTCACTGAGGCTCTGCTAATCAGAACCTCAGTGGTTATGCTCTCTCATTTCTTTCAAAATTGTCACTGACAGGTTAGTGACCAATTTTACCAATTTACATTGGCTTACTGGAACACCCTTATAATTCCCTAGTATATGGTACTGAGGTACCCAGGGTATTGGGGTTCCAGGAGATCCCTATGGGCTGCAGCATTTCTTTTGCCACCCATAGGGAGCTCTGACAATTCTTACACAGGCCTGCCACTGCAGCCTGAGTGAAATAACGTCCACGTTATTTCACAGCCATTTTACACTGCACTTAAGTAACTTATAAGTCACCTATATGTCTAACCTTTACCTGGTAAACGTTAGGTGCAAAGTTACTTAGTGTGAGGGCACCCTGGCACTAGTCAAGGTGCCCCCACATTGTTCAGGGCCAATTCCCCGGACTTTGTGAGTGCGGGGACACCATTACACGCGTGCACTACATATAGGTCACTACCTATATGTAGCTTCACAATGGTAACTCCGAATATGGCCATGTAACATGTCTATGATCATGGAATTGCCCCCTCTATGCCATCCTGGCATAGTTGGCACAATCCCATGATCCCAGTGGTCTGTAGCACAGACCCAGGTACTGCCAAACTGCCCTTCCTGGGGTTTCACTGCAGCTGCTGCTGCTGCCAACCCCTCAGACAGGCATCTGCCCTCCTGGGGTCCAGCCAGGCCTGGCCCAGAATGGTAGAACAAAGGACTTCCTCTGAGAGAGGGTGTTACACCCTCTCCCTTTGGAAAATGGTGTGAAGGCAGGGGAGGAGTAGCCTCCCCCAGCCTCTGGAAATGCTTTCTTGGGCACAGATGTGCCCAATTCTGCATAAGCCAGTCTACACCGGTTCAGGGGACCCCTTAGCCCTGCTCTGGCGTGAAACTGGACAAAGGAAAGGGGAGTGACCACTCCCCTGACCTGCACCTCCCCTGGGAGGTGTCCAGAGCTCCTCCAGTGTGCTCCAGACCTCTGCCATCTTGGAAACAGAGGTGCTGCTGGCACACTGGACTGCTCTGAGTGGCCAGTGCCACCAGGTGACGTCAGAGACTCCTGCTGATAGGCTCCTTCAGGTGTTGCTAGCCTATCCTCTCTCCTAGGTAGCCAAACCCTCTTTTCTGGCTATTTAGGGTCTCTGTCTCTGGGGAAACTTTAGATAACGAATGCAAGAGCTCATCAGAGTTCCTCTGCATCTCTCTCTTCACCTTCTGCCAAGGAATCGACTGCTGACCGCGCTGGAAGCCTGCAAAACTGCAACATAGTAGCAAAGACGACTACTGCAACTCTGTAACGCTGATCCTGCCGCCTTCTCGACTGTTTTCCTGGTGGTGCATGCTGTGGGGGTAGTCTGCCTCCTCTCTGCACTAGAAGCTCCGAAGAAATCACCCGTGGGTCGACGGAATCTTCCCCCTGCAACCGTAGGCACCAAAAAGCTGCATTACCGGTCTCTTGAGTCTCCTTTCAGCACAACGAGCGAGGTCCCTCGAATCCAGCAACTCTGTCCAAGTGACTCCCACAGTCCAGTGACTCTTCAGTCCAAGTTTGGTGGAGGTAAGTCCTTGCCTCACCTCGCTAGACTGCATTGCTGGGAACTGCGACTTTTGCAGCTACTCCGGCCCCTGTGCACTTCCGGCGGAAATCCTTTGTGCACAGCCAAGCCTGGGTCCACGGCACTCTAACCTGCATTGCACAACTTTCTAAGTTGGTCTCCGGCGACGTGGGACTCCTTTGTGTAACTTCGGGTGAGCACTGTTTCACGCATCCTCGTAGTGCCTGTTTCTGGCACTTCTCCGGGTGCTACCTGCTGCTAAGAGGGCTCCTTGTCTTGCTCGACGTCCCCTCTACCTCCTGGTCCAATTTGCGACCTCCTGGTCCCTCCTGAGCCACAGCAGCATCCAAAAATGCTAACCGCACAATTTGCAGCTAGCAAGGCTTGTTGGCGTTCTTTCGGCGGGAAAACACTTCTGCACAACTCTCCACCGCGAGAGGGATCCGTCCACCAAAGGGAAAGTCTCTAGCCCTTTTCGTTCCTGCAGAAACCTCTGCTTCTTCTGTCCAGTAGAAGCTTCTTTGCACCCACAGCTGGCATTTCCTGGGCATATGCCCATCTCCGACTTGCTTGTGACTTTTGGACTTGGTCCCCTTGTTCCACAGGTACCCTAGATTGGAAATCCATCGTTGTTGCATTGTTGGTTTGTGTCTTTCCTGCATTATTCCTCTAACACGACTTCTTTGTCCTTAGGGGAACTTTAGTGCACTTTGCACTCACTTTTCAGGGTCTTGGGGAGGGTTATTTTTCTAACTCTCACTATTTTCTAATAGTCCCAGCGACCCTCTACAAGGTCACATAGGTTTGGGGTCCATTCGTGGTTCGCATTCCACTTTTGGAGTATATGGTTTGTGTTGCCCCTATCCCTATGTGTCCCCATTGCATCCTATTGTAACTATACATTGTTTGCACTGTTTTCTAAGACTATACTGCATATTTTTGCTATTGTGTATATATATCTTGTGTATATTTCCTATCCTCTCACTGAGGGTACACTCTAAGATACTTTGGCATATTGTCATAAAAATAAAGTACCTTTATTTTTAGTATAACTGTGTATTGTGTTTTCTTATGATATTGTGCATATGACACTAAGTGGTACTGTAGTAGCTTCACACGTCTCCTAGTTCAGCCTAAGCTGCTCTGCTAAGCTACCATTATCTATCAGCCTAAGCTGCTAGACACCCTATACACTAATAAAGGATTACTGGGCCTGGTGCAAGGTGCAAGTACCCCTTGGTACTCACTACAAGCCAGTCCAGCCTCCTACATTGGTTGTGCAGCGGTGGGATAAGTGCTTTGAGACTACTTACCACTCTTGTCATTGTACTTTTCATAAGAGAAAAATATACAAAACAGTGTATATACACATAGCCAAAAAGTTTTGCATTTCCTCTTTTCACTCTTTTCTAAGTGCTGAAAAGTACTTCTAACTTTCTAAAAAGTTCTAAAAAGTTTTAAAAGTTTTTTTTTCTGTCTTTCTAAAAGTTCTGAAAACTTTTTTCTCTTTTTCTATCACTTTAACTCTCTCTAAAGATGTCTGGCACAAGCCAAAATGTTGACCTGTCTAAGATTGCATATGATCACCTTAGCTGGAAAGGAGCAAGGAGTCTCTGCATAGAGAGAGGTTTGAGTGTAGGGAAGAATCCTTCCTTGGAATTGTTACTTAACATGCTTAGAGAACAAGATAAGGCTAAAAGTGCCCCATCTGTTGAAAAAGTATCTAATGGTTCCCAATCTGATCCAGGGACTCCCCCAGGTAAAGGTTCAGGAAAGAAACTTCTTAGCCTTCCCATTACAAGACAGTCTAGCATAGTTGGTACTGAGGTGGAGTCACATCATACAGATGATGTGCTCTCACATTACACTGTCGGCCAAGCTGTTAGGGTGCCCTCTGTAAGGGACAGGTCTCCTTCTGTCCATTCTCACCATACTTCTGTTTCAAGACATGTCCCTCCCACCCACCCTGATGACAGATTGTTAGAAAGGGAGCTCAATAGATTGAGAGTGGAACAAACCAGACTGAAGCTCAAGAAGCAACAGCTGGATTTGGATAGACAGACTTTAGAAGTAGAGAAGGAGAGACAGAAACTGGGTTTAGAAACCCATGGTGGCAGCAGCAGTATTCCCCATAGTCATCCTGCAAAAGAGCATGATTCCAGGAATCTGTATAAGATAGTTCCCCCTTATAAGGAGGGGGATGACATTAACAAGTGGTTTGCTGCACTTGAGAGGGCCTGTGTTGTACAGGATGTCCCTCAAAGGCAGTGGGCTGCTATCCTATGGCTATCATTTAGTGGAAAAGGTAGGGATAGGCTCCTTACTGTGAAAGAAAGTGATGCCAATAATTTTACAGTTCTTAAGAATGCACTCCTGGATGGTTATGGCTTAACCACTGAACAGTACAGGATAAAGTTCAGAGAGACCAAAAAGGAGTCTTCACAAGACTGGGTTGATTTCATTGACCATTCAGTGAAGGCCTTGGAGGGGTGGTTACATGGCAGTAAAGTTACTGATTATGACAGCCTGTATAACTTGATCCTGAGAGAGCATATTCTTAATAATTGTGTGTCTGATTTGTTGCACCAGTACTTAGTGGACTCTGATCTGACCTCTCCCCAAGAATTGGGAAAGAAGGCAGACAAATGGGTCAGAACAAGGGTGAACAGAAAAGTTCATACAGGGGGTGACAAAGATGGCAACAAAAAGAAGGATGGTAAGTCTTCTGACAAGGGTGGGGACAAATCTAAAAATTAGTCTTCATCAGACCCACAAAAACACTCTGGTGGGGGTGGTGGGCCCAAATCCTCCTTTAATCAAAACAAAGAAAAGAAACCATGGTGCTATTTATGTAAAGTAAAAGGCCATTGGACAACAGATCCCAGTTGTCCAAAGAAAAGCACCAAGCCTCCTACCACTACAACCCCTACTGCTACCCCTAGTGTCCCTACTAATAGCAGTGGTGGTGGGAGAAAACCTACTAATAGCCAATCCAAGGGAGTAGCTGGGCTCACTATTGGTAACTTAGTTGGGGTTGGCCTTGTTAGGGAGGCCACAGAGGCTGTGCTAGTCTCTGAGGGAGCTATTGATTTAGCCACCTTAGTTGCTTGTCCCCTTAATATGGATAAGTACAAGCAGCTACCCCTAATAAATGGTGTTGAGGTTCAGGCCTACAGGGACACTGGAGCCAGTGTGACTATGGTCATAGAGAAACTGGTCCACCCTGAACAACACCTACTTGGTCACCAGTACCAAGTAACCGATGCTCACAACAACACACTTAGCCACCCCATGGCTGCTGTAAATCTCAACTGGGGGGGGTTACTGGTCCAAAGAAAGTTGTGGTAGCCACAGATTTACCTGTAGACTGTCTACTAGGAAATGATTTGGAGACATCAGCTTGGTCAGATGTGGAGTTGGAGGCCCATGCAGCAATGCTGGGCATCCCAGGGCATATTTTTGCTTTGACAAGGGCTCAGGCCAAAAAGCAAAAAGGACAGGGAAGCTTGGATCCTGGAACAATGGACCAAGTGCTCCCTAAAGCTAGGCCTAGTAGAAGCAAACCACTTCCTACTATCCCTCCCTCTACAGTGGATTCAACTTCTGAGGAAGAAGAATTCCCTCCCTGTGCAGAACCTACACCAGAGGAGCTTGAAGCAGACACTGCTGAGCTTTTGGGTGAAGGGGGGCCTGCCAGGGAGGAGCTGAGTGTGGCACAGCAAACCTGTCCCACATTAGAGGGTCTGAGACAGCAAGCTGTCAAACAGGCTAATGGGGATGTTAGTGACTCTCACAGAATTTACTGGGAGGACAATCTCTTGTACACTGAGGCAAGGGATCCTAAACCTGGAGCTGCCAGGAGATTAGTGATCACTCAGGAGTACAGAAAGTTCCTCCTAACTCTTGCTCACGACATTCCCCTAGCAGGACATCTGGGACAAATGAAAACTTGGGACAGGCTTGTTCCCTTGTTTCATTGGCCTAGGATGTCTGAGGACACAAAAGAGTTTTGTAAGTCCTGTGAAACCTGTCAAGCCAGTGGCAAGACAGGTGGAACACCAAAGGCACCCCTTATTCCACTGCCTGTGGTTGGGGTTCCCTTTGAAAGGGTAGGGGTTGACATAGTTGGCCCCCTTGACCCTCCTACTGCTTCAGGCAATAGATTCATCTTGGTGGTAGTGGACCATGCCACAAGATACCCTGAAGCTATTCCTTTAACCCCTTCCCCGCCACGGACGTAATGGTTACGTCCATGGCAGCGCCCGTGTGGCGCCATGGACGTAACCATTACGTCCAGGGACTGGCAGTCGGGGGAAGCGCTAGCGCTTCCCCCGAGGGCCGCCCCCCAACACCCCCAGGCCAGGGCTGAAAGGGGAATCCCTTCCCCTTTCACGCCCACCCCCCCCGCCCCCCCGCATGACGTCAGCGCGCGATCGCGCGCTGATTTCATGGAAACGGGGAATGACGCGCTGGAAGCCATTTGCTTCCAGCGCGTCAAGGGAGAAGGTGAGTATTTCACCTTCGTGTGGGGTGGGGGTGCTCTCAGAGAGGCATCGAGGGAAAGGAAAGGGTTTTCCTTTCCCTCGATGTCTCTTTGAGCATTCCTGCTGCCCGATCGCGATGCGATCGGGCAGCAGGAATGCCCACTAGACACCAGGGATTTCTGTATGTGTGTGTGTGTGAGTGAATATTAGTGTAGGGGAGCGACCCCTTGGGCAAGGGTCGCTCCCCTTTGGGGGCACATGCTTTTTACGTCGTTTCTGCCCCCCCTGGGGGCAGATTGGCCCTATTTTTAGGCCGATCTGCCCCCAAGGGGGGCAGAAAGCCACTAGACACCAGGGATTTTATTGTTGCTGTGTATTTTTTGTGTTGGGGGGCGGCCCCTTGGGCAAGGGTCGCTCCCCTTTGGGGGCACATGTATTTTACGTCGTTTCTGCCCCCCCTGGGGGCAGATTGGCCCTATTTTTAGGCCGATCTGCCCCCAAGGGGGGCAGAAAGCCACTAGACACCAGGGATTTTATTGTTGATTTGTATTTTTTGTGTTGGGGGGCGGCCCCTTGGGCAAGGGTCGCTCCCCTTTGGGGGCAAATGTATTTTACGTCGTTTCTGCCCCCCCTGGGGGCAGATTGGCCCTATTTTTAGGCCGATCTGCCCCCAAGGGGGGCAGAAAGCCACTAGACACCAGGGATTTTATTGTTGATGTGTATTTTTTGTGTTGGGGGGCGGCCCCTTGGGCAAGGGTCGCCCCCAGGGGCCCTCATGTATTTTTGGGCAGTTCTGCCCCCCTTGGGGGCAGAGAGGCCTATTTTTTTTAGGCCTTTCTGCCCCCAAGGGGGGCAGAATCCCAATAGCGCCAGAAATAGTATGTATGTATGTGTGCTTTGTGTTGGGGGGTGGCCCCTTGGGCAAGGGTCGCTCCCCCCAGGGGCGCAATGTATTTATTGTCGTTTCTGCCCCCCTTGGGGGCAGATTGGCCCTATTTTTAGGCCGATCTGCCCCCAAGGGGGGCATAAAGCCACTAGACACCAGGGATTTTATTGTTGATGTGTATTTTTTGTGTTGGGGGGCGGCCCCTTGGGCAAGGGTCGCCCCCAGGGGCCCTCATGTATTTTTGGGCAGTTCTGCCCCCCTTGGGGGCAGAGAGGCCTATTTTTTTTTAGGCCTTTCTGCCACCAAGGGGGGCAGAATCCCAATAGTGCCAGAAATAGTATGTATGTATGTGTGCTTTGTGTTGGGGGGTGGCCCCTTGGGCAAGGGTCGCTCCCCCCAGGGGCGCAATGTATTTATTGTCGTTTCTGCCCCCCTTGGGGGCAGATTGGCCCTATTTTTAGGCCGATCTGCCCCCAAGGGGGGCAGAAAGCCACTAGACACCAGGGATTTTATTGTTGATTTTTATTTTTTGTGTTGGGGGGTGGCCCCTTGGGCAAGGGTCGCCCCCAGGGGCCCACATGTATTTTTGGGCAGTTCTGCCCCCCTAGGGGGCAGATATGCCTATTTTTTAGGCCTTTCTGTCCCCAAGGGGGGCAGAATCCCCATAGCGCCAGGGATACTATGTATGTGTGTGTGTGCTTTGTGTGGGGGTGTGGCACCTTGGGCAAGGGTCGCCCCCCCCCAAAGGGTGCAATGTAATCTGGGTGATTTCTGCCCCCTCCCCTTGGGGGTAGATTGGCCTATTTTTTTTTTAGGCCCATCTTCCCCCAAGCAGAGAAGACTAGACACGGGAAAATGAAAAAATGGTTAGTGGCGGAGTGTTTGTCAACTGGCGAAGTATTTACTTTTATGATAATAACAGTTTTTCTCCTTTTTGTTTTAGTTCAAAGCTTTTGCTGACTTTGCTGTGGCTTGTTGCAGTTTTGGCAGTAGTTGTCCTGCGGTTTGCGTAGTTGCATGTTTTAGGTAAGTAAATAAATTTACTCCAAGTGAGTATTGTTGCAATGCATGAATGACATGTTTGTAGGTGGTGTACTGAATGCAGGATTGTGTGTGAAATTGTCCTTAGAGTTATGCACAATGATTATTGTGTTGTCTTATGTCTAATTTGCTTTTTTTTTTCTCTTTTTAGTGGGATATCGTTGGTGATTGCTGTGGCTGTGCAGAGTAGTTGCTGGTGAGTCAAGCTTTTTCAGGCAAGTGAGCAGTATAGTTTTTGAGTTTATAATTCTTAGTGATAAACCTATACTTTGTTACTTATCTTACACAGTGCTGGTTGTTGGTGGTGTATTTGTCCAGTTAATTTTAGTAGGAAGGATCATGGCCAGCCGTAGGATGACCGCTCAGCAGGTTGTTAGTGTGCTTTTTGAGTCATCTTCTGACCATGAATATGAGACTGACTCTGCATCTGAGGCAGAGGAGGAAGTGCAGGATTCTGGAAGTGAATTTTCTGTCAGAGATGAATCATCTGATGATGAAGCCACTCTCAGTGCTGATGAAGGGCCTGTTTTAGAGGAGGACAGTGATGTGCCAATGGTGCAGGAGCCAGCGGCTGAAAGGCTTCCCATTGGAAGACCTGACGCATGGGTTGCACCAAACATGGAGCAGCCACAGTTGCCTGCGTTTACTGGTTTTCCAGGGTGTCGAGTTAATACGGAAAACTTTTTGCCCGTCAACTTTTTTGAGTTGTTTATGGACGATATATTTTTGGAAGAGATTGTTGAGCAGACTAATTTGTATGCAGAGCAGTTTTTGAGGGACAACGCTGCCAGACTTAGGCCACACTCTAGAGCTAGCCGGTGGATTCCCACAAATCTGGAAGAGTTGAAAAAGTTCTTGGGTTTAACTTTTTTGATGGGGCTGATAAGGAAGCCGTCGCTGTCTTCATATTGGTCTACTAGTCCCTTGATGGCAACTGCTATATTTCCTGCCATCATGAGTCGTAACCGGTATGAGCTTCTTCTTCGGATGTTGCATTTTGTAGATAATGCTTTAGCCTTGCCACGAGATCATCCTGATTCTGACCGTCTTTTTAAGATTAGACCTGTCCTTGATCATTTGGTAGATCGGTTTTCAGAGATCTATGTTCCAGGGAAAGAAATATCTGTAGATGAGTCTTTGGTCCTGTTCAAGGGTCGTTTGGTTTTTAGGCAGTACATTCCTAGCAAGAGGGCACGGTATGGAATTAAATTGTATATGCTGTCAGAAAGTAGTACAGGATATGTTTATAATTTCCGGGTCTACACTGGTAGGGATTCCAATATTGACCCCCCTGGTTGTCCTCCCACTTTTGGAGTTAGTGAGAAAATTGTGTGGGAACTTGGTAGACGACTGTTTAACAAAGGTCACCATTTATATGTAGATAACTTCTACACTGGAGTTCGGTTGTTCAAGGAGTTGTTCAGAGTGGACACTGTTGCTTGTGGCACAATCCGCTCTAATCGGAAAGGCTATCCAAAAGAGCTTGTCTGTAAAAAACTTGAGAAGGGACAGTGCAGTGCCTTGCGGAATGATGAGCTGCTAGCTCTGAAATTTGTAGACAAGAGGGATGTATACATGCTAAGCACCATCCATGATGAGAGTACTTCACCTGTGGCTGTTTGGGGTCAGGTTGCCGAAGTGCGCAAACCTGTGTGCATCTTAGACTATAATAAGCACATGGGTGGTGTTGATAGAGTAGATCAGAGGTTAGAACCTTACACTGCTGCTCGTAAGTCTTATGTGTGGTATAAGAAATTAGCGCTTCACTTGTTCCACTTGGCAACTTTTAATGCTTTTGTTGTGTTTAAGGATAGTTCTCCAGAGTCAAGGATGACATTTGTGAAATTTCAGGAGTCTATCATAGCTAGCCTTGTTGTGCTGGAACAGGCAAGAGTTCCTAGAGAAGCAGTGGTGGAGGATGTGGCTAGATTGAAAGATCGTCACTTTGCTGAGCACATTCCTCCCACGGCCCAAAAAAACTTTCCTGCTAAGAGATGTAGAGTCTGTGCTCGAAGAGGTATCAGGAAGGAGACTAGGATGTACTGCCCTGATTGTCCTTCAAAGCCTGGGCTGTGTGTGGGTGGCTGTTTCAGGAGCTACCACACACAGAAGAATTATTGGGAAATTCCGTGAGCGTAAACTGGTGTTTTATATTTTTATATGTTCGGTTTCACGGTTGGCATTAGTCATGTATTCAGTTAGAGCTTTTGTGTTTGTAGTTTTGTACTAATTTATGATTAGTGGTTTCTTTGTTGTTTAAAAACAAAAAAAAGGGGATTGCATGTGTAGAGTGGCGCTTGGCTGGCGGCGTGGGTGTGGTGGCGCTTGGCTGGCGGTGTGTGTGGGGTGGCGCTTGGCTGGCGGTGTGTGTGGGGTGGCGCTTGGCTGGCGGTGTGTGTGGGGTGGCGCTGGGCTGGCGGTGTGTGTGGGGTGGCGCTGGGCTGGCGGTGTGTGTGGGGTGGCGCTTGGCTGGTGGTGTGGGTGGGGTGGCGCTTGGCTGGCAGTGCCGGCCAAACGCCAGTCCACACACTCATCAGCTGGTGTGATTGCTGTATCAGGCATGTGGGCGTGTGAAAGTGATGGGCCCTTGACTGGCGCTGTCTGTGGATGCGAGTCTTGTAATGTGCTGGGCCCGTGGCTGGCGGCGTGAATGGTCTAGTGCATGTCATGTATGAAAGGTGTGTGAATGGACTGTAAAGCGGTTGGTGCCTTGTCGTGGCTTTACAGCTCACGAGCTGTGAGTCATTGGTTCAGTTTTTTGGCCTTTCAGTTATTACCAGTGCATTTCACTTTTGTGAAATCTCTTGTTAATAAAATTTGATCTACTGAACCATCACTCACCCTCGTGCCAAATCCAACCAGTATGTGTGGTACAAATGACAAAACCTGCTCCGCTGTAATCAGGCGTCGCAGCACACTTGAGACACGCTAGGTGCCTCAGGTGGGACCCCGATGATGAAGCATGCCACCAACTTGGTTGGTGGGTGAGGGGTCTTCTTCACATAACCTAAGTGTGTTTCTTTTCACAATTTTAGTGTTTGGCACATCACGGACGTATGTGCACACATCAAAGTGATATATTCCAAAAATACCTGTGTTTGGGGGGGAGGGCCCACCTATGTTTTTGGTCCTGGGTGCGGCCGTCATGTAGGGAAACCTACAAAACCCAGAAACTTTTTAAAACTAGGCACCCCAAGGAGTCTAGGGAGGTGTGGCTTGTGTGGCTCCCCCAACATTTTCTTACCCAGACTCCTCTGTAAACCTCACAATTTGCATAAAAAAGCATATTTTCCTGATTTTTCTTAGTAGGATCACCGCTCCAGCACAAAATTCCTACTCCCCAGTTTTCCCCTCAGTCTCCCAAGTAAAATGACACCTCACTTATGTGGGTCCCCAAAGCAGAGTCCGTCTAAAGATGTATAAAAGAATATGCCCTTATAAACTTGCTGTGCTATCCCTTCTATCCCTTCAGGTTTTGGGCCTTATTATGTTGCAGGCACCTGGGCCACCCACACAAGTGAGGTATCATTTTTATCGGGAGACTTGGGGGAACGCTGGGTGGAAGGAAATTTGTGGCTCCTATCAGATTACAGAACTTTCTGCCACAGAAATGTGAGGAACATGTGTTTTTTTAGCCAAATTTTGAGGTTTGCAAAGGATTCTGGGTAACAGAACCTGGTCCGAGCCCCGCAAGTCACCCCTCCATGGATTCCCCTAGGTCTCTAGTTTTCAGAAATGCACTGGTTTGGTAGGTTTCCCTAGGCGCCGGGTGAGCTACAGGCCAAAATCCGCAGGTAGGCACTGTTTTCTCCCAAAATTGTGGATGTGTCCACGTTGCGCTTTGGGGTGTTTCCTGTCGCAGGCGCTAGGCCTACCCACGCAAGTGAGGTATCATTTTTATCGGGAGACTTGGGGAAACGCTGGGTGGAAGGAAATTTGTAGCTCCTCTCAGATTCCAGAACTTTCTGCCACAGAAATGTGAGGAACATGTGTTTTTTTAGCCAAATTTTGAGGTTTGCAAAGGATTCTGGGTAACAGAACCTGGTCCGAGCCCCGCAAGTCACCCCTCCTTGGATCCCCCTAGGTCTCTAGTTTTCAGAAATGCACAGGTTTGGTAGGTTTCCCTAGGTGGCGGCTGAGCTAGAGGCCAAAATCTACAGGTAGTCACTTTGCTAAAAACAGCTCTGTTTTCTGTGATATGTCCACGTTGTGTTTTGGGGCATATCCTGTCGCGGGCGCTAGGCCTACCCACACAAGTGAGGTATCATTTTTATCGGGAGACGTGGGGGAACGCTGGGTGGAAGGAAATTTGTGGCTCCTCTCAGATTCCAGAACTTTCTGCCACAGAAATGTGAGGAACATGTGTTTTTTTAGCCAAATTTTGAGGTTTGCAAAGGATTCTGGGTAACAGAACCTGGTCCGAGCCCCGCAAGTCACCCCTCCTTGGATCCCCCTAGGTCTCTAGTTTTCAGAAATGCACAGGTTTGGTAGGTTTCCCTAGGTGGCGGCTGAGCTAGAGGCCAAAATCTACAGGTAGTCACTTTGCTAAAAACAGCTCTGTTTTCTGTGATATGTCCACGTTGTGTTTTGGGGCATATCCTGTCGCGGGCGCTAGGCCTACCCACACAAGTGAGGTATCATTTTTATCGGGAGTCGTGGGGGAACGCTGGGTGGAAGGAAATTTGTAGCTCCTCTCAGATTCCAGAACTTTCTGCCACAGAAATGTGAGGAACATGTGTTATTTTAGCCAAATTTTGAGGTTTGCAAAGGATTCTGGGTAACAGAACCTGGTCCGAGCCCCGCAAGTCACCCCTCCTTGGATTCCCCTAGGTCTCTAGTTTTCAGAAATGCACAGGTTTGGTAGGTTTCCCTAGGTGGCGGCTGAGCTAGAGGCCAAAATCTACAGGTAGGCACTTCGCAAAAAACACCTCTGTTTTTTTCCAAAATTTAGGATGTGTCCACGTTGCGCTTTGGGGTGTTTCCTGTCGCCGGCGCTAGGCCTACCCACGCAAGTGAGGTATCATTTTTATCGGGAGACTTGGGGGAACGCTGGGTGGAAGGAAATTTGTAGCTCCTCTCAGATTCCAGAACTTTCTGCCACAGAAATGTGAGGGACATGTGTTTTTTTTAGCCAAATTTTGAGGTTTGCAAAGGATTCTGGGTAACAGAACCTGGTCCGAGCCCCGCAAGTCACCCCTCCTTGGATCCCCCTAGGTCTCTAGTTTTCAGAAATGCACAGGTTTGGTAGGTTTCCCTAGGTGGCGGCTGAGCTAGAGGCCAAAATCTACAGGTAGTCACTTTGCTAAAAACAGCTCTGTTTTCTGTGATATGTCCACGTTGTGTTTTGGGGCATATCCTGTCGCGGGCGCTAGGCCTACCCACACAAGTGAGGTATCATTTTTATCGGGAGACGTGGGGGAACGCTGGGTGGAAGGAAATTTGTGGCTCCTCTCAGATTCCAGAACTTTCTGCCACAGAAATGTGAGGAACATGTGTTTTTTTAGCCAAATTTTGAGGTTTGCAAAGGATTCTGGGTAACAGAACCTGGTCCGAGCCCCGCAAGTCACCCCTCCTTGGATCCCCCTAGGTCTCTAGTTTTCAGAAATGCACAGGTTTGGTAGGTTTCCCTAGGTGGCGGCTGAGCTAGAGGCCAAAATCTACAGGTAGTCACTTTGCTAAAAACAGTTCTGTTTTCTGTGATATGTCCACGTTGTGTTTTGGGGCATATCCTGTCGCGGGCGCTAGGCCTACCCACACAAGTGAGGTATCATTTTTATCGGGAGACGTGGGGAAACGCTGGGTGGAAGGAAATTTGTAGCTCCTCTCAGATTCCAGAACTTTCTGCCACAGAAATGTGAGGAACATGTGTTTTTTTAGCCAAATTTTGAGGTTTGCAAAGGATTCTGGGTAACAGAACCTGGTCCGAGCCCCGCAAGTCACCCCTCCTTGGATTCCCCTAGGTCTCTAGTTTTCAGAAATGCACAGGTTTGGTAGGTTTCCCTAGGTGCCGGCTGAGCTAGAGGCCAAAATCTACAGGTAGGCACTTCGCAAAAAACACCTCTGTTTTTTTCCAAAATTTAGGATGTGTCCACGTTGCGCTTTGGGGTGTTTCCTGTCGCCGGCGCTAGGCCTACCCACGCAAGTGAGGTATCATTTTTATCGGGAGACTTGGGGGAACACTGGGTGGAAGGAAATTTGTAGCTCCTCTCAGATTCCAGAACTTTCTGCCACAGAAATGTGAGGAACATGTGTTTTTTTTTAGCCAAATTTTGAGGTTTGCAAAGGATTCTGGGTAACAGAACCTCGTCCGAGCCACACAAGTCACCCCTCCTTGGATTCCCCTAGGTCTCTAGTTTTCAGAAATGCATAGGTTTGGTAGGTTTCCCTAGGTGGCGGCTGAGCTAGAGGCCAAAATCTACAGGTAGTCACTTTGCTAAAAACAGCTCTGTTTTCTGTGATATGTCCACGTTGTGTTTTGGGGCATATCCTGTCGCGGGCGCTAGGCCTACCCACACAAGTGAGGTATCATTTTTATCGGGAGACGTGGGGGAACGCTGGGTGGAAGGAAATTTGTGGCTCCTCTCAGATTCCAGAACTTTCTGCCACAGAAATGTGAGGAACATGTGTTTTTTTAGCCAAATTTTGAGGTTTGCAAAGGATTCTGGGTAACAGAACCTGGTCCGAGCCCCGCAAGTCACCCCTCCTTGGATCCCCCTAGGTCTCTAGTTTTCAGAAATGCACATGTTTGGTAGGTTTCCCTAGGTGGCGGCTGAGCTAGAGGCCAAAATCTACAGGTAGTCACTTTGCTAAAAACAGCTCTGTTTTCTGTGATATGTCCACGTTGTGTTTTGGGGCATATCCTGTCGCGGGCGCTAGGCCTACCCACACAAGTGAGGTATCATTTTTATCGGGATACGTGGGGGAACGCTAGGTGGAAGGAAATTTGTGGCTCCTCTCAGATTCCAGAACTTTCTGCCACAGAAATGTGAGGAACATGTGTTTTTTTAGCCAAATTTTGAGGTTTGCAAAGGATTCTGGGTAACCGAACCTGGTCCAAGCCACACAAGTCACCCCTCCTTGGATTCCCCTAGGTCTCTAGTTTTCAGAAATGCACAGGTTTGGTAGGTTTCCCTAGGTGCCGGCTGAGCTAGAGGCCAAAATCTACAGGTAGTCACTATGCTAAAAACAGCTCTGTTTTCTGTGATGTGTCCAGGTTGTGTTTTGGGGCATATCCTGTCGCGGGCGCTAGGCCTACCCACACAAGTGAGGTATCATTTTTATCGGGAGACTTGGGGGAACATAGAATAGCAAAACAAGTGTTATTGCCCCTTGTCTTTCTCTACATTTATTCCTTCCAAATATAGGGGTGTGTGTAAAAAAGACATCTATTTGAGAAATTCCATGTAATTCACGTGCTAGTATGGTCACCCCGGAATTCAGAGATGTGCAAATAACCACTGCTCCTCAACACCTTATCTTGTGCCCTTTTTGGAAATGCAAAGGTTTTCTTGATAGCTATTTTTTACTCCTTATATTTCAGCAAATGAATTACTGTATACCCGGTATAGAATGAAAACGCACTGCAGGGTGCAGCTCATTTATTGGCTCTGGGTTCCTCGGGTTCTTGATGAACCTACAAACCCTATATATCCCCGCAACCAGAGGAGTCCAGCAGACGTAACGGTATATTGCTTTCGATAATCTGACATTGCAGGGAAAAGTTACAGAGTAAAAAGTAGAGAAAAATTGATGTTTTTTTTCACCTCAATTTCAATATTTTTCTTTTTCAGCTGTTATTTTCTGTAGGAAACCCTTGTAGGATCTACACAAATGACCCCTTGCTGAATTCAGAATTTTGTCTACTTTTCAGAAATGTTTAGGTTTCTGGGATCCAGCATTGGTTTCATGACCATTCCGGTCACTGACTGGAAGGAGGCTGAAAGCACAAAAAATTGCACAAATGGGGTATGCCCCAGTAAAATGCCAAAATTGTGTTGAAAAATTGGGTTTTCGGATTCAAGTCTGCCTGTTCCTGAAAGCTGGGAAGCTGCTGAGTTTAGCACCGCAAACCCTTTGTTGATGCCATTTTCAGGGGAAAAACCACAAGCCTTCTTCTGCAGCCCCTTTTTCCAATTTTTTTGAAAAAAACGAAATTTTCACTGTATTTTGGCCAATTTCTTGGCCTCCTTCAGGGGAACCCACAAAGTCTGGGTACCTTTAGAATCGCTAGGATGTTGGAAAAAAAGGACGCAAATTTGGCTTGGTTAGCTTATGTGGACAAAAAGTTATGAGGGCCTAAGCGCGAACTGCCCCAAATAGGCAAAAAAAGGCCTGGCACAGGAGGGGGAAAAGGCCTGGCAGCGAAGTGGTTAAGGACCACTACAGCTCCTGCAGTGGCAAAGGCCCTCCTGGGAATATTTTCCAGGGTGGGCTTCCCAAAGGAAGTAGTATCAGACAGGGGAAGCAATTTCATGTCTGCATACTTAAAGGCCATGTGGAAGGAGTGTGGTGTGACTTATAAGTTCACTACACCCTATCATCCACAAACAAATAAACTGGTGGAGAGATTTAATAAAACTCTCAAAGGCATGATTATGGGTCTCCCTGAAAAACTCCGCAGGAGATGGGATATCCTTCTACCATGCCTCCTTTTTGCCTACAGGGAGGTACCCCAGAAAGGAGTGGGCTTCAGCCCCTTTGAACTTCTTTTTGGACACCCTGTTAGGGGTCCACTCACACTTGTAAAGGAGGGTTGGGAACAACCTTTAAAATCTCCTAAGCAAGATATTGTGGACTATGTACTTGGCCTCAGATCAAGGATGGCTGAGTATATGAAAAAGGCCAGTAAAAACCTTCAGGCCAGCCAAGAGCTCCAAAAGCAATGGCATGATCAGAAGGCTG
Organism: Pleurodeles waltl; assembly: GCF_031143425.1. Lineage (NCBI taxonomy): Eukaryota > Metazoa > Chordata > Amphibia > Caudata > Salamandridae > Pleurodeles > Pleurodeles waltl. Next base: position 1,451,716,707 of record NC_090440.1, on the reverse strand, counting down.
TTTTGGTTCAGTACCAACCAGGGCAGAAAGTGTGGGTCTTGGAGCCTGTGGCCCCAAGAGCACTCCAAGATAAATGGAGTGGACCCCACACAATTGTTGAGAAAAAGGGTGAAGTCACCTATTTAGTTGACTTAGGCACTGCCAGGAGTCCCCTTAGGGTGCTCCATGTCAACCGCCTGAAACCCTACTATGACAGGGCTGATCTCACCCTGCTCATGGCAACTGATGAGGGACAGGAAGAAGACAGTGATCCTCTACCTGATCTCTTCTCTTCCACAGAACAAGATGCTCTTGTGGAAGGTGTAGTTTTGGCTGATTGTCTTACTGCTGAGCAGAAAGACCATTGCATAAATCTCCTAGATCAATTCTCTGAACTCTTCTCTACTGTGCCAGGTACCACTTCTTGGTATGAGCACACTATAGATACTGGAGACAGCTTACCTGTCAAAAGTAAGATCTATAGGCAGCCTGACCATGCCAGGGACTGCATAAAGCAAGAGGTGCAGAAAATGGTAGAACTAGGAGTGGTTGAACACTCTGAAAGTCCATGGGCTTCTCTTGTGGTACTTGTACCAAAACTCCATTCCAAAGATGGAAAGAAGGAAATGCGGTTTTGTGTAGACTATAGAGGTCTCAACCTGGTAACCAAAACTGATGCTCACCCTATACCCAGGGCAGATGAGCTCATAGATACACTGGCATCTGCCAAGTATCTAAGCACTTTTGATTTGACTGCAGGGTATTGGCAGATCAAATTATCAGAAGATGCTAAACCTAAAACAGCATTTTCAACCATTGGAGGACATTACCAGTTCACTGTAATGCCTTTTGGATTGAAAAATGCACCTGCCACTTTTCAGAGGTTGGTGAACACAGTCCTGCAAGGGCTGGAAGCTTTCAGTGCAGCATATTTGGACGATATAGCTGTCTTTAGCTCCAGCTGGGATGATCACCTGGTCCACCTATGGAAAGTTTTAGAGGCCCTGCAAAAGGCAGGCCTCACTATCAAGGCTTCAAAGTGCCAGATAGGGCAGGGTAAGGTGGTTTATCTGGGACACCTTGTTGGTGGGGAACAGATTGCACCACTTCAGGGGAAAATCCAAACAATTATTGATTGGGTTCCCCCTACTACTCAGACTCAGGTGAGAGCCTTCCTAGGCCTCACTGGGTATTACAGGAGGTTCATTTCGAACTATGGCTCCATTGCAGCCCCTCTTAATGACCTCACATCCAAGAAAATGCCTAAAAAGGTATTATGGACAGCAAACTGTCAGAAAGCTTTTGAGGAGCTGAAGCAGGCCATGTGCTCTGCACCTGTCCTGAAAAGCCCTTGTTACTCTAAAAAATTCTATGTCCAAACTGATGCATCTGAATTAGGAGTAGGGGCAGTCCTATCACAACTTAATTCTGAGGGCCAGGATCAACCTGTTGCTTTTATTAGTAGGAGGTTGACCCCTAGAGAAAAGCGTTGGTCTGCCATGGAGAGGGAGGCCTTTGCTGTGGTCTGGGCTCTGAAGAAGTTAAGGCCATACCTGTGTGGCACTCACTTCATTGTTCAGACAGACCACAAACCTCTACTTTGGCTAAAACAAATGAAAGGTGAAAATCCTAAATTGTTGAGGTGGTCCATATCCCTACAGGGAATGGACTATACAGTGGAACATAGACCTGGGAGTAGCCACTCCAATGCAGATGGACTCTCCAGATATTTCCACTTAGACAATGAAGACTCATCAGGTCATGGCTAGTCTTATTGTCCTTCGTTTGGGGGGGGGGGGTTGTGTAGGAAAGTACCATCTTGCCTGGCATGTTACCCCCATTTTTCACTGTATATATGTTGTTTTAGTTGTATGTGTCACTGGGACCCTGTTCTCCAGGGCCCCAGTGCTCATAAGTGTGCCTGAATGTGTTACCTGTGTAGTGACTAACTGTCTCACTGAGGCTCTGCTAATCAGAACCTCAGTGGTTATGCTCTCTCATTTCTTTCAGAATTGTCACTGACAGGCTAGTGACCAATTTTACCAATTTACATTGGCTTACTGGAACACCCTTATAATTCCCTAGTATATGGTACTGAGGTACCCAGGGTATTGGGGTTCCAGGAGATCCCTATGGGCTGCAGCATTTCTTTTGCCACCCATAGGGAGCTCTGACAATTCTTACACAGGCCTGCCACTGCACCCTGAGTGAAATAACGTCCACGTTATTTCACAGCCATTTTACACTGCACTTAAGTAACTTATAAGTCACCTATATGTCTAACCTTTACCTGGTAAAGGTTAGGTGCAAAGTTACTTAGTGTGAGGGCACCCTGGCACTAGCCAAGGTGCCCCCACATTGTTCAGGGCCAATTCCCCGGACTTTGTGAATGCGGGGACACCATTACACGTGTGCACTACATATAGGTCACTACCTATATGTAGCTTCACAATGGTAACTCCGAATATGGCCATGTAACATGTCTATGATCATGGAATTGCCCCCTCTATGCCATCCTGGCATAGTTGCCACAATCCCATGATCCCAGTGGTCTGTAGCACAGACCCTGGTACTGCCAAACTGCCCTACCTGGGGTTTCACTGCAGCTGCTGCTGCTGCCAACCCCTCAGACAGGCATCTGCCCTCCTGGGGTCCAGCCAGGCCTGGCCCAGGATGGCAGAACAAAGGACTTCCTCTGAGAGAGGGTGTTACACCCTCTCCCTTTGGAAAATGGTGTGAAGGCAGGGGAGGAGTAGCCTCCCCCAGCCTCTGGAAATGCTTTCTTGGGCACAGATGTGCCCAATTCTGCATAAGCCAGTCTACACCGGTTCAGGGGACCCCTTAGCCCTGCTCTGGCGCGAAACTGGACAAAGGAAAGGGGAGTGACCACTCCCCTGACCTGCACTTCCCCTGGGAGGTGTCCAGAGCTCCTCCAGTGTGCTCCAGACCTCTGCCATCTTGGAAACAGAGGTGCTGCTGGTACACTGGACTGCTCTGAGTGGCCAGTGCCACCAGGTGACGTCAGAGACTCCTGCTGATAGGCTCCTTCAGGTGTTGCTAGCCTATCCTCTCTCCTAGGTAGCCAAACCCTCTTTTCTGGCTATTTAGGGTCTCTGTCTCTGGGGAAACTTTAGATAACGAATGCAAGAGCTCATCAGAGTTCCTCTGCATCTCTCTCTTCACCTTCTGCCAAGGAATCGACTGCTGACCGCGCTGGAAGCCTGCAAAACTGCAACATAGTAGCAAAGACGACTACTGCAACTCTGTAACGCTGATCCTGCTGCCTTCTCGACTGTTTTCCTGGTGGTGCATGCTGTGGGGGTAGTCTGCCTCCTCTCTGCACTAGAAGCTCCAAAGAAATCTCCTGTGGGTCGACGGAATCTTCCCCCTGCAACGGCAGGCACCAAAAAGCTGCATTACCGGTCCCTTGAGTCTCCTCTCAGCACAACGAGCGAGGTCCCTCGAATCCAGCAACTCTGTCCAAGTGACTCCCACAGTCCAGTGACTCTTCAGTCCAAGTTTGGTGGAGGTAAGTCCTTGCCTCACCTCGCTAGACTGCATTGCTGGGAACCGCGACTTTTGCAGCTACTCCGGCCCCTGTGCACTTCCGGCGGAAATCCTTTGTGCACAGCCAAGCCTGGGTCCACGGCACTCTAACCTGCATTGCACAACTTTCTAAGTTGGTCTCCGGCGACGTGGGACTCCTTTGTGTAACTTCGGGTGAGCACTGTTTCACGCATCCTCGTAGTGCCTGTTTCTGGCACTTCTCCGGGTGCTACCTGCTGCTAAGAGGGCTCCTTGTCTTGCTTGACGTCCCCTCTACCTCCTGGTCCAATTTGCGACCTCCTGGTCCCTCCTGAGCCACAGCAGCATCCAAAAACGCTAACCGCACAATTTGCAGCTAGCAAGGCTTGTTGGCGTTCTTTCGGCGGGAAAACACTTCTGCACAACTCTCCACCGCGAGAGGGATCCGTCCACCAAAGGGAAAGTCTCTAGCCCTTTTCGTTCCTGCAGAAACCTCTGCTTCTTCTGTCCAGTAGAAGCTTCTTTGCACCCACAGCTGGCATTTCCTGGGCATATGCCCATCTCCGACTTGCTTGTGACTTTTGGACTTGGTCCCCTTGTTCCACAGGTACCCTAGATTGGAAATCCATCGTTGTTGCATTGTTGGTTTGTGTCTTTCCTGCATTATTCCTCTAACACGACTTCTTTGTCCTTAGGGGAACTTTAGTGCACTTTGCACTCACTTTTCAGGGTCTTGGGGAGGGTTATTTTTCTAACTCTCACTATTTTCTAATAGTCCCAGCGACCCTCTACAAGGTCACATAGGTTTGGGGTCCATTCGTGGTTCGCATTCCACTTTTGGAGTATATGGTTTGTGTTGCCCCTATCCCTATGTGTCCCCATTGCATCCTATTGTAACTATACATTGTTTGCACTGTTTTCTAAGACTATACTGCATATTTTTGCTACTGTGTATATATATCTTGTGTATATTTCCTATCCTCTCACTGAGGGTACACTCTAAGATACTTTGGCATATTGTCATAAAAATAAAGTACCTTTATTTTTAGTATAACTGTGTATTGTGTTTTCTTATGATATTGTGCATATGACACTAAGTGGTACTGTGGTAGCTTCACACGTCTCCTAGTTCAGCCTAAGCTGCTCTGCTAAGCTACCATTATCTATCAGCCTAAGCTGCTAGACACCCTATACACTAATAAGGGATAACTGGGCCTGGTGCAAGGTGCAAGTACCCCTTCGTACTCACTACAAGCCAGTCCAGCCTCCTACAGGAAGCTGCTGGCGCACAGGCTGCGAGCACAGCGAATGGCATCAATGATACAAATGGTTCGCTCCCCTTCGGGGGCTGAGGCGCGCACAATTGACCAAATAGCGGACGCCTTCGCAGAGTTTTATCGGGCTTTGTATCAGGCGGAGGAGTCCGATTCCTCTTCCCCAGAGAGCTTTCTGGAGGGTGTAGCAATTACACCTATCCCAGAGAGGGATTCAGCCTCTCTGGAGCAACCTATAAGGGCGGAGGAGGTTATATCGGCAATCTCACGCTTGCAGTCCGGAAAGTCGCTTGGGCCGGACGGCTTCTCTGCACTCTTCTATAAGACTTTCTGCGTGGAACTCGCCCCAATCTTGGTGCGACTTTTTAATTCTTTCTGACGCATGGGGACCCTCACGCCTAGTATGCTTGATGCCACCATTGTAGTAATCCCGAAGCCGGGAAAGGACCCTGAAGATTGCGCTTCATACAGGCCGATCTCGCTCTTAAATATTGACGCTAAGCTGTTCACAGGCGTACTGGCGCACCTTCTAAACTATTTTATGCCTGGCTTGGTTGATCCGGATCAGGCGGTATTCATACAGCGTAGACAGTGTAGCGATAATACCAAACGATTGCTTCATCTATTAGATAAAACGGAATGCTCTAGAGGGGAGGCACTTTTCCTCTCTATTGACGCTGAAAAGGCAGGGTTTGACAGGGTTCATTGCCCATACCTCTTTAAGGCGCTAGAGCGTTTCGGGTTGGGCCCTGGGTTCATGGCTTGGATTAGTTGCATCTACCGAGCGCCCCGTGCGGCGGTGCGGGTTAACGGGACGCTCTCTTTGCCTTTTTCGGTTCAAAGAGGAACACGGCAGGGGTGTCCCCTCTCGCCCCTTTTGTTTGCTTTGTATATGGAACCTTTGGCTCAGCGGCTCTGTGATGACCCCCGGATTGTGGGCTTCAAATTAGGAGGAGATAGGCATCTCATCTCACTGTACGCGGATGACATGATTCTTACCATGGCAGAACCTACGACCTCGCTGCCTGCGTTAATGCATGTACTTGAGGATTTTGGACGGGTCTCGGGTTTCCGAATCAATATGCTAAAGTCGCAGGCTATGAGCAGGTTTATCAGTGCTGAACACGAAAGGGATCTGAGGGACCGTTTCCCCTTTATCTGGTCTTCCTCAAGGCTTCCATACCTGGGAGTGGAGTTGGGTCCGACAGTTGCCTGTACGGCGTCATTGAATTATGGGAAACTGACACGGGAGGTACAGCGTGATTTGGAGAGCTGGGGGAGGCTTAAACTGTCCTGGTTGGGCCGGGTGGCGGCCGTCAAGATGACCATTTTGCCGAGAGTGTTGTACGTATTTCAGGCACTCCCAGTGGAGCCCCTGCCACGAACAATAGCAGCCCTTCAGACGGCAGTTCCAAGATTTATATGGGAGGGGAAGGCGGCGAGGCTGCCACGAAGACTGATGTACCGCCCTAAGCGGGAGGAGGGACTGGCTGTTCCTTGCCTCCTGCGATACTTTCAGGCCGCACAATTGAGTTTTCTACTGGAATGGAACCGCCCGTCCTCCGAGAAGCACTGGTGTTTCATGGACCAGGCGGTGGTGGGCTCACATATTTGGAAAGAGCCCTGGTTAAGGCGCCGTCACGGAGCCTGTGGGTTGTATGTATCCCCGGTCACGGAAGTGTCGATGCAGGTATGGGACCGGTTGGCCAGTCACGTGGGCCTGACGAGCTTTCCGTCCCCGATGATCCCTCTGGGGGCGAATCCTGATTTCGGCCCAGGTCTTCAGGTCGAGGCGCTTCGTCGTTGGTACGCAGGGGGGTGTAAAAGAGTTGGCTGTTTCTTTGATGAACAGGGTGTGATCCCCTTTGACCAGATGAGGGAGACATATGGCCTATCGGAGGCAGACAGGATGATGTATTACCAGATACGACACTGGGCCCTGTCGCCGGCCAATAGACCGTCAATTGATAGGCCCTTAACACCTTTCGAAAAATGGATTATAACAAAAAAAGATGACAAGCAACTGATCTCGGAGCTTTATGCTCTCCTGCGAGGGGGGGCTCGACCGCCCAAAACTAAGGGTCAGCTGAGATGGGAGAGGGAGCTGGAGAGAGATCTATCAGAGGATGAGTGGGAGAGCATCTTTTACAAAACACATCACACTGCTTATAAAGCGGCAGGAACAGAGACAGCTTATAAAGTGGCGTCCTACTGGTACTATACCCCGGCAAGAATTCATGCCTGGGATCCTGCTAAATCAGACTTGTGTTGGAGAGGGTGTGGAATGTCCGGTTCTCTTGTCCATTTCCTATGGCATTGCCCCAAGCTCCATCGGTACTGGGAAAGTATCTTAGACACTCTTGACTCTGCCTTCGATACTCATATACCTAGCTTCCCTGCATATATCTTGCTGGGTCTTCCCAATGAGCTTACCTTCCCTTTGAGGTCAATGAAGGGTAGACAGATGGCCTTAGCGCTAAATGCAGCCACACAGCTGTTGTTGAGTATGTGGGGGTCTGATCAGATTCCGTCGCTAACACTATGGCTCCATAAGCTATGGTTTATTCTCGCCATGGAAAAGCTTACTCTGTCCTCATTGCAGAATGGTGAAGATTTTAAGGAATTGTGGCAACCATTCTTGCAAATACTGTTGACGGAGTTTACGGCACTAATATGTCCAACTTATTTGAGGGTTCTGAGGCTGACCTGAGGGTGGGAAAGGGATGGGCTATGCTTACTCATGTCCGGGGCCGTGATTGTGCATATACAAGTCCTGGGGATGTAAGATATCGATGCGAACATGTATGCCAACGGAGCGGAAACTGTTTGATGTTTTTTTCACATATGTCATTATTTCGTTTTTCCTTGCCTTACCGATTTGCATAGAGCACATTGTATGTTATGGCAACGGTCTCATCATGTAATGTTGCACTTGCATTGTTTACATTGAAATATTAATAAACAGATTTGATCCATAAAGCATGCGTGTCCTACCTTTTAAATACACTGCACCTTGCCCATGGGGCGACTTAGGACTTGCTTTAGGGGTGACTTATATGTACAAAAAGGTAAGGTTTGGACTTGGCAAGTGGGTACACTTGCCCGGTTGAATTGGCAGTGCAAGACTGCACACACAGGCACTGCAGTGGCATGTCTGAGGCATGTTTACAGGGCTACTCATGTGGGCGGCACAATCAGTGCTGCAAGCCCTTAGTTGGCTCTGGGCACCCATAGTGCACTTTACCAGGGACTTACCAGTAAATCAAATATGCCAGTCCTGGATAAACCAATCACCAGTACAATTTACGTAGGAAGCGCTTGCACTTTAGCACTGATCAGCAGTGGTAAAGTGCACAGAGACAATAAGCCAGCAAAACTGAGTCCAGCATACCATAAAAACAGAAGGTCAGAAGGCAAAAAGACAGGAGAAATACACCAAAACATGCCATGTCTAACAGTACCTACAAATAGGAAACACATTAGCAGCCTCAATCCACAAAGACACAACCTTAGAGGAATCCTCACCACTGACGACAGGGTACTTGGAAGACCACTAAACAAAAAAGCAATCTCTGGGATATAAAAGAAAATTATGCACAACTCACCAGATGTGATGGTTGAACTCAGAATAGACTGGGAAAGAGAGATGAGGGCCCTTCTAGAAGACAGGGAGTGGGAAGAGGCACTGCAGCCTCTACAAATGATTGCAATACTTTCAGGGTTTTTCCTAGAGCAGCTTTGGATACTGTATCATTCATACTATACCAGAGAGGTCCTATAGAAGATGGGAAGGGTTAGCTCCAACAAATGTATCGGAGAATACGATGAAAAAAAAGTGATTTCATACATACTATTTGGTCCTGCATGAGGCTGCGGGGCTATCGGGAGGAGGTGAGAACCAGCCTGTACACAACAAATTGTACTAAACTAGACAGCTTGATCAAACAGCTGGCCTTCAATGTGTGGGGGGATGAAAGCCCCCTTCGAAATATACCGAGCTACTACTGATAATGTGAATTTCCGTGATCAAGAGAAATATTACAAGGAACTGGGGAGCGCATGACATACCAGGGGTTCACAATTGGGCAGAATGCAATCACTGGTGCATGCTAGCAGAAAAGCAAGTCAATGCAAGGAGGGGATGCCTGAAAAAAATCGGTGAGTGTTTAGAATTCTTGGCAACGGTACAGGAGTATGAATGTCAATCTGCGAACGGTATAAGAAGAATGTACTGGTGGGAGACTGATGGGGGGTTGCAGTTGGGAGGAGAAGAGAGTCCAAGGGGAAATTAGCTAACAAGATCTGGTCGCATGGTGAATGTATATCCAGACACCCCTTGTGGGAGTAAAGGCTGTCTATAATTTATTTATTGAAGAATCAATAAAAAAATATTTATAATAAAAAGAAAAACTATGTTCGACTTATTTGAAAACTCTGGCAACTGTATGCTGTACAGCAGCACACATGTAAAGTTAGAAACGTTTGTTGAAAAGTAAACCTTTTTCCTTCTTTGTGCCTGCCTCAAGGAGGAGTACTTTTTGGTGAAAATTCCTGCCTACAAATGCATCAAAAATGATAGGTGGTTAAATAGAAACACCCCCCCCCCCCCCCCCCCCCCCGATACTAAGACCCACATTTACAAACATTTTGTGCTGGTTTTTTTCCATTTACTTTCAGGGCCAAAACGTATTTTGCACTGGAAAGTTGCCTAAAAGTAATACGTTTACGTTACCTAGTGGCAACAGGGCATTACATGAATGGTACATGGTGGCTCTCATGCAACCACTCATACCTTTGGTGCAAAACCCTATCTACTAACATTCTAATACTTGTAGACAGAATTTAGAGCGAAAAAATAATGCCACTGTAAAGCGTGTTTCAAAAAGGAGAAAAGCTTCAATTTGTCCTAACGCTTACCACTTTGCATGTGTGCTGTGTAGTACAGCACACATCCAACATGGGAAACATTTTAAAGTTAGTCTATGCATAGTGTTTTGTGCTGAAAGGATATCCTCCAGTACACAACCTATGCTAGACTCACTCACACACCCTTGCACTATGGTACAGAGGTGCATGTGTGATGCTTGGCAGCGAGATTCTGCAACGGTGAGTGGAGGAGAGTGCAATTAGAAATTGGGCTATTGGTTCACTCGGGTATAAACCTTAGTCAAACAGCAACCACAATCCTAGTCAGGGTAAGTGTCAGGCAAACGCTAAATTAACCTGTGCTCACCCTCTGGTAGCAGTCAGGCTTAACTTAGAGGCAGTGTTTAAAGTATTTGTGTAACACTTCAAATAGTAAAACAGTGAAAACACCACACAAAATGAATCCATACCAGTTTAGAAAAATAGAGTAGGATTTAATAAACCAACCAAGACCGTAACAACAAAGATCCAATGAGTAGAACTTGAACAAAAAGTGCCAACCAGTGATATCTGGTTGCATCGGACCAGGTCAAAGTAAAAAGTTCAGATGATTGCAATGGAGAGTGGGTCAGCTGCAGGGACCCAGTTGGGCCCACTGAACCAAAGTACCTTAAATCCTGGTTACCGAATGATGCGTTGGTCCCAAACCACGCCGTTGATGAGATGCGTTGATTTACCCTACGCAGTCGAGATGCGTCGACATTCCCCATGCAGCAATGGTAATGAGTCGGTGTCGAGATGTGGTGAAGTTCAGGTTCCAGCTGGGTCAACATCAAGGCATCAAGTCCGAAGAGCACAGAGGCTGTGATGAGCAGTGTTGTTGTCATTGTCGAGGCTGTTGTCGATGGCGATGCAGGGACATTGTGCTAAAGAAAGCCCTGCTGTGTTGGCTCTGAAGGCGATGCGCAGGTTTTGTTCCACGCACTGATGCATCAGTTCAGTTGGAGCAAGCCCCTTGGGTCCACTTCCAAGGGTGCAGGATTGGGGCATCACCACTTGCATAGTACAGGTGCAGGACCAATGTGTTGGTAGCTGTTATGTCCCTGAGACTTCAGATCAGGAGGCCACCAGGCTAGACCTAGGAGTCACCCTGGGTTCAAGTGATGCAATCCCAGTCCTTCTCACCAAGGCATGGGACCAGTAGGCAGCAAGATAGCAATGCAAGGCAGGAGTCGACCAAGGCAGCAGTCCAGCAGAGTGGCAGTCCTTCTGCAGCACAGCAGTTCTTATTCCTGAAAGAATACTCACAGGTCCAGAAGTGTACTGAGTTGGTGGTGTCAGAGGTCCAGTACTTACACCCAGCTGGGCCAGAAAGGTCACAGGTGTATGCAGTTTCAGTCTCTCAAAAGTCCTGGAGGAGAGAATGCAGTACAAAGGAACAATTGGACTTTTCCCATAGGAAGCAAAATACAGCATTTTACAGGTCTTACCGACTACCAGGCAGTGCATTATGGGACCTGAAATCCATGGAAGCAAATGTAGTTCTTCTAGAGCATGTCATATCGAAAAGGGAAGCAAACAGGAGTCTGAAAGGGACTCTGTGTGAGTGATAATGATGATTCCCAGGCTACAGATAGTCAGTTTACAGCGCCCCTTAGAGATGGGACGACAGAGTTGTAACAGTTTAGGTGTAAGTGAGGCTGTGGCCAGCTACTCCCTTCCATCCTGGCAGGTTGTCCGATCAAGGCCCATCAAGTCACACCTAGACTTCCATAGTGTGTGGCTGTCAAAGGGGAATACACAAAGCCCAGCTGTCTCCTAACCCAGAGAAGTGATCAGAGATAGGCAGCAGGCACCAAATGGCTAAAGTGAGAAAATGCCAACTTTCCAAAAGTGACATTTCCAGATTTACAATTTAAAATCTGACTTCACCATCAGTTGTGATTTTAAAATTTTATTCCAGAGACACAAAACTTGAAAAGTTTTCTCTCCCAGATTGTGAATTACACTTATTATATGTAATAAATTAATCCCAATGTTATCCTATGGGAGAGATAGACCTTGCAGTAGTGACAAACAAGTTTGTTTTTTTTCACTACCAGAACACGGAAAACCTGAAATATATGTCCTGCTATTTAAATACATCACACTCTGCCCTATGGGTTGTCCAGGGCCTATCATTATATGTATGTAAAGGGAACGGTTGGCTCTGGCAAAAGGGTTACTTTGTCAAGTCGATATGGCAGTGTAAAACTGCATATACAGGCTCTGCAAGGGAAAGCCTGAGACATGGTTAAAGGGTTACTTAAGTGGGTGGCACAATGCGGCAGACCCACAAGTAGCATTTATTTTACAGGCCCTGGCATATGTAGTGCACCTTACTAGGGGCTTTTAAGTAAATTTAAATATGCCCATCGGGGATAAGCCAATGTGATCATGTTTAAAGAAGAGAGCACATATGCTTTAGCACTGGTTAGCAGTGGTAAAATGCACAGAGGCCTACAGCCAGCAAAAATGAGGTCAGAAAAGTAGGGGAGGTAAAATGTTGGGAGAAGACCACCCAAAGGCTGTCTGGTCTAACATGTGTCCCCCTCAGTTGAAAGTGGGACTAGCTACACAACTCCTTGGGAGTTCTCTTCACTAAAGCTGAAGAACCTGGAGAGACCATCCACATTGGCGTGACCTGATCCCAGCCGGTGCTCCACCCGGTAAAGTCCATTCCCTGTACAGAGATGGACCACCTCAACAGTTTAGGTTTTTCACCTCTCATCTGCCTGTGGCCTGCCTGAACCCGGAAGTGAGTCTCAAACAGGTATGGCCTCAGCTTTTTCAGTGCCCAAACAACTGCAAAAGCTCGTCTTTCAATCGTACTCCACCTCTGTTCCGTGGAAGTAGCCTCCAGCTAATGAAGGCTGCCAGTTGGTTTAGCCCTCTTCATTCAACTAGGGTCATTCCTATGCCCTGAAGCGTCTGTCTACACAATGAATTCCTTGGAACAGTCAGGAGCCCTGAGTACAGGTGCTGTACACAAGACCTCCTTGAGGTTATCAAAGGCTTTCCGGCAACCCTCTGTCGATATCACCAACCTGGGCTGATTCTTCGAAGTCAGCTCTGTTAAGGAGGCCACAAAGGTGTCATATCTCTTAATAACTATAGGCCAAGTAAGGCTCTCACCTCTGTCTGAGTTTTAAGGGGTTTCCAGGGCATATTAGTCTCAATCTTGGCTTGAAGGGGCTGCACCTTGCCCCCATCTACCACGTGACCCAGGTACACTACAGATCCTTGTTCAATCTGGCACTTACTGGCCTTGATGGTCAGGCTTGCCTGTTTGCAGGGCCTGGAGCACCCCACTGAGGTGTTGCAGGTGTTCCTCCCATCTGAAACTGTAGACAGCAATGTCATCTAGGTAGGCAGCACAAAAGGCCTCCTTTCACCAGGACACTGTTCACCAATGTCTGCTAGGTGGCAAGGGCATTCTTCAAACCAAAGGGCATCACCTAAAACTGGAAGTGGCCATTTGGTATTCAGAATGCTGACCTCTCTTTAGCCCCTTCAGTCAGAGCAATCTGCCAGTACCCTGATGTCAAATCAACGGTACTGAGGAATTTGGCAGCACCCAGCCTGTCAATGAGCTCATCAGCTTGGGGGATGGGATGTGCGTCCATCTAGGTGATGGAATAAAAGAACCTGAGTTCTGGCATGGCACCCGGTGGGGCAGTCTTTAGTACCAGCACCACAGGGCTGGCCGAGGGGCTACTGGAGGGCTCAATCACCCCTAACACCAGCATCCTGGAGGCCTTCTCCTTGATACTGGCCTCCACTTTATCTGACAACCTGTATATGTTATTGTTTAGAAGAGGACTGTCTCTCCTGTCAATGTCGTGGCACACAGGTGTGTGAGTTCAGCGGTGCAAGATCACAGAGGCATACTATCCCAGTAACTTGTAACAGTTGCTATGCTGCTCTCGGCTCAGGGAGGAAGGGATGTTGATACCCTCAACTGACCCATCGTGCTCCTATGCAGAGAGGTGGTCAGGGACAGTTTCACTCTCCTCTTCCACCCCCTCATCTGTCATGAGGAACATGCATATTTCAGACCTTTCAAAGTGGGGCTTCAATCTGTTAACAAGGAACATGCTTATGGGGTTCCTAGGGGTCTGGCGATCCACCAAATAAGTGGACTCCCACTTCTGTTCCTTCACTACATATGGGCCAACCTAGCTCCTGGAGATCTCTGTTCTCTACTGGCGCCATAACCCATACCTTCTGGACAGGGTGAAACTCTACCAGAGTGGCCTTCTGGTCGTAATTTAATGACTTCTTGGCTGGCCTCAAGATTACTTTTGGCCTTTTTCTATAAACAGTGAATCTGGTTGTGGAGGGCCAGCATGAAGCTGCCCACATCCTGGGGGAAATGTCCTGGGAGCTTGCCCTCACTCCTCCTTGACAAGACTCAGAAGTCCCCTAACAGAGTGGCCATAGACGACTTTAAATGGACTGAACCCTACTCTAAAAGGTCATCACACTTACGTTTCATGTGTTCAGGTAGAACCGTAATCATGTCCTTCAAGGTCTTGTTGAAACACTCTACAACACTATTGGTTTGTGGGGTGATAGGGTGTGGTGAACTTGTAGACTACACCACACTCATCCAACATGGATTTCATGTACACAGACACCACCTCCTTGGGGAACCAACACGGGTAAAGATATCCATCAGAGTTCTAGCCACCACAGATTCAGCCACTATCCTGATAAGGATGGTCTCTGGGTAGGGTGTGGCATGGTCTACCAAGACCAGGACAAACCTGTTGCCAAAGGCTGTCTTGGAGTCCAAGGGTCCAATGATGTTGATGCCCAACCATTCAAGGGGGGTGCCAATGACTGGTAACAAGACTACACAAACTTTTTGTTTTTTCCCTGATTTCAAACTAACCTGGCAAGTGGGACAAAATCTGCAGAATGCACCTGAGACTGTTGTCATTCAGACCAATAGAAGTGGGCAGCAAGCCTGTTGAAGGTCTTGTCTTGCCCAAAATGTCCTGCCATGATTATGTCGTGAGCCTAGCCAAACCCAGAGGGAAGGGCCTGCCACATTGGGGGACGCCCAGCACAGTCCTCAAGAGTGGGGCACTCCTTCTGCGCCTTGCAGAATTCCTCCCTGGTAGGGCCGCCCTCAACTTGACCTTGTCATTCTCCTCCATGGGGACTTTGTGGCTAGGTTCCCACGCTTCTTCCCCTCTCCTTGACAGCTGTCAGGGCCATTGCTCCATGTTCCAGACACCCTGACTCACTTTCCCGGGCTGCCATGGACCATGTGGTCATAATGACCCACTCAGGCAATCCCAATTTTTCCAAGTGAGACCTGAGCTGTACCTCCTTCCAGGCAGTGTGCTCCAGGGCAATGCCTAGCAAACAATCTACATGCATGGCAGGGCTCACAGCCACTTTCAGAGAACCTGAGAACCCCCCCCAACCCACACACAAAGGCAACGAGAATCACTGGTAGATAGGTCTCTTGGTTGTCGGTGACTATGACTTGGTGGAATGTGTTCAGCAGGACCTGCCTTGCAGACACCAGTTGACACCTAATAGAAGTCATGCTGGCTCCAGTGTCTCCACTCCGTCCACTCATTGCCCATTGATGGTGACCTACTGTCTATACATTGAAGTATTTGCAGGAATATGGGCTTTAGAAACCATCTCCTTATCCCCAAGGGAAACTAGGGTAATCTCTGTTTTTCCCAAAGCTAACTGAGACTACCTCCTAAGCCCAAATTTGGCAATGAGAATGGCCTTCATAGGGGTATGCTTGGTTTGGTCCTTAACCTCTAGTCTCAGAAGTGTGTCTCTCCCCGCAACAGGCATGTGTTTCCATAGGCCACCTCCCAGTACTCCTCTGGGACCTCATGAACCCTCAGTGTAACGTTCTATGCAGAAAATGATTTATCAATGATGGTTCCGACTACATAACTGGGCACCAAATCCTTTTGTATGCAAACTCTTTTCTCTTCTTCAGTTACTGCAAGAATGCTGCCATTATCGCTGCTGGAATCCACTTGCCAGGCCTTGCTATCCAGCTCTTTCAGACTCAGTTCATTAGCCAGTAAGATCTTCATCTCTGCTAAGGCACTTTCTGCCTTTTCTCCTGCAGATTCATTTTTAATTTTGCCATCTGCAACTTGAATTCCCTTTCCTCCTTCCTCTCAGCCAGTTCCTCTGGGGAGAGGCTGTGGGAAGAGACACCACTACCTGCCCCAGCTGGAAGCTCCAATCCAGGGGTCTTTTCTTCCCCTTCTGCTGCTTCCCCTGAAGGGCCATCCTCAGGTTCCTCCTCGTCCTCCCCCTCTCCTGAGGTTACACCCATTGCAGAGTGAGCTTCTGCCCAGGACGTCAGCACCATTTACAACTCCACCTTCATGGTGGTGCTCTTGGCAGGAAGTCCAAATTCTTTGCAGAAATCTTACAGCTGAGCCATAAAGCAAACCTCTAGGTTGGCCAGCTCAAATTTCATTTTTGCAGGTGCAGATATAGATCCACCAGACATAGACACAATTTACAACAAAAACAAAAATGCCAGTCAAGGGGATGTAAAATTCAAAGTGGTCCTGGATGTTGGGTGGTAGTGTACACCAAGTTACTGTAGGGTACTGTACAAACAAAGTCGGATCCTCACCACTGAACACAAATGTTAGAAATTGGGTTGTTGGTTCACTGGGATATTCACCTCAGTCAAACCACAATCACAATCCTAGCCAGGATGTCAGGCAATCCCTAAATTCACCTTTGTGTATCCTATTGTAGCTTGGCACAGAGTAGTCAGGATTAACTTAGAGGCAGTGTGTAAAATATTTTTGCAACACTTCAAACAGTAAAACAGTGAAAACACCACACAAAATGAATACACACCAACTTACAAACATAGAGAAAGATTTAATAAATAAAACTAGACCAAAACAACAAAAATCCAATTAGTTTAACTTGAGTTATGATTTTTCAAAAGATTAAACTGTAAAATAGCACGTAGAAGCAAGAAGTGCTAACTGGAGATAATTGGTCATGCCGGATCGGGGCAAAGTCAAGAGTTCAGACCAATCGTGATGGAGGGCAGGATGGCTACAGAGACCCAATTGGGCCAGCTGAACCAAAGAACCTTAAATCCTGGTTAAACAGTGTTGTGTTTGTCCCAAACCACGAGGTTGAGGAGATGCGTACATTTTCCCCTCTCAGTTGAGGAGATGCGTCAATATTCCACACTAATTGATGGCGATGCATCAATGCAGAGATTCAGTGGAGTTCGGGTGTGGGTTCCAGCTGTGTCGACATCATGGTATTGCATCAAGTCCATAGAGCTCAGAGGCTGCAATGTGGAGTGCCATTGTCAAATCTGACACATTACGGGGCGCGCGGATCTGGTGCTGAAGAAAGCACCGGATCTGGTGCTGAAGAAAGCAATGCAGAGTTGATTTTGAGGGTGATGCGTTGGTTCTGTTCCATGCAACAGTGGCTATGCTTTGGTTCTGCCCACGCAAAAGCAGAGAAGTGTTGATTCTGCCCATGCAGCAAAGGATATATTGGTTGTACTGGAGAAAGCCACTTAGGTGCACTTACAAGGGTACTGGGGTAGCACCATTTGGCTGGACTGTCTCACAGATGACAGATGTCAGGTTCAGGAGTAGGATGATTGGTAGTATGTTTTGTCCCTGAGACTTCAGATCAGGATGCCAGCTGACTAGCCCTTGGAGTCACTCTTGGTTCAAGTGATGCAGATCCAGTCCTTCTCACCCAGGCAAAGCAACAGCAGACAGCAGGGCAGGACAACAAGTAAGGAGTCCAGCAAGGAAGCAGTCCAGCAGACAGGCAGTCCTTCAAGTGCACACCAGTCTTTCTCCCTGACAGGGTAGTCACAGGTCCAGAAGTGTACTGAGTTGGTGGTATCAGCGGTCCAGTACTTATTCCCAGTTGGGCCTTTGAAGTGGGAGAGACTTCAAAGACAGGCCTTTGAAATGCACAGAGTTCCTGCCCTGGCTCAAGACTAACTGCAGGGGTAAATGCAACCGTTTGTGCGGCAACAGGACACAGCTTATTCAGGTGTAAGTTACTAGGAACCAGCTCCTCCCTCACATCCTGACAGGATGATCCATCAAGGCCCATCAAGTCATACCTAAGCCCCAATTGTGTGGGGCTGTCTGGGGGGGTACACAAAGCCCAGCTGCCACCCACCCCAGACAAGTGATCAGAGACAGCCATCATGCACCCTATGGCTAAAGTAAGAAAATGCCAAATTTCTAAAAGTTACATTTTCAGAATTACAATCTAAAATCCGACTTCACCATAATTTGTGATTTTAAATTGTTTCCAGAGACACCAAATTTGAAAAGTTTATCTCTTTCATAGTGTGAATTACACTAATAAGGTAATCCCAATGTTATCCTATGGAAGAGATAGGCCTTTCTGTAGTGAAAAACTACTTTTATGTTTTTCCTGCTGTGGTAGTGAAAAACTCCCAAAGTACATGTCCTGTCTCTTAAATACATTGCACTCTGCCCCCAGGTTGTCCAGGGCTTACATTAGATGTGATATATATGTATAAAAAGGGAAGGTGTGGGCCTGGCAAAGGGGTCACTTTGCCAGGTCGATATGGGAGTGTAAAAATACACATACAGGATCTGCAATGGCAGGTCTGAGAGGGCTGTTTAAGTGGGTGGCACAATAAGAGCTCCAGGCCCAAAACTACCATTTAATTTACAGGCTGTGGGCACATGTAGTGCACTTTGCTAGGGACTTATAAGTTAAATTAAATACGCCAACTCAGGATAGGCTAATGTTTCCATGAGTAAGGGAGACAGCACGTGCACTTTAGCTCTGGTTAGCAGTGGTAAAGTGCTCAAAGTCCTAGAGCCAGCAAAAACGAGGCCAGAAAGTGAGGGATGAGGCAAAGGCAAAATCCTAGAGAAAAAAAGTAATTCCCAAATACATAAACACTTTATGCCGGTTTGCATCAATTTTAGTGACTTTGCATCTGTGCAAAGGTTTGAAAAATTTGGCTCAGTATCATTATGACAAGGGGCACAAATAAGCAGCACAGACGCACAATTGCTCTGCAACAGTTCAATTGCAGTAATTGCCCACACCGAGGTTGACCAGAGTGCTGCGTATCGCAGCGAGACACTTTTGTATTTAGAAAAGGGCTCGGAGCCCTGTCAACTTCACGTCAGTGTTTTTTATTGGTTTGTGGGCTTGCCTATTAAAATCTGCTTGCTTTCATTAGTCGAAGGCAAGCATACGTCATGCCTTTTCCGGTGGCTAGCCCTCCTCGAGTGCAGCGACCAAGTACAGAAAACATGCGAGGCTCGCTGTTTTCCATCGGGCTCGTGGACTTCTTTTTCTCTAATTTACGAGCGCGATCTCGCTTGGCAGAAGTCGAGCGCTTTACATAGTTAATTTTACTTTTTCGGGTTGTGTACACAAATGCACTTTTGCCCGATAGGTGAAAAGTCGGGTTAGGAGTTTACAACGCGATCAGCTCTAACATGAGCAAACGCGAGACCCGTTGCATTGTAAATGCTTGTTTATAATTTCTACTAATGCTGCACGTGCGTGCTGGAATTTTCAATACTATTACCTTCTACAAGCGACACAGATTTTGCTCATCAAAGTGAATCAACATTTTATGCAAAATAAAAAAAACTGACGGCTCAGAAGACCGTGGACTCCAGGGATTTTACTGAATAATCTGTTGTTTACCATTTACTGAGACAGCTGTGGCTGCTCTTCACATGAAACAGCAGGAAAGAAAATTAGCACCCAGTGGGGCATCACGTCTGGTAATTGAAAGCATTTTTTCTAATCACTTAGGATGACTCAAACAAAACAAATAGGGTTCAGAAACCGCTCGATTTAAAAATCGTTTGTTTTTTGGTCTCATTTGTTAAACGTTCCGATAGAAAAAATAATTCGTTGTGTTTCTGAACAAAACCATCGAAGTTAAGCTTTATAATTTGAACATTTGTATCATTACGATAGTGAAAGTCATACACCACAATGGTGTCCTGTAGTTATATAACAAAAACAAGCCCCCATGATCCCACCTTTGAGACACCCCTTCCCAATGAAGCCTCCTCAAATACTACAACAGTATCAAGATATCAGAAAAATGCTCGTCAGCACAAGTCTGCACCGATTACTACCCGCTTTTTAGTGTGAATGATTACAGAAGCAAAACCTCAAGGTAAGTCATTCTTTATTACTTGATAGCTATTGGCTAATAAAATGAAAATCTAACCAGGGAGGTGCTCAGAACAAATCATTTCTACAAACATGTAATGCAATATTATTGGCATCACACCCTATAAATAGTGATAGCCTGCAACCGCCGACCCCACAAGTTAGCTTGTGAGTGAGGGAGCGCCTGAGTGCTCTACAAATTTGTGACAAGGAGTTCCAAAAGAGAGGGATATGATAATGTCGCTGGAGAGCTAAATCAAATATTGAATGAAATGTAACTTTGCCTTGAAGAGAGTAATATTTGGGAAAAACATAGTCATTATAAAAGTGCTGTCACATGAACCTAGCACACTTGCAACACAGTTTTCTGTAAATTTCAGCATCTTATGGGAAAAGCAGATAAACAAAATTTGGGTTGAATTTTAGTCCTGCGCTAAATCAAAACTGGTAGGCATGAATATTAAACTAAGACATAAGAGATTTTTTGTTCCTGTACTAACTACAAAACAATTTGCTCAACATGGCCACTGTATCTCAAATAGATGCTTGTGTGAGAAAATTTTAACATTAATGTACATAAAGTGTTAGACAAACACACACAGTCAATATTAAAGATTAAGAAACTTGATGATACAGAGCTAGCAGGTCAATAGTTATTTCGAACCTCATCCATTCATCTGAGTCTTCATCAGGGCTAATTTAAATTACATTTCAGGAGGAATGAAATGGCGATTGACGAACAGGAAATGTGTCACCATACGTCAACGGTAAATGAATGTAAAGTTCCATGACAATTGCACGGCTCCAGAAAAATTTAGGGCCAGATGTAGCAAAGGTTTTTACCCATTCTGTGTCTATGGGAAAAAGTGTTCGTACATATGGCCCTTAGTGTGTTCCCCCAATCAGATTTGGCCAGCCAACCTAGTGTCACAGAGAAGTGAAGGCATGGTGCTTGTCACTTCAGTGGATGGGTTGTACCTGTATGTATGGGCAAAACCTATTGGAATGTGTTCACTTGCTCATTAATACTAATGTCACTTAGGTTATTTCTTACTGGGGACTCCTTGATAATGGCTATAGGTAATTAAATAAACTTTTGGATGTAATTATACTCCTCACAGAGTGTTTCAGAAACAATAGATCCATGTGCCAAGACCTAGATGCCTTATATTTTATTCCAAGTACCTCTACAACCCACAGGGCACCTACATTTGATTTCCAATTGTGTGATGAAGCACTTTAAAATATGGCAAACGGTATATTGTGGTGACATACAGACCTATTCTCAGGTCCACTTATTTGACTGCAAAAGAACATGCACATGCTATGGTCATATTTTCCTTTTTTTAACAACATTGTGCAGCACAGCTGCACCAGACAGCATTAGTATGCTTTACATCTAACAAAGAAGCCAATTAATTCCAAATTAAGAGTGGAGAGTGCTATACAGATTTAAGGAAATGAGAGCATTAAATTATTACCTAATTCATAAAAAACAGAAGGGATGCGTTTGAAAAAAAAATCCAATGGGTTAAGTGAGGACAGCTTTATTAGGTGAACTGGTACAAAGTTCCAAATTATCAAAGATTAATGGACCTATTACGAGTTTGGTAGTCTGACCGCCAACAGGCTACCGGAGTGAGCCACAATATTATGAGTTTGGTGGTGTAGGCAACACAAGACCACCTGCGGTCCGCCAGCACCACCAGCCAGCCCAGCCAGCCACTGTCTGTCAGAGCAACAAACAGGCTGGCGAAGTTCATGTTTCGGCCGGACCCATTACGAGGTAGCTCACGGCCAATGTGACCGCCGCGGTCCAACCTCCATAGTTCAGTAGGTGGAAACAAACAGTACAAAGGGAGACACTCACTTCCAGGAAGCCATACACATCCAAAGCCACCATGGAGCCACACCTAGACGTCATTCTGCTGCTCCTGCTCGCAGAAAGGCAAAGGAATCCACGATGATGAGGATGACAACAAACGTGAGTAAACACACACTCACCTCTGTCAACTGTGAAATGTCAAAGAATTGTCATGTAACAAACCATAACATAGGGAGGCGGCTCGAGGGGTTGTATGCACACGTCATAGAACATTGAAACACACTCACATACAGCGTCAAGGAATACCACACATACACAACACACACACTCATGCTACATGTCAATACCATGCAAATACACATGGCAACACAACACAGGCATAGGCTCGCACAATCCCACACAACATACAAACTCACAACGACAATACAACTACTCCACACATACAAATACAATTCACACACACACACACTCAACACTGGCCATGGACTGGACACACATACAACACACATACATCCATGTGCCATCATTAAGACAAAACACCTCCATGAAACCACTCTGCGATCAACACACACATCACACACACAGCACACAGGTTCAACTAGGCCATGCACAATACACATACACACACAAACATGCCAAACACACAAAGTGACACACCACAACAAGATTGGTACAGCAACAAAGACAGCAGCAAGACCACACATGAAAGGAGCCCGTACTGGTACAGATGCCATTTACAACATGGCCCAAACATATTACATGGACTGGCCACATTCACAACTCAGAGACAAGCATTACCAAAAATATAGGTACTGCTCAGGCATACATATGGGTGAAGGGGAAGTACACAAAGCATACACCACTCCAGACACCATACAATACACTAGACAGCCCTGAGGGAAACACACCTAAACAGTCACATGCACACAAAGCAGAAAAGCACAACTCAACACACTCCACGTCTGAAGTGACAATACTCCACAACACACACCACATGTACACAATAGCCACATCAGGGTACAAGGCATACACCAAACATGTCCACATGCCACATAACCGCATCAAACATATACCGCTACAAACAACACAATACCATGACAACAACATTTATGATACAAATACAAACCTAACAAACTACACACACACTTCCCTTAGAGGACCACAGCACTGGACACAACCCCACATAAATCAAGCCACCACACATACATCAGTAAGTGCCACACATACACACACGAATACTTACACTCAACCAATGTCAGCCAGGAACAACATACACCTAGAGAATCAAACGCAGGACAAAGATGTAACCACAAAAAACAATAACTGATTGTCTTTAATGTCATAGATATAACAAATGTCATTGTCCAAGGCTATTAGACAGCCCACAATAATGCCATGAGCACCAAAGGCACTAAAGATGCCCCATCGTGACTCCTGACTGCCATCTAACCTCTACAGGCAGGGGCATCAAGGCAGAAGCCAGGCACCTCAGGGGACATTGGGGGTGATGAGGGAGGGCGTTTGGGCTTAGGTTTGTGGGGGGCATCTTGGGAGGGGTGGACTTCTTCTTGGAGAGGGAGGAGAACGGGTGCTGGCCGGGGATTTGGGGAGGCCTTAGAGGTGGAAGGGATGGCCTTTGGGAGCATGACCGATCTTTTGGGGGAGTCACAGGGGCGAAGTAGGGAACAGGTTAAGATTACATAGGAAGACTTTCTTAGACCTAATGGGATGGTCATCAGAAGACGGTTTAGGTGTGAAGGGTGAGGGAGTGGTTGCATGACGTGTAGGTGTGGATGTTATGGATGCATGTTTGTGATAGGTGGGCTTGTGTGTGGTGGGTGTATGGGTGGGTGAGGGGGCATTTATGTGTCTTGGGCTGATGGGGGTGGAGGTGCTTGGGGATGCCGTAGTGGGTGTGCAGTTGTCTGTTAGGTGGTGACTGCTGGTATGGTGGATGTGCTGCATGTAGGAGTGTCAGTGGATGTGGTCACTGCAGGTGTGGTGAATGAGTTGGATGTCTGAGGGTCTGCTTGGATGCTGTCTGTGGGTAGGATGGTTGTGGTGGCTGAATCCGCGAATGTTGGTGTGGTGTCTGAAGGTGTGCCTGGTGTTGTATCTGTGATGCAGGGGGTGGAGTGGGTGTGGGTGTGGGCAGGTTGTGACTGTTGAAGTGTCTGCAGATGGATATTGTTTGTGTGCATGCCTTTGGTGTGTCATGTGGTGCTTGCCTTGTCTGTGTGTAGGATGGATGATTGCAGATTTGTCTGTGTGCTTTGTCTGGGTCGGAGAAGGGGGGGGTTGGACTGGGAAGAGGAAGGTGGAGTGGGGTTGGGAGACAAGGGGTGACTGGCTACCATCAGTGTGGAGGCCAAAGCCTGAAATGATCTCTGTAGGCCGGCCATTGCACAGTGAATGCCCTCAAGGAAGGCATTGCTCTGTTGGATCTGGCTTGCCAGTCCCTGGATGGCATTCACAATGGTGGACTGACCCACAGAGATAGACCTCAGGAAGTCAATAGCCTCCAACAGGGCTAAAAGGGGCTGTGCAGAGGTGCTGTTCTGCTTAGCTTCAAACTAAGAGGGACAGAGGCTAAAGAATGCAGCACTGTTAGTCTGAGTAATTAATTTATTAAGGCACTCCCCAGGGCTCAAAGATTTCAACGTGGACATTTAACTTGAATGTAATAATTAGAAACATTAAATATATCAACAATGAATATGTATGCAGTATATATATATATATATATATATATATATATATATATATATATATATACACACACAGCAAAGCTAGATAATTAAGAATGAAAAATGCATCACCATGGGGATCGAATCCAACATCATCCTTGTCCTTGCCAACGTCAAGCTATGAAATTCTGGACAGCTGAGATAGGAGAAATTTTCCCCAATGGGACTCTGATTTTTCCGAGCAATGCATCCACCCTCAGAAATGAGTTCCTTCGGCCTCAGCGCCAAATGTTCCACCTTATACACCTTGAACAAACTCAAGAGGAAGGTTCTGCCAACCTCCCCCATCCTGTTGAGTAAGTTGTGAAATTCAAGCGCTGGCTGTACTTGGTCAGTGTTGAAAACACACAAAAGGATTGGCCAGAACCCAATGTGCATTTCCAATACAGAGCCGTACCCTTCTCTGCTATACACATTCTCATCCTTGTACACTCTAATCATTGTTACATCCCCCATGTTATGTTCCCTTCCCTGGTGAGAAAAGCAAAAACACGTTTACTGTAGAGGACAGGCTGTGCATGGAAAAATACCTGCGCCACCGATGTGACGGCATTTGAAGCTAAGCCAAGCACAAAATGGCGTCAGTGGTCAAGATGGAATTGGTGGTTAAATACAGATAGCATTACAGGTGCCTGGGGAAAAGGAGACGCCACTCTGTTGGGTGACCGTGCATTGCCAACTAGGTGGAGAGCTACAGGAAGGGCAATGATAGAACAGAGGTGGCAGACAGGGCTGGCACTGGGGGGCCCCTGATGGGTCTGCCACCACTAGGGAGTGGCCGCTGGAGGAGAGTTCTGAAGATGAAGTGGAAGATCCAGTCTCCCCTGTAGCACACCTCTCACCCTCCGGGCCACTGTGTCCCTCGCTGTCTGTGGTGTCTTGACCGGAGGTCCTGTGGCCAGTAACTTCCCCACTCAGCTGTGCCCTGTCTCCTTTGCCTGCGGGTACAGATGCTGAAACTGATAGTGAAGTGGGATCAGAACATACACATAAGAACACTTCCATCATGATGCAGATCTACAATACATATCCTAAGGCCAACTGGCCTGAAAAATGCCAACATCATGTAACAGAACAATGCATGTGTATCACATTCATTAGAGAAACACACCATCATAGTTACCTATTTGAATATCAAATTAGCACAGATGACCTATAACAACCTGTAGTGTAGCCATTTTTAATGTAGCTTTCTGCACATTTGCTTAAAGTATTAGGCCTCTGTGCACTTTGCCTTATATGCATTTTATTTAGCCTTGCGCTGTTATTTTACAATAGCCAGTTTCACGGTCTTGTTTTATTTTCTTCTATCACACTGTTTAGCTTACTTCAGCACTGAAGTTCTCAAACAATACATTCTTGCTCGCTCTGTGCTTCAGTCAAGGATACAGTCTGGTACATTGTCGATAGACGTGGTAGAAGTTTAGTCTTTAGGGTTCATAGAAAGTACACATTTTTACATAGGGACGTTTCTTAGAACACTGGTGTGTTAGTTATAAAAACACTTCCTAGTCCTGGTACACGTAAGAGGGAGATTCCGACCAGGAACCCACAACTAGACGCTGATTGCCCTGTTGCAGATTCTGATCCCGATCACAGGCCTTTGCTCAGGTATGAGGGTCGATGTCCTCCCGGGGGAACCTGAAAGGCAGGCTTAGAGCTTAACATGCTGTGCTCAAGATAGAACTTAGAGGAGGGAACGTAATCTAGTTGCACCATGATAGCGTTATTCTTATGTTTCACTCTCCTCGTTACTATTTCAATCCTACTGTGTTGTATGGTTCTGGTTATTGCGGCTCACGCCTTGTTATCTAAAATGCTGTCGTTTTATTAAACCAATCATTAAAACTTAAACTGCCTTTGTCATTTACATATGAGACCATACTGTGTATGAGAGAACTGGTTGGGACCTGAGTGACCACGACTTCCCTG
Source organism: Pleurodeles waltl (assembly GCF_031143425.1). Classification (NCBI taxonomy): domain Eukaryota; kingdom Metazoa; phylum Chordata; class Amphibia; order Caudata; family Salamandridae; genus Pleurodeles; species Pleurodeles waltl. Next base: position 1,451,690,332 of record NC_090440.1, on the reverse strand, counting down.
GGAAGCACTAAGATGTCATGCGCTCGACTGTCCAATTGTCTCTTCCCTTTGGGAGAGATAAGGCACTGTTAGTTAGCCGGAGCTCAACCCGGATTTGGGGTGACAAGGGTCCTTTGCCATGGGTTAGACTTAGTCCCCCACACTGTGAACGATCTTGCCACCCAAAAATCCAGTAGTCTCATTAGGGTAATGAGAGCCTACGCGACATGGCCACGCCAACAATTGGTCTGGCTCTAATTTTCGGGTCCACCAGTCTCTCTCGGTCTCATATATTATAATGATCCCTCAGTTCCTTTAACGGAGACGTCCGTGGCACTGAGGACTTCCACCACCGCGATATAGGTGATCCTAGATATAGCGGATGGTTGTTCAAGCTTGAACCTTAAAAGGAAAGACCCCGTTTTGGTGTGCCTTCTATGACCCATTGCTGTTTTTCTGATGGCGAATCCCCAGGTAATACAAATAGCTCTTAATATAAGACAGCCGCTCACGGCACATTTGCTTGCACATGGTCTTACGATCCAGGGTGGTCCAGTCACGTTTGTGGTGGCCGCCAATGCAGCCCATAGAACAGAACTTTTTTACTCTTGGGTCACATTTCCAGCAGTTGATGGGAATACAAAAGCATTTCACACATATACGGTTGCGAACGCGCCTGGCCAGTACAGGGCGTACGCATACCTAGAGATACCTCTATCTTATCAAGAACATAATAATTGGCTTGATGGCGCCCTACCCCATATAATATTGCCAGTAAGGTTAGGTCCACTGAGTAATGATGGTCCGACCTGGCCTTTATTGGCCACATATACACCACATCCTGCAGTAGCAAATATGCCGGTGGCTGAAGTGTTAGGGTTTGTACACAGCAAAGAGCATGTCCCCTCTCACTGCACTAGTGGGTTCTGTAATAGCTCCCTTTTAAACTTACTATTCAAAGCCTTTCTTGTTATCTCACCTTCCCCCCCCCCCCAGGCTTCTGTGTATGTTGTTTAATGTGCTGTTTTGTTTACACATTGGGCCTTGCTTTTACCAAGGCTTCTTTAAAACACTCCTCCCTAGGCCATGTGTTAATCCAACTCATTTGCATAATAACTGAAACTCTGCACACCTTTCAAGAACATGTGCAGCATGTGAGGACCACACCCAGCTCTTCAAACCACACCCAGCTCTGCACACCTTCCAAGAACATGTGCAGCATGTGAGGACCACACCCAGCCCTTCAAACCACACCCAGCTCTTCGAACCACACCCAGCCCTGTCTATAAAAGGCATCCCCCGAGCCTCACCCAGTGCTTGTGCTCTTCTACCTCCCGCTTACCTGAGAACAGATCCCTCGGCGCTGGCACTCCTGCTCTTTACAGACTTTCTTTGACTTCAATTGGCGCAGCTGCTGGCTCTTCCTTCTTCCGGTTTCCGGTTCCTCCTTGCCTCAGCCTCTCTCCTACGAGTAACCTGCAAAAGAGAAAGAAGACAAGGTTAGACTGATCAGTATCTCTTGCCAGCAACAAGTAAGTGCAAAACTTTTTATTACCTGAGGGAGCTTTGACGGCAATTTCTGGATTCGTGTATAGACAGTTTGAGGCGAAGTGCCTTCCACGAGCATTGTGATTAAGGCTCTTTGTTGCAGGATTATTTTGCAGGACTTTGTGAAGCGGACATTGTTTTTTTTCATGGAACTTTTGGGAATCGAACAGTGGAAACCATTGACAGCAAGGAAAACAGTAAATCAAGGACTTGCACAAATTACATGCTGTATTTTGATGTAAAAGTACAGTATTTGTTTTATAAAAGATTCTGGAAATATGCGAAAAGTGAGTCTGCTATTGGGAATTTAGGCTTTAGTTTTATTATGATGAATGTTTGATATTGGTAATTCTGATAACGGTATTTGTTTAATTTTTTAGAAGCTTAACAGTAATAGAAAACACATCCCAGAGCAGTAACACATTCCAAACCTGGAAACTAGAGACCAGGATCCAAGAGGTACTTTTAGAAGAGAATTTCCAATAAATAAAGGGATAGTCAGGAACCCATTTAGGAATAGGTTGCACTTATCTGTTCTTTGTTTATGTTTAATTAGGCACCAGTTTCTACAGAAGTCAGAAAGGGCCGCAGATTTGTGCAGCACTTCAACAGTGGAAACGCAAGAACGGTGTTGTCTCTCTTTTTTTTTATTTTATCCACTTCCCCCCTTCCCTTGAGCTTCTGTTCTTAGTGCACTGTTTTAAAAACTAGTGTGCTGGAACAAGCAGTTTCAGGGTGGGGTCGGATTGTCTTCAACCTCCATCAGAACTGAACAAGAACTCAGGTGAGCTGGGCTTTGACAGTAGCACAAGCCTTAAAAAATAATTTCAGTTCTGGTGGACGATGAATACCGGGGAAGAAATAGAGGGCATTGACGTCACGGATATGGCGCAGGCCCTAAATGAGGACTTGGCTCATAATGAATCAGTGTCTGGCATCTTGCAACATATGCAAGAGGAAATAGAGAGATTAAAGACGGAGAATACCTCTTTAAAACAGGATTTAAGCAGGTATAAATTTAGGGGATCTCAGTGGAACACAGCTTCTACGCCTTTGTTTAAAACCTCCTCAGAGACAGGGGCGCCATCAAAACATACAACTTTGCCTTCCCCAGTTGAGGTTACTGTTAATGTTCCTAATGTTGTGCCCTTAGCAGCACCTGAACGTTTTCATGGAGATAGTAACAAATTCCATGTTTTTATCAATCAATGTCAATTACACTTCATTTGTAAGCCACAACAGTTCCCTACTGATGATACGAAAGTGGCATTCGTCTTGTCTTATTTGGGTGGCACAGCAGCCAATTGGTCAATTCCTTTTGTGGATAGAGATGATCCCATCCTCCATAATTGGAATCAATTTAAACGTACCATGACCAGCCTTTTTGCAAAACACACTTTCATGCAGGCAAGTGATAATGAGCTTTTAAATCTTAAACAAGGTAACAAGGATGTATTGACCTATCTCACTAGTTTTAATCGTTTACTCACCGAGACACAGTGGCCAGAAGAAAAGCGTGTCTCCCTTTTTTATAAAGGTTTGAGAGACGAGTTAAAAGACGCGCTGGCTCATATCGTTGATTTGCCAAAAGACTATTCAGACTTTGTAGATTTAGTTGTGAAATTAGAACATAGACTAGGAGAAAGAAAGAGAGATAAATACAAACTGGAATCACGGTTAACTTTTATTAGACACGAGAAGAAAGACACAGATAATAAACTCCCTGAACCAGAGCCTATGCAAATAGGGACACTCAGAGGTCCACTCACATCAGAGGAAAAAGAAAGAAGGAGAACATTTCAATTATGTTTATATTGTGGCAGGGCAGGTCACTTTGCCAGAGAATGTCCAGTAAAGCCTAAAACTCCACGAAAGGGTGCTGTTTCCTCCACCTCCTCAACTGAATCGGGAAACGATTAAGCTCGACAAGGGGAGAGGTTACTTGTTCGAGAAAACATCTTAATCAAACCTCTAATGCTGCAGCCTTCAGGGTACCGCACATACCTAGACATTTCATAATTCAGGTCGTTTTAATTGTTACTACCCAAGTGAGGCATTCTCTCCCTGTCCTACTGGACTCAGGCGCGACAGGAAATTTTGTGGATAATAAGTTAGCTGAAATCTTAGGACTTCCTATGTGCCTAAAGCCTTGTCCAGAAGCAGTATGTGCAGTGGATGGATCAGAATTGACCTCTGGATTAATCACAAAACAAACAAGTCCACTTGTTATGGTCTGTCAGAACGGGCACACAGAGGTGATTAGCTTTGATCTGATAGATACTCCTAATTTTGGTTTGATTCTCGGGGTACCCTGGTTAACAACTCATAACCCAAAAATTGATTGGGTGAATAGAACTGTTACTTTGGATTCCTCTTTCTGTAGAACCAATTGCTATCAAGAAGCAGGTACAGAACAGAGCACAGTATTACACTGTGCTAGTGTTACACAAGATGAACCAAGTCTCCCTCCTGAATATTCTGACTTTAAAGACGTCTTTGATCCAGTAAAGGCTAGTGTGCTGCCCCCACATCGGTCTTATGACTGCCGTATAGATCTTATCCCAGGGGCCCCTTTACCTAATAACAGAGTATATGCTTTGACTGACGAAGAAACCAAATACTTAAGAACCTACCTAGATGACCTACTACAGTCTGGGTTCATCCGTCATTCCACATCTCCAGTGTCATCTCCACTCTTTTTTATCCCGAAGCCGGATAAATCCCTGCGCGCGTGTATCGATTATAGAGGACTAAATAAGGCTACAATAAAGAATAAATATCCTCTTCCTCTAATACCTGTGTTGTTGGATCAATTAAGACATTCTATACACTAAACTAGATCTGCGGGGAGCTTACCACCTGGTCCGAGTAAAAGAGGGGGATGAGTGGAAGACAGCTTTCAAGACAAAGTTTGGTTTATTTGAGTACACAGTAATGCCCTTTGGGTTATGTAATGCCCCTGCGGCCTTTCAGTTCTTTATAAATGAGGTCCTACACGAATTCCTGGACGTTTGTGTCATAGTATACATAGACGACATCCTCATTTACTCTAAGAACTCAGAAGAACATACCCAACATGTTCGTGCAGTATTATCAAAGTTAAAAGAAAATCATCTTTTTGCTAAGTTAGAAAAGTGTACTTTTAATGTCAACAAGGTGGACTTTTTAGGATACTGCCTTTCACCTCAAGGAATAACTATGGATGTAAAGAAAATCAGTGCTATTGCTGATTGGCCAGAACCATCCTCTGTAAAAGATATTCAGAAATTTCTGGGTTTCGCCAATTTTTATAGGAGGTTTATTGCACATTTTGCAGACATTGCAGCCCCAATAACTACCTTGTTGCGGAAAGGGCAACGATTTCTTTGGACTGATGAGGCGGCACACGCCTTTCAACTCCTAAAACAAAAGTTCACTTCAGCCCCAATTCTGAAACATCCTCATCCTGACTTGCCCTTTTTTGTTGAAGCGGATGCTTCACAAGTAGCTTTAGGAGGAGTTCTCTCTCAACGAGATGCAGTAGATGGCCAGTTACATCCTATAGCCTTCTATTCCAAAAAGTTATTACCAGCTGAACAAAATTACACTGTGGCTGAAAGGGAACTACTAGCTATCAAAGTAGCCTTTTCAGAATGGAGGCACCATTTAATGGGAGCCAAGTACCCAGTTACAATCTTTTCTGACCATAAGAACCTACAGTTTTTTGGATCACTTAAAGCACTAACACCACGTCAGATGCGCTGGTTAAATTATTTTAGCACATTTGACTTTGTTATAACCTATAGACCAGGTGCACAACAAATTCAATCTGATGTGTTATCTAGATACGGACATACCTCAGACATGAAACAAGATAAAATAGGAGAACCCATTATTCCTCCCCAAAAGTTGTTGGCACCAGTACAACAGAAGGATTTCATCACAGATCTATATAATGCACACATGCAAATAGCACCTCAGGATTGGTTAAAGGATTCCCATAACACAATACAACGAGGTTTATTGTATCACGACAAAATGCTGTTAGTGCCCACCTCTGAATTACAAACACAGGTGATAATTTGGCATCACGCCTCACCGTTGGCAGGTCATCCTGGTTGGGTAAAAACCCTGGAAAATGTGCAAAAACACTTTTGGTGGGACACTATAAGAAAGGACATTAAGCAATTTGTCACTACCTGTCCAATTTGTGCAAGACATAAATCTTCTCATAAGGCTCCTGACGGCTTGTTAATACCAATGCCAACACCCAAACAACCTTGGCACACTGTGAGCGTAGACTTTATTGTAGGTTTACCACCTGTAAAATCCTTCACAACAGTGTTGGTTATAGTGGATTTTTTATCTAAAATGGCACATTTTGTACCATTACGGAAATTACCCACGGCGGCAGAATTTGCCGATATTTTTATAAGGGAAATTGTGCGTTTACATGGTTTGCCAAGCAAAGTGGTGTCAGACCGAGGGAGCCAGTTCAACTCCAGATTTTGGAAAAAATTATGTGAAAAACTGAAAATAGATGTGGCCTTATCCACTGCTTTCCACCCAGAGACAGATGGACAGACTGAACGACTGAACCAAACCTTACTTCAAACGCTACGTTGTTTATTGGCTGATTATTCTAGTGAATGGTTGGAAGCTCTTCCTGTAGCAGAGTTTGTTTATAATAATACTGAGCATTCAGCTCTACTTTGCTCACCATTCTATTTCTTGCAGGGGTATCATCCAAGAGCTATACCCATTTTGTTAGAAGATTCCCTGTTGCCTACAGTAACGGATAGACTAACGAGGTTAGGTGACATACAAGACAAAGCCAGGAAACATTTATTAAAGTACAAGGAAAGCATGAAAAGACAAGCAGACAAACACAGGTCTGAGGCCCCAATGTATAAAATTGGTGATAAGGTATGGCTCTCCACAAAAAACCTAAACATAGAGGGATCCCGAAAGCTGCAACCACGTTTCATTGGACCCTTTAGTATAACTGCCATAGCAAACCCGGTAACAGTAAAATTAGATTTACCAAAAGAATATCCAGTACATACTACATTCCATGTGTCCTTGCTTAAGCCGTACAACTCAAAAACCCGACCTGAACCACCACCTCCACCCATACCAATTAAAGGAAATCTGGAATATGAAGTGAAAAGCATAAAAGACTCAAAAAGAATTAGTGGACGTCTGTTTTATTTAGTAGAATGGAAAGGATATGATGAATCTGAGAATTCATGGGAACCAGCATCATATGTACATGCCCCACAGCTGATTAGACAGTTTTATTTAAAAAATCCAGGAAAACCCCGTCCTGTAGGAGGGCCTTTGAGGGGGGCAACTGTTAGGGTTTGTACACAGCAAAGAGCATGTCCCCTCTCACTGCACTAGTGGGTTCTGTAATAGCTCCCTTTTAAACTTACTATTCAAAGCCTTTCTTGTTATCTCACCTTCCCCCCCCCCCAGGCTTCTGTGTATGTTGTTTAATGTGCTGTTTTGTTTACACATTGGGCCTTGCTTTTACCAAGGCTTCTTTAAAACACTCCTCCCTAGGCCATGTGTTAATCCAACTCATTTGCATAATAACTGAAACTCTGCACACCTTTCAAGAACATGTGCAGCATGTGAGGACCACACCCAGCTCTTCAAACCACACCCAGCTCTGCACACCTTCCAAGAACATGTGCAGCATGTGAGGACCACACCCAGCCCTTCAAACCACACCCAGCTCTTCGAACCACACCCAGCCCTGTCTATAAAAGGCATCCCCCGAGCCTCACCCAGTGCTTGTGCTCGTCTACCTCCCGCTTACCTGAGAACAGATCCCTCGGCGCTGGCACTCCTGCTCTTTACAGACTTTCTTTGACTTCAATTGGCGCAGCTGCTGGCTCTTCCTTCTTCCGGTTTCCGGTTCCTCCTTGCCTCAGCCTCTCTCCTACGAGTAACCTGCAAAAGAGAAAGAAGACAAGGTTAGACTGATCAGTATCTCTTGCCAGCAACAAGTAAGTGCAAAACTTTTTATTACCTGAGGGAGCTTTGACGGCAATTTCTGGATTCGTGTATAGACAGTTTGAGGCGAAGTGCCTTCCACGAGCATTGTGATTAAGGCTCTTTGTTGCAGGATTATTTTGCAGGACTTTGTGAAGCGGACATTGTTATTTTTCATGGAACTTTTGGGAATCGAACAGTGGAAACCATTGACAGCAAGGAAAACAGTAAATCAAGGACTTGCACAAATTACATGCTGTATTTTGATGTAAAAGTACAGTATTTGTTTTATAAAAGATTCTGGAAATATGCGAAAAGTGAGTCTGCTATTGGGAATTTAGGCTTTAGTTTTATTATGATGAATGTTTGATATTGGTAATTCTGATAACGGTATTTGTTTAATTTTTTAGAAGCTTAACAGTAATAGAAAACACATCCCAGAGCAGTAACACATTCCAAACCTGGAAACTAGAGACCAGGATCCAAGAGGTACTTTTAGAAGAGAATTTCCAATAAATAAAGGGATAGTCAGGAACCCATTTAGGAATAGGTTGCACTTATCTGTTCTTTGTTTATGTTTCATTAGGCACCAGTTTCTACAGAAGTCAGAAAGGGCCGCAGATTTGTGCAGCACTTCAACAGTGGAAACGCAAGAACGGTGTTGTCTCTCTTTTTTTTATTTTATCCACTTCCCCCCTTCCCTTGAGCTTCTGTTCTTAGTGCACTGTTTTAAAAACTAGTGTGCTGGAACAAGCAGTTTCAGGGTGGGGTCGGATTGTCTTCAACCTCCATCAGAACTGAACAAGAACTCAGGTGAGCTGGGCTTTGACATGAAGTTCGTCGTTTATATACAGACTTAACGGCTACATATAGACGCCTAGTACAATTTGTGATGCAGACACTGAATACGAACCCAGCGCGTGCTGCTCCAGCACAACCACATGCAGTAGCTCCAGGTATAAACCCGGCGACTGTACAATCTATCATGGGTAAGGTTCCAGCCAAACGGGAGGAGACTCCATTTTGGCTGGCACAGAAAATTAATACGCTGGAAGCGGTATTTCCCCATACGGGACCTCAGGACAAACATAGAATATTAACTATGTGTTTACCATTTGGCATGGTTCCCACAGTGGAACATTGTAATACATGGGGCACAGTGTTTGCTGCGCTCTACACAACGGCACACGGTACACCGACATTAGAGAACCTACCGGAAGTGCTTAAACAGATTCAGGATGAATACGGGGCTGCCCCAGCCTTGGATTTGGGAATGCAACTGATGGGAAATTTTGCCACGGTTTCTTCAATAATACTAAGTAATCTTAAAGGGGAGGCAGTTGCACTAGCGGTGCGTATGCGTCTTCGTGACGTCCCGCAACTAGATCAGGAGCAGGAACTGCCTAAAATAATAGCGGAAACATATTCCAGTATTGGTTGAGATAGCCTAGGGGCTAGACCACAGAAACCACAGTTTCAAGGGAAAATTAGTAAAGACAATACTAAACAGCAACCTGAGGGTAATAAAAAGCGATGGGAGAAAAAACAACAGACACCTAAAAAAGAAAGGGGAGAATCTCTGCGCACGGAGACCCCGCAGACTAGGTATAATCTCAGAAATAGGGATAACTTGAAAACGCCTGATAGATATCAATACACTGATACACACCAATCTCGTTCCTTTCAGGACTTATCGGAAAAGAGAAATGAGAGAGGTGGGCGGTCAGAGCGGAGAACAGAGTACGTGAAACCAAAACAGGAATCACAACACTCTTCAGAGGTTTCTGTCAAGAAGGAAGAGAAACCGATACAACAAAAACAACAATTTAAAAAGAAAAAAGTGGCAGCAGTCTCAGACATGCCACACAGGAAGAGAGTTCTCTTGAAGAACAAGACATGGGCCCTAGCACTGCTAGACAGCGCGGTAGAGGTCACAATAGTTCGCCGGAATCTTCTAGAGCATCTGGAGGTGAAAGCAACTGATGACTTCATACAAGTTGAAACAGCAGATATGCGTGTCTCTGAACCCGTTAGGGTGTATACAGTGACTTTACAATTGGAAGGAGACATTGAACGCACTATAAATGCAATCTTTTGGGATCGTGTAGTCAAGATATATGACATTTTGCTGGCTGAACAGGATTGGCCGCCTGACTTTGTTCGCACTTGCCCAGTTGAGGGGGAGGTTATTAAACCTTTGTTCTCACCACTTGTTCCAGGAGAACTCTCAGAGTCCTATAGCATCAAATGGGCTCTAGCACAAGCACCTGCCTTATATAGAAATCACGTAGGGTGGGATAGGGATTCTCCATATCATGTAATTCCGATTAAAGGTGAACCTCAGCCACAACCGCAATATCCAATAAAACATGAAGCAAGGGCACCGGTGAGAGAAATACTTACGCAATTAGAATACCAGGGAGTAATTGAACCCTGTGTCTCGCCAATGAATAATCCCTTATTCCCTGTAGCTAAACCGGACCATTCATATAGAATAGTCTTAGACTACAGACATTTGAACGGACATACACGTACATATGCTATTCAAAATTCTCATAGCGCCGCACTGATGAACAAGATTGTGCAGAAAAAATATAAAACGACTTTAGACATCTCGAATGGTTTCTTCTGCCAGAATATAGCACCCGAAAGTAGGGACCTCACAAGCTTTAGTGTGTTAGGCTCCCAGAAAAAATTCTGTTGTTTGCCTCAGGGGTACAAGAATAGCCCGGGACTGTTTGCGGCTCGTGTGACTGAAATTTTACACAGGTTGGACCCAGAAGCATTTTCATATGTAGATGATATATATCTCACGGATGACGAGTTACTACAACATTTAAGACGGGTAACCCGCATTGTTGTTGGGTTTGCCAAAATTGGCTACAAATTTAACTTAAAAAAATCAAAAATTGCCTTCCTCAGCGTCATATTCCTGGGATATGAGCTGTCAAATGAAGGTAAGAGCCTAGCGCCACAATTTTTAGAAAAATGTGCACAATGGCAACCACCTAATACGATTAAGAAACTCCAATCATTGTTGGGCTTTCTAAATTTTGACAGAACATACATTCCTGATTATGCTACATGCAGAAAACCTTTATACGAATTAATTTGTCCGGATTTTTCGAGTAAATTCTGGACAATTGAACATACACATACTCTTCGGGAGTTACAAGCAGATCTTCTAGCTGCAAAACATTTACATACACGGGACAATAAGACGCATTTGGTCATCAGGGTGATAGCTGGGGCCATTGGGTTTACGTATGTCACATTTAATGAGGGTGAGACAGTCCCGATTGGATACAAGTCTAACTTGTATTCGGCTGCTGAACAACGTTTCGCACCTACAGAGAAAATTCTTACTGCTGTACAGATGGCTGTTGTTAAAGAAAGACCTCTTGCCCAGGGTAAACGCATTATAGTCGTTTCCCCTATTCCGGCCCTAGAGGCTGTTACATAAGCGAGCGTTCCTAACGCAAAAGCACTGCACCCGCGATGGATACAATGGGCTACGTCTTTAACAGCCACCAATGTAGATTACATTTTTGACCCAAAATTACAAACTCAAGAATTTCTGCAATATGAAGTTGAATATCCTGTTCCCTCTGATACGTTGCCTATTGATCAATATCAAGTAGTAATGCACACCGATGGCTCTGTGCAACCGGCGGTGGGGACAAAACACCAATATTCTGCTGCATGTGCAGTGGTGAGTGGCTATATGTAGGGGGAGAAATTCTACTCCAAATATACTTATACACAGACTTTAGGGGATTGTACGGCACAGTTGGCTGAGCTGAAGGCTCTGCTGATGGCATTAGAACATTCGGATCCGACACAGTTTACTCTGATTGTTTGTGATTCATATTATTGCGTCCAGTCTTTTAATGAATACCTACATTACTGGCGCTTGAATGGGTTCAGAGATTCGAAAGGCAACACCATTAAACACAGACTACTGTGGGGGAAGGTAGCAGACCTGAAGGAGACGCTACCCAAAGTCCATGTTGTACATACTCTTGGACACCAGCACGTTGGAATACACGTTGCTGGGAATACTTTGGCTGATGAAGCCGCAAAGTCGGCAGTGGCAGTTGCCACTGTGGCCGCAGTGACTCGTACGAGTTCCAAACCAGACACAGAGATTCTGGCTGCCATAAAAGCTACGGTTGATGGCACGCCTTATCCTAAAGGATTTCCTAATAAATATCAATACTTCATGGGACATGTGCTCAACGCTGAGGTTAGAATACCTAGTGTAGGCATACGCGAGATTCCCAATAAAATTGTAAGACCACAATTGATGAATGCAGCGCATGAGGGGGTGGCATCTGCACATGCTGGCGTGGCTGCCACAATTTCGCTATTACAGGCCCGTTACTGGTGGCCTGGTCTCTATAAAGAGACTAAGCAGTATTCCTTTGTTGTGACATCTGTCAACAAATTAAAGTTTCAACAGCTCGGCGCCGCCGCAGACACCCCTCTTAATATCGAACAGACCATTACAGTGTGTGTACTTGGATCATTGCGGTCCACTCACACCGGATAGTGCATACAAATATATACTAGTGGCTGTAGATTCTTGCTCCAGATTTGTGTGGGTGTGGCCACAGCACTCGGCTGACGCTCGAACTGTTATTAAAGATTTTCGAGTCTTTGTCAGTACATATGCAGTTGCGGCATTCCATTTGGACCAGGGCCCTGCTTTTGCCTCAAGGGCATTCAGGGACACCATGGCTTCGTTGGGGGTCCAGCTCCAGTTCTCGTCTCCATTTCATCCCGAGAGAAATTCTGTTGTGGAGCGATTAAACCGCGATTTAAAGCAATCCTTAACAGCGAGAGTCTTAGGTACGGGTCGTAGTTGGCTAACCCACCTGTATGGAGTTCAGAGAGCATTAAATAACCTGCCTAGAAGGTCCCTGCGGGGTCGTACTTCACATGAGTGCCTGTTCGGAACACGAATGTCTGTTCCGGATCTTGATGGTCCTGGTGTGGAGGCAGTGGAAACGCCTTTTGACATAAATGATTGTGTCACTGTTTTGCAGGAATTACAACAGTTCCGTGAAGATAACTCTTCTAAAAGTGCTGCATCCACAGGAATTAAGGATGTGCCAGTAACACCTACTGGTTGGATTTCCAGAGTTGGAGATCTTGTGCGTGAAAAGGACGCAGTGAAAAAAGAATTTGGCCCTTCTTATCGAGCACCAGTCCCTGTGTTGGGGATACACGGAATGAGGACTGTTATTTTACCACCGTTGCCGGGTGCCAAAGAAAATCGCATTGTTTCTATTGACAATGCCAAGTTACAACATGTGGACGATTCTGCACAGCCGACCAAGAGGAAAGTCCAGTAGTTCCTGAATCCCTCTCACAATTGGGGAAGATGTTCTGCTCCAAGTTATCTATACCAACACTGTTACCTCTCCGAGCTTGGGGAGGGTGGAAGTTGATCTTGCTTTAGTTCCACTGACTACAAATAATTTAGAAAGGTTTTATCGAGTCACCATAACTACTGACGTTGCGGATGGTGCTATCTACAGTGTACCACCGTGAGAAACACCAACACCTCCATTGAATACGGCGACACCTTTTGCACGAACTGCCTCTGGGTACTTTGCCAACGACAACAATGTTCTATCGGACTCGTTTGCCTCTTCAACTACTGACCGAGGTCCACGTAAGCTGATGTGTTGGCTTAAAGATACGTATTTTGTTTTTCCTTGGAACTATCTGTGGCTCTTATTGACTATGTCAGCATTTATTCTCTGGATAGGGTTTGTCATTACCTTTTTTCTGTTGATACATGGTCATTTTCTTCCTGAGAGATCAGCGGTTGAACAGGTAGAGGAGGTGTTGAAGCCACATTTTTCATCACATAAGGTTCGAAGAGACTTGTCCTTTGTGAACATTTCTGCAGTGCCAATTCCGGATGGGATTGTGTGGGATAAAGTAATGTTTGATATATACGGTCCCACTGAGATCATTCAAATACCGTATATCCTAAAGTTATCTATGAATGATATTGTAATACCTGGCATTGTAGCTGATGATTGGGATGTGAAGACAGTTGATTCCATGATGACTGAATTACAGTATTATACTGTCTATGAAAATGAAGATGTTTACCAGTTTAAAGACAATTATGGTGACATGTTTTGCTATAATTATTATGGGCACCATTTCATACATAAAGCGAGTAGTCCAAAAACGATATTTGACTATACGCAATGGGAACATTGCCCAAATCCCCCGCAAGGGAGTTCCAAAACTTATTCGGACAAATTTTTGTATTTTTCTGGGCATCATCAAATGAATGCTAAGTCATATTATTTTAAGTTAACTCTGTCTAAAGATAAGCAAATGTTGTTGACTAATAAGAAATTCATATACTCAGATTCTTTTGTTTCCCGACTGTCGATCGAAGGTTATGAATATTGGTCAAATAATGTCGATTTGAAAAGTGTTTGGGGAACAAAACATTGGCAGACAAAGGGTAGAGAAACATTGTTTAGAGCATATCTCATTCCCGTTCAAATGATTTTTTTAAATGAAACAGTACAACAGACTAGCTGTTTGGGCTTAGCAACGATTAGAGAATTGAACATGCCTAGTATACCTGTCAATGCAAAAATTAATAACTGGCAGACATACATAAATGCCACTTTTAGTGAGCTTACAGACAGGGTCCATAATGGTACATTTAACACTTCATTGACATGTCCAGGCTGGTGGTTATTGTGGCCCATAGACACCAACGGGTGTCATCAACGTTTTGTCACATCATCAGGGGGTTTCGGGCGAGTCGGGCAGACCCTCGCTATATATAACACGAGAACATGCTGACATAATTACTACATATAGTGTGGGAAAATTGTGCCAACAATGGTTAAGATCATCCTCACTAGATGCAGTCAAGACACATCTCACTCTCCTGTCTAATAACACTGACTTGTAAGATTTTTTGTCAGGCCCGAAGACACCACGTAGGAAGCGTTTCTTGTACGAAATGTATAATGAAATATGGAAACTTTCCCAACAGGAGGCTGCAGCCCAGTTAAGGCAAATAGATCAGGAAAATTTGAAAAAGGCATTAGCCGTTTTGGATAATGGAATGCACACCTTGTCCGACCGAATATACACGATTAACAACATTGTTTCTTCTGCTATAGACATTATACGATCTGATATGTCTTCTTTATATCATGGACAAAGTCAGACTCAGTCCATTATGCAGATGAGTTGGACACTTCAGACATTGAAGGCGGGTCGCGTTCCATTGCAGCACATCAGTGCCAGGGAGATACTTTTTCCTTTAATTTAACACGACAACAACAACTAATGGCTAAGAAGGAGGCGACTTATGTCATGCTCAATATTGAGAAATTAGAAAGATTGCCTTTTACTGTGGCCGAAATACCATCTGCTGAGTGGTTGATACACGAGGTTATTAATCTGCCTATTTCTACATTACAATTCACTTCTTGTTTGTAACATGTTCCGGTAGGCAGATATGAAAAGTTGGGAGATAGTTACATCCATGAGGTGTGGGAGCTTCCCTTCTTGTACAAATGCCTCAATGGCATGAAAGAGGTCTTTCTTAGCGGCAGTGAATGTGAGACTTCAGTCAGCCATCCGATGATTTGTAAGCTGCTGTCCTTGCATGGGGCGTGTAATGCCTCGGTTGCGAATTTGGCTTGGTATCTGAAGGGAGTTCCAGTCCCCTTGATTAAACGCACGTTCCAGGTGCTTTCAAACGGCAGCTACGTCCTCCTTAATAGTGAAGACTGTTGCGGCATGCGGGCCGGAATAGTTTTCATTGTTTCGGTCACCAAGGTCGTTACTTGCTGCGGGAATGTGTTGTTTCCCCCCACTAAATTAAGGGAGGTAGCAGATATATGGCCTCACATTGCTACTTCCAAGGTGAATTTCGACAAGTTAAGTAGACTAAAGGCTTTATTGTTTCAAAAGCATGTGGCCCTTACATCTGCATGCGAGACCTACGCACTTCAGGTGGCAAGGTCATCAGCAGAAATACTGTCCCTATTAAATACAAACTTTCCGAGCCACTTTGGTGAACTTGTGGGACGTATATTTCATGCGTCCAGCACGGCTGGATTAGCACATTTTTTCAAAGCCATTGGTGTTGGTTTCATTCACACCTTCTCTTCCATATTTGGTTTAATACCTTCGGCTATTCATTCAATTTTCGGAAGCATTTTTGGGGGATTTCCGATAACTTTGGTTTTATTAGCCGGCATTTTGCTGTTGCTGTTGTTTTTCCGCAATGGCTGTCCCGGCGCAACAAGGACATATGTGGGCGGTCCCATCAGCGCAGCTGTGTCGTGAACGCATGATGCAGCACTTTGGAGCAACACTCCTGGAACATTTGGGGTGTGACTGGTCTCTGTCATTCAGACCGGTTTTGGATTGTGTGCAGCCCGTGTTTCGGTGCCTTTGGTGCTTTTTTGAACACGCACTAGACGTCTGTCTCTCACAGCAGCGCCCCCCCAGTGGTTGATGCTGATCTGTTGATGTTCCCGATGAGGGCTCATTCCCAGACATGCGCGCTACGGCTGCGTTTGCTTCGTGAGGCTGATTACGAGATACCTTTCCTGGAGGAAGTTGATATTCACTCGTTCACGGACTTTGTGCGGGATGCTGCCTTGGTTGATACTAGGGCTTTGGAACACATCTGCTCCTTGGTAGTCTTGGGCGTGGATTTTCCGGTCTTGTCATCTGCCGAAGTGGAGAACCTCCTGCTTTCCATGACCACTGCTTAGATTGGATCTGGTCAAAATTAACACTGTCACATGAATTTGGCTTCTATCCGCATGCTTATTTCTAAATTGAGGATTAATGTGCTTTGGTGTCCTCTTGACTTGTTGAAATTCTGTAGGGTTTTAATTATTTTTTAGCGTAGGGCATTTTTAGCTTCGGCTTAAACCACTTTCTACCGACAAGGGGAGGGTGTAGTGTAGCCATTTTTAATGTAGCTTTCTGTGCGTTTGCCTGAAGTATTAGGCCTCTGTGCACTTTGCCCTAGATGCATTTTATTTAGCCTCGCACTGTTATTTTACAATAGGCAGTTTCACAGTCTTGTTTTATTTTCTTCTATCACACTGTTTAGCTTACTTCAGCACTGAAGTTCTCAAACAATACATTCTTGCTCGCTCTGTGCTTCAGTCAAGGATACAGTCTGGTACATTGCCGATAGACGTGGTAGAAGTTTAGTCTTTAGGGTTCATAGAAAGTACACATTTTTACATAGGGACGTTTCTTAGAACACTGGTGTGTTAGTTATAAAAACACTTCCTAGTCCTGGTACACGTAAGAGGGAGATTCCGACCAGGAACCCACAACTAGACGCTGATTGCCCTGTTGCAGATTCTGATCCCGATCACAGGCCTTTGCTCAGGTATGAGGGTCGATGTCCTCCCGGGGGAACCTGAAAGGCAGGCTTAGAGCTTAACATGCTGTGCTCAAGATAGAACTTAGAGGAGGGAACGTAATCTAGTTGCACCATGATAGCGTTATTCTTATGTTTCACTCTCCTCGTTACTATTTCAATCCTACTGTGTTGTATGGTTCTGGTTATTGCGGCTCACGCCTTGTTATCTAAAATGCTGTCGTTTTATTAAACCAATCATTAAAACTTAAACTGCCTTTGTCATTTACATATGAGACCATACTGTGTATGAGAGAACTGGTTGGGACCTGAGTGACCACGACTTCCCTGGGAAGCACTAAGATGTCATGCGCTCGACTGTCCAATTGTCTCTCCCCTTTGGGAGAGATAAGGCACTGTTAGTTAGCCGGAGCTCAACCCGGATTTGGGGTGACAAGGGTCCTTTGCCATGGGTTAGACTTAGTCCCCCACACTGTGAACGATCTTGCCACCCAAAAATCCAGTAGTCTCATTAGGGTAATGAGAGCCTACGCGACATGGCCACGCCAACAATTGGTCTGGCTCTAATTTTCGGGTCCACCAGTCTCTCTCGGTCTCATATATTATAATGATCCCTCAGTTCCTTTAACGGAGACGTCCGTGGCACTGAGGACTTCCACCACCGCGATATAGGTGATCCTAGATATAGCGGATGGTTGTTCAAGCTTGAACCTTAAAAGGAAAGACCCCGTTTTGGTGTGCCTTCTATGACCCATTGCTGTTTTTCTGATGGCGAATCCCCAGGTAATACAAATAGCTCTTAATATAAGACAGCCGCTCACGGCACATTTGCTTGCACATGGTCTTACGATCCAGGGTGGTCCAGTCACGTTTGTGGTGGCCGCCAATGCAGCCCATAGAACAGAACTTTTTTACTCTTGGGTCACATTTCCAGCAGTTGATGGGAATACAAATGCATTTCACACATATACGGTTGCGAACGCGCCTGGCCAGTACAGGGCGTACGCATACCTAGAGATACCTCTATCTTATCAAGAACATAATAATTGGCTTGATGGCGCCCTACCCCATATAATATTGCCAGTAAGGTTAGGTCCACTGAGTAATGATGGTCCGACCTGGCCTTTATTGGCCACATATACACCACATCCTGTAGTAGCAAATATGCCGGTGGCTGAAGTTCGTCGTTTATATACAGACTTAACGGCTACATATAGACGCCTAGTACAATTTGTGATGCAGACACTGAATACGAACCAAAGTAAAGTCAGACAACCCTGGTATAAGCATGCCGTACCTACATCACATCACAGAAAGCTGTGATACATCAGTGAAAAAAACTAAATCGAGATTCATTGCCCATTTCTGCATCACACACTCACATAAACATATCCTATGATACATAATAGTGGACTGTGTGCTAGAACCTATCTATCTTCCTATGATAACAATAGGGATGATATACCTGTCTGTGTGAAGTTACGCCCACCTGAGGAGTTACAGCTGATCATACTAAGACAATACGATTTCAAATATTTGCCACACTGTAGTAAAAACTGAGGGGAATTCATAGTAAGTACCAGGTCCAGAGCCCAAATGGATGAGGACACATCTTGGCAATACATGACCCAAGTACACCAAGGTGGGCACAGAGCAACTGAGATACATGACGCTTCACACATACTCAGTTGTAGCATTCAGTCCCTCACTCACTCACCTAGAAGTGGTCAAACATGAGTTAAGACTGCACTTAACCTCTTATGGCTGCTGTGCTGCCTATAAATGCTCATCCAACTGAAGGTAGGCCACCGTCATTATGGGGGACATTGGGGGGATCATGGTCTGACGGGACCCCTGCCCTCGTTGGGAGGACAGCATAAGCTTGGTCTCTGCGATCTTCCGGGCCCAGCATCTCAGGTCTGCCCACCTCTTTTGACAGTGGGTGCTCTGCTGTCTGTGGACCCCCAGGGTCCGCACCTTCTTGGCAATGGCACGCCAAATTGCCTTCTTCTGATGGGCATTGACCTGCAGGGATGCAGAAGATGAGAAAAGAGATCATGTTAACAAGTCCCACACAAGAACAGCCAGTGTCATATATAACTAATGTAAACAAGTCAATGAGAACCTGCCCAGAAAATCCTGTCCACCTGTGGCACATAGTAATCAATGGATAGAGGGAAATCACTGCACATACTCACCATAAGGGTGCCCATCACACACCTTAACTACACATGTGTATCATTTCCATGGCGGGTCAGAGAACAATCATTGTACACTTCACATGTTGTGTCTGGACTCCAAGCCTGTCTCCTCATGTACGTACTCAGTAACCCTACCATGTATGCACACTGTTAGGACCTACTGGGATCACATGACACAATCCAACTTTTAACCCATACGCCAGGGCAAGACCAACTAATCGTGGATCTGAGCAATTGTAACAGATCTGCACATGGTGCTCTTACCTGCTCCTCTGGTGCATCATACAGCTGTCCATACTGAGAAAGGACCTCCTCCACAAGCTTCTCCAGCTCTTCTTGTGAGAAGGCAGGGGCCCTTTCACCTGTAGGACGTGGCATGATTGCACCAAGAGGCAGTACACAGCAGCTCAGGTCATGGAGGTCTTGCTGGCAGCAGTGTCAGGAGTCAAGAGAGAGATTTTGCAAGCGTTGGCATGTACTCGACCGTCATTGCCGGCAGACACTGCCATTGGCCCTGGACCGCCATAGGTAGCAACGTTATCCAATGGTTATGGCCACAGTGGCAGCAGCTGCCTACAGCCATGACATCGTTCGCCAGCGGTCACGGTCATTTCACATTGTCGAGTGGAGTAGGTCAGGCAGTTGCCATTTTAATGCCTTTACATGGTGTTAAAATTTAATATTTGATGTGTCACAACATATTAAACAGTGCTTCATCCTCTACATTTGTGTTGGCCTTGACTACAAGTATGTGTATTTACGGATAGCTGGCTCAGGTTGTAATGTTGGCATGCTTATGTCAAAGAAATCAAGGGGGATACTGTCACAACCCTCTTGGCAATGGGCAGACGTGTATTGGGCAATTGACCACAGCCAATGTCTGATGCAAATTTCACAAATTGTTGATGTGGTATTATGTCATGGATATATTTATATATTTGGACAATGTGAAGAAATGTCAATATGATGTCACTGATTCCATTGTTATGTCATGTGTGACGTTTTCACTGTTTCAATTGGCATGTCAATGTTTTTATGTGCCAAATGTTTTGTCACGTACACATGACACAATGATTGATAGAAATAAGTTCTTATTTCCTCTCACATAGTTTTCCTGGCATAAGAAGAGTTGGACAACCTCTAGTGTACCACCCACTGGCAGATTTGCAGACGATGGAGAATCGTCATGTGATACTAACTTACCGCCAGGAGAGGCAGACAATCAAGGATCTCTGTTGTCAGTTGTAGCCAGATCTCATGCCTGCCATCAGGCATCCAAGTTGCATATCATCCATAGTGCAAGTCATGTCTGCTGAATTTCCTGGCCACAGGTTCTTTCCAAAATACAGTGGCCCTAACTGCTGGGATGCCCCAGCCTATGTTCAGTCTTGTCTTGAAGGATGCTCTGTAAGGTTGAAACACCTGGACGGCTACATCAGTTTTCCTAAACATGAGGATTTTGCCCATATGAAGGTAGAGTTCTGTGGTTTGGCACAAAACCCACATGTACATAGATGGTACCCATGTAGCCTTGGCTCCTCCACATGGCAACTAACAGGTCTATCAGAACAGGAAGAACTTCCATTCCATAAATGTCCAGGTAGTCTATTTGGTGGACATCTACATCTCCGAAGTAAGTGTATAGTACCCCAGGTCAGTTCATGATGCCTTCATAATGTGGGACAGCGCCCAGTACCCAGAGAGGGCCTGGCTGGTTGGTGAGTCATATGTCATGTGTGTTAGTATGCTATGTCTGCTGCCACATGTGATGATACCCTGATCTTATGTTTGCACCCATGTTGCAATCCCTTACAGGGTACCCTGCATACCCAAACCATTCCTGGTTGTTGACACCAGCGAGGAACCCAACCACGCCGGGGGAAGTCTGCTTCAATGAGGCTCATGGAAGGACAAGGCGTATCATGGAGTGGGCTTTTGGGATCCTGAAGGCAAGATTTCGCTGCATTCATAAGTCTGGTGCAGCCCTCCTCTACTCACCTGCTAAAGTGTGTCAAAGCATTGTGGCCTGCTGCATGCTTCACAACCTTGCCCGGAAGCGACAGATACCATGCATCCCAGATGAGGGGGAGCTAGCAGTACCACCGGGTGATATTGCACATATGTCAAGTGAGGATGACAGTGATGTGGTGAAGGTGGAGACATGCAGGCTGATATCATCAATCAGTACTTCACCTGAGTGCAAGTATGAAATGATCTGTGATTTAACTGATTCCTAGGGGTACTATGAGGTTCATGGTGTATGTGAAGGGCCTTTGTGTGATCATCTGACAGGCCATTTTTTACTATGCAGTATGCAGCAGACATTTTCAAGGTTCACTCACTTGCACTAGTGACTTTCGTGAGAAACACCTTAGTTTGGGGCATTGTAAAGCACAGTTTGAGTTAACAAACAACTTGTCATGGAAACTTGTAGGTAATGTAAGCCTTCACCTGGCTACCATTCTGATGTTATACTTTATCCTTCCAGGTCTCTTCACTGTGGCATCCTCATGTGGACATATCTGAGTTGTGTCATTGGAAGGAGGATGGAGCTGGTCTGACAAGTGAAGTGGACATGGATTGATGCAGGTACTGTGTTCTAACAAATTGGGATTTATGAGCCCCAGGCCCATGCTGCCAAGACAGAGGGAGGATAGAGACGTGCTACACAATGGACTAGTTTGTCATGGTAAGTGGGTACAATAGAGTTACTCTTTGTAATTTTGTGTCCCTGTCACATGTAATCCAGTGCAAACCATTCCCTATACCTTTACATTGTGCTGACAATTATCCTGTGTGACAGCTGTTCCTCATTGCAGGCCACAGTGCCTGGGGCACAACACTGACATAGGTGTGTCACATGCCCACAGATGTCTCGTCAGTGTAACTGGAATGACCTCTGACTTAGGGACTGTAGTACTATTCTCTCTCTGTAGAACGGGGTATGTAGTTTTGGTAGGCATGGTGTAAGTATGTGATAAGGGTGAAGCTGATGAAAGTTCCAATCATTCTGTTGACCTATTCAGTCGGGCACAGCCTGATATGTCCATGATGTCAGTGACCAGTGAGATGATACACACAGATATAGGAGCAAAAGTATACATTATATGGATAGGCTTGGCTATGACAGTCCTGACAATTGTGTTGCCTGTGTGAGGCACAGTGTAATGAAGATAGTTTAAAGGAGTTTTCGACTTTGGTATTTGTATTGTTAAGAATCTTCAGCATGGCATTACCTGTGACATGTTCCTCCTGACTTCACCTACTAACCTTTCAATTAGGAGCATGTGACACATTTCACAAACATCCACTCAAATTGGTGATAAAATGCTCACAATATATAGATGGTATTTTAGTACTGATTATTTTATTGGGCACAGGATATTGGGCTGATTGTGTGTGAAACAAGAAAAGTCAAACCGCGAAGGGATCAGTCATGGTGGATGTGCTCATCAGAGTAGCAGCCACAACATTTGTAGTCCCAAGCCCAGTGTCCCACTATCATGGAAAATGCAAAAGTTTCTTAGGAAACGTCAATAGGGTGCATGTGTAGCAGACAAAGGGGTTCCATCAGTCAGAGGGTACTACCTGGCAGTGGTTAGTGTCTTGGCATCTACTCCTCCTCGTTGTCGTGGTGGACGCTCATGTGCAGGAGAAGGGGGGGTTATCCAGCTACAGAACCAGGGGTGCCTGAGGCAGATATTTCCCCTAGCAGGGCCTCCCTTCCACTGGTTACTACAGAGGTAGTAGGAGTTGGTGTAACTTGGTAAACAGGAGGGGTGAGGTGTAGTTGCCTATCCTTGCTCAGGGTGTTGTTCATGTCTATGATCACCCTTGTGAGTGAGGCCATGTGGCCATTGAGGGCTGACCACTGTTGCATGACCTCCTGGTGGGTGTCTCTCTGCATCTGTATGATCTCCCCCAGTATGGCAAGTAACTGGCCCATCACGCCTTGGGATTGTTGGTAAGTTCCCAAGACTTGGGAGATTGTGTCCTGGGCAGAAATGCCCCTAGCAGCCTCATGGTGCGTCCCTCCCACGTCCCCTACCCCACGTGCCTGTGCCCCTGGCATAGTTTGGCCACTGCACTAGTGCCAGGTCCATCACTGTCAGGGATTTGGAGTTGTGACTCAGTACCTTGACTGGGGGTCACAAGATGGTGTTAACTGTTCTATGGACACAGGTATGAGAGTGCCTGGTTGCCTATCATGTTGATGCAACAGGCCTAGTGGGAGTGGACGAGGACAGGGTGCGGCTGAGAGTTGTCTTCTGACCAGGTTCCCCAGATAGGCCAGATTCGCCCTCGACGTCCACACAGCCAGGAGTGGTGTCCTCACTGAGATCTACATCGAGGGGGGAAGTTGCAGTCTCAGGAATGGATTGAATGGACCCAGTGGCAGTTGAAGATGCTAAACAGACTGTTACTGGTTGTATTGTGACATGTGCCATCCTTTTACAACAGTTAGTTATGATTTGGGACATGTACAGGTTGACCTTGCTTGTTGCCCTTATGTGGCTGTGACCTCAACTTTTAATCTCACAGTGCTGCCCTGTGAGATTTCAGAGGATTTTATTTCAGGTCACCCTGCTACAGGATGTTTGGGTCTCTTGGCACTTCTATGTTTCTGTTTCTAGACCTATATCTTGGCAGCAGTGGAGCATTATTGGTTTCATGCTACCTCCCAGCTGGATAAATGTTAAAGTTTACAAAAAGCTACACATTGTAATGTGGACCCTGATGTGTACATCAGATTTGGATTGACCATTCTACCTGGCTATACGAGACAGGTTACACGTGTGATTTCCCCAGGTCAGAGTATCAGTGGACACAGTAGTAGCAGGGTGTATGTAGTATCCCAGTGGTAGCTGCCCTTAGCATTCCTGTCATTAGCTGCCCTATGCCCACAGACTATACACTTTTCAGCTCCCCAGCTGAGTACAGTTCTATGGGTGATGAGAGGTAAAAGAGACAGAGTAACAGAGGACACATTTGTAGCAGTGTGTAAGTGGCTTTGTATAGGCAGGTGTCAATTGCATTGTTGTCACTGCCTGTCCTATACCCACAGCGTATACTGATATGAACCATTCATCTGAGTATTCTCGATTGTTAAGTGTTTGAGCATGGCTATTTCAAATTGGTACACAGTTGTGATTTTGGATCTGGTGAAACAGTGCGGCTGAGAGCTGTAGTGCTATCAGTCCTTGCAATACCCACACCACACCCAGATACTGTGTCCCCAGGTGGGTTCTCTCCACATGTGAGATGACAGACAGGGCTCTTTGGACAGTTGTACACAGGGGTGGTGAGTGGTGTGACACTGAGGTTGGCAAACAGTGATCAGTGAGCATGCATGCAAATACATTTAGATGATGTTGTTGTATGGACTTACTCGACTCCACTCCACCAGGTATTCCTGTCAGTCCCTCAGGATGCAGGATGTCCAAGATCTTCTCCTTCCATGAAACGTGGGGGAGGAAGTGGACGGCCACTGCCAGTTTTGTGTACCACCAGCTGGTGCCTGACGGCTATCGAACGTACTTTCCCCCTGAGGTCTTTCCACCTCTTCATGATATCTTCTCTTGTACGTGGCCATCTGCCTACAGAATTTACCCTGTCAACTATCCTTTGCCACATTTCCATTTTCCTAGCGAGAATGGGCTGCTGGATTAGTGCCCCAAAGAGTTGTGGCTCTATCCTGATTATAACATCCACCATGACTCTAAACTTGTCATCTGTGAAAAGGGGATGTTTTGTGGTGACATGGTGGTGGTAGACGGAACAAATTTAGAGAGATGGGGTGTAGGTGCTGTGTGGTGAGGGGCTAATGGCTATGACGTGGTGTAGAGGTGCTATTGTGTGTGGTGTGTGTATTGAGCGGCTGTCTGATGTGTGCTTGAGAAAGTTGAAGGGGTGCCTAATCTTTGTTTTAGGTATTATTTCTTGCCTTTGTCTGTGTGTGGTGAGGTGGTTGCAAAGGATTGTGGTTTGTGAAGGAGTGTGTTTTATAGTGTGGTTTGTTAGTGGGTCAGGTGTGTATGTGCGAGAACTGTGTTGTTTTCTTATCTATCCAAAGTGGTGTTTTGTACGGGAATGACCGCTGACTGCTGTGGTTCCAACTGCCATTGGGGGACTGCCATAGAATAACCGCCATTGTGATTTGTGACTCGTAATAAGTTCAGTGGTAGGTTGACGGGCTGGTGGGTGCATTGCCTCTTTCCTGCTCTCCTGAGTCCTGGCGGTGTTGTTTTTTTGGCTGGGCTTTGGCAGACCTGGTTGTATGACTTGTAATACCCCAGTCAGTGTTACCACCAACATGGCGGTCTTTTGACGGCCTCCACCTTGGCGGTCTTGCAGTCAGACCGCCAAACTCATAATGAAGCCCAAAGTCTTGCACCAATGGTAAAAATCGTAAGAATTTTCCACCTTCAGCAATTGCAGGCGTAAAGAGGTCTTGCTTCAGACTCCTCTTTTTTCTTCTGAGATGTAAATAAGTTGCCCAAATGAGGTCCTTATCTGAATGACCTGCAATGGTATCTGAAGATCTCCAAGAAAACAAAATCTTGGGAGCCCAATAAGATTCCCTACCAATTGGTACGAGAATGTATCTGATTTGTTATTCCAATAATGGAAGATATCTCTCCACAGTTTAGGGGACACAAAGCTAATGTTCATTTTGGATAATAACATCATGGTCTGAAAAACCTCGCATATATCACTCTCCTACACCCTCCGCACTCAAGAGGGGGTAGTAGGAGAGCTCATAAGTTAATTTATTGGGTCTCATGTTCCCATTGTAAAAGAGCCCAGAAGATCCTTCAGTGTTATGATGCGATTGCCGTAAAGGACCGAGTACACGTAAGGTACTTTAATGAACTAATGTTTTCCAAGTAAGAGCCTAAAATATCCCTCATGGAATTCAACATATGCAACTTAGTGGACTAATGCAATCTCTCTGAGTCCAGTTCATAGCTCAGTGGACTTATGCATTCATATTGAGAAAACTCTGGATGAATGCAGTAACTGCAACAGAGCCCAGAACAAACTTAATATTCATGTTGTGATAACTCAGTGGGCTGTGCCTTCATATTAAGAAAGGTCTGTGTTCTAATATACATGAAAGATAGCTTAGTGAATCGTTGCATAACCGTCAAATAGCTCAGTGGATGAATGCCTGTTTTAATCTCAGTACATATGAAATAGCTCAGTGGACCAATGAATTCACTATAAGAAAGATCAGCTGGCTAATATGTCCGCTTCAGAGATCAATATTCAATTATAAACTCTTATTGTCAGTTATTGCTAGATCAATTCATCCCTTCCTCCATCATTGAGATATTTATAAAGGAGTTCAGTTGTGGGTGAAGATACTGTTTTTTTCTGCCCCTAGAGAAGATCCAATGCAGAGTGCACTCCACAGCTCTCCTAATTAGTATGGGCCTTAACTATTATTAGAAGATTAGAATGCTGGGAAATCCATTGAAGATAATGTATTGGCACAGGGCCAATAATGACTGGTACAGACCTTCATCTCCAACATTTCAATGGTTGGCTTTCTGTTTCGGCCTTTGTAATTTAGAACATGATCCAATGGGTGGGAATGTTCTATTAGCACGATATCACCTCTGCCTTGGACTATATCATTCTTAAAGGCACTCACCCATGTCGAGTTACATGACTTGACTAGGGCCTTCAACAACTAATAAAGTCCACGGAAGCATGCAATGATATAGCCTTATAGCCCAGTCTAGAGGGCTATACTGGCCAATAAGGGTGCACTCCAATGTTCTGACTGAGGCCTTCAACAAGGACTTTAATATCCAGTGGGCTATAAGGCTACTAGAACATTCCATCCAATAAAGGCAAAATATAAACATTAAAAAAGCAGCCTTGACGAGGACTCAGTGGGCTTTACAGCCTTTTGCACCTCTTAAGCTTCTGTTCCTTTCATAGCTCTTGCTTTGTGTGTGTCTGTTAGTTGCTAGCGTGCACTCACAAACACAGCAGGTGCGGTGAAAGAATTTTAAAGGCAGGCCCTGATTCTCCATCGAATCTGGCAAACTGTTTTCTTCATTTGAGAGGGCTGAGAGGCACACAGAAGCTGAGAAGAATTTTATACCCCATCTGTCTACAGGGACAGGGCTTGCTGTGTGCCCTCGTCCACAGCCTCTGCTTTTCTCATTGTCATTCACAATCTGTATACCGTGGAGAGGAAGGGGAGTGGGAGAGTCGGAGGCTGCAGATTAGGACATTGGAAAGTTGACAACTGCAGGCCTATTCCAATGTTTATAGCCAGCTGTTACTCCAATGTCTTCAGTTGAGCAGTCAACAATCAAAGGTATAATGCTATATTGCTTCCTACAGTAAGGTATTTGACAAATAATATTTTTGCAATAATATCATAGGTTACAAAGTATCTTAAAAATCTATTTTTGGGGCTCCTAAATGCGGTATCTGATCCTGGGCTAAACTGTTGTTCTAAAATCTTTTTTTCATTTTTAAAAAATGCCACAGACTTACCCAGGTGTCAGCATTAAAATATGACTGTAAAAAATGCACATTTGTTTTGACATTTTTAGCCCACTAAAACAGCTTCAAATTGGGTACAAATATGAAGCCGTGGTAAAATTCTATCTACTTCTGCACGCTGGCAAACGAAAAATAAAATCCAGTGAATGGAAAACATAAAAAAGGCAAACACATAAACTTGTGTATATAATATTTTATGTGCCTACAGGAACCATCGGGATGGCAAACAAATAAAAACTGGGAATGAATACAGTTGCTCATTCAAAATGGTCTTGACATTTCCAAAGAGATAGTTATATTATGAAAGACATTATAGGGGTGATTCTAACCCTGGCGGGCGGCGGAGGCCGCCCGCCAGAGTTCCCCCCTCCAGAATACCGCACCGCGGTCAGAAGACCGCTGCGGTTATTCTGGGTTTCCCACTGGGCTGGTGGGCGACCGCCAAAAGGCCGCCCGCCAGCCCAGTGGGAAACACCCTTCCCACGAGGAAGCCGGCTCCGAATGGAGCCGGCGGAGTGGGAAGGTGCGACGGGTGCAGTTGCACCCGTCGCGAATTTCAGTGTCTGCAAAGCAGACACTGAAATTCTTTATGGGGCCCTCTTACGGGGGCCCCTGCAGTGCCCATGCCGTTGGCATGGGCACTGCAGTGGCCCCCAGGGGCCCCACAACACCCCATACCGCCATCCTGTTCCTGGCGGGCGAACCGCCAGGAACAGGATGGCGGTATGGGGTGTCTGAATCCCCATGGCGGCGCAGCAAGCTGCGCCGCCATGGAGGATTCATCTGGGTAGCGGAAAACCGGCGGGAGACCGCCGGTTTTCCTCTTCTGACCGCGGCCAAACCGCTGCGGTCAGAATGCCCTGCGGGGCACCGCCAGCCTGTTGGCGGTGCTCCCGCCGACCCTGGCCCCGGCGGTCCTTATCACCCCCTTTGTTTCTATTTCGATTTGATCATGGTTACTGATTATTTCATGGCTATCTTTTGTATAATGTATCAATATCACCACCAATAAAACGATGAAGTGATGAAATCGCCAAGCTTTCCTTCCATATCTATTTTGTTTTTCCAATACGAACATAAAACAGATAGTTGTGTAAATTAGAATACGCAATTGTCTATTTTCTTTAAAAGTCTAAGGGCCCAATTACGAGTATGGTAGTCCTGGGACCGCTGTACCCATAGTGGCGGTCTGACCGCCACATCCTTGATGGTCCGACCGGCAGATTATGATGCTGGTGATCAGATCACCACAAGACCACCGCCAGGATCTTGGATCCCGACGCATTGGAGGTGGCGAAAGTTATGGTCAAGCATGGCAGTGCAGATGTCGGCACCGCCGTGCTGGTCATGACTTGCCTTTCTGGTGGCCTTTTCATGGAAGGGGCACTGCCATGAAAAGGCCGGCAGAGACAGGGTCACAGGGAGGTCCCTGCACTACCCATGTCATGGGGAATGCAAAAGCCCCCCTGTCAGCACAATCAGAATGCGCAGTGTCTCCAATGGCAGCAGTGCACATTCTGATTGTGCTGGCAGTACAGACAGTGTGGTGTCATTGGCCTCGGCTCTCCCTTAGAGCCAAAGCCAGTGCCTCTGCACTGCCTCCACCGTCCATCCCCATGGGAACATCATAATATGGCAATGGGGAGGCTGCCGGCTTGGCAACATCCTTCCCACGCCGTATTGGCGGTCACGGCAGTCGGGCCGCCAAAATCATAATCAGGCCCTATTTCACTTGTTGACTCACACTGAGGCTTTCAACCCCTTAGCATTCCTTATTCCCACTTAGTGAAATTGAATAGGGAGATGCTGAAGCTCAGATCTCCAAGGAAGCTTGCAATGATGTCACAAATTGTGTGCTGTACTCTGAAAGCACAGAACCTGCAAGAATACAGGCATGTAGTTTGAAGGTGTAGCGTCTTGAAGCAGGAACTTGGTGAACAGGAATCATGAGTCAAATTAACTTCTCAGCTTGCTCTAACTAAACAAAGTCGCCTTTTGGTGTACTAGGAAACATCAGGTGTGTTCTCTCCATGAGAGATGGAAAAAAAACATATACAGCTGCCTCCTCGTTCCACAGCAGCACCAAATCCAAAATTAATACCAAGTAGATTATTTTGTATATCTTGTTTAATAAAATTAAATGTAGCTAGATTCAGACACTAGAAATGGTAGTGCATCAAAATCCAGGAATTAGTGTCTTCGAAATGTAAACCCCATTTGCCATTGGATATTATACATAGGGGGTCATTCCGACCCTGGCGGTCCATGACCGCCAGGGCCGGGGACCGCGGAAGCACCGCCAACAGGCTGGCGGTGCTTCCTGGGCTATTCAGAAAAGGGGACCTGGCGGTTTCCCGCCGGTTTTCCCCTGGCCCAGGGAATCCTCCATGGCGGTGCTGCTTGCAGCGCCGCCATGGGGATTCCGACCCCCTTCCCGCCATCCCGTTCCTGGCGGTTTTTACCGCCAGGAACAGGATGGCGGGAATGGGTGCCGTGGGGCCCCCTAACAGGGCCCCATAATGATTTTCAGTGTCTGCTTTGCAGACACTGAAAATCACGACGGGTGCCACTGCACCCGTCGCACCCCAGTAACTCCGCCAGCTCCATTCGGAGCCGGCTTCATCGTTGCTGGGTCTTTCCCGCTGGGCCGGCGGGCGGCCTTTTGGCGGTCGCCCGCCGGCCCAGCGGGAAAGCCAGAATGGCCGCCGCGGTCTTTTGACCGCGGTGCAGTCATTCGGCGGTTCCCGCCAGGCGGGCGGCTACTGCCGCCCGCCGCGGTTGGAGTGACCGCCATAGTGCCAGTCAGTAGTAATTAAATTACTGCAGAGTACTGCTATTTTTTTTATTCAGCTACACAGAGGTAAATCTGTGGATTAATTCCTTGTAACAAGGTTAAAATTTACTTATTATATGGTTTCGCTTCATACACAGGAGTGGGACACTTAAGTGCTTCATCTTATCGACAGTATGATGCACCATCAGGGTGTGCGTGGCTTGCAGATTGTTTTCTTTGTTCTAATCCTGTGTGGGAGGCATTTTGGGACATGCATGAGTGGCCAAAGAGGTGCTTTTATAGTGTTTTTGGGTGCATTGACTAACAGTGTTATGGAGGAAGAGGTGTGAGAGATAAGCAAATGATAATTGTAAGAAATGTGGTTATTAGTTTTGTGGGGTATGTACCCACTTCAAGTAATAATCATAATCCTTGTCAGAGTTTACCACTAAAGTAAAAATGTAACTCAAGATAACTCAAGCTGCGTCCCCTGGTAGGTTTGGTAAAAAGCAGACAGGGTTAAGTTAGAGCCAATGTGTAAACTATTCATGCAGTACTAACACAGTAATAAAGATGCAAAGTAAAACAATATAAACCCCCAAACAAATTAGAACAATAGAGTAATATTAAATAAACAAAATGACACAATAATGGCAAAAATCCAAAAAGGGGAAGCAGAGATTGATTTTGAAACATTTTTAATAAAAATAGCCCCAAGAACCCCAAAGTGCCAATGATAGTCAACGTCGATGTAGAACAGGGCTTTTGTGCAATTTGACACTGAACGTGATGGGGTGCTGGCCTGATACAGTAACCCAGGATGTCCTGGTGAAACATTTTACCTTCAGAGTTTAGTCCTTTAAGTCTCAATCCACTGCAAGAAAACACATCTAATACCTCCTAGGATCTCTGGGAAGGCACTTAGAGACTCAGGTGAGAGGGAGAGGCCAATAGGAGAGTCCATTCCAGGCCCAGGTGCCACTGGTGAGCTAGACAGTTGCAGGAAAAGGCCTCTTGTAGTTTTTTGTGTCCCTGTGGCTTGAAATGGAGGTCAGCCTTCTGACAATGAAGTCAACTTATTTGTCCTGGGTACAAAAGAGAGAGAGCAGGTCCACAGATCCAGGGGTTTTCTGAAGGGGGTGCCTTGGGAGGCCACATTGATGCTTGACATGAGGTAGTGGGTGGGATTCACCCCTGGGGATGTCCTCACTAATGGGGTAAATATTCCCTGGACTAACCACGCCCACTTTGGGCATTTTCAAGATGGCCAAAGTCTTTAGTCACACTAAATGTGAGATCTAATGGTTGGGGTATATGTAGGGAGTTTATTATGATCATCCCTATACCCTACTACATCTAACACCAAAATCCAGTCAAGGCAGTCCCTGCACCCACATCAAACATAGAAATTGGTAGGACAAAGGTGAACATTCAGAAACCAAACAGTGGATACACACACATTGTTCTTACATTCTGTTTCCTTCCTTTGAAATGCACCCCCCACTGTCATATGTAAAATCCCATCAGACCTGTATGCAGGATGTGCCATTCAAGCAGGATTTGACACTTTAATGTAAAAGAAGATGCTCACAACCACACCCTCGTGGTCACACTAAATGAATTCTTGGAGTGTTCTCCCTCTCACTGAGTTGGTGCTTCATTGATTAGAGGGACAAAAAGATAGGCCGGCACAGGTGTGAGCTACATCTGCCTGTGAAATAGAAGGACCGTCTGAAGTGCACAAATGTTGTAGGCACAGCCAACAGGCCATCCTTCAGTAGGGAGGTCAACATCTCCCTCCCAACCCAAGGCTCAGGATCCCTGTCTTGCCAGCAGTTGAACCCTCACCACTGGGGAGGCATCACGCTGCCAGATGGTTGTCAAATACTTACAGACAGACTTCCAGAGGCTTTGGGCAGACAAAAGACAACTTTTCTAACTTACCTCTTCTGTAATATTTACCCAATGTCCAACTGTAGGCGGGCGTCGCTCGCCTCGCCTACGAACATTCAGACTTGGCGTTCGCCCGACGCCTTCCCCGACTTCCGCCCACGTCGTCAGGGAGACGCGCGGGGGCGGAGACGGCAATCGGCACCCGACTTCCGGGTTGCCGGATCTTTAAAGATGGAAGACGCCACAAGAGAGGAGGAGGCGGTGAAACCGGAGCCGAAGGAATTCCCTGCTGACAACAAACAAGGAGAACAGGAGCCGAGAGCGGACTCCGGCGGAGAGAAGACGGCCGGAGCAACGAACCCCAGAGGACACGAAGTAGCCTGCCACGGCCCAGGAGGGTCGTGGCTAAACAAGGTACGGGCCCTTTTTAAGGGCAACAACAGTGAGGGGAACGAAGGGAAGGGGAGAGGGAAGGTGGGGAAAGGACAGGAGGTGGAAGCAGGGAAGGATACCCAGGGCACCCTCCCACTCACTTCTAGATAAAGAGAAACCCCCCTCCCTCCTCCTCACAAAAACCCAGTTTTCTGCACTAAAAGAAGAACTTCATAAAAATATTAGAGTTTGTTAACCCCTCACTACTTCCCTCACAACTACCCCTCTCCCCTCACTAATCACAGAAGCCAATAGACCAAGGGAGTATCGTCCCACTTACCTGCTGTATCCTCTGTTGTTCTTCCGAGGGAAACCGTGGACCAAGGGGAGGACCTCTGAAACTCGCCACCTGAAAGAGAGAAGATTAAAGAAACCCTTAAGGACCTCGGGCCTCCCACAGAGTAGAAGAAGAAGAACAAAAAAAGGAGGAAAGAAAGGATACTATCCTATCCATGTGTTCACCCTCTTACAGAATCTAAAATAAAGCAAGAAAAACCCCTGCCAAGGGTTAAAAAAAAATCTGCGTCTGCGTTCTCTGTATCCCAGGCCATAGCCCCAATCCCCCACACCAACATTACCATTAAAGTGGATTTTGGTTAACTATTAAAAAGAGTTTTTGAAATTTTGTCTAGCTGTTACACATCTGAAATTAACTTTATAAGGTGTTATACTGTAATCCATTATTTCTCAATGGAAGTTTGTGTAGCCATTTTAGTTATAGCTCCATGCATGTTATTTTAGCATAC
Organism: Pleurodeles waltl; assembly: GCF_031143425.1. Taxonomy (NCBI): domain Eukaryota; kingdom Metazoa; phylum Chordata; class Amphibia; order Caudata; family Salamandridae; genus Pleurodeles; species Pleurodeles waltl. Next base: position 1,451,656,846 of record NC_090440.1, on the reverse strand, counting down.
TGGGCCTGCCGCTGTGCACTTTAACCTGGATATAGTTTATTCAGCTTCGTTTATGTTTTATTTCTCTCTATCTAGCTGTTTTTGACTAGGCCAACACTACGTTCTCCATCAACATTCTTGCTCACTCTGTGCTTCTTTCAAGGCTGCAGTTAGATAGGTTGCCAGTGAACGTGGTACAAGTTTTGTCTCTGACATCCTTAGAAAAACACACATCCTTACGTAGGGACATTTTCTCAGAACATAAGCTGTTTTATTATAAAAACACTTCCCTGTCCCTTACATGTTAGATGGAGATTCCAGCCAGAGAACCACAACTATATGTTGATTGCTGAACGCTTTGCTACAGCTGCTTATGCAGACTTCAGGCCTTTGCTCAGGTATGGGGATGATGTCTTCCCAGGGGAACCTGAAGGGCAGAATTAGAGCTTAACATGCTGTGCTCTATTATAGCCTAGGTAGGAATTAGTTTAATGACTCTAGTGACAATATGGTAGCGTTGTTTCTATGCTTTACTCTCCTTGTCACAATTTTTAATCTTGTCATGCAGTATTGCCCTGGTTATTGCAGCCCATGCTTTGCTATCTAAGATGCAGTCGCTTCATTAAATCCTTCTTGAAACATATACTGCCTCTGTTTGTCATTGTGGATGTGAGACTAATGTAACTGAGAGAAACGGATGAGACCTGAGTTACCAAGGTTTCCCTGAGAAATCAATTATGTCATGCGCTCTGCTGACCAATCATCCCTGCCCTTGGGTAGAGATGAAGCAATGCTAGTTAGCCGGAGCAAAACCCGGATTGCGGCGACAGGCATCACCTGTAGTGGGTCAGACTCAGTCTCCCACACTGCAGGTTATCCTGCCACTCAAAATCCAGTAGTCTCATTAGAATAATGAGAGCCTACGCAACAGAAGCAGTCAGTCGTGCTACAGTGAAAAAATCCTTTATGCTTTTTTAGTGTAAGGATGTGTCCTATTTTTAAATACAGTGCAGATTACCCTAAGGGTGGCTTATTATTATTTAAGAGGAAGGTTTAGGCTTGTGAAACAGATTTATTTTCACAGGTTGAATTTGTAGTTTAAACTTGCACATCCAGGCTTCCAGTAGAAGGCCTGCAGTCATGTTTACATTGTTGTTGCAGTAAGTGGCTTAATGAGTGCTGCAGCACACTGGTGATATTTAACTCAAAGATCTTGAGTATACTGTGGGTGCCTTATAGGTAACTTAAATGTGTCAATCAGGAGCATAACAATTTTACCATTTTGAAAGGAGGGGCTTTACCTCTGTTTAGTTGGGGTAATGTGCTTAGCAAAAGGCCAAACAATTCAGGGTGGCTCTGCAAAGAGGGCAAGTTATCAACAATAATTAATTAACTGGTGGTTATAATTTACTCTTCAGACCCTATGCTATGCAGAACGGTTTCTATTATGCTTTCAGTTCATGTAATTTCCTCATTGTACCGATCTGGTCAAACTCTAAATTTGTGTGTCAAGGACAAACAGAAGGAGGAAGAAAGAGAAAGAGGAGGGTGAAAGAGGCAGAGATCTGACTGGATGGCCTGCATTAAAGGTAGAAGTCGTACAGATGGGATCACTGGCATGATATTGATGCATACAGTACTGTACACACAAAAATATTGGAAAATAAATATGGATAGCAAAAGTATCAACTTTCTATGCTTGGCTAGTAGAATGGCAAACATTGAGAACACCCAAAACATCTTTCTTCTGATACCAAAAACACAAATATCGGAAACAATAATGTTGTCAGGTTTAAAGAAACATATACTATAAACATATAAAATGTCAACATTATCGAGTCACATAATATCGAATACAGCAATATTGCCCAAAAAAATAAATTATCATTAATATATGTATAACAAACACTTTTTAAGTAAAATAATTATTTAAAATAGACCCGAAACACTTTCTACACTTATTTAAATGATATAAATAATTGCATCACCAAAAAGTTGTAATTCTCCCCAATAAGTTATATAACTAAAATAATACCAATCCAATCCAAAAGATATTAGTATTAACCCCTTCGCTGCCAGGCCTTTTCCCCCTCAGGTGCCAGGCCTTTTTTTGGCTATTTGAGGCAGGGCGTGCTTAGGCCCTCATAACTTTTTGTCCACATAAGCTACCCACAAAAATTTGCGTCCTTTTTTCCAACATCTTAGGGATTCTAGAGGTACCCAGACTTTGTGAGTTCCCCTGAAGGAGACCAAGAAATTGGCCAAAATACAGTGAACATTTCGTTGTTTTTTTTTAAATTGGAAAAAAGGGCTGCAGAAGAAGGCTTGTGGTTTTTTTCCCTGAAATTGGCATCAACAAAGGGTTTGCAGTGCTAAAATCAGATTCCCAGCTTTCAGGAACAGGCAGACTTGAATCAGAAAACCCCATTTTTCAACACAATTTTGGCATTTTACTGGGACATACCCCATTTTTACGACTTTTTGTACTTTCAGCCTCTTTCCAGTCAGTGACAGAAATGGGTGTAAAACCAATGCTGGATCCCAGAAACCTAAACATTTCTGAAAAGTAGACAACATTCTGAATTCAGCAAATGCAAATTTGTATAGATCCTACAGGGGTTTCTTACAGAAAATAACAACTGAAATAAAAAAAATATTGGAATTGAGGTGAAAAAAACAGCAATTTTTTTCTACGTTTTACTCTGTAACTTTTTCCTGCGATGTCAGATTTTTTAAAGCAATATACTGTTACATCTGCTGGACTCTTCTGGTTGCGGGGATTTATAGGGCTTGAAGGTTCATCAAGAACCCTAGGTACCCAGAGCTTATAAATTAGCTGCACCTTGCAGTGGGTTTTCCTTCTATACCGGGTATACAGCAATTCATTTGCTGAAATATAAAGAGTCAAAAATAGGTATCAAGAAAACCTTTGTATTTCCAAAATGGGCACAAGATAAGGTGTTGAGGAGCAGTGGCTATTTGCACATCTCTGAATTCTGGGGTGCCCATACTCGCATGTGAATTACAGGGCATTTCTCAACTAGACGTCTTTTTTACACACTGTCTTATATTTGGAAGGAAAAAATGTAGAGAACGGCAAGGGACAATAACACTTGTTTTGCTATTCTATGTTCCCTCAAGTCTCCCGATAAAAATGGTACCTCACGTGTGTGGGTAGGCCTAGTGCCCGCGATAGGAAATGCCCCAAAACACAAAGTGGACACATCACATTTTCTCAAAGAAAACAGAGGTGTTTTTTGCAAAGTGCCTACGTGTGGATTTTTGCCTCTAGCTCAGTTGCCACCTAGGGAAACCTACCTAACCTGTGCATTTTTGAAAACTAGAGACCTAGGGGAATCCAAGATGGGGTGACTTGTGGGGCTCTCACCAGGTTATGTTACCCAGAATCTTTGCAAACCTCAAAATGTAGCTAAAAAACACTTTTTCCTCACATTTTGGTGACAAAAAGTTATGGAATCTAAGAGGAGCCACAAATTTCCTTCCACCCAGCGTTCCCCCAAGTCTCCCGATATAAATGGTACCTCACTTGTGTGGGTAGGCCTAGTGCCCGTGACAGAAAATGCCCCAAAACACAAAGTGGACACATCACATTTTCTCGATGAAAACAGAGGTGTTTTTTGCAAAGTGCCTACCTGTGGATTTAGGCCTCTAGCTCAGCCGCCACCTAGGGAAACCTACCTAACCTGTGCATTTTTGAAAACTAGAGACCTAGGGGAATCCAAGACCGTGTGACTTGTGGGGCTCTCACCAGGTTATGTTCCCCAAAATCCTTTGCAAACCTCAAAATGTGGCTAAAAAAACACTTTTTCCTCACATTTCGGTGACAGAAAGTTCTGGAATCTGAGAGGAGCCACAAATTTCCTTCCACCCAGCGTTCCCCCAAGGCTCCCGATTAAAAATGGTACCTCACTTGTGTGGGTAGGCCTAGTGCCCGCGACAGGAAATGCCCCAAAACACAAAGTGGACACATCACATTTTCTCAAAGAAAACAGGTGTTTTTTGCAAAGTGCCTACGTGTGGATTTTTCCCTCTAGCTCAGTTGCCACCTAGGGAAACCTACCTAACCTGTGCATGTTTGAAAACTAGAGACCTAGGGGAATCCAAGATGGGGTGACTTGTGGGGCTCTCACCAGGTTATGTTACCCAGAATCCTTTGCAAACCTCAAAATGTAGCTAAAAAACACTTTTTCCTCACATTTTGGTGACAAAAAGTTATGGAATCTAAGAGGAGCCACAAATTTCCTTCCACCCAGCGTTCCCCCAAGTCTCCCGATATAAATGGTACCTCACTTGTGTGGGTAGGCCTAGTGCCCGCAACAGGAAATTCCCCATAACACAAAGTGGACACATCACATTTTCTCAAAGAAAACAGAGGTGTTTTTTGCAAAGTGCCTACCTGTGGATTTTGGCCTCTAGCTCAGCCGCCACCTAGGGAAACCTACCAAACCTGTGCATTTTTTAAAACTAGAGACCTAGGGGAATCCAAGACGGGGTGATTTGTCAGGCTCTCACCAGGTTATGTTACCCAGAATCCTTTGTAAACCTCAAAATGTGGCTAAAAAAACACTTTTTCCTCATATTTTGGTGACAAACAGTTATGGAATCTAAGAGGAGCCACAAATTTCCTTCCACCCAGCGTTCCCCCAAGTCTCCCGATATAAATGGTACCTCACTTGTGTGGGTAGGCCTAGTGCCCGTGACAGAAAATGCCCCAAAACACAAAGTGGACACATCACATTTTCTCGATGAAAACAGAGGTGTTTTTTGCAAAGTGCCTACTTGTGGATTTAGGCCTCTAGCTCAGCCGCCACCTAGGGAAACCTACCTAACCTGTGCATTTTTGAAAACTAGAGACCTAGGGGAATCCAAGACAGTGTGACTTGTGGGGCTCTCACCAGGTTATGTTCCCCAAAATCCTTTGCAAACCTCAAAATGTGGCTAAAAAAACACTTTTTCCTCACATTTCGGTGACAGAAAGTTCTGGAATCTGAGAGGAGCCACAAATTTCCTTCCACCCAGCGTTCCCCCAAGTCTCCTGATACAAATGGTACCTCACTTGTGTGGGTAGGCCTAGTGCCCGAAACAGGAAATTCCCCATAACACAAAGTGGGCACATCACATTTTCTCAAAGAAAACAGAGGTGTTTTTTGCAAAGTGCCTACCTGTGGATTTTGGCCTCTAGCTCAGCCGCCACCTAGGGAAACCTACCAAACCTGTGCATTTTTTAAAACTAGAGACCTAGGGGAATCCAAGACGGGGTGATTTGTCAGGCTCTCACCAGGTTATGTTACCCAGAATCCTTTGTAAACCTCAAAATGTGGCTAAAAAAACACTTTTTCCTCACATTTCGGTGACAGAAAGTTCTGGAATCTGAGAGGAGCCACAAATTTCCTTCCAACCAGCGTTCCCCCAAGTCTCCTGATACAAATGGTACCTCACTTGTGTGGGTAGGACTAGTGCCCGCAGCAGGAAATTCCCCAAAACACAAAGTGGAGACCTCACATTTTCTCAATGAAAACAGAGGTGTTTTTTGCAAAGTGCCTACCTGTGGACTTTGGCCTCTAGCTCAGCCGCCACCTAGGGAAACCTACCAAACCTGTGCATTTTTCATAACTAGAGACCTAGGGGAATCCAAGATGGGGTGACTGGTGGGGCTCTCACCAAGTTCTGTTACCCAGAATCCTTTGCAAACCTCAAAATGTGGCTAAAGAAACACTTTTTCCTCACATTTCGGTGACAGAAAGTGCTGGAATCTGAGAGGAGCCACAAATTTCCTTCCACCCAGCGTTCCCCCAAGGCTCCCGATAAAAATGGTACCTCACTTGTGTGGGTAGGCCTAGTGCCCGCCACAGGAAATGGCCCAAAACACAAAGTGGACACATCACATTTTCTCAAAGAAAACAGAGGTGTTTTTTGCAAAGTGCCTACGTGTGGATTTTTGCCTCTAGCTCAGTTGCCACCTAGGGAAACCTACCTAACCTGTGCATTTTTGAAAACTAGAGACCTAGGGGAATCCAAGATGGGGTGACTTGTGGGGCTCTCACCAGGTTATGTTACCCAGAATCCTTTGCAAACCTCGAAATGTAGCTAAAAAACACTTTTTCCTCACATTTTGGTGACAAAAAGTTATGGAATCTAAGAGGAGCCACAAATTTCCTTCCACCCAGCGTTCCCCCAAGTCTCCCGATATAAATGGTACCTCACTTGTGTGGGTAGGCCTAGTGCCCGTGACAGAAAATGCCCCAAAACACAAAGTGGACACATCACATTTTCTCGATGAAAACAGAGGTGTTTTTTGCAAAGTGCCTACCTGTGGATTTAGGCCTCTAGCTCAGCCGCCACCTAGGGAAACCTACCTAACCTGTGCATTTTTGAAAACTAGAGACCTAGGGGAATCCAAGACAGTGTGACTTGTGGGGCTCTCACCAGGTTATGTTCCCCAAAATCCTTTGCAAACCTCAAAATGTGGCTAAAAAAACACTTTTTCCTCACATTTCGGTGACAGAAAGTTCTGGAATCTGAGAGGAGCCACAAATTTCCTTCCACCCAGCGTTCCCCCAAGTCTCCTGATACAAATGGTACCTCACTTGTGTGGGTAGGCCTAGTGCCCGAAACAGGAAATTCCCCATAACACAAAGTGGACACATCACATTTTCTCAAAGAAAACAGAGGTGTTTTTTGCAAAGTGCCTACCTGTGGATTTTGGCCTCTAGCTCAGCCGCCACCTAGGGAAACCTACCAAACCTGTGCATTTTTTAAAACTAGAGACCTAGGGGAATCCAAGACGGGGTGATTTGTCAGGCTCTCACCAGGTTATGTTACCCAGAATCCTTTGTAAACCTCAAAATGTGGCTAAAAAAACACTTTTTCCTCACATTTCGGTGACAGAAAGTTCTGGAATCTGAGAGGAGCCACAAATTTCCTTCCAACCAGCGTTCCCCCAAGTCTCCTGATACAAATGGTACCTCACTTGTGTGGGTAGGACTAGTGCCCGCAGCAGGAAATTCCCCAAAACACAAAGTGGAGACATCACATTTTCTCAATGAAAACAGAGGTGTTTTTTGCAAAGTGCCTACCTGTGGACTTTGGCCTCTAGCTCAGCCGCCACCTAGGGAAACCTACCAAACCTGTGCATTTTTCATAACTAGAGACCTAGGGGAATCCAAGATGGGGTGACTGGTGGGGCTCTCACCAAGTTCTGTTACCCAGAATCCTTTGCAAACCTCAAAATGTGGCTAAAGAAACACTTTTTCCTCACATTTCGGTGACAGAAAGTGCTGGAATCTGAGAGGAGCCACAAATTTCCTTCCACCCAGCGTTCCCCCAAGGCTCCCGATAAAAATGGTACCTCACTTGTGTGGGTAGGCCTAGTGCCCGCCACAGGAAATGGCCCAAAACACAAAGTGGACACATCACATTTTCTCAAAGAAAACAGAGGTGTTTTTTGCAAAGTGCCTACGTGTGGATTTTTGCCTCTAGCTCAGTTGCCACCTAGGGAAACCTACCTAACCTGTGCATTTTTGAAAACTAGAGACCTAGGGGAATCCAAGATGGGGTGACTTGTGGGGCTCTCACCAGGTTATGTTACCCAGAATCCTTTGCAAACCTCGAAATGTAGCTAAAAAACACTTTTTCCTCACATTTTGGTGACAAAAAGTTATGGAATCTAAGAGGAGCCACAAATTTCCTTCCACCCAGCGTTCCCCCAAGTCTCCCGATATAAATGGTACCTCACTTGTGTGGGTAGGCCTAGTGCCCGTGACAGAAAATGCCCCAAAACACAAAGTGGACACATCACATTTTCTCGATGAAAACAGAGGTGTTTTTTGCAAAGTGCCTACCTGTGGATTTAGGCCTCTAGCTCAGCCGCCACCTAGGGAAACCTACCTAACCTGTGCATTTTTTAAAACTAGAGACCTAGGGGAATCCAAGACAGTGTGACTTGTGGGGCTCTCACCAGGTTATGTTCCCCAAAATCCTTTGCAAACCTCAAAATGTGGCTAAAAAAACACTTTTTCCTCACATTTCGGTGACAGAAAGTTCTGGACTCTGAGAGGAGCCACAAATTTCCTTCCACCCAGCGTTCCCCCAAGTCTCCTGATACAAATGGTACCTCACTTGTATGGGTAGGCCTAGTGCCCGCAACAGGAAATTCCCCATAACACAAAGTGGACACATCACATTTTCTCAAAGAAAACAGAGGTGTTTTTTGCAAAGTGCCTACCTGTGGATTTTGGCCTCTATCTCAGCTGCCACCTAGGGAAACCTACCGAACCTGTGCATTTTTATAAACTAGAGACCTAGGGGAATCCAAGACGGGGTGACTTGTCGGGCTCTCACCAGGTTATCTTACCCAGAATCCTTTGCAAACCTCAAAATGTGGCTAAAACAACACTGTTTCCTGACATTTCGGTGACAGAAAGTTCTGGAATCTGACAGGAACCACAAATTTCCTTCCACCCAGCATTCCCCTAAGTCTCCCGATAAAAATGGTACCTCACTTGTGTGGGTAGGCCTTGTGCTTGCAACAGGAAATTCCCCAAAACACTATCTAGACACATCCAAATTATCAAATAGAAAACTACCTGTTTTAGCACGGGGAGGCACCTGTGTTTTTGGTCCTGGGCTCAGCAGCTATCTAGGGAAACCTACCAAACCCAGACATTTCTGAAAACTAGACACCCAATGGAGTCAAGGGAGGTGTGACTTGCGTGGATCCTCCAAAATTTTCTTACCCAAAATCCTCAGCAAACCTCAAATTTAGCTAAAAAATCACATTTTTCCCACATTTCTGTGTGGGGATCACTGCACCGGGACAAATTTCCTACCACCTAACGTTCCCCTCAGTCTCCCGGTAAAAATGATACCTCACTTGTGTAGGTGGGCCAAGTGTTTGTGACAGGGAAGAACCAAAAACACGTTTAAATTGAGGGGGAACCAAAGTCGGTCCAAAAGGGCAGTTTGAAAAAAAACATTTTTAGGCTGAGAAGTGCAGCAGAAATGTTATCGGTATAGATGTCCTGGGCACCCAAGGGGTTAAGAACAAAAACTTAGACAACACCCTCAATATATATGTGTGTATGTCTAGATAGATAAATATATATTTACATCAGTGGTTCCCAACCTTTTGACTTCTGTGGACCCCCATTTTATCAGTACTGGAGCCCGGGGACCCCCACTGAATCATTATTGGAACACGGGGACCCCAAGGAGTCATTACTGATACCTGGGACCTAATATTATTAAAATTGTTAAGCAGCCGCGGACCCCCTGAGGAGGCTTCGCGGACCCCCAAGGGTCCCCGGCCCACAGGTTGGGAACCACTGATTTACATATATATATTACCTAATGGTGGTCGCCACTAGGTAGTTATAGCTACAACCTAATTGCTATATAAAAAAAAATTTTACTTGCCTATATCTTTGTCACCGCTTGACGCATCTTCACGAAACTTTCCAAACAAATTTGCCAGTTCCATCAGCTGATGACTGGAAAGTTTCAGGGTGACCCATTTGAGGGGGGGCCGAGAAAAAAGGGGGAACCCAAAACATGTTTTCCCCATTCATTTTTCCATAGGTATTTTGAACAGCAATAGAGCAAAAACTACTGGACAGAATTACACCAAATTTGACATGAAGGGAGGCCCTGGTCCAGAAAGGATGCTTTTCTTGTTTTAGTGTAATTATGTTCAGTAGTTTTTGAGAAATTAAGGGGAAAAGAAATGTGCATATCTATGGATGCGAAGGATTCGCAACCCCTAGTGATGACGGGCTGAGTTCTGATTGGCTGATAACAATTAAGTGTTGGCAGCCATCTGAGGACTCGGCTGAAGCTGAGTCCCGCCCACAAAAACAAAAAGAAACAAAAGTGGCCAGGGTAAGAACACCCTGACCTCTTAGCTCTGGTGGTTGGGTCCTAAAGCGACCGCTCCAGGGCTAAAAAAAAAAAAATATTTTATGAGAGGAAACGCGGTGGATCCGTGAATCCGCCCCTAAATTATTATTTTTTAAAAAAAAGCTCTTCTTAGTTTAATGCCTGGGTTGGCCAAGTCCCAGGGGCTTTTTTTTAAAGTGGGGGATGGCCTCCTGGCCCCCTCCCATTGTCCATGGGACTGCCACCTCCCCAGGGCTTTAATGTAATATGAGGCAACCACCACCTCCCCGGGTTCATCTCCTAATTAATGTGGGGGGGCCCTCTGCCCTTCCCGCTGCCCTGAGGATCACCATCCCCCGTGGCAACACGTTATTTAGAGAGGGGTGCGATGCCCCCCGCTGACCTGGTGACCACCACCACCCCAGGGCAATGATTTATTTTGTTTGAGGGGGCCGCGTGGCCATCTCCCTGCTGCCCCGGGGACCACCACCCCTGGGGCAAATGTTTACAAAAACAAAGGAGGTCGCTATGGGACCCCCTTGCTCGGAGGACTACCACCCCTGGGGCTAAGTTCTTGTTTGAGGGGGCCATGCGGCCCCTGTCTTGGAGCCAGTGATGGGCCTGGGGACCACTACTCCCTCTGGCTGGCTCCTGCTATGTCCCGACGTGCCCACCCCCAGGACACAGCTGTTTGCTGTGGCTTGGCTGCAGCACTGCAGTGGCAGACAAGCCACAGCAAACACTTCTGGTTTTGACAGTGGGACCTTAAAAGCAGGTCCCACTGTCAAAATCCGAAGTTTCATCTCTGACCCCTGCACAGAGGTAGGGGACAGACATGAAATGCTTCAGCAAGCATGGAGCTGCTGTCAAAGAAGGTCCATAGTTGCTGAAGCATTGGCACGGTGAGGGAAGCTTTAAGGGTTCCCCTGCAGTGCCAGGTAGCCTGTAAGGGCTTTGTATTTTAAAAAAAGAAGGGCCCGCGGGGGAAGCCCTTGAGAGTTCCCTTGCAGTCCCTCATAGCCCGTAAAGGGCTTTGTAATAAAAATGTAAATTTTTTAAACAAAAAAAAGGTGGGGATCGCAGGCTTGCGGTCCCTCAGAGCCCGTAAAGGGCTTTGTAATAAAAATGTAAATAAAAAAAAAAAAAAAAAAGTAGGGATCGCGGGGAGCCCTTGAGGGTTCCCTTGCGGTCTCACATAGCCCACAAAGGGTGAAAAAAAAAAAAAAAAAAAACCTATAGCTCTGTGTGAAGGTTTGCAAACCTTCACATTGAGCTATGGGGGTTCGAGTCCAGGTAGACTCATTTCTGTTTTTTTTAATAAAATTTTTTTTACTTTAAAAAAATATTAAATACATTTTTTGGTAAATCAAACAAAAATATCTTAAGTTTATGAGATATTAAAGCCTAAAAAAAAATTCTCTCTCTCTCTCACTTTCTTTCTCTCTTTCTGTCTCTCTTTCAATCAATTTCTCCCACTCACACACCCACTTAGACACTTATGCACCCACTCACAGGCCCACTCAGACACTCATGCACAAACTCACAGACCCACTGACACCTTCATACAGCCACTCACAGACCTGCGCACACACTGACACACCCACTTAAACACTGATGTATGCACTCTCACACCCAGACAGGCAATCTGACAGCCACTCTCACCCCAGATACACCCTCTCACACCTATTCTCACACCCAGAGACTCCCGCTGTTCACAGCAAAAGGGCTGTGCACAGTGTAGGTTTGAGTGGTTGGTGGGTGCTGGCCACAGGGTCTGGCTGCAGGCCAGGTCTTGCAGACAACCTCCCCTGTGCATGAGTGAAGTATGTGCACGGTTCGGTGCATATAGGGGGTTGGCCTCAGGGCCAAAGGCCGTGCATGGCAGTGGTTAGATTAACATATAGTAATTAAAATGACTGTACATTAAAAGTAGAAATTCACTTAAAAAACAAAGGTTACAGGGCCGTTATAGTTAGGAAATATAATTAAAAGAAAACACATAGAAATTAACTGAGAAAACCAAAGATTACCGGGAGGTTATAGTTAGGCTCACATTTTAACCATACCAAATTGTAGAAATTCACCAGTTATAGTTAGAGTTATCCCAAGTAACCTCAAGTAACTATAACTCGTGTCCTCGCCATGCACTGCAAATTACCCCCCCAAATTACCGCAATCATGCCATCTTTCATAACATCGTTGATAATATCAATGTAATATTTGCTGTAAAGGTTTTGGTGAAAAAACTGTACAAGGCGGGGGCGCAAGTTATAGTTACCTTAGGGCACGAATTATAGTTACTTGAGGTAACTCTAACTAAAACTGGTGAATTTCTGTGGTTTGGTATGGTTAAAATGTGAGCCTAACTATAACCTTCCTGCACCCTTGTTTTTTTTTCAGTCAATATATATATGCGGCTGGGTCCAATCTCAAGTTTTGGATTAATGAATCAAAACTTCCCACTACTCCTGAAGTGCCCGCATTTTTCCTGCTTTGAAGGTGTTTTATATATATATCTATATATATATATATATATATATATATATATATATATATATATATATATATATATATATATATATAAATAAATGTGCACTCCAGAATAAACAGGACAGCAAAGTAACTCTCCACCCAGTGTTTATTGTCAGGGCAGACCAGAAAACAACCCGATTTTCAAACTATGGGCCATATTTATACTTTTTGACGCACAACTGCGCCAACTGCTGCGGACTGGTCTGAGTAAAAAAAAATGACTCACACCAGGCAGCGCCGGCGTATGGGAAAATGGGGGTTGTGCATCAAAAAATGGTGCAAGTCAGGTCTGAGGCTAAAATCAGGCCTCAAACCGGACTTGCGCCATTTTTTTGACGCACAATCCCCATTGACATTACTCCTGTCTTAGCAAAGACAGGAGTCATGCCCCCTTGCTCAATGGCCATGCCCATGGGACTTATGTCCCCTGGGCATGGTCATTGGGCATATTGGCATGTAGGGGGGCCCAAATCAGGCCCCCCCTATGCCACTTAAAAAAAATGTATAAAAATACGTACCTGAACTTACCTCTACTTCCCTGGGATGGGTCCTCCCATCCATGGGTGTCCTCCAGGGGTGGGTGAGGGTGGCAGGGGGTGTTCCTGGGGGCAGGGGAGAGCACCTCTGGACTCCTTCCGAGCCCACAGATACCTTAACGCCTGCCCTGACCCAGGCGTTAAAAAACAGCGCACATCAGGCTGTGCGCTGTTTTTTAAGGCCCACCCCCTCCAGTGCGTCAAAATGAGGCTGGGGGATAAATAAGGCGCACAGGCCTTAAAGTCATTTTTTGGAAGGGAACGCCTACCTTGCATATCATTAACGCAAGGCAGTTTCCAGCTTCCAAAAAATGATGCACATGATGGAATTTTGACGTCTGCGGGGTCGTGCGCCAAAGTATAAATATGGGGCATGGTTTGCGCTGAATGTGCGTCAAAGTTTTTGACACACATTCGGCGCAAACAAAGTATAAATATGCCCCAATATATCTTACATTATCAACAAAACATAAATTAGCATTTACTATAGAAGGACATAACTGATCAAAAAAATTCAAACTAAAACTAAGTCAATCAATAACATCATAACATCAAAGTATAAACAGATTCAGCCAATAAAATCAGACAAACAAAGCAACAACATAAAAGGCACATGCATTTAAAAAACTAGATAGTTAAAAAAAAAACAATAAACACTGCCAAAAAAAGGACATTCAGACTGATTCTCTGACCAGACAATTAAAGAAGAAATATAACATCTAAACAACTACCTAAGCCGGTAAATAAAACTTATATTTAAACTAAGATATACTTGTTAATAAGTGTAAAACGGTAAAATAGGAATTAATTAATAAAACATTCTTCAACTTCTATCTCTTTACATAGACTTCCTAAAAAACAAAACACTACGAAATGTGATCAACTGCCATAAAAAGAAATAACTATCAGAAGCAAGCGAAAAAGATATAAGAAAGTAAGTATACATGAATTAATAGAAAACTATAAACAGCGAGTAAAAATAAACTTAACGACCGCAAACTCAACAAATTACCAGAAAATTATCATTCAAAATGAAACTAACATTTTTTTCATCCAACAGAAAAGCAAGCAACCAAAGGGGTGACAATTGCTTTTCTCACTCCAGCCAGCCATACGGGGGAAGGTGTTGAACACTCAATCGGTGACATTTACTATTCCCACTCCAATATAAACCTACTTTAAGAAGTTGTTGGACACCATATAGGTGGAGTATACTTTTTCCACTGCAATCTAAAACATGTTCTAAAAGGTGATACAAAATAAGCATTTTATAAACACAATCAATACTCCATACTCACCACAATTTTTCGCTATAAAATAAACTACAATGTAATCCAGAACACACTAACCAAAACTATGAAACTATATAGTCATATTTAATCATTAACATATAAAAAAATACTATAAATAATTATTTAAAAAAAAAAATATTTGGCAACATTCCTAAACAATAAACCATAAAGTAGGAAGAAATAATCATTCAAAATGAATAATCATATAATAAAAAACTATAAAACCAATTTGTAATTGAAAATTTTAAAATATATTTTAATATAAAATTATAATTACAAAAATAATATTTGCATTATTTGAATTTATTTTTCCAAAAGATTATAAACTTCAAAATTGTTATATAAAAATCCTAATTATTTTGTGTATAAAATATTATTTTATATATTTTAAATGGTAAAATATTTAAATAGTGTATTTTTAATCTTTCATTTTTTTGTATTTATCATGGTTAATATGTATTTTAATTATTTATTAATTAAAATGTATTAAAAAAAATTTATTGTTACAAAATAAAATTAGTAATTATAAATAATTATTTGCATATCATTTAAACATTTAACATAAATGTACTTTAAAATATGCACGTTTAAGATTCTCCCCACTCTTACCCCATAAAAACCCAATATCCTGCTAGTAAAATAATTACAAAACCATTATAAACTTTAATAGTACTAAAGATACAATTTTCAACAATTTCATAACTAATACATTTTCTTTCTAAAAACACAAATAAAAAAGCAATAAACATATAGAATGAAACACACTACAATAAACTGCATACTAATTAACACTATCAAACAATATAGCATACAACAATATTTTCTAAACCAATAATTTTTACGATATTAAAAACAACACTTAAAACAATATTTGTACCTTTGAGGTTCATGTCGATGGTATTTTTTACCTTCTGATCTTCTTGACATTATAGTTTTGTATCACGATATTTTGTCCAAATACCGTTCAGGTGAGAGAGCAAAGCAGTACTAGAAGATATTAGTTTCTGCATAGCACCAAACTAATCAGAGGGGACTTGGGCTGCTGGGTCTGTGTACACAAAAAACGCAGGTTAATCAGAAAAAGCTCATCAATCTACAACAAACCGAGATCAAATATGCTCTCAAATAAGTAAAATGATGCAAAAAGGGATACAATGGAGTTGGTGATAAGAACAGGAACAATGTAGCTTTCTTAAAGTTAGGGATACTGCCTTCTGCTGCACAAATACACCTTATGAGTAAGGAAAGAAAAAGCAACCAAGGCTGGAAATCTGAGTAGAGGCAACACCATCTGTAATGCCCCAGATTGCAACTACTACTGCAGGCTGAAGGAACCCAACACTGCGAACACAGGTTCATGCCCCAAACCGCCTCATGCTCCTGGAGGTTCCCGAAGGCAAGTTAGCACCATCTGGGCAAGCTGTAATCATATTGTAGCTCAAACTAAAGCCAGACTGGCATTGTGCACATATGAGGGTAAGAAATGAAGCACTTGGTAGGTTGGTACTTTGATAGAACCTGAGTGAATTTGGCTGTTCTCTGTCACTCAAATTCTGCCCCAGGCATGTGTGGCCAATATTCTTTCTTTGATCCCTGGGACTCTTGCTGTTTGTAGTTTACATGAGGAAGCATCCTCCTGTCTTTACATTATTTCCTAGCAGGCAATAGAAACTTTCATTGTTAGTAGGGAAAGCAGGGGGAAAAAAGAGACATAGTAAGAGGAGACATTCCCTATTTTCATTGTTTCAGCTATAACAATAGCATGCCATAAAATTGGTAAGGTTCATCTTCTGCAATCTTAGCCTAGATCTTCTCTGACTTGTCAGCCTTGCGAAAAATAGTTTTTATGTATGCCTCCACAAGTTATCTAAATTCCTCTGGTTGCCCCTTCTGAGGCCACTCCATTAATTCTGCTCCCACTTCTAGCAAGTACACTTTGATCAAAATACTATTGTCCAGACATAGAACATATTATTTATAATGATAACTGCACTGGTTAGCTCTGCAGTGCACCATTGCTGTTAACACACTGCCCCCAATGCAGGTGAGAATTCACAATTCAGCATGGGTGCAGAGGCAAAATGTTCCCTCATTTCAGTAGAGCCACCCCCCCTTACAAATGAGGTAACATAGGGCCACATGTATCATCATTCCGGTATGCATTTCCTAAATAGCGATTTTTAAGAAATAACTATTTAAGAAATGCAAAATGGGATGTATGAAAATTGTGATTTGGTAATAGTGATTTCTTAAAAGTCACGGGCCAGATGTAGCAAGCAGTTTTGCCCATTCTGTGTCTATGGGAAAATGTGTTCGTACATATGGCCCACAATCGCAATTACCGAATCGCAATTAGGGAATGGGATTCCATTCATCCCTATGGGCCTGTAGGCCCATAGGAGCGAATGGTTTTGCATTACCTAATTTGCGAATTCCTGTTAGGAATTCTTAAATTGGGTAATGCAAACCCCAGGGTGCTGGGAGCCTAAGGCCCCCTTTGATGCACCCCAAAAAACATACTTGTGGACATGTAAAGTGCACACATGCCCAAAGGGCATGTGTGCACTACATATCTTTTTTTAAAAAGCATTTGTAATGCATTTTTAGAAATTGCACATGCTTACCACCAAACTTGAATTTGTGGTAATTGCATTTCCTAAATGCCAAATTTGCATTTAGTAAATGCATGATATATGTGCTTTGGAAATCACAAACAGGAATTCCCATTTTGCAATTTCCTATTAAAAGATTCGCAATTTAGGATTCCCTAAATGTAGTCGCAATTTCAGGGAATCAATATTTTAGCGAATCATTGAAATTGCACTGCGAATGCCTTTCATAAATCTTGAAAGGCATTTTTGGATTTGCAAACGGTCGAATTTTGTGATTCGCACCTTTTGCAAATTCAAAATTGTTTGATACATCTGGCCCATAATCTTGGATCATGCTGACATTAGATGTAGTCTTTGTGCAATCCGTTTTACGGATGGGCTACACCAGCATCTGTTACCTCCTTCTATGATATTGAAGTGCCATGGGAGCATAGAAAGTGGGAACACATTGCCCTTATGATTCAAAGGCCCTTTAGAATAGGGTCCCAGATGTTATTTCTGATTCTATAAACTCATGATTCAGCTCTCTGAATGGCTGATCCAAGCTGCAAAGTGCATTAAATGAGCCTGCTGAACAGTGTGGTTCAAGTCAGCTCTGGGACAAATGGGCTTTCACATGCCTTGTTCATGCAAGAACTCTGAAGTTGAGGCCCCGTGGGGACTTTTAATGGAAACATTCAAACTACCCCTTACTACATGAAGACCGGTTACAATGTCTTGGGCAAGGTACCCTGATTCCTGGGCAGTTGGTTCCATGCTGCTGATGTTTATCATTGCATAGAAATCACCCAACCTGCCTTTACCTGCTTTATAATGCTGAAGATACCGCCAATCCCTGCCAACTAGTAACTTTGGACACCTTTCAGTTTGACTAGACTAGCTTGGTAGCAATGAAGTTAGTTGGTGCATTATGCTTGACACTAAAGCTTACATCTGCCCTGGCAGAGAAGAGGGGAGCCATTGCCCCTGTGCTCATCCTAGAATTCTGGCCTTATGGCACAGAAGGATTGTTTTAGAGAAAAATCAAACTATTTCCTACTATTTCAAGGATATTATTAAGGTCTTGGGCCAACTTTCCTGAATTAAGAGCTCTTGGGCTCATAATGCTCAGTCTTGCAATTACCTATATATCTCTGTAACCTGTTTTATCAATATTTTAAGGCTAAATGTCATTAAGAGCCCTGTCAACCAGTGATTCTACAAACTCTTAAATTCGACAATGATAGCGCTATCTTTGTGCCAAGGGTGTTGAAACAACAACAAAACAACAAAAGGCAACAGAGGAGTCTTTTGTTTACCTGCAGCTTTGAGTTGTTTTATAGCATTTATATAGAGCTCCATACCCCTGTGAAACCATGAAGTGCTCCAATTTGTGTCAGTTGATTAGGTGTTGGATGTAGTTTGCTTTACATGTGAGGTCTCAGGTGAGGTATATGAAGGTCAGAGAAATGCTCCAAGCATAGTGCAACAAGTGTCACTGTCCATAAGGATACGTGTTATAGAGAGTCTAACAAATAGACACAGATGTGCATACTACCATTTTAGAAGTGGTCAGTTTCCTAAAGGTAGAGAAAATTCTAGAATCCTGAACATATAGATCAATGGAGTCCACCAGCGATAATGTATGTGGTGTACGCCCAAGAGCAAAAGAAACTCAACCCCTGAAATGCACCTTTAAACAAACAGTGTACATATGCAATGCAGGGTCAAACTCCATGCAGGGTCAACCCAATAGGAAACAAAAGCACAACCAAGTTACTGTATTGTACTGTAGCATTTGTATTCCTCAGCTTTCCACTGTTGATAGCACTGGCTTGTTGTCTGCAGGCATGTGATTTCTTGGACATCTACTGAACACCTTTGAACCTAGGAGCAATTGATTTGAGCCACTTATTAGAAATGGTTGTTGGTGCTAGTTAATATAAAATGTGTTGGGTTGTTCAGCTATATAAAAGCTTTTTATAACTCTATTTGCACTAACGATGAGGTGAAAATGGCATGTTGTACCCATCAGTAGGTGCAAATCTTGTTTCCTGACCAGTCAAAATTGCCCAATCCCACTTTAAGTTGCCTTACACTGATGTAAACCAGTGCAAACTTACATAGCACCAGTGCAAAGTTCTCCAGCTACAGTGTAAAACCACACAACACCCAGGCAATACTGTCCAAAAGTGGAGCAAATATATACGATCCTGAAACCTGGTATCTAATTTTGTTTATTGGATTCAGACTTAGGAACTTCCCTTTATATCTCCCTTAGAAAATATATTGTACAAAGCCCATAAACCCATACGCTACAAATGACTAGTACCACTTGCAGGCAGGGAAACAAAGGTTCACCAAGCTTTAGCGCGTTGGACTAAAGGTTGAACTTTCAAAGAACCGTAAGTTCAGAGGACAGTTTCAAATGTAGTCGGTTACACCAGGGAAATCACAGAAATACAGTGACAGTTGTTTGGGTCTTTCAGCATGTGACATTACAAAGACTGATCCTACTATGCTAAAAACAGCCGAACCTTAGATGTGTCCTGCCTTATATATACTTGGCGAACTTTCCATATTTTGTACCAAAATAGCACAACGAATGTTGGAAGAAAGAAACAGGAAGTGTGTAGGGCTTACTCAATAACACACGTATGCCTCTTTCCTGGCCAGGCGTTTCCTCCTTCGACGCACTGACTAAAATATGCCAGCTGAAGTTTAGAAAATGGCCCTTATTAACTAATTAAATTTTGAAATATTTTCATCTATTGATAATGTATTTCTAAGGTCATTTCAATTAAAAGAAAAATATTTTCATCTTCCAACCTGTACCACCCCTGACGTAAGTTCCATGCACGTGCGCGTGTAAGTTACGTGCTTATAGTGCACTGGCTTGCGCTAGCTGTTGAACAGTTTAAATGTGGCTGTGACTTACACCTGCTTACGTTAAGTGTAGACATCTACACTGTAAATCAACCACTAAGCACGAGGAAGTGCGCTCCAATGGTTTATGTTGAAGATTACCCTTAGAAACATCAATGCAGCCATCTCACCTTTTTTTTTAAGAATGCTTCTTTGTATACTAACAACAGTTCCTTAACAACTGAGCAATTATCTGCAAACGAAATCGTTGCTAAGTGCTGTGAGAGGACTGTTGTTCCGAAAATAACACAATCAGCAAATAGAAACTGCATCACAAAGAAAACAAGGTAGGTAAACAGACAGCCAGCACAAGGGCAGAGTCCTTGACCGCCATACTCCCTTGGGCTACAGTCGAGCTGTATCCATGCCAGGTGTCCATGATAACCACTGATTGTTTACATTATTCACATTTATAACCATTTCTTATAAATTCGACGTAGGTGGATTCCCGAACAGTTAGCATGGATACACTTTCTGAACCAATAGTTGGCAGACCTGGATACACGTTACCCCCTCACACAGCCGTGATCAACATTTAAATATGGGTTGTAGCAACTTTAGGTTCATAGCACATTCAGACTGGCAGAAGGCTGCAGTGGGCCGTTGTAGCAGCACACATGCCAGTGATATCCAAGATGAGTCCATGATTGTAGGATTTATTCCAGATTTTCAGGATATCCATTTACATTTACATTCAACGAATAGTCACATTCAATGGTTAACCAAACACTCTGGCAGGGATACTTCCCCCGGACTATGGTAGACACACTGCAATATGACAATGCTAGTCCAGGCTTGTTTTCGCCCATTGTTACTGTTTTCCTACATTTCTATTCCTCCTCCTTTATTCCTTTTCTGCCTTCTTCTCTGGGTCAAAGACGTATAGCCAAAAATTAAGTTCTAGCCCCCCAAACCTGAGTGCTTATGTCCACCATCTGCACAAAGCAAGCACAGCAGATGATTAGGAAGTACATTTCGTGGAACTAAGTTTAAAAAGTTAACTTCAAAATCTGATTGAGAAGAGATGGTAGGCAGTGATATAGATTTGATTCAGGTTGTCCTATTTTTGGTCTGCGGCACTGAAAGCATAGCAGATGGTGTATGGGCCGTGAAATATATAGAACACATTCATAGCCGAAAACTGAGCTTTCACAAAGCTCCTCTGTTTTCATCTGCAGTGTGACTTCAGAAATGCTTATAAATAAAATATATGACTTTGTCATCATTTACTAACAAATTAGACTGTAAAATGCACCATTTGGCGCTATTACTTTAATTTTCACTAACCCTCCTTGGGGGAGCCGGACTCGCTTCCTTTGCTCGTGTGGCTCAATAGTTACTCAAAATATTGCAGGTAGGCTTTTCAATCAAAAAGGTTGGGGGATCTCAGATGATAAAAATTGAAAACGGTATCTTAACTCCAAAGGTAGTGGATCAGGGTGTCTCTCAAGGCTCTATCCTTGCTCTGACCCTATTTAATGCTTAGTTTGAGCCACTAGGAGCCCAATTAGGAGAGGCAGGGATCCTTTATCACCTCTATGTTGATGACACCCAACTCTACCTCAGGTGTTCTCCGCACATGACTGCTCACTTCTTGCCACCACAGTCAACTCTATCTAAGAATGTATGATGTCTCATCACTTAAAACTGAATCCCTCTAACACTAAGGTGCCTCATTTGTGAAGAAATTATGCAGCGTGGAGCTGCACGCCAGCTTGCTGCGCCATGCTGTGACATTTTGAAAGAGCAGGAATGTGTTATATTTACAGAAATATGATGCATCCCTGCACTTTCCTCCGTGCTAGCGCACAAACTGCTGCCTAGCGACAATGCAGGCACCATTGCATCATAGTGCACGGGTGCCTCTGTTACAGGGATGATTGTTTATGTGCTGGGAGGGACACCATGTGCTCAGGCTCCCTGCAGCCCCTGCAGTTCAGGGTGGGCCCACCATTCAGGGCCCCCTCGGTCATATAGGGGGCCCCCATTTAGCCCAAGGCCAATGAACATGAGAGAGTTATGGAAGACTCAGTGGCCCCTGTTCACATTCGCCGGGGGAGGATCATTTTGTTTTGCGTTACCCCACTGCATTTGATGTAATATTGATTATGACAAGAAGTGAATTGGCTTGGAAAACTTGGAAAACGGGTGTTATCGTTACCTAAGTCCCTGGCTGTCATGCTAGAGTGTAACCATGAGGCGCTTAGGTGATCACGAGAGACTGGACAGCGTGAGCAGCCCTTGTTTAGAGCTACTGGTAAGATACCAGGTTTTACCTGGGAAGGATAGAGTTAACCACCTTCGTTGCAGAGATGACCGGCGCTTACCGCACTGTCAAGCATTGTTTGTACAGCAGAGTTTCACCTCACTCCGCAGGAATGTGGCTGATCAGGTCATTACCGTCCTCGCTAGGAATGTGACTCGGCTGCACACCTACCATTGAACCTGACCCACACGTGATTGGCTAAGCTTGCAAGGTATGGTGCCAACTGCTCGGCTTGCACCCTGCAGCTCTGCTGCCAAAGGCTGCGTAGCCATGCTCCTAAAATACTCTTGATAATTCACTGTAGGGGATCGAGGAGCAGAGATATCTACACCGTCGATTCGAAGCAGAGTAATATCTACTGTCTTGTTTTCAGTGAAATTAAATATGTATTGACTACTCAGGGGGGAAGCTTTTTCTTCTGTTACAGTCTTTGCTTGGAGTCTTACTGGGTATGAAATCCCTACAGATTTCAGTGCTTGACATCAGCAGGTGCAGAAATCACAGTGGAGCCCCAGGGAGGTTCAACAGGGAAGGGTTAATATGCGATTTTCAGGACAACCATTTGTTAGCACAAACTGTCGCCAGTAGACATCCTGGTGTTCAAACTCGAGATATAGGGCGGAAAATAAACACCGACCCCAACAGAACGCAAGAAACAGAGGGACAGAAATAAACAGAAGTACAGAATAAACAGTGGAGAGAAAAAGCAGAGCGAACATGGAAAGAAAAGTTCCGCCAAATACCTATGAATTCACAAATCTTTTGCAGGGGCATTACGCAGTGGAAACAACAGAATGGCGGATAGAGTAATGAGGTCACACTTTTAGTTACAACAAATAAGCACACCAGGTAGTGCTTAATTTGAGTCGGTGTTTTCCTAGTCGGGGCCACCAACACTCTTTTTTCGGAAGCTGGTCTTGTTTTTTTTGCATAATTAACCAAGAGCGAGAGAGAGAAAAACAAAGCGGAAATACTTTGAGATAGACTTAAAAAGACATAACGAGGAGCATGCAAGAATGGGTGCGACAGGGAGTGATTGGCAATAGATTAAATCGGCAGGAACCGGATTCAAGTCTAAGCCTTGGTACTGCGCGGCTTCTGACCGGCACTCATTCTTTTCCGTATTAAGCACTGATGCCAGGAAACATTAACACCGAGAAATACAGAATCTCTAATGGTCTTTTCCTGGTGCCTCACAGCAGCACAGAGACAGACTGAGAAGATGCCGTCCATTCCACCGAAAACGAAGACGGGTTTCACCGAAAGGAGGGACGCATTGAGGTAAACCTCGCTATGGACCACCGCTGGGAATTCTGCTTCCACACACTTTAAGTGGAGCAGAAGAACAGGCCATGTAGTAAGAGGACACCGAATTGTAAATAATGCGAGGGTGAGTGAAAGGAAGTAGTAGGGAGGGAGGAAGTGTGTGAGGGGAAATGTTAGCTGTACTTCCCGGTGGCAAATTCAGGACATGCTTCAAACTCTCCCCACGGAGCAGTGTTCAACGCCATGCTCCACCAGCAGCTGCAAGGTTGTGAAAGTCATTAGGCCAAGTAAGATTCTCACTTGACACCAATTACTAACATATGTGTGACCCAATCCTTACACACTTCAGCCATGTCCCCCAAAAAACACATGGTCAACTGCCACCCATTCAACACAAAAGACATAGGGAAACAAAAGTAGCAACACATCAGAATGTAAAACAAAACCAAGCAAGCCAGTAGTGCTTATGTTCCACTTCACTGGTTAAAAGTCCGGCAAATCTTCGGCTCTGGTGCTTGCTCTATGAGGTCTTACTGCCACTAAACACTGACATCCTATACAACTGAAGAAATACAAAAAGGAGAGGCACACTCCAAAACATATGCGCTGCAAGATCCACAATCTCTTCGATCAATGTAATTGCAGTTGTATCGAGTTTCTTAATTCCAATAGTTACTTATTCCTCAGGCAGGCCATTAACGCGTTCAAGGAGACTAGTTCATTTTGTGTTCCATTTTGTCTTCAATCTTCTTAGCAATGTATTAAAACAATTGATCAGCAGAGCCAGCACGTTTCATATTTACAACAGGATGTCATCAAGGAAATAAAGAGACAGTTACACACAATATTTACAAATAACAACATTGAAACATATCACAAGAATCAATCACCCCCGAATGTGCAAATCATGTTAGCAATTGTCACATAATACCCAATGGCCTGAACTTATATAAGCTAATAAGTGTCACCACAATTCCAACCCACATGATCAAAAGTTAGTACTTAACAATCAAATAAATAGGGAAAGTCAAGCGTGTTTAATATGGAAATATTATGTTATGAGAGGGTAAATGACATGAACTCAAGTTAGTAATCTGCCTTACTGGTCGAGGTGTTTGAATGATAATCAACATGCCAACTATTTGCACACTTTAAGATACAAGCATACCCCATAAACTTCATGAATACAAAAAAGGCTATGCTTCAATAAAATAATTTCATTCGCATCAATTATTCTAATAGCTCATGTAAATTATTCACTCTAACAGTATTGTTCTTCTGAATTCCAATATTCTATGCTTCCTGGAACAGGATTTGAACGTATCAAATTATCCTAAAACCAAAAACATATAAACTTCACCAAGTTCCTATATGCGTTCTAGTTTGTCTTCTCACGTAGAAAATCTGCCCCCAACATGTGCACAGCCATGCTACCGTGCAACTAAAAATCACTCCAAATTCCATTACATTTAGTCTCAACCCGATACATACAAAATTAAGAAACACCAAATAAGCAGTGCTTTATGAACCATCAAAGGCACTATCAGTTGTTTCCCCCAACCGAAACAACCACCAGTCACATACTAAAAACTCATTATGCCTTGATTTGACTGTCCTCACTTATTCCCGTCAGCCACGCGGGCATCAAGTGTGAACATGCAGATATCCATTGAACACTCCAAAAGAACACTTCGAATGCTCTCCTTCCCATGCTTGTTTCCAAGCCACGTGAACACCAGCATCTTTTTTTGCCACAAAACCCACCCCACATCAGGGACAGACAGGGCCACCACCCAACAAACATGTATTAGCCACAGTATCTTATCGCCTATACAGTTGAATAATCCTGACAAACCCTATTCAGACCGACAGCAACACGGCCATATAGTTCTAGGTCAGTTTAAAAAGGAACATGCCTACTCCTATTGGCCCATGTGACGTTAGGGAATCCTAGAAAGTTTCGATAGATTTATTGTGTAACAATCGTCCATCTTGAAGTGAACCACATTTACAATATACTGGGTGCAACAAACTATGAACCAGTACTCCCCAACATATATCCATAACAAACTTAATCAGTGCCAAATCCATCTCGCATTCTTCACACACAGTCCAAAGAATATGTCACATTTAGTTATCTGGTCATTTCTCTATTCCAGGTTGTGTTGTAGTGTCAGTTGGACCTGGCCGTTTTTGCAGGGTTATCCCCAAACTTTTTGCCTTCTTCCCCCTACTGTTTCTGACCTGTTTTTGTTGGCCTTGGGGCTCTGAGCACTTTACCACTGCTAATCGAGGGCTAAAGTCAGGGGCGGCTCCTATGCAATGGTGAAGGAGGATCACCCCACTGACTAAGAGCCAGCAGCTGAAAAATAAAACTATGTTTTAATATCGTTATTTTTCAGCTGCTGGCTCAGCCAGCATGTGCAGGTAGGTGCGGGGCAGAGCCATGGGAGGGAGGAGTGGAGTGCATTTAAGTGTGCATGTCAGTTTGGCTGGCCGTTTTAGGTTGGCCAAACTGAACGGCCGGTCAAACTGACATGCACAATTAAGTTTCTCCAACAGCCGGGTTTGGAGGAACAGGACAGAGCCCAGTGCACTGGCCAGGCCACTCAGACCATTCCTGGCACTGCTCTCATGCTAGGCATAGCATGAGAGCAGCGACAGGACTGCATGAGGAGCCTGTGCTGGTGTCCCAGAGACTGCTGGGACACCATCAGAAGAGGAGTGAGGCCGCTGGCGACAGTGGAGGCAGCTGCACAGGAAGGTTTCTTTTTATTATTATTATTATTGTTTTATTTCCCCTGTCCCTCTCTTCTCACCCGCCCATCCCCTTGAGATTTGTGGCTGCCGTCGCTGGCTAAAATGCATATGCTCTCTGCCTAAAATGTATTGGTGATTGATTTATCCATGATTGGCATATCTGATTTACTGGCAAGTCCCTAGTATAGTGCCACAAATGCCACTAGTGGGCCTACAGCACTGATTGTGCCACCCACATGAGTAGCCCTGTAAATATGGCTCAGGCCTGCCATTGCAGATCTGCGTGTGCAGTTTTAAACTGCCATACCAACCTGACAAGTGCAACCACTTGCCAGGCCCAAACCTTCCCTTTTATTACATGTAAGTCACCCCTAAAATAGGCTCAAAGCAGCCTCATGGGCGGGGTGCAGGGTATTTAAAAGGTAGGAGATGTACTGGTGTGTTTTATATGTCCTGATAGATGAAATACTGCTAAATTCAGTTTACACTATTGCAAGGACTATGTTCCTCATAGGTTAACATGGGGGTTGCCTTGAAATATCTTTTAAGTGTAATTCCCTATTGGGAGCAGATAGAGATGTGGAGTTTGCGGTCTCTGAACTCACAATTTGAAAACACATCTTTTGGTGAAGTTGGTTCCTAAATTGTAAGTTTGAAAATGTCACTTTTCAAACTGATACTAACAACAATGTCTCAAAATGTATTCATTTGAAAAGAATTAGGCAACAGCAAATTCATATGCAACAGCGAAAATGTGAAGAAAATCAATTACATATCAAATCATTGCATAGTTTAACAAATAGACAAAAAATACCACGTTGTCCATGTGTATTCTTTTGTCCTGGTGATGACCTGAAGTGTTTAAGGTTGAAACACCGTTGACAATGCAGCAGCAGAATTTATGCTTTTTGACCTACATATTTAAATCGGATTCTTTAATGAGAATTATTGACTTCATGTAATTGGATCTAAAAAAGGATTGCCTATATTGTGGCTGCTACTTTCTTTGTGTTTTGTGTGTGTTTCACATGTGCCGGGTTTGGGAAACTCGTTCACAAACACTATGCGTTCATTTGTTTTTAGTCTCTGCACTCTTTTGGGATAAAGATGGATGATAGATTGTTTTTATGTCTATTTGTTAAATTGTGCAATGATTTGATACATAATTCATTTCTTCCCTTAAGCTGTTTGGGAATTCACTATAGACAGTCTCACAAAGGGGGCAAATGGAGCTGCGGTGTGCCCTGCATATCCTGATGGGTCTTCTTGTGCTAGAGTGGTGGGACGGGTGGTCACTTTCCCCTGAAAAGGGATGTGCCTGTCCTTACACAAAGCAGTCTCCAACCCTCCTGGAGTGTGTCTGGGGCCTAGGCAGGGAAGGCATTTTTTTTGCACTACAGAGACTTCTCTTTGAAGTTTGCCTACTTCAAAGACAGAAATGAGTATAAGTACTGGACCTCTGACACCACCTAGTTAGAACACTTCTGGACTGAGGACATTCTGCCAAGGAGAAGAGCTGGATACTGTAGGAGGGACTGCCACTCGTCCAGTTGCTTTCTTGTGCTGGCCTGCTGCCTGCTGCTTCCGTCCTAGGAGTGAAAGGACTGGACTTAGCTTTTTACAGCCTGCTTTCCAAGGTTCCTGTTTAAGCGATCATTATGGAGGACTGAGGGCTGTCTATGCAGTATGTTCCATTTCTGAATTCTTTGAAGCATCACATCTGCTGAACGTAACTTCAGCACAAATGGCAGAGTTGGTTGCATTGTCAAGAGCTTGTTGCCTTTCAGAAAATTTGAATGTGACAACATAACCAGACAGCCGATACAGTTTTGGAGTCGTGCATGATTAAGGGCAGCTGTGACCACAAAAAGGATTTTATTACATCTTTTGGTGCTCCCTTCAAGAAGAGTCTCCATACAACATATTTGTAAAGTGCATAGTCACCCAGAAGTGTATCTTGGCGCTGAAAAACAGATGTTTATTGTTACCCAACTCAATGGTACTCATTTTATTGACCTCAGAAGAACAAACAGCTGAGTGGACCCGCTGGGATCTGAACCTGTGAACACAAGATTGAACACAGGCCCCCTACAGTGGACACATTAGTTCACTAAGCCACCAGGCCCAGCATATATACTTGCTTTGTTGAAGGCAATGCAACAAACAAAATAAATTGCTGTAGTCAAGTGTGCTTCCCATAAGTCTGGTAAAGATATGGTTACTCTTGGAAATAAATATGCTGATTAGGTGGCCAGATATTGGGGGTTATTCTAACTTTGGAGGAGGTGTTAATCCGCCCCAAAAGTGATGGAAAAGTGACGGATTTACCACCAGCCGTATTACGAGTCCATTATATCCTATGGAATTCGTAATACGGCTGGTGGTATATCCGTCACTTTACCGTCACTTTTGGGACGGATTAACACTCCTCCAAAGTTAGAATAACCCCCATTATGTACTTGAGAATGAGACAGTGATTTAAGGAACTGAGCAAGGTCAAAAGGAGGAAACTATCATAAATACAGAAAATGTGAGCAATTACTTGGTAAATCCAGTTCAGACTTCTTTCAGCAAAGTGAGAGACCTCCAGGGGGAAGCTCAAGAAGATGAGAAACGAAAATGGGAAGTGTTAGGTTACAAGAGAAATTATCAGGACTTGTATGCTACTCCTGAATAGAAATATGTATCACCTGGTACAATGTTACATCTCATAATCAGGTATTTGAACAGCAAGTCACACACACAAGAGATTCCATGGTGAAGACTTTTAGTGCGTATTGCGTGAATACAACATTTAGAAATGTTGCTGAAGATTTGTGTTGCCATTGTTTAACATGTCAAAAGAATAACCAAGTACATAACACTGGTGATGTATTGAGCCACTTTGGCAAATTAGAGGTCACTTTTACTAGACTTCAAGCAGATTTTGTTGAAATGCTAACCTACCATGGTCTTAAATACATTCTTGTGATTGTCTGCCTGTTTTCTAAATGTGTCAAGCCTTATCTCACCCAGACATCAGACAGCTTGACAGTTGCCAAACTTTTGTTGACGGAATTAATGCCAAGATTTGGCCTGCCTACCTCCATTGAGTTAGATCGTGACTCAAATTTTAAGAATGAACATTTTCAGTTGATTTGTACTATTCTCAAAATTAACTAAAGGTTTCACTGTAGTTAACGTTAAAACATCTCTGGAGTAGTTTAGAGACAGAATGGAACCATAAATACCAAATTGTCCAGTCCAAAGTATGTGCTTCGACTGGTTTGAAGTGGCCAGATGCTATTCTTTTGTTTTGATGAGTATCAGAAGTACCCCTGACAAAAAAACTAGTCTCTCAACCTGCGAGGTATTGATGGGCAGAGCAATAAGATTGGCTTATACTCCTTCAGCTAAACGTGTTTCAATTACTGATGACATCATTCCAGATTACTGGTCTAGCTGAGCTGTGGAAATCCATTTCTCACAGGTGATTTTGGCATCTACACAGATGAAAGAAACTCTATGGCACACATTGACCCTAAGCAACTGAATTATTATTAAAAGACACATTTGTAAAAGCTACCTTGAGGAAAGGAGCCATGACCCTCCTCACGTGCTGTGAAATATGCTGGAATCCCACAGCAAATCCACCCTGCACACTTGAAAGGAGTGAAAACTGTGGATGAAGAAATAGCAAAACCAACTACTAATTCATAGAAAAAGGCTTAAGTTTGCAGTGTGGATCCAGAGGGGGTGAACAATTTGAAAAATGACTTGATAGTGAAAAACAACTCAAAAAGTAAACTTGTGAACAGAATTAGATAGAATTTCTGGTTGATGAAAGTGAGGATCCCGATGAAGTTACTAGCAGCAGTGGTGTTCAGTCTCAAAGTGGATCAGAGTGAAGAGCTTGAAATGTCAAAGTCAAAGGCAAGAGTGGCAGCAAGAAGAAGTAATCTCTCATTTAAACAGTGTGAAACTCCAGTTAAA
The DNA here is from genome assembly GCF_031143425.1 of Pleurodeles waltl. Lineage (NCBI taxonomy): Eukaryota > Metazoa > Chordata > Amphibia > Caudata > Salamandridae > Pleurodeles > Pleurodeles waltl. The sequence continues at coordinate 1,451,626,833 of NC_090440.1, read as the reverse complement.
AACCTGAGTCACAAGAACTTCAAGAGGAAGAAAGCAGTTCAGAGTGAACCATGTTACTGATGCTGATAGAAGTTCAAGTCCATCAGTGAGTGGAGAAGATTCAGGAGTAGTTATACATTTAAAAGAAAGGGCAAAGTAAAAAAGTTATTGAGATTAACCTCCAGAAGAAAACACTGACAAAATGAGAGGCAAAAGCTAATCAGTGGAGGGACTGAAGTAACTGAAATTGACTCAGAGAATAGTGAAATTGAATCACCAGCTGCTGAAAGACCAGCAAGAAAGAGAACTCTAAATAGAAAATATGTCTCACCTGAAGGGGTGTAACTAGCATCAGTATGTAAAAAAGAAGAAGAGCAAGAGCCAGGAATCTACAGACCAATAAATTGTTGACAATACACTGTCACAAACCCGAGGACTTACCAGGTCCTCTGTGTGATCGCCCTGGTTGGTTATGGAACCGGGAGAGCAAACTTTTTACTCTGTACAGTGGGATGTTCATATACCTGGACTCTGTCCCTTTAAACAAGGACGGTCCTTTGGGCAGGAGATGTGGCCAATGAGTGGAGGTGAAAGTCGAACGGAACTAAAAAGGCACAACCCAGAAGAGGACGTCATCGTTGTCGACTCTGAGGAAGAAGATCCCTGGAACCCTTGGTCTCTGGAGAGAAACACAGATGGTATGGCTGCCTTCGATGAGAGATGCCGAGGCTGCTGCCTGATACTGAGGAAGGGATTGCTGCACTGAGAGAACCAGATTACAAACACTGCAGGTCGGAAGAAGATCCCAGCCATGCTACCGAAGGAGCGTGGCTCTCGCACGTGAATATCCAGTTATGAGCCTGGGGAGCAAGAGTTAAAACAAAAGAAAAACCACCATAGAAGGGGCAGGAGGCAGGTTGCCTTCAGGTTTTTTTTGTTTTTTGTTTCCAACCAGGGAGAATTCCAGTGTTTGTGTAATGCAGTCCTCACCTGGATAAAGAAAAGATCTTCGTCTTAGTTAACTCCCCCATTTTTTGTGTGTGCAAATGAGATAGAAATTCATTCACCACTCCATGCATGTTCTTGGCAATATGTGAGCACGAGCACCTTATTGTTCTGGACCACTGAAATCGTATACTTTTAGCTTCCTCACTCTAAAGGCCACGGTGCAACTAACAACTGTGGGGAACTTGTAACGGATCAGAGCACTGTCCTTACCTGCTACCATATGTCTTATATTGAGGAAAACCAGTGGTTGTCACGACAAGGCCTGTGCTGAAGTCCAGATGCCCATTTCAGGAAGACCAACATCTGCCTTACTTAGAAGACCAGGACACTATCCTCACTGCTGATTTGAAATGACAAGAAAACCACTACACAAAACAAGTGCCTCTGCTTTATTTAACTGGGGATAAACCATGTGGGCCAAATATCCTACATACACCTTCGAAAGTGAACCTGGAAGTGATCCCAAAAGGAGAAGAACCACCTTGAAAAATATCAAAGACTGTTAAAGAATAAAAACTGAACTGGGGGAAAATGTTTTGGGAAATCTGGAAAAGAAGAAAAAACACATTTTGAAAGCATGAACTGAATGAACCAACACTTGAAAAAGGAAAGGCTCTTGTTAAGTATTATTTTGATTTTTTATTGTTGTTTTGAATAAAATAAGAAAAACAGAAGAGAAATTTATTGTTGTTTTAAAGAAAATGTTTGTTGACTTTTGCAGTTTCACAATACATTTTTTTTTTGTATTCTAGCCTCAACAGAAAATGGCATATAGCAGATGCTACAATATTTTTGTCTGATTTTCCTATTAATGATACTATGATATTAGTTGGTTTGTTTTTCTTCCTCCTTTCTCTGGTGGCATATGTTTCCTCAAACCTTGAATTAACTATATTACATTGTGACATAGGGACAGTTCATCTAGTGGATTTCATGGTAATAACTGTATTAAAATGTTTAATGAATACATTGAAATTATGGGTGTTAATAACTGCTATGTGTGCACATTTCTTCCCTCTTCTGCAGATGAAGGTTCTACCTACTTACAGCTAACTATATTTTATGGTTTAGTCTGTAATATGTTTGTCAGTGGTTTTAACAAAAATGTATTTTTGTGTCCTCACTTGTTGGATTTCAACTTCTCGTTAGAAGATCTATCAATTTCATTTTTTGAAATTATATTTTTATTTATTTTTTATTTTATCAATAATTCTTTATTGGAATTTTTGTGTCAAATACAGTGTAATAATAAACAACAATAAAAGCAGGGAAAATAAAGATTGACCAATTTCTGAAGATAATGGTATTGATAAGGGTCTTTTATATGGTAGATGGTTAATACAATAGCACAAGCTAAGCAGAAAATTAAAAGTACTAACTGGGACTATGTATGTGGTGTGAGTAAATAGGAGCATAATTTCGTAAAAGGATACAATAAAAGGAGTGTTGAAATTGTGAGAAATTGGAGAGTTGAAAGAAAGATAAGAGTGATAAGAGTGCAGATTAAGGGTTAAAGAAGAATTTAGATTGTCAAATGTGCATCCAGGGTTGAGCATGCAACACAAGAAAAAGGAACAGGTGAGTTTCATGAGCCATCAGCCTATAAAGGTTGAGTTTGTGGATGAAAGTGAATAGGAGAAATGTTATATAATAAATGATAATTTTCTGATTGGTAAAGAGACAATCCTAACAAGGATTCATTATGTGTGAGGCAAGTCTGCTTATTTCAATCTGCTGAGAAATTGGGATGGATCTTTGCTGGACTAGGCCCTCTCTGTATGGTCACTCCCAAGCATTTTTGCCTATATCCTCCTATTTTGCAGAATTTGTTTTTGCTGGCTTTAGGACTCTGTGCACTTTGCTTGTGCTCACTCCCTAAAACATGACCAGATTGGAATACACCTGATTGGCATTGTGAGAAATCGGCATGTTGATTGACTGGGGTGTGAGCATTAGTCAAGCAACAACCACAATCTTTTGCAGGGTGAACCACAACATGCGACTAAATTAACCTGTGCTTAACCCTTGGTATCTAGGCACAAAAAGCAGTCAGACTTAACTTAGAAGCACTGTCTAAAATATTTATGCAGCACGCAAACAGTAATAAAGTGGAAACACAACACAAGAAACATCTCACACTGATCTAGAGAAGTAGAGTACATTTTAATAAGTTATTTGACACCAAAACAAAACAAATCCAGTCAGTAGAACATCTAGGGAGGATCGCTGAGGAGGTTGGTCCCGATTTTCTCATGGTTCTCACAACAGGTTTTGGCTACATTTTATCCTCAGTTTTGAAAACTGGCTATCTGGACACCTTTTTAGCAGCACAACTAAGGGTCTAGAAGTGGACAGAGACCTCTTGGGGGTTCAGGACTCATTCAGGCTGGGTCCAGGTGCAGGTTCAAGCTGGTAGAATCCTGTTATGTCCCTGAAGCTCTGAACAGCCGGCCAGCAAATTAGCCTTTTGAGTCACTTGTGGCAGTCTTGGGTGAAAATGTAGATGCAGGGCTCAACAACAGGGTAGGCCTCTGAGGGTTCAAGGGGGGCTCCAGGCAGCAAAGCAATCCTTGCAGATACAGCAGCAGATTGCGCTCTGCATGCTCTATTTCCTTGTTCAAAGCACCCATAGTATGTTTGATATATCTGTCCTGGGAAGAAGTGCAACTGTGCTTGGAAGGCACAGGATTTGTGCGCTTCCTCATTGCAGCAAAGAATACAATCAAACAAACAAAACACTACAGTACCTCAGGAACTTCTAAAAGCATCAGCCAAGAGGGGTGGCCAAGCCTCCTCCAGAAAGGCAGTCTTGGATGAAAATGTACATGCCGGGCTCAACAACAGGGCTGGCCTCTGGGAGTTCAAGGGGGCTCTAGGCAGCCAACCAGTCCTTACCGATACAGCAGCAGACGGCGCTCCTCATGCTGTATTTCATTGTTTAAAGCACCCATAGCATGTTTGATATATCTGTCCAGGGAAGAAGAAGTGGAACTAGGCTTGGAAGGCACAGGAGTTTTGCGCTTCCTCATTGCAGCAATGTGAGCACAAGCACATTAGCACTGGTTAGCAGTTCACAGAGTCCTAAGGCCAACAAAAGCAAAAACCATCAATAATTGGAGGTAAGTAGGCCAAAGGTTTGGTGGGGATGACCACCCTAAGGCTTACAAGTCTAATAGATCTATTTAATTTACTTAAAATTCCCTAGTAAAGTGAAATATCAGATAGGCAAGGCCTGTAAATTAAATGCTACTAGTAGCCCTGCAACACATGTTTTACCACCAACATAAGTATACCGTTAAAATCCGTCCCATGCTTGCTATTGCAGCCTGAATGCAGTTTTAAGCTAATTTGACTTGGCAATATACCCTCCTTGACAAGCCCTACATTCCAATTTTATTGCATATAAGTCACCTTCAAGGTAGGCCCTAGTTAGTGCATAGGGCAGAGTGAATTGTAATTAAAAGGTTGGATGTGTACTTTTACGCTTCCTGGTACTCAAAAACTCCTAAATTAATTTTCACTACTGTAGGGTCTACTGCTCCCATGAGATAACATTGGGTTACTTTATTACATTTAATAACTGCTAACATTTGATTATGATCCAAGGTAACTTTGGGTGGGTGGCTGGCTGACATGAGACTTCCTTCCCCCAGCATTCACCAGTGTTTGCATGTAGGAGGGGCTGCCACATTAGAGTTTAAAAGCACTCCCCTTCACCAGCAGCTCAGGACCTGCAGTAACTTTGTGTAGCCGGCTGAGGTGGGAATTCACCCCCCAGCATTCACCAGTGTTTCTAAGGACGAGGGTCTGCAACGTTAACGCTTAGAAGCAGGTAACAGCAGCAGGCAGTCCTCTGAGAGTCCTTCCACAAGTCCAGTAGTGGACTGAAGAGTGGGTCTGAAGGTCCTAGTTTTATACTCTGGTGCCCTTCTCTTGGAAGGTGGGAGATGTTTCTGGAACAGTTCTTTGAAGTTCTTGGAATTTCCTGAATCTCCTGCCCTTGCTCCAAGCTGGCTGCAGTGAAATACAGGTTCTTTGGGCCTGAGGAGACAGAACACAGCCTATTCAGGTAAAGTGGGGTAATGCTCAGCTCCACCCCCCATCCTGCCAGTTTATGGCCCATTGAGGCACACCTAATCCCTCTATTGTGTGGCTGTCTGGGAGGAATTCACAAAGTCTGTCGGCTACACCCAGTCATGTGACCCAAGACAGGCAGCAGGCAAAAGGGCTGAGGGCAGGCAAATGCCAACTTTCTAAAAGTGGAAATTTCAAAGTTGCAATGAGAAATCCGACTTTACCATTAAAGAGGAGTTATCATTACAATTCCATAAGTGTCAAACACATAGGCGGTCATTACAACATTGGCAGTAAAAGCCGCTTACCGCCGTGCAGAAGACCACCAACACACCGCCGCGGCTGCGGAATTCCGCCACAGCTATTATGACCCACATCTCTGAACCCGCCAAAATTCAGACACCCACACAAGTCCGCCACACCAAAGGTCAGTGATAAACTGGCGAAAACAAAACCTCCACGGTCACGCCAACAGAAATACGCCCACACTATCACGACACACGAATCCATGCGGCGGTCTTTCAACCACGGTATTCCATTGGCGGTACACACCGCCGCGCTCAAAATACACACACTCTTACAAAACACAGCCACATTGGACAATTCAAAATACACACACCTGATACACATACACACACCACTCCCACACACACCCAATACAATATAAAACACACAGCCACATCACCCACAAACCCCTACGACACAAAATGAGAACGAAGCACAGAGAGAGACACCACCAGCAAGTACAACAGCATCCACAGGCACATAACACCATCATCCACACAACTTCCAAGCACCTCACACAACACACCCCTACATATCACCACACTTATCACCACACACACCACCCCACACATCACCTACACCACCCCATAGCACGGCAAAGACACCCCAGGTTCTCGGAGGAGGAGCTCAGGGTCATGGTGGAGGAAATCGTCCAGGTAGAGCCACAGCTATTTGGATCACAGGTGCAGCACACCTCAATTGCAAGGAAGATGAAGCTATGGCGAAGAATAGTGGACAGGGTCAACGCAGTGGGACAACACACAAGAAATCGGGAGGACATCAGGAAAAGGTGGAACGACCTATGGGGGAAGGTGCGTTCCGTGGTTTCAAGACACCACCTTGCGGTTCAGAGGACTGGCGGCGGACCCCCACCTCCTCATCCACAACTAACAACATGGGAGGAGCAGGTCTTGGCGATTCTGCATCCTGAGGGCTTCGCAGGAGTAGGTGGAGGAATGGACTCTGGTAAGTCAAATCTTAACTATTACATCCCCCACCCTACCTGCATGCTATCACATACCCCTACCCTCGCCACCACCCCTATCACTCCAACTCCTCACAAATGTACCAATATCACAAACCACACATCCCAACACCAAGCCCTGCATGCAACAACAAAGCATGGACACCCATCACCAAAGCATGCACACTGCACATAGCCATACACCCCCCTAAACCATCATCACCCAAGCTCCCACACAGGAATTCCAGCACTGGGGTAAACGGTCACCCACCCATTGCACACCATGCCACACACAGATGCAATAATCATGCCTTTCCACCCCTGCAGGATCCCTACCCAACATCACCAGACAGGAGGGTCCAGACATGTCCACTCCACCCACAGAAGAGGCCCACAGTGATGACAGCACCTCTGTCCAACTGGATCTAGATGACCAGCCCGGACCATTGGGGGCCTCGGGACAGTCGGTTCCCCTCACACAGGCACAGGCCACCACAGACCTTCCCCCTCTAGAAACACCAGCACAGCACCAACCCAGCGGGCCCATACCTCCATCCCCAGGACACGTCAATCAGCTGTGTGTCCACCACTACAAGGAACCCCGCATAACCCACCACCCCAACAACAACAGGGACCTGGGGGCAGTGGGCACACGGTCCAGAGGACAGAGGCCCAGAAACACAGGGGAACTGGGAGGGCTGCCGTGCGACAGGGGGCGGACAGGCCAAGGGAACCCACTCTCCACGAGGCCCTCTCCTCCATCATGGGAGCATACCACCACTCCCAGGAGACGATGGCAACGGTACTGACCAAGTTTCAGGAGACCCAGCGCATGCAGGGGGAACAGTATATGGGCTTCAGGGAGGAACTCAGAACCATCAGCTCCACCCTTGGCACCATCGTAGGGGTGCTGAAGGAACTACTTAACACCAGGAGAGACACTGTGGCACTACAAGGGGCCCCTGACACTAGCATGGACGATGAACTGCCCAATACCTCCACCGGCGCTAGTGGACAGGACGCCCCGCCACAGGACCACCACACCAGCACCCCACCCCCTGCAGAGGGAGAACCACCCCGCAAACAGTCCCTGAGATCCAGGAACAAGACAGAGCACGATGCCAAGACCCCCGCCAAGAAATGAGACCACCCTGATTGTCATCCCACTGTCCCACTTTGTCACCCTGTCCTTAATTAAACTGCCCCAGCTCCACTTCCTATGCCCATATGGGCAATGCACCAGTGAGACTAATAGACTGGACTCTGCCATGGACACTCCTCTGCCATCACCCCTCACTATTTAACTTCCCCCTCCAATATTTTGCATTTAAATAAACACACCTAAAGGACAAAATGATCTGGAGTCTGTATGTGATTTCGAAATAGTGTATTTGCAATTACAGTGACCAAATGTTCTCGAAATAGTAATGTCAACATACCTATGTCACACAGCTCTAGTTCATGAGGAATCTAAGCAGATGACACACGTTGGGACCCACATCTGTGAAACCGTAAGGGAAAGTGACAACTCAGTGACCATACACTGGGTGAAAACGACAGAGAGTAGAGAGGTAGTAGTGTAAAAGTACATGTAGTAGGCAGGAATGTATTCTCACCTGTGTTTCACTGGAAATATTGCTGGATCACTGAGTCCCTGTTCTGCATGTCTTCTTCCTCTGCTTCATCCTCATCACTGTCCACAGGCTCCACAGCTGCCACAACACCGCCATCTGGACTATCCTCCTGCAGAAAACGCACCTGTCGTCGCAAAGCCAAGTTCTGAAGCATACAGCAGGCCACGATGATCTGGCACACCTTCTTTGGTGAGTAGAATAGGGATCCACCTGTCATGTGGAGGCACCTGAACCTGCCCTTCAGGAGGCCGAAGGTCAGCTCGATCACCCTCCTAGTTCGCCCATGGGCCTCATTGTAGCGTTCCTCTGCCCTGGTCCTGGGATACCTCACTGGGGTCAGTAGCCATGACAGGTTGGGGTACCCAGAGTCACCTGTAAATGGCGAGGGACAACTATTAGAAACACACTAACCACAACCATTCCCACTGTCTAGCTTCCAGGGATTCACCTAATAGCCACACACGGTGCCTCTGGAGTTGACCCATCATATAAGGGATGCTGCTATTCCGCAGGATGTAGGCGTCATGCACTGAGCCAGGGAACATGGCATTCACATGGGAGATGTACTGGTCTGCCAAACATACCATCTGTACATTCATAGAATGATACCTCTTCCGGTTTCTGTACACCTGTTCACTCCTGTGGGGGGGGGGGGGACCAAAGCCACATGGGTCCCATCAATGGCACCTATGATGTTGGGGATATGTCCAAGGGCATAGAAGTCACCTTTCACTGTAGGCAAATCCTCCACCTGAGGGAAAACGATGTAGCTCCAAATGTGATTCAGCAGGGCAGACAACACTCTGGACAATAAGTTTGAGAACTTAGGCTGGCACATCCCTGATGCCATGGCCACAGTTGTTTGAAAAGACCCACTTGCAAGGAAATGGAGCACTGATAGCACCTGCACTTGAGGGGGATTCCTGTGGGATGGCGGATTGCTGACATCAGGTCTGGCTCCAACTGGGTACACAGTTCCTGGATTGTGGCACGGTCAAACCTGTAGGTGATTATCAAATGTCTTTCCTCCATTGTCGACAGGTCCACCAGCGGTCGGTACACCGGAGGATGCCGCCATTTCCTCACATGTCCCAGTGGACGGTGCCTATGAAGGACAACAGCGACCACAGAGTCAAACAACTCAGATGTACGTACCCACAGTTTACACAGAACACCAATCATACACAAAAGGTGGCCTGTATGTGTGTTGAGACTAGGCCTAGGTATGTGTGACGCAGTTGGAAATTAGGCCATGTGGGCCCCTGAAATGGCGGCTGCCTGACCTGTAAAGTGGGACAATGGGATGTGAGGTAACTGCGCTGGCATTGTACACCGTCGCGGTTGGCGGTCAGAGACCGCTGCGCAATGCTGCATTGGTTAACATTGGACCCTATGGGTCCCAGGAGCCAATGATGATGTATGCCGGCGGTGATGGTACGCACCGCCGCGGACGTGACCGCCATTTTCTATCTGTTGAATCACTCGATACCTGATCTTCGACAGGAAAGGACCTACACTGCAAGTGCTACTGTGACCTCAGTCTGGAAGAAACAATGGCTCGTGCGTCTGGAGAAAGGGCCCCTTGCTTCACATCAGAGGAGTTGGAGAAGCTCGTTGATGGGGTCCTCCCCCAGAACACGCTACTCTACGGTCCTCCAGACAAACAGGTAAGTACCAAGGGAGCATGTTGCATGGGCTATGCCTGTGTGGAGAGGGCTGGATGTAAGAAGGAAGGGGGCAGAGTTCTGCGTGCATGAAAGACGGTGGGTGCATGTGCCACATGGCAAGGGTAGGGATGGGGGCCACTCACTTTGACGGTGCAGTTGGTAATGACTTCTCTTCTTCCCCTGTACATTTCATGTAGGTCAGCGCCCACCAGAAGAAAGATATTTGGCGTGCCATCGCCAGGGACGTCTGGACCCTGGGGGTCTACCACAGACGGAGCACCCACTGCTGGAAAAGATGGGAGGACATTCACCGCTGGAGCAAGACGGCGGAGGCTCAGCTGGGGATGGCCTCCCAACGTGGGAGGGGTGCCCGTCGAACCCTGACCCCCCTGATGTTCAGGATCCTGGCAGTGGCCTACCCGGAGTTGGATGGGCGCTTGAGGGCATCACAGCCGACACAAGGGGGTGAGTACACTCTCATTCAGCTGACTTTGCGCGCTGTGGAGTTGTCTGGGTGGGGGAGGAGGGCTGTGGGTTTCCCTAGGCCAGGACGAGTTCCGTAGGCTAGGCCCCTCCGTAACGCATGGCCCTGTGGCCCCCCACCCCACCTTTGTAGAGTACCAAGTACAGCTATTCATGCCCCTGTGTCATCTATGTGTGCAGATGTCGTTCATAGCCTTGTAGGCCATTTCCCAGGAATTGCACTGTAGAGTCCAAGAGCACGGCGTAGTGCAGGGGGCTTCTGTGTCTGTCTTGTCCGCCAACGTTAGCGGTAATCCATGCACTCAACATGTCTTTATTCTGATCCCCCCCTTTTTGTGGTCTCCCTGTTCGTGTGTGCATTAGCATCATCAGGCGGAGGAGCAGTGGCACCGGAGCACGAGGGAGCTGCATCCCACATGGCCATGGAGGGCCACACTACGGACTCTGAATTCACCAGTGGGACGGAGGGCGAGGGGAGCTCCACAGCGGGGACAGGAGCTGAGACCAGCGACACGGACTCGTCCTCTGATGGGAGCTCCCTTGTGGTGACGGCAACATCTGTACTCCCGCATCTACAGGTACAGCTGCCACCCCCACTACCAGCACCGCCCTCCCAGCAGCCCCTCAGCCTTCGCCCGTGCCCGTTCACCCAGGAGGGTGGGCATCACCTTCGCCCCAGGCACCTCAGGCCCTGCTCCAGTCACCCCTGCTGCCCTCAGTGAGGAGGCCATTGACCTCCTCAGGTCCCTCACTGTTGGGCAGTCTACCATTTTGAATGCCATCCAGGGTGTAGAAAGGCAGTTGCAACAAACTAATGCATTCCTGGAGGGCATTCATTCTGGTCAGGCGGCCCTTCACGAGCCTTTCAAACTCTGGCCTCAGCACTGATGGCAGCCATTGTCCCTGTGTCTAGCCTCCCCCCTCCAACGTCCTCCACCCAGACCCAATCCCCTGTACCTCTGCCTATCCCACGCACACCACAAAAATCAAAATATCCAGAAGGAAAAAATAAGTACCGAACTATCCAAGCGAAAACCTCAATTTTTCACTGAAAAATAATTTCTTTAGTATTGTTAGAATAATTTAATCATAGTGTCAACAAATTACCTGTGCACCTAAAAAACGAATACACAGAATAAAATCTAAATATATACAAAACTATTACATAAAGAAAACAACCAACAATTCCATTTGGGCACCGTAATACATAAAGTGTAGGCTGCTTAACCATCCAGTGGCAAGCAGTCACAATGTAAGGTAGTGACCGTAGTGTAAGGAAAGTATCTGGCCTCAGTGTGAGAGACCCCAGTCACTGAAGAGATGTCCGATACAGTCCGCAAATTATAAGTCCAACAATTCAAAAATTCCAATGGTCACTCCTTCGAAATAACAGTCGACGCGTTTCGGCCTTAAAGAATCCGGCCTCCTCAGGACAATGGAAACAGTGCCTGTATATACAACAACAGCCAATTACCTAAAGCCATTAAATACACTACCAGATGCAGACTACACCACATCTGTTCACCATAAAAAACCCAGTGCACATAAAACAGAAATGGATATAAAATAAGTGAAAACAATTATTAATAACCCAATTCATAAGACTGAATAGCAAGTGGAGCCCTATAAATTAGAAGTAGAGATGTAGAGGAAGTGGACTCAAAACAGACCCAGAGATGTGGCAATAAAATTAATAATGAATTAATCATCGTATTGTAGTGAATCTGAGAATAGACGGGGAGCGTAGAGAGAGGGACTGACCTTAAAACAATAGACGCATAAATGCATCAACTGTAGAGTCGGTAGGAAATGAATCAAACCCGTGTGCTGCTGATTAAAGCACAAAAATTAATAAGAGACATTGCTGTGGGCTTCAAAATTTAGTCAAAAGACCAGAAGCTGAAAAAGCGCTAACGAACACAAGCGCATAATTAACAAAAGCACATACCTCTTGGTGAACTGCGACCCGGCTAACTACAAGCCTGGGAGGCAGCTTTTCGGCTTGACGCGCTGACCAAGAGCGCGTATAAATAAACACGGATGCCGGTGGCAGAAACCTCTCACTACGCGTCCCCGTAATGCAAACAAAAAAGGTGACTTCAAAAAATGCCTCCCTCCATAGTAATAATGAGGCAGCCATTTTAAAATGTCAAAACAGTAAGAAACTATATACCAAAACGAAAAGCAATGGACCATATTTGACATGAAAAACAAAATAAACATTTTAAAACCCACAAAACCCACTTTTAAATGACACAACTAATAAACATATTGAAACAAGCGCAACAATAATAAGTGAAATAACTAATCCATAAAAATACAGACACTCAGACAAAAGTACATAAAAGAAAATACATTAAAAAACTAAATACGAATACGAAATCTAGACAAACTGCACATATATTATTAACACAAAACTATCCCTCCAGTCTCTATCCCAATGTGATATATATATTTACAATATTTACAACTATTATAATAAATATATAATCTCGACAGACAACTGCACATGTCATGAGCCCATTACTACACATATGATAAAAACAGTACCTTGTCTCAAGTATAACACATATATTTATTAGAAAAAAACTCCGCCAATAACGAACCAAATAAATAAAAAAATAATAAACACATCTCTGGGGCTGAAGGCTACCAACATCTTCTACTGGAAAAAAGTCTTCTACTGGAAAAAAGCTATACAGAGCAAGACAATATTAGGCCAATTACAATTAAATTTGAATTAAATTAGGGCCCACATTTCAGACACAGCATTTAAGCCTCTCCGGGCTGTCCCAAATCTTTCTATAAGGCGTGCTTCCATTCTATCCAGAACGGAAGATGTTGAGCTTCCTGTTTTAGTTTTATCAACTACATACAGGATCGACCATCTGATATCTTCTGGCCGGTGATCCTGTTCAATGTAGTGATCCACCATTGGGGCACCGTGCACAGCACATCTAATCCTGGACATGTGTTGCAGAATACGTGTTTTCACAGGTTGTGTCGTCTGACCAATATAGGTCAGCGAGCAAGGGCAAGTGATGCAATATATCACGTAACGGGTGTTGCAGTTTGAAAAACAACATAGGTGGTGGATTTTGCCATTCACCTCCAGCTGTCTGCTCTTATCTGTATACTGACAAGCAAGGCAAACCATGCATGGGAAATGTCCGATGATGGGGCAAGAGATAACATACTTCTTAAATCAGCCTTTTGTTTCATATTAGAAGTAAACGGGGCATGAACTAGAGAGTCATAGGGCCTGATTACAACTTTGGAGGAGGTGTTAATCCGTCCCAAATGTGACGCATATACCACCAGCCGTATTACAAGTTCCATAGGATATAATGGGCTCGTAATACGGCTGGTGGTATATCTGTCACTTTACCGTCACTTTTGGGACGGATTAACATCTCCTCCAAAGTTGTAATCAGGCCCATAGATATTTCGACCTCTTTTAAAGACAAACAAGGGTTTATCTAACCCTACGGGGAGAAGTAAATTTTTTTCAATAATGGCCCTAATGCGATTAGCCTTGGGATTATAAGTCAGTACACACGTCAAAGGACAGACCATCTTTTTTGGCTTAGGGACTAGCAGATGTTCAAGTGGAGTATACCATGCTCGTTTGCAAGCCCCTTTTACAATTTTCTTAGGACACCCCCTATTGATCTAGATGTCAAAGATTCTGCATTTTGGAAGTAATCCTCTTTAATAGTACAATTTTGACGAATACGAAGAAATTGGCCATAGGGTAAATTCTCCTTGAGAGACTAGAGATGATTACTTGAAAAATGTAAGAGGGTGTTTCTATCGGTAGGTTTTTTGTAAAGACTCACTGAAATACACCCTTCAGTCGATTGGATCCATAGGTCTAAAAAATTGATCCGTTTACAGTCAGAAGACAACGTAAACTTGAGATCAGGAGTTAAATGATTAATCAATTGATGGAAAGCAGTAAGCATCTCCAAATCTCCTTCCCAAATCATGAAAATGTCGTCAATATATCGTAACCACATTTTAATGTGAGCGTGAAAGGGATTATTTGTATCAAAAATCCATTTATCTTCGAAAAATGCCATTACGAGATTAGCTATTTCGGGGGCAAAGTTGCACCCCATTTGCTACACCCTTAACTTGCAGGTACAGTTCATTATCAAATGTGAACACATTGTTTTTCAGACACAACGTAGCCAGAGAGAGCAAAAAATGAGAAGGAACCTTATGTGGAACAGGCCTCTGATCTAAATAGATATTCATTATTTGTAATGCCTCATTTTGAGGGATGTTGGTATAAAGTGCCTCTATATCTAAGGTCACTAACATTTGTGTTCCCTCATTAAAGGAGTTACCTTCAAGTTTGATGATCATATGCATGGAATCCCACACGTACACTTTAGTATTATATACTAATGATTTGAGAAAAAAATCCACTTATTGAGCAAAAGGTTCTAATAAAGAACCACAGGCTGCAATAATAGGTCTACCCCGAGGGTTAGTGTAATTTTTATGGATCTTAGGAAGAATATAGAGAAGGGGAATGCATGATTGACTTAGATTTAAAAAATCTTATTCTTTCTTACATATCCATCCCTCTCTAAGTGCTTCATCAGTAATGGTCATAATAGTAACTTTCAATCTAGGTGTGGGATCTTCTGTTATCGGACGATAATGGTCCCTGTTATTTAGTTGGCGACGTATTTCCGTACTGAATTTATCCTTATCAAGTATCACTATGCCACCACCTTTATCAGCTGGCTTAATGATGATGTTATCATTAGATGACAAGGAGAGGATGGCATTGTTCTCTTCCTTAGAACAATTAGATTTAAATGACACTTTAGTATTATTAAGTGAATCAATTTCACGAAGAACTACATCCTCAAAAATCTGTACTTCACGTGGCATATGAGTAGTATCGGGGCAAAATGTAGATTTATTATGCAGCCCAGTGACATTAACTTCATTGGAAGTCATCTCCCTAGTAGTGTGTTGAAAAAAGGCCTGTAACCTTACTTTACGTAAAAATCGTAATACTTTGGTTTTGGTATCAACCGGGTCTTGAAGTTTAGTAAGGACGAAAGAAAAACCTTTATTTAGTACTTCTAGCTCTGTAATGGAAAGAGTATAGTTAGACAAGTTATAAACCGGTAACGTGTCTAAACCATCATTCATCATCTTCTGTATGTTATTTTCCTGGTGCAGAATTCTCCTTCTTGGGAGTATAGATCTCTGTTCTGGTCTTGGTAATGTGATCTGCCTCGAGCACCTCCCCCTCTGCGTCCACCTCTGCCCAAAAAAGGTTGAATAGTAGGGCAAGAGGGGCCAGAGAAGTATCTGATAGATGTTCCGTCTCTGAATCAGAAGAAGTATCAGAGAAGGTAATAAATCGCCTATGTGAACTAGATTGAAACTGTCAATTCAGATTACTCGGGTTATTATATTTATAGAAATCTTCTTTCAAAAATGGATAGACTTCCTCAAGTTTGAAATTTTTAATGTCCCTTGCCACTTTAGATGTTTTTTGATTAACAGTGCGGATTTTAAACTCTGCAATGGTTTTATTTGCTTACTCTAAAAGTTGTTTTACGTCTTGTATTGTCTGCTCTTGTGAAAGTTCAAGTTCCAGCAATTCGATTTCTTTCAATTCTGTTTCGCTTATCCTTAGCGCAGTCTCAATAGAAAGAGCCAGCCAATCACGGGAACATTTCGTACCTACCCCACTAAATTGCAATAAGTATGGTTTATCTAACACAAAGATAACTGGAATATTCCTCACCTGCAATCCTGCAGGGATGGTATTATTTTTCAGATGTTCAAGCAATACTTGTGCATGCAATTGTGTTCTAATGTTTTTCTTCTTGAGCTGCTTTAAGCGTTCAATTTTATCAACATTAGTAGGGGTAGGAATTAGTTGGTCCCCACTTAGTAAGGAAGGATTTCCTAACAGTGTGTTAATTTGGGCCTCCGTATAGCTCACTATATAGGGTTCAGTCATCATAAAAAATACTAAGTATGAAAAAAACTAAGTGAAAATCACCATGTAAAAGGAACAGTAATAAGCACACCACCAGACCAGCCTGCACACACCTCACCACACAAGGGAAGCTCAGGCAAACATAAGGACCACACATACCACAGGCACTTACGCAAGCATCAGACACATGCAGACACACCAACATCCACTGCCTCCACTGTGTCCCCCTCCTCGTCGTCTCCCTCCTCCCCCCCAGTCTCGTCTACACACACACCTGCATGCACTACCTCTACAGCCACTATGTCCCTCACCAGCACACCCCGCTCACGTGCAGTCACCACCCCCACTACCATTCACATGTCCCCTGTGTCCTCTCCCAGTGTGTCTGTGACGCCCCCTCCCAAGATACACAAACGAAGGCACACACCCACCCAACAGCCATCCACCTCACAACAGCCTCCAGCGCATGCACCTGCACCCAAAGTCACCAAACATACACCTCCTACTACCACCACTTCTTCCTCCACTCCCAAACCCCCTCCAGCTACCTGTCCCAGTGTGTCCAAAAAACTTTTCCTGTCCAGCCTTGACCTTTTTCCCACACCTCCCCCACCCCGTCCATCTCATAGGTCCCGAACTAGCACCTCAGCCACAACATCTCCGGGACCAGTGGTGCTTGTTGTCACAGGTATGGAGTGCACCGGCCACCAGGACAGCCAGTGTGGCACGGAGCCACAGCACAGCCAGTCCCCCCGTGAAGCATCAGAAGTTGGCCAGTGCCTGGCGGGAGAGGGGGAAGACTCCATCCACCAAAGTCGCTCCCAGGGGTCCCGGTGGGAGTGTGGACCCGCTGGGCTATGAAGGACCGCCAACTCAACCACCGCTGAACAGGGCACCGCCAAATCAAGCACTGCTGAACAGGGCACCGCCAAATCAAGCACCGCTGAACAGGGAACCGCCAACTCAAGCACCGCTGAACAGGGCACCGCCAAATCAAGCACCGCTGAACAGGGCACCGCCAAATCAAGCACCGCTGAACAGGGCACAGCCAAATCAAGCACCACTAGCCCATGAGCGGCAGGGGCACTGACGCAACTTGGACCGTCACGGGGTGAGTGATGCACTCTGGGCACCAGTCCCCCTCCAGACCCAGTGGAGAGATCCATCCACTACCTCTGTCCTTCACAGGATGAAGCACTCTGGGCACCAGTCCCCCTCCAGAACCAGTGGAGAGATCCATCCACTACCTCTGTCCTTCACAGGATGAAGCACTCTGGGCACCAGTCCCCCTCCAGAACCAGTGGAGACTGTTATCAACTTGAGAGACTGTGGCTTTGCACTCCCCAGGATTGAACAGTGGGCAAACCACCCACTGGAGAGACTTGAGAGACTGTGGCTTTGCACTCCCCAGGATTGAACAGTGGGCAAACCACCCACTGTAGAGACTTGAGAGACTGTGGATTTGCACTCCCCAGGATTGAACAGTGGGCAAACCCCCCACTGTAGAGACTTGAGAGACTGTGGCTTTGCACTCCCCAGGAATGAACAGTGGGCAAACCACCCACTGTAGATACTTGAGAGACTGTGGCTTTGCACTCCCCAGGACTGAACAGTGGGCAAACCACCCACTGTAGAGACTTGAGAGTCTGTGGCTTTGCACTCCCCAGGATTGAACAGTGGGCATTGAGCCCCCTCGTGAATCTGGCGTCGTGCACTCATCCGGCTAAGGTGCCCCCCCTTCCCTTCCCCCTGAGGTCCCTATTGTATTTCTATCTGAAGCCCCTGCAGTGTTCTCTCTGTTTTTATCTGGTATCGACTGTGGGCATCACCCATGCATTTTGGGCCCAGTGGTCCACGGACTATAAATGGTGCAGTACCTGGACTTGTATTATTGGTGTATATATTTGTTTATAGTGTATATATATTTTATAGTACTGTATTTTAATAGATTACAATGGTTACAATCATTTCCTTTGGTCTTTGCATTCTTCCGGGGGGTTTGGAGGGTGTAACTGTAATGTATGGATTTGTATTAGTGTGTGTGTTGTAGTGGGTGAGGGGGGGTGGGGGTGTTGCGTGTGTGTGTCCCTGTATTTTGCCTCCCCCTCCCCTGTGTCAAAGGTGCAGTACTCACTGTGGTCTTCGCTGCCTGCGTTCGTGCTCCTGGTAGAGGAGCAGGAAGACTATCGCAGGTAGAATTTGGAGTTCCGGGTCCATGGTGTCCTTCTTCCTCGTGGAGTGTGTAGAGGTGAGTGTTTTCCCATCGAAATTCCTGTTTCCGCCGTGTTTTCATCCGCGGTGAATCCGCCCCGGAAAAGGTGGCGGATTGGCCTGTCATAATAGTTTAAGCGGTACATTGTCTTCCGCCTGCCTGTTGGCGGTGACCACCGCGCTGTTTGTTTGTACCGCCATGGCGGTCGGAGTGTTAAAGTGGCTGTCTTTGTTGGCGGTTTCCGCCACGGTCGTAATTGCAAATTTTTTACCGCCGGCCTGTTGGCGGTCTTACCGCCGCTTTAACACCGTCCGCCAGGGTTGTAATGAGGGCCATAATGTCTACCTCCTCTCATTTAGGAATTACAGCTTATGAAATATAGTAAGGAATCCCAAATGTTATCCTATGGGATCTGTAGTTTTTCTCCACCTAGTCTATAGCGCAGACTGAATTGGGATTAAAAGGTTGGATGTGTACTTTTACATGTCCTGGTCATTAAAAACCTCTAAGTTAATTTTCACTACTGTGAGGCCTACCTCTCCCATAAGATAACGTTGGGTTACTTTATTACATTTAATAACGGCTAACATTTGATTATGATCCAAGGTAACTTTAGGTGGGTGGCTGACTGACATGGGACTTCCTTCCCCCAGCATTCACCAGTGTTTGCATGTAGGAGGGGCTGCCACATTAGAGTTTAAAAAAACTCCCCTTCACCAGCAGCTCAGGACCCACAGCTACTTTGTGTGGCAGGCTGAGGTATGACTTCATCTCCCAGCATTCACCAGAGTTTTCAAGGAAGACGGGCTGCAACTTTAACGCTTAGAAGTGGTCGCTTCTAGCACAGGACCTGCAGTACCTTTGTTTGGCTGGTTGGGGTGGAAATTGGTCCCGCAGCATTCACCAGTGTTTCCAAGGTGGAGGAGCAGCCACACTAGCACTTAAAAGAGGTCCGCTTCATCCGCGGCGCAGGAATCACAGCAACTATGTGCAGCTGGCTTGGGTTGGACTTTGTCCTTCAGCATTCTCCAGTGTTTGCATGGAGGCGGAGCTGCCATATTAGAGCTTAAAAACGCTCCACTTCACCCACCACACTGGACCCACAGTAACTTTGTGTGGTTGGCTGGGGTGGGACTTCGTCCCCCGGCATTCACCAATGTTTGTAAGGAGGAAGGGCTGCCACATAAGCACTTAAAACTGCTCAGCTTCACACACAGCGCGGTATGCACCCGGTCGCATGCCTGGACAAAGACTGGGACAAGAGTGGGCTCTTCTGCACCCGCGAAGTCTGGAGGAGGATGGGCCACCCCCCTTGGCTGGTGCTTTAAAAATCCCTGAGGTACTATAGTATTTTGTTTGTTTGATTATATTCTTTGCTGCAATGAGGAGGCGCAAAACTCCTGTGCCATCCAAGCCTAGTTGCCTTCCCTGGACAGATATATCAAACATGCTATGGGTGCTTTAAACAAGGAAATAGAGCATGCAGAGCGCCGTCTTCCTGACACCTTGGCTGCTGGAACGGTGTCTGTGTCCATCTCTTCAGGGGAGACCAGCTCTGAGGTTTTGTGTAAAAACAGCTCAGGAGCCTGCTCACAGGTCAGTTTTGGTGCCAATTATCTGCTACTGCTGTTTCTCCTGTTGACCCTGGGCCGAATCACGACACAACGTTCAACTGACCTCATAATAATGCTCCTCCTAGCTAAGTGGAAAAGACGCCACAGGCTAAAGAAATCTCACCCCTATGCAGACTCTCAATCCAATAACATTGTGGACCATACTCAGTCCAGCACCATGAATCTATAAGAACTTCTTGGACAGTGTGAGGGGTGTGACTGGAAGTTTGCTTGCACCTATGTGTACTAGATTAGAGGTAATTGAAGAACTCTTATTTAGTTTTAAGGCAAGGTGTGCTATTCCTCCTGTTAATTCATTTGTCAAGACTGCTCAAATATAGGTGCCTGGGGTGTTGAAAGTACACCTGTGCTGCCCCTTTGTGATTACAATGTACTTCTAGCTGCCATTGGGACAGACAGATGGATGGCCCTTGTTCTGTTCTGCATTGTTACCTTTCGAAGCACTGTCCACCATGTTATCCCTGGACTTTGGATGGAGGGCGGCCCTCACATACTGGGGGGTACCTTAAGCTTAGGCAGGACCTCTGACCCTGTGATGGCTTTGCAGCACCTTCCACCTCAGACAGTCGCAGTTAACAACACAGTCTACCAACGCCCCAGTTCCCTTGGCAGTTCCTACACAAAGCTTGACTCAGGTTATGAGGAATACAAGGGCACATAGTAGAGAGGATGGGTATTCATTATGTTGTAATAATGGTTAACATCCCTCCCCTGCCCCGGAGCTCATTGGAGTCACCAGTCCAGTTAAGTAATAAAGTCCTTCATTGGTTGCAGTCCAAGTCTATTTTCCCGATCTCCAAAGCTGATCAAATTCCATTGACATGCAGGGTGGGCTGGATCAGCCCACCTAAAAAATCTTTTGCAGGGGGATTGTGTCATTATTATTTTCAGGTACCCTAGGTTTGCAGGGGAGATTTTGCATAAGTCCTCATCTGATTGTTACAATTTTGGTAAAGCTTTGCTTTTTTCCCTGTGGTTTTGTCTATTTTCACCTGTTTGTAGCACCTGTTAGTTCTGACCTCCAACCCTTTCACCATTCTTCTATTGGTAACCATTCCTTTTCTCTCTTTCCTTCAAATAGGTTCAATGCCTTGAATGATTCACATGCTGTAGATTGACTCCACAACTCTGTGGATATTCACCATCCACCCTGTTTGGGTGTCCCCATAGCTCTTTTTAACAAACCCCTGTTTTACCAAAGTATTTTTTGCTAACTCCAATGTTTTTTGTTTCTCGTACTCCTTTTCCACTTGACAAGAGGGTACAGCTAAGGCGTTTTAGTCTACTTGTTCGAGCGGTGCCCCCAGCTCAGTCTGACTACAATAGGTCTTGTTGTCTTGTTTCATGGAATATATTTGGGCTCCAGAAAAAGTAACAGCCCCAGACTGGCTTCATATCATCTCCACCTCACACATAATTTGTCTTCAGGAAACTTGGCAGGTAGATCCCTTGCAAGTGGATGGTTTTTCCCACCTATTGACTGCAGCAATACCGTGACCGTCAGGCTGTGCTAAAGATGGTTTACAGACTTTGACTTCAAATTTGTTGCCCATTATTATTAGATCTGTTACTGTTTCTCCTTACTGTTAATTTGTGCTGCTTTCTTTCAAGGACGTGGTGGGAACTGACCTTGAGTTAATCAATCTTTATAATAATGTGTTTGATACCACTTGCTGCAATGTTGTTGGCGCCCTTGAAACGGACTTAGATACGTTTATGCTTTCAATCGACCCCACACTTCCAAGTGTATGGGCCGGTGGTTTCATTATCCAAATATGTACTCTACCAGCGAGACATGTGTGTGGCATCACTGACTGGGCAGGAAAGGGTGTTCCACGATTCATACATAGAGTGCATGGAAAGGCCGTAAACACTTTGATTTATAAAGCCAATCCTTTGTTGTCGGAGGGTTGTAATACTTCATGCAATTTACAGACCCATAGGTTTCTTGATAGAGGTGCATGTACTACAGTTGGTATTTCTTAATTTGCTCTACTGTTAGTCATCTTGTCTATAATTTTGAGGTAAAACAATCTGCAGTAGGTGATCATAACCTAAGTGTTCTAACAGTGACTCTCAATGCCAATTGCCCCACAATCCTGAACCATGTAGCAAATATTGCTCCTGTTAGGCAGAAAGGTTTCTGTATTATATGGTCTGGGGCTGACAGTATGTATGTATTGCATAGGCTGTTATTCACAAACAAAACTGAGTTTAATCTTTGCCTGGGCCCTGACGTGGATAATATTGGTTTGGTCTACGCTTTTTGGGTCAATTACTAGGGCTTTTGATATGCTTTTAATGCATTGGGTCATTACGAATCTGGCGGGGGTGATAAAGTGGTGGTAATACCGCCAACAGGCTGGCGGTAAGTACCGACAAATTATGACCATGGTGGTGATAACTCCCATAGACAGCCAATGTACCACACCAACCGCCATGGCGGGAACAACAGCCACTACGGCGTAAGCCACCAACAGCCAGGCAGAAGACAAAGTACCGCCCACCAATTTATGACACAGCACACCGCCACCTTCTCCGGGGCCATACCAACGCCAACAAAAGCCTGGCGGGAAACAGAGCTTAGAAGTGAAAGGACTCACCATTGGAGACACAGGGAAGATCCACGCTGCCATGGCGCTACTACGGCGTAAGCCACCAACAGCCAGGCAGAAGACAAAGTACAGCCCACAAATTTATGACACAGCACACCACCACCTTCTCCGGGGCCATACCAACGCCAACAAAAGCCTGGCGGGAAACAGAGCTTAGAAGTGAAAGGACTCACCATTGGAGACACAGGGAAGATCCACGCTGCCATGGAACCCCAACTGCAAGTTTTCCAGATGATCTGCGTTATGCTCCACCTGGAACGCCAATGCTGACGAAGACGACGATGGTGAGTACAGCTGCCTAGCATACAAGGGAGGGAGGGAGGAAAACGAGAGTGACACACACAAGCACAACACACACCCAACACACACACACACCATACACACAACCAGCTGCACTCGTAAACCAATCTCACAAGACACACAGCAGAATAATACACGGACGATAATGCTGGAGTAACGACAATGTATTAGCACAGCAAAATCCACCCCACAAACCAAAGATATACAAATGTCCATAAAGGGCCAATGCCTAGTCTAAAGTCATGAGGGCACACAAGGTCACAGGGCACATTTCAAGGCCCAACATGTTCCCTGACACAGCTGGAAAGAACACTGCAGGGGCATCATTTTGCAAGTGGAAAGGCACCCCAGGGGGCGTGGGGCACCTCAGCCGAATACTGGAACGTTCCCACTGGTTCTGGAGGGGGCAACATGGCCATTGCTTTGGCCTGGGGAGTGCAAGGCCACAGTCTCTCAAGTGGGTGACTTGTCCACTGGTTCTGGAGGAGGTAACATGCACATTGCTTTGTCCTGGGGAGTGCAAGGCCACAGTCTCTCAAGTAGGTGACTTGCCCACTGGTTCTGGAGGGGGCAACATGCACATTGCTTTGTCCTGGGGAGTGCAAGGCCACAGTCTCTCAAGTGAGTGACTTGCCCAATGGTTCTGGAGGGGGGCAACATGCCCATTGCTTTGTCCTGGGGAGTGCAAGGCCACAGTCTCTCAAGTGGGTGACTCGCCCACTGGTTCTGGAGGGGGCAACATGCCAATTGCTTTGTCCTAGGGAGTGAAAGGCCACAGTCTCTCAAGTGGGTGACTCCCCTATTGGTTCTGGAGGGGGCAGCCTGCACAGTAGCCCTTGGAGGGTGGCCTACATAGCGCCCGCCACTGGTGATGACTGCACTGTGGTGGTGGTTGGAGGAGTCTCCTGGGAAGCCCCTGCACTCACTGATGCCTGCATTGTGATGGTGATCGGAGGAGTTTCCTTGGCAGCCCCTGCACTCACTGATTGCTGCATTGTGGTGGTGGTTGGAGGAGGCTCCTGGTCAGCCCTTGCACTCACTGATGGCTGCACATCCACAGCTGGCGGTGGGGGCCCCTTGACAACTGGTGGTGGTGGCAGTGTTAGCCTGACAGCTTCCGCTGGCGTAGAGTGCCTCATCTCTTTCTGTCAATGGGTCAGGGATCCCTTACCCTTCCTGGCAGGAGTGTATGGACTCTTCCCCTCTATGCCTGGTGGTGCAGGCTCCTTCCCCTTCTTCACAGCTGGTGCAGGCTCCTTCCCCTTCTTCACAGCTGGTGCAGGCTACTTCCTCTTCTTCACAGCTGGTGCAGTCCCCTTCCCCTTCTTCACAACTGGTGCAGGCCCCTTACCCTTCTTCACACCTGGCGGTGTGGCTCCTTCCCCTTCAGTGTTGTAGGTCTGGAATCCTTACCACCACGAATAGGTGGTGCTACCAATGTCCCGGTGGACTGTTTGGCTGAGGTGCTAGGCTGTGTCCTTGGCACCCTAGCCCACACGTGCAGGACAGGGGGGGTAGGGAAGAGGTCAATTTGGGAAAGGAAAAGCTTTTTAGGGACGGTGGGGCGGGATGAGGGAGGAGTAATGGGAGTGGAGGATGAGGGAGTGTTTTTTGGAGGTGTATGTCTGCTGGATTTGGGTGCAGGTGCATGGGCTGTATGCTAATGTGAGGTGGATGGCTGTTGGGTGTCTGAGTGCTTGCGTTTGTGTCCTTTAGTAGGGGGGCAGACACAGTGGGAGAGGGCACAGGGACACATGCATGGATGTTGTGGAGGTGTCTGCCAGTGAGGTGAGTGTTCTGTTTGGTGTGGTGATGCTGATCATGGATGTAGATGTAGTGCATGCAGGTGTGAGTGTGGACGTGACTGGGAGGGAGGTGAAGGATGAGGAAGAGGGGGGAGACAGTGGAGGCTGTGGATGTTGTCGTGTGTCCAATTGTATCGTGTTTGCGTGAGTGCCTGTGGGATGAAGTGTGGTGCTTGTGTTTGCCTGTGCCACTCTTGGGTGTTTCCTTGGGTGCATGTTCGTCTGTATGTGTGCTTGGGATGGGTTGGGTTGAGGAGAATGGGACTGGGAAGTGGAAGTTGGAGGAGGGGGGCGGTAGAAACAGGGACAATGGCTTCAATCAGAGAGGAGGCCAGAGCCTGAATCAATCTCTGTTGGGCCACCAATCCACCATGAATGCCCCCCCAGGAATGCATTGCATTGCTGCAAGTGGGATGCCAGCCCTTGGATGACATTCACAATGGTTGACTGCCCTACAGAGATGGATCTCAGGGGGTCAATAGCCTCCTCACTCAGCGCAGCAGGGCTCACTGGGGCAGGGCCTCAGGTACCTGGGGAGAAGAAGATGCCCACCCTCCTGGGTGACCGGGCACGGGCAACTCGCTGGGGGGCTACTGGGACAGCAGTGCCGGTATGGGGGTGGCGGCTGTACCTGCAGCTGGGGTAGTCACAGAGGTGTCCTCTACCACCAGGGAGCTCCCATTGGAGGAGGTATCAGAGTCTGTGTTGTCCCCTCTAGTCTCTACCGTGGTGCTTCCCTTGCCCTCCGACCCACTGGTTCCCTCGGCGTCGGTGGACTCTGCCTCCAGGGTCATGTGGGATGCAGCTCCCTCTGTTGCCGGTGCCCCTGCTCCTCCACCAGATGATGCTAATGCACACAAGGACAGGATGACAAAAGAAGAAGGGGGAGAGAGAGACAAAGGATACACTGGGTCAATGACTGCACCACACCACCGTTGGCGTACACAGCACTCTCACACAGAGGGAACAGGCCTACACACTATGCATTGCACTACCAGTGAAATGACTAGTCACCAAGACATGAGGAGGAGCACACACCGCCAACAGCATCATACCTGGGACCCACGCAGCCCTGCCTAGCAGTGACTACTAACAAGCTAGGTTTCCTGTATTTGCCATGCAACCATCACCCTTCAGAGGACCCATGCGCAATGGCTGGCCTGGCCTTAGGGGTGCCCACGGACGCACAACCACTACCGGGATACCACCCCACTAGCCATAAGTTGTAATGATACCCACTGTACTCACCCCCTTGTGGCTGCTGTGATTCCCTCAAGCGCCCATCCAGCTCAGGGTAGACAACCGCCAGTATGGGGCCATCAGGGGGTCAGGGTCCGACAGGCACCCCTTCCTCGTTGGGAGGCCTTAACCAGCTGGGCCTCTGCGGTCTTCTGTGCCCATCGTCTCAGGTCCTCCCACTGTTTCCGATTATGGGTGCTCCGTCTGCCATAGACCTCCAGGGTCCTCACCTCCTTGGCGATGGCACACCATATTCCCTTCTTTTGATGGGCGCTGACCTGCAGCAGCAATGAAGACAGGAAAACACCATTAAACTAACAGTCCAGGCTGTCACACACATGGCTCACCATGCCAGTTTTCATCACCATTGGCACACACATTGCCCAGCGCACGACAGGTACACCACCAACAGATAATACCCCCTTTACACAATGCCTTCAAACACACCCCATGCATCCATGCCACATGCATCGTGCCCACAGTGTGCTCACCTGTTGGTCTGGAGGCCCATACAGCAGTCCGTCCTGGGGTAGGACCCCATCCACCAGTCAGCCCAACTGCTCTGAGGTGAAGACTGGGGCCCTTTCCCCGGTCACATGGTCCATGGTCGGTTCCAGACACAGGTCACAGCAGCACATGCAGTGTAGGTCTTCTCCTGTGGAAGGTCAGGAAACAAGTGACGAACGATTAACAAAAGGGTGGTCACATCCCCGGCGGTGCACACCGTCACCACCGGCGTACATCCCCCATTGGCCACTGTACCCCATAGGGGCCAATATTATCCAATGAGTAATTTCACGGCGTTTCATGACCGCCTGCCGCTGCGACTCCCAGCGTCCGTGGAATAACTTCACTTCCACCTGTCCCTCCACACAGGACAGGTGGTTGCCATTTCAGGGGGAGTGAACAGGCCTATCAATAATTTCTGCGTCACTGGATAAATCAAATCAAATCAAATCATTAACATTTATAAAGCGCGCTACTCACCCGTGCGGGTCTCAAGGCGCTAGGGGAAAAAGGGGGGGGTTACTGCTGCTCGAAAAGCCAGGTTTTAGGAGTCTCCGGAATGCTGAGTGGTCCTGGGTGGTCCTGAGGTTGGTGGGGAGGGAGTTCCAGGTCTTGGCTGCCAGAAAGGAGAAAGACCTCCCACCCGCCGTGGAGCGGCGGATGCGAGGGACGGCAGCGAGCGCGAGGCCAGAGGAACGAAGGAGGCGGGTGGGGACGTAGAAGCTGAGGCGTCGGTTGAGGTATTCCAGTCCCTTGTTGTGGAGGGCTTTGTGTGCGTGGGTGAGAAGTCGAAAGGTGATTCTTTTGCTGACTGGGAGCCAATGCAGGTGTCTCAGGTGTGCGGAGATGTGGCTGTTGCGGGGTACGTCGAGGATGAGGCGGGCCGAGGCGTTTTGAATGCGTTGCAGGCGTTTTTGGAGTTTGGCTGTGGTCCCAGCGTAGAGGCTGTTGCCGTAGTCCAGGCGGCTCGTGACGAGGGCGTGGGTCACGGTTTTTCTAGTGTCGGCGGGGATCCAGCGGAAGATCTTGCGGAGCATGCGGAGGGTGAGGAAGCAGGCGGAGGACATGGCGTTGACTTGCTTGGTCATGGTGAGAAGAGGGTCCAAGATGAAGCCTAGGTTGCGGGCGTGGTCTGCGGGGGTCGGTGTGGTGCCGAGGGCCGTGGGCCACCAGGAGTCGTCCCAAGCAGATGGGGTGTTGCCATACTTTGAAAATTACACTGTCCAAATACTTGATTGCACGATGTGGGCTACTGTTGTATAGTTTTTCAAATTGTGACAGCCTACTCACTCTTGTGCCCCTTAGATACCTACTGCTGCGAATGAATGGGAGATGAAGACATACCTCTGTGTACAGACCCATGGTGGACTTAGCTACACTGGAGGACATAATACTCATTTATAGACTGGACAGGGCCACAATCACAGAGCTGTGTGCCCAGTTGAAGCCTGACCTGATCTCAGCTATCCATCATCTGACTGGGATCCCCCCTCTTATGCTCTATCAGTGCTCCATTTCCTGGCAACAGGTTCTTTCCAAGTGACAGTGGGCTTGGCAGCAGGAAGGTCACAGCCAATGTTCTCAATCGTGCTGGCAGGAGTCTTGTCTGTCAAGACAAGCAGCGGGCGGTCACCACCAACAGACAGGCGGAAGACAATGTACCGCCCACAGTATCACAACCCGCCAATCCGCCACCTTTTCCGGGGCAGATTCACCGTGGATAAAAACACGGCGGAAACAGCTTTTACAATGGGAAAACACTCACCTCAACACACTCCACGAGGAAGGAGGACACCATGGAGCCAGAATTACAAATACTCCCTGCCCTTGTCTTCCTGCTCATCTACGAACACCAGCAATGGCGGCGCCGAAGACAACAGTGAGTACTGCACCTACGACATAGGGGACGGGGGAGGCAAAAGTCAGGGACACACACACACAACACCCCCACCCCCACCCTCGCACATTACAACACACACACCAATGCATTTCCAAACATCACAGTAACAACCCACAACCCCCCCGGAAGAATGCAAAGACAAAAGGAAATCAGTTCAAACATTGTAATGTATCAAAATACAGTTCCAAATATATACAGATATATATACACATTCAAAATTATATACATTACGAGAAGTAGTGCAGGTATGCACATATCAATGTCCGTGCACCACTGGTCCAAAAATGCATAGGCGAGGCCCACACTAGATACCTGTCCATCAACGGAGAGAACACTGCAGGGGCATCAGATAGAAATACAACAGGCACCTCAGGGGGAAGGGATGGGGGGGACACCTCAGCCGGATTACAGCACCACGCCAGATCCACAACGGGGCTCCATGCCCATTGATGTATCCTGGGGAGTGCAAAGCCACAGTCTCTCAAGTCTCTACAGTGGGTGGTTTGCCCACTGTACCATCCTGGGGAGTGCAAAGCCACAGTCTCTCAAGTCTCTACAGTGGGTGGTTTGCCCACTGTACCATCCTGGGGAGTGCAAAGCGTCAGTCTCTCAAGTCTCTACAGTGGGTGGTTTGCCCACTGTACCATCCTGGGGAGTGCAAATCCACAGTCTCTCAAGTCTCTACAGTGGATGGGTTGCCCACTGTACCATCCTGGGGAGTGAAAAGCCACAGTCTCCAAGAAGTCTCTACAGTGGGTGGTTTGCCCAGTGTACCATCCTGGGGAGTGCAAAGCCACAGTCTCACAAGTGGATAAAAGTCTCCACTGGTTCTGGAGGGGGACTGGTGCCCAGAGTGCTTCATCCTGTTAAGGACAGACGGAGTGGATGCATGTCTCCACTGGTTCTGGAGGGGGACTGGTGCCCAGAGTGCTTCATCCTGTTAAGGACAGACGGAGTGGATGCATGTCTCCACTGGTTCTGGAGGGGGAATGGTGCCCAGACTGCATCAGGCTCCCTGTGACGGTTCCTGTTCCGTCACTGTCCCAGCTGCACATGGGATAACGATGCTTGATGTGGCGGTGTTTTCCTTGTTCAGCTGTGCTTTGCCATGGCGGTCTCTGACCTGTTCAGCGGTGCTTTGCCCTGTTCAGCGGTGCTTTGCCATGGCGGTCTCTGACCTGTTCAGCGGTGCTTTGCCATGGCGGTCTCTGACCAGTGCATTGGTGTGTGGCATGACGGTCGCTCATTGCCCAGCGGGGCTGTGGCTGCCAGGGCCCTCCTGGGCACTGACTCTGGCGGTGGTCTCCTGACCAGTGACGATACTGCTGCCCTCCTGGGCACTTACTCCGGCGGTGGTCTCCTGACCAGTGACAATACTGCTGCCCTCCTGGGCACTGACTCCGGCGGTGGTCTCCTGACCAGTGACGATGGTGCTGGCGGTGGCGTCCCGGCCGCCGGGGAGGATGGCGCCCTTCTCTGCTGTGCTGCTCTTACCAGACTGTGCAGATTTCTTCTGGCCCCTCACCACCTTTGGAGGAGTCACAGCTGACTCTGCAATCCCCCTGGGACCCTTGTGAGCAGTTTTGCCGCCAGGAGTCTTCACCCTGTCCCGTCGGCCACTTTCCAACTTGAGGTGCTTTACAGGGGGTGGATTGGCAGTGCTTTGGCTCCGTGTCACACTGGCTGTCCTGGTGGCCGGTGCACTCCACACACCTTGAACACGCACCACAGGTCCTGGAGTTTTTTTGGCTGAGGTGCTACTACGGGACTTATGAATTGGAGGGGGGGTGGGGGCAAAGAGGTCAACGTTGCTGAGGAAGAGTTGCTGACGAAGAATGGGATGGGTAGCTGGAGGGTGTCTGGGAGTGGAGGAAGAGGAGGTGGTTGTAGCAGGTGTAACTTTAGGTGTTTTGGGTGCAGGTGCAGGTACTGGAGGCTGTTGTGAGGTGGATGGATGTTGGGTGTGTGGGTGCCCGCGTTTGTGTACTTTGGGAGGGGGCGTCACAGACACACTGGGAGTGGACACAGGGGACATGTAAATGGTAGTGGGTGTGGTGAGTGCAGGTGAGCGGGGTGTGGTGCTGGGTGTTCTGGTGCGAGTCCTAGTGCCTGTAGATGTAGTGCATGCAGGTGAGAGTGTAGACGACACTGGGAGGGAGGAGGGAGATGACGAGGAGGGGGACACAGTGGAGGCAGTGGATGTTGCTGTGTCTGTATGTGGGTGATGTTTGCGTGAGTGCCTGTGGGTTGTGTGGTGCCTATGTTTGCCTGAGCTACTTGTGTGTGTTGAGGTGTATGCATGCTTGTTTGATGGTGTGCTTGGGATAGGCTGGGGTACAGGGGATTGGGTCTGGGTGGAGGAAGTTGGAGGGGGGAGGCTAGACACAGGGACAATGGCTGCCATCAGTGCTGAGGCCAGAGATTGCAGGGTTCGATGATGGGCAGCCTGACCAGAATGAAGGCCCTCCAGGAATGCATTAGTGTGTTGCAACTCCCTTTCTACACCCTGGATGGCATTCACAATGGTAGACTGCCCAACAGTGAGTGACCTGAGGAGGTCAATGGCCTCCTCACTGAGGGCAGCAGGGGTGACAGGAGCAGGGGCTGAGGTGCCTGGGGCGAAGGTGATGCCCACCCTCCTGGGTGAGCGGGCACGGGGCGAACGCTGAGGGGCTGCTGGGAGGTGGCGGCTGTACCTGTAGAAGTGGGGGGCACAGATGATGCCGCCACCACAAGGGAGCTCCCATCGGCGGACGAGTCTGTGTCGCTGGTTGGTGATCCGGTGACCGACGTGAAGCTCCCTTCGCCCTCCGTCCCGCTGGTGTATTCTGAGTCCGTGGTGTGGCCCTCCATGGCCATGTGGGATGCAGCTCCCTCGTGCTCCGGTGCCACTGTACCTCCCCCTGATGATGCTGATGCACAAAAGAACAGGGAGAGCAGAAAAAGGGGGGGGGGCGACAGAAGAAAGACAGGTTGAGTGCATGGCTTACCGCTACCGTTGGCGGACAATACAGACACAGCAGCCCCCTGCAGTACGCCGTGCTGTTGGCCACTCCAGATGCAATTCCTGGGATCTGGCCGACATGGCTATGGTGGACATCTGCACACATGGATGCCACAGGGGCATGTATACCTGTACTTGGCCCTCTACTGAGGTGGGGCAGAGTGGCACATGGCGTGCATTACGGAGGGGCCTAGCCTACGTAAGTCGCCCTGGCCTAGGGAAACCCACATCCCTCCTCCCCCACCCAGACCCCTCCACTGCACGCAAAGTCCCCAGAATGAGAGTGTACTCACCCCCTTGTGTCTGCTGTGATGCCCTCAAGCGCCCATCCAACTCCGGGTAGGCCACCGCCAGCTGAGCCTCCGCCGTCTTCTTGCTGCAGCGGCGAATGTCCTCCAATCTCTTACAGCAGTGGGTGCCCCGTCTCTGGTGGGCCCACAGGGTCCGGACATCCTTGGCAATGACATGCCAAATGTCCTTCTTCTGCTGGGTGCTGACCTACATGACTTGCACAGGGGAAGAAGAAAAGTCATTACCAACCGCCCCGTCGATGTGAGTGGCCCCCATCCCTACCCTTGCCATGTGGCACATGCATTCACACTCCTTCATGGTCGCAGAACTCTGCCCCCTTTCTTTTTACAACCAGCCCTCTCTACCCAGGCATAGCCCATGCAACGTGCTCCCTTGGTACTTACCTGTTGGTCTGGAGGACCGTAGAGTAGCGTGTACTGGGGGAGGACCCCGTCCACGAGCTTCTCCAACTCCTGAGCAGTGAAGGCAGGGGCCCTTTCCCCAGATGCAGCAGCCATTGTCTCTTCCAGACCGAGGTCACAGCAGCACTTGCAGTGTAGGTCCTCTCCTGTCGAAGATCAGGTATCGAGTGATTGAACAGATAGAAAATGGCGGTCACGTCCGCGGCGGTGATGTCCGCAGCGGTGCGTATCATCACTGCCGGCGCACTTCATCATTGGCTCCTGGGACCCATAGGGTCCAATGTTAACCAATGCAGCATTGCGCCGCAGTCTACGATCGCCTACCGCGATGGGGTACAACGCCAGCGCAGATACCTCACATCCCATTGTCCCAGTTTAGAGGTCAGGCAGCCACCATTTCAGGGGCCCACATGGCTTCATTTACTATTGCATCACACATACCTAGGCCTACACTCAACACACATACAGGAAGAGTTTTGTGTTTGATGTCGTGTTCTGTGTATCTGTGGGTACATACCTGGAAATTTGTTGACTCTGTGGTCGCTGTTGTCCTTCCTAGGCACCGTCAGCTTGGACATTTGAGAAGATGGCTGAATCCTCCGGTGTACCGAACGCTGGTGGACCTGTTGACAATGTAGGAGCGACATTTAATCATCACCTACAGGTTTGACCGTGCCACTATCCAGGAACTATGTACCTAGTTGGAGCCAGACCTGATGTCACCAATACGCCATCCCACTGGAATCCCCCCTGACGTGCAGGTGCTGTCAGTGCTCCATTTCCTTGCAAGTGGGTCTTTTCAGACAACAGTGGCCATGGCAGGGATGTCCCAGCCTATGTTTTTCAACGTGTTGTCCAGAGTGTTGTCTGCCCTGCTGAAACACGTAAGGAGCTACATCGTTTTCCCTCAGGTGGAGGATTTGGCTACAGTTAAAAGTGACTTCTATGCCCTTGGACATATCCCCAACATCATAGGTGCGATTGATGGGACCCATGTAGCTCTGGTCCCCCCCCACAGGAGTCAACAGGAGTACAGGAACCAGAAGAGTTATCATTCGATGAATGTACAGATGGTATGTTTGGCAGACCAGTACATCTCCCAGGTAAATGCTATGTTCCCTGGCTCTGTGCATGACGCCTACATCCTGCGGAATATCAGTATCCCATATGTGATGGGTCAACTCCAGAGGCACCGTGTGTGGCTATTAGGGGACTCTGGTTACCCCAACCTGTCCTGGCTATTGACCCCAGTGAGGAATCCCAGGATCAGGGCAGGGGAACGCTACAATGAGGCCCATGGGCGGACTAGGAGGGTGATCGAACACACCTTCGGCCTCCTGAAGGCCAGGTTCAGGTGCCTCCATATGACATGTGGTTCCCTATTCTACTCACCGAAGAAGGTGTGCCAGATCATCATCGCCTGCTCGATGCTTCACAATCTTGCTTTGCGACGCCAGGTGCCTTTTCTGTAGGAGGATGGTCCAGATGGCGGTGTTGTAGCAGCTGTGGAGCCTGTGGAGCCTGTGGACAGTGATGAGGAGGAAGCTGAGGAAGAAGACATAGACAACAGGGAGTCAGTCATACAGCAATATTTCCAGTGACACACAGGTGAGAACATTTCTTTTTTACCATTACATTCACTTTCACACTTCGACCTCTATCATGTCTGTCATTCCATAGCACTATTTGGTCACTGAGTTGTACCTTTCCATTACGGTTTCACAGGTGTGGTTACCAACGTGTGTCATCTGCTTGCATCCTTCAAGGACTTGTGATGTGTGACATAGGTATGTTGGCTTTACAATTGAAAAAGGCATTTTGACACTGTCATTGATAATACAAATTTACCAAATCACAGACTGACTCCAGATTGTTTTGTGGTTCAAGGGTGTTTATTTAAGTGCTCAAAAATGGAGGGGGGTTGTAAAATGGTGATCGGGGACGGTGGAGGAATGTCCATGGCAGAGTCCATCTATTGGTCACACAGGTGCACTGCCAATATGGACATAGGAAGTGGAGCTGGGGCAGTTAAAGTATGGACAGGGTAACAAAGTGGGACAGTGGGAGGACAATCAGGGTGGTCTCATTTCCTGGCGGGGGTCTTGCCATCTTGCTCTGTCCTGTTCCTGGATCTCAGGGACCGCTTGCGTGGTGGTTGTCCATCTGCAGTGGGTGGGGTGCTGGTGTGGTGGTCCTGTGGCGGGGCGTCGTGTCCACTAGCGCCGGAGGAGGTGGTGGGCAGTTCATCGTCCATGCTAGTGTCAGGGGCCCCTTGGAGTGCCACGGTGTCCCTCATGGTCTTTTGTATGTCCTTAAGCACCCCTACGATGGTGCCCCGGGCGGAGCTGATGGTTCTGAGCTCCTCCCTGAACCCCAAATACTGGTCCTCCTGCAGGCGCTGGGTCTTCTGAAACTTGGCCAGGACCGTCACCATCGTCTCCTGGGAGTGGTGGTATGCACCCATGATGGAGGAGAGGGCCTCGTGGAGAGTGGGTTCCCTTGGCCTGTCCGCCCCCTGTCGCACAGCAGCCCTCCTAGTTCACCTGTGTTCCTGTGCCTCCGTCCCCTGGACCGTGTGCCCACTACCACTGCACCCGGGTCCCTGTTGTTGTTGGGGTGGTGGGTTATCCTGGGTTCCCTGTAGTGGTGGACACACCGCTGATTGACGTGTCCTGGGTACGGAGGTATGGGGCCGCTGGGTGGGTGCTGTGCTGGTGTTACCAGAGGGTGTAAGGTCAGTGTTGGGCTGTGCCTGTGCAAGGGGAACCGACTGTCCCGAGGCCCACGATGGTCCGGGTTGGTCATCAGGATCCAGTAGGGCAGAGCTGCTGTCGTCACTGTGGGCCTCTTCTGTGGGTGGAGTGGAGATGTCTGGACCCTCCGGTGTGGTGACGTTCCTTAGTGGTCCTGCAGGGATATGAGAGCATGATTATTGCATGTGTGTGTGTAATGGTGTGCAATGGGTGGGTGTGCGTGTACCCCAGTGCAAGCATTCCTTTGTGTGGGTTTGTATGATGATGGTTAGGGGGTTGTTCTGGGTATGTGCAGTGAGCATGCTTTGGTGAGGGGTGACCATGCTTACTTGTGTCATGCAGGGCTTGGTGTTGGGATGAGTGGTTTGTGTTATTAGTACATTAGTGAGGATTTGGGGTGATAGGGGAGGGGGTGAGGGTGGGGGTGTGTGATAGCATGCAGGTAGGGTGGGGGATATGATAGTTAAGATTTGACTTACCAGTGTCCATTCTTCCACCGACTCCTCCGAGGCCCTCTGGATGCATGATGGTCAAGACTTGCTCCTCCCATGTTGTTAGTTGTGGGAGAGGAGGTGGGGGTCCGCCGCCAGTCCGCTGTACCGCGATGTTGTGCCTGGAGACCACAGATCGCACCCTTCCCCGTAGGTCGTTCCACCTCTTCCTGATGTCCCCCCGATTTCTTGGGTGCTGTCCCACTGCGTTGACCCTGTTGACGATTCTTTGCCATAGCTCCATCTTCCTGGCTATGGAGGTGTGCTGCACCTGTGAGCCAAATAGCTGTGGCTCTACCCGTAGGATTTCCTCCACCGTGACCCTGAGCTCCTCCTCGGAAAACCAGGGGTGTCTTTGGTGTGACATGGGGTGGTGTGGGTGATGTGTGGGGTGGTGTAAGTGTTGATGTGTTGATGTGTGTGGTGATGTGTAGTGGTGTGTGGTGTTTTGTGCGTGGAATGTTGTATGGGTGATAGTGTTGTGTGCCTCTGTGTGGTGGGGTTCTCTATTGCTGTGCTCTCTGTCTCTCTTGCCTTCGTTCGTGAATTCTGGTTGTAGGGGTTTGTGGGTGATGTGGGTGTGTGTTTTATATTGAATTGGGTGTGTGGGAGTGGTGTTTGTATGTGTGTCAGGTGTGTGTATTTGGAATTGTCCAATGTGGCAGTGTTTTGGAGATGTGTGTGTATTTTAAGCGCGGCGGTGTGTACCGCCAATGGAATACCACGGTTGAAAGACCGCCACGTGGATTCATGGGTCGTGATAGCATGGGCGGGTTTCTGTTGGCGTGACGGTGGAGGAATTTTTTCGCTAGTTTAACACTGACCTATGGTGTGGTGGAGTTGTGTGGGTGTCTGAATTTCGGCAGATTCCGAGATGTGTGTCATAATAGCTGGGGCGGAATTCCGCGCCTGCGGCGGTGTTTTGGCGGTCTTCTGCACGGCGGTAATCAGCTTTTTGCCACCAATGTTGTAATGACCCCCTAAGTCTTTAAGGAAGCAATATAACGATGAGCTAGTTTCTAGGAAAAAAGTACTTAGGAAAGAGGCTTGGTGGACTTTGGTCCAGATAGCTGAGACCAACAATGCTACCTTGTACTGGAACACGGTTAATGCCCAGCTTTTGAAAAATGATTCTACCCCTGAGTTAATATCACGTCTCTCTCCAAGCAGACATGCTTTTGAAATGATCTTCTCTGTTAGTAATGAACCAATGCATATCCACCCTGCCCTTGAGGAGGCAAGCGTGAATATCAACTAGTAGTAGCAGGCCCCTTAAGTTATTCTGGATGAGGTCCTCCAAGCCTTGAAAGGCTGTGATAGGGAAAACATTCCTGGGCCTGACGGGGTTGCGGTTGATGCCTTTTAAGACATGAGTGAGCTATGGGGTCCAACTCTGATTCAAGTGTTTAATCTGGTGGCAATGGGCACAGTACCTTCCATGTGGGCAAATTTCATAATTTCCATATTTATAAGAAGGGGGAGAGGTCTGGCCTGTAGTTTTATCGCCCAGACCAGAGCAATGGGCTATCAAGAACTCTATTTTGGCAGATTTCCAGTTTGGAAAATGCCACTTAATAATGATAACTTATGTTTTGGAGCAGAGAGGAAAATGTGTTTACACTCGAATGAATTGTAATTTAATTGTAAAGGCTGACAAACCTAAAAAGCCAAGTTAGAAAGGTGGCATTTTCCTGCCATAACTATTAGGTGTCTGCTGCCTGTTCATGGGTCATATGACTGGCTGTAGTTCACATTTGGACTTTGTTTATCACTAGAAGGACAGGGTGTGAGCAAGGCGCAGTCCCACTTGCAACGATTAGGCCGTGCCGTGCCTTAACACAAATGACTTGTCACCACTGCCAAATTCATACTGCCAGACCAGAGCCAAGGCAGGGGAGCATTTCAAAGAGAATTTCATTACAAGACTGAAGGCTATCATTATGCATAAACTTTTATTGGTGCCCCAACATGCAGTACTTTAAAGAAAAAACACAGATCATAAAGTAAAATATTTTATTCTGGAATCAGGCACAATATGGTAAGCCATTACAATAACCATCTTCCTCTTTTATTATTTGCTCCCTCATACAGATAAGTACTTGCTCTATACTTGCTTTATATCTTCTAGATCTATGCCTGGTTGTATTTACACAGTTTTATACATAGGTTATATAAACTGCTTATAAGTAGATTTTGAAGGAGCTATTCAAATTAATTTATGGAATAAACTCTAAGCTTTGTTCCAAGTGTTTGATTGTATTTCCTTCTACAGTATATATTTTATCTTACTGTATGTGGCTCCTTGCTAATGGGTTTGATTGATCCTGACATGGCGGGTAAGTAGAGTTTTTTCCACTGACACACATATCGAGTTATTTTTTCCTCACCCATTGCAACTTGTTTTTAAACAAATGCACTGTCTGGTGTTCACAGTGCGCCATTGTGATGGTTGATCCTTTCAAGTCCTCTGACTCCCATTCAGACTCCTGATAGCTGGTGCTCGTCTCTCGGCTGGGAGAAATAAAATTGCTGAGCTGTGCTCAGAACATGCCTCGACATGCCCTGCAGGCCCTGATCACGGCGCCAGCACTCAATTCAGCCCGCCTCGCATTGACTGCCTCACTTGGGGAAGTGCTCTCCTTTTGTGCATTGTCAGCCCAGCAGCAACAGTGATTCCTGGCATTGAGGAGGCACTCCTCATACATGACTATGGATACCGAAAGCAGACTGGTTTAACCAGTCACCATCTTTATTTGGGTGGATTCCCTCAAGCTTGTTGCTATAGCTACGCTGCTTTCGAAAAGTAAACACCAGTTGGAATAACCTCTAGGACGCCTGGCAAACAGCAGTATTTTTCTCCACCCCAATTTCCTTTGCCATCTGGAGTGCCAAACAAAGGAAGTTTACCATGTTTTGGTTTTAGGATTATTTGATGATTAGTAGGTTAAATTATACATTTTAGAGCTGATAATATTGCAGTTAGTATTTTAAGGTTAGTATATTTTTCAATAATATAAATTCAGTATTTTTAGATTTGGTATATTTTATCTGTCACTGTTGTAGGAATAATAATTTTAATAATTTAAAATTAAAATGTACTATTATTAGTCAGTATGACTGAGGAAAAAGATTTGCCTCAGCTGAAGGTAGGTGAGGGTGTGTTCAGGAAATATTTTGAGGAGGGTCTGAAGACCTCTATTAAGGAGGCAGTCGAGGCCGCTATATCTAAAAGAAAAAGGAACGCTCCGTCAGAGGAGTATTTCCCTATCTCTGAGGATGATAGACCCTCAAAGCCTCAGAAGGGTGGAAAGTTCCTAAGGAAAACAAGAGATCTGGAAAGACCCAAGAACACTGGGTCAAGGAGGAATGAAACCCTGTGTCCCATGTGTGGTAGCCTGAGCACTAGAAGAGACAATGGTGTCTGTTGCAGCACAAGAGAAAGTGGTGTCCTTCACTGCACAATAGACAAACAGGACTCACTCAGCCTGGATATGTTCAATGTCAATGATAACGAGAAGGGGTTTGATGAATTCGTCTTTGACCCTGATGATGGCCCAGGAGCCTTTGGCAGGCTGGATGATCGTTTACAAGGCACTTCGTCCACTAAACCAATTAAAGACCCTTTGGCCAAATAGATGTGTATGCCAAACACAATTAAACACCAACTCAGCTCTGAGTGGTGGCCACTTACTGATGTTGCAAAATGTATAAAGCAGTGAGTTTGGAGACTTCTTGAGAGGCAACAGCAAAATCGAATGCAGGCTGAATGTCCTAAACACTCATGGATGACAAGGCATGCCAGACACCAGACCTGAACCTGGAATTGATAACATTCCTATTTAAGTCTGGTAAAGATCCAAGGTAAGAACAGTGCCTGAAACAGTGCCAGGACCGTCTCTAGGATGTCCTGGGCCCTTTGGATACTGGACATGGCTGAAGAGGCACATGTCAATGACTCTGAAATAGACCTGGACCTACTCAGAGGTTGAAGTCAGAGAGCGGTCTGCACGTTGGGTAATGTCAACGCAGGCTTCCTGGCCGAAAGAAAGCCATCCTTATGAGGATGCGTTCAAACCTCGTATAGTTTGGCTAATAAAGAAGCAGAAGGTGACCTTGGGGCCTCCTCTTTGAACAGCATTTTATTAAATTACTGAGCAAATATGTGTCCACCTTTACAAAGTCAAACAAAACCCAGTATAATTTGAGATATGTATTTAGGTCACATATTTTTTAAAGGGCCGACAGGACGGGGATGGCTGCCGGCCAAGGAGTCAGAAGGTCCCAATTTTATTCCCAAAACCAGTGCAGTCAAGGATCAAGTGGTTATGGCAGAGGCTTATAAACCTCACCAGGTATCTATCCACAGAGGGAAAGATCAAGATCTAAAGGAGGAAGAGCAAGATCCCAAGGTTCAAAATCTGAGGGTAGGTGGAGCAACTTGTGCTGCTTCTTCCCAAGTAAAGGTTGTCAGAAGGTTAAAACTTTTCATTCACAGATGGGGAGAGATAGCAAACGATCTCTGGGTCTTAGAGACTGTATCAGGCTTCAACATAGATTTCTGGGAGGTCCCTATTCAGACTTCTCAAACCTGAGAGATTGTCTTTGACAAAGAGAGTATGGATTTGGTGGATGTGGAGGTTACTCAAATGTTAAGAAAAAGGTGTAATAATACCAGTTAGACTCACAGGATAGGATTGTGAGGGCACTTTTTCTAGTGAAAAAGGACAAGAGATGGACCCCAGTTATAAATGTAAGAGACCTAAACAAATACCTGGTCTAACATCATTTCAAGATGGAGGTAATCCATCTTCCAAGGGAAACTCTACAGGAGAAAGACTGGCTAGTAAAACTGGACTTAAGGGATGCATATTTCATGATCCCTATGGTAGAAAGTTCACAGAAATACCTCTGATTCAGATGAAGGGGAACAGTATACCAGTTCTGTCACTTTCCTTTAAGTTTCCTCTGCTCATTGGCGTTTTACCAAGGTCCTAAGACCTATGGTGGACTTTCTGAGGGAGAGAGGAATTCGATTATTATTAAATATTCTTGGCATCCTGTTAATGAGTCAGGTAAATACAGAGCTACTGGATCATTTATGTATAACACAGGAACTCTTCGAGTGCCTGGGATTCATTGTCAATGTAGAGAAATCAGTACTTGTACCAAGTCAGTTGTTGGAGTTTCTGGGCTTTCTGGTAGATACTGTACAATCCCAGCTTCTTTTAACTCAGAAAAAGATAAAAAATAAGGAAGGAGGTGAGATACATATTAGGAAAGGAGGTTGTAACTCTCAGGGACTCAGCAAGGACTAGTTGTCTCCTGTTCTCATAGAGCCAAGCTATTTCGCCAGGTCCCCTGCATTATAAGGACCTCTAGAGATGAAAGTCAGTTGGTTTACGCAAGGGCCTTTGGTATGCAGATTCAATAGGTTTATCCCAAGAGGCTCGTTCGGACCTGTAATAGTGGTTGAACAGCCTAGAGTATTGGAACAGCAACTGCAATTTTAGGAAATGTGTCAGAGTTTACCTTATTAACCAATGCCAGTTCTCTGGGCTGGGGGGCCCACCTGAACAACCTAGACATAGGGGGATTTTGTTCAAGTCTAGAGAGTTCATTGCACATAAATTGTTTGGAATGATCTCAAGAGCTTCAAAATTCACATGACAAACAG
Organism: Pleurodeles waltl; assembly: GCF_031143425.1. Taxonomy (NCBI): domain Eukaryota; kingdom Metazoa; phylum Chordata; class Amphibia; order Caudata; family Salamandridae; genus Pleurodeles; species Pleurodeles waltl. Next base: position 1,451,585,915 of record NC_090440.1, on the reverse strand, counting down.
AGTGGTCCTGATTCACAGGGACAGTGTCTCAGCATTTTCCTATACCAATCGCCTGGTATGTTCAAAGTCAAAGCAGTTAGCAGAACTAGGGACATTTCTTTTGGGAACACAAAATTATTTTGACAGCAGGTCACATTCCAGGCACGCAGAATCTGAGACTTGATTGGAAATCTCGCCACCTCAGGAATTTCAGCGATTGGCAGTTAAACTCGGAAAGTTCCAGGAACGTTCAGGAAGTTTGGGGCTCAATAGGCTTTCGATCTTTTTGCCAACATGCTTATATGACAGGTGTCAAGATTTTTCAGCTGGAGACCAGACCAAGAAACTGTAGCAGTAGATGCCTTTGTTAGAATTGGAACTCTGGAAGGGTTTATGCCTTTTCACCATTTGCCCTGATCCCGCGGGTACTCTGAAAGATTCGGAAAGAGGGGTGCAAGCTAGTGCCGGTCACCCCCTTTTGGACTTCTCAAGTTTGGTTCCCAGGGGTGATAGAACTTGCAGTGCAGGAACCTCGTCTTATACCAGTACATCAGGGTTTACTGATAGGCCCAGATGGGGAAGAGCATACTTTGTTGTTAGAAGGAAAGCTGGACCTTCTTCTTTGGAAAGTGTCAGGGGCTCTTCAAGATTCTCTGGGCATTCAGGAAAAGCTAAGGATTTACTGGACAAGTCATGGGCACCAGGGACTAGGAAAAGATATAAGGGGGTTTGGTGTAGATGGTGTTGTTGGTGCATGGGAAGGGATCTGGATCCTTTGGAGACTCCTGTGATGGATTTGCCCAATTATCTAGCTGAACTATTTCAGTCAGTTTAACTTACATGGCAAATAGTTACCATAGGTCAGAAGTTTCAGCTGGCCACGCCTTGATAGGTGACATCAAGGTTCGGAATGTTCCACTGATATGAATGTAGGATGATGAAGGGAATAAGGATTAAGCGACCCTCTAAACCTCGCTATACTTCTCAATGGGATGTTAATTTAATATTGAAACTTTTTGACTCATGACCATGTAATTGTTATCTTTCCTTATGACAAGTTTCCCAGAAATCGGCAATACTTCTCTTCTTGTCATTCAGAAGGGTTTCTGATGTAAAAGTTTCGGAAATTTGCAACAGGGTTTATTAGGCAGATCGTGTTCATTTTGATATCTGGAAAAGGACAAAGAATGTGTCTGGTCATGTTTTTATCCTTCATTCTGGAATTTTCCAAAACTTTGTGTGGTATGTTGCATGAAGGAATATGAGCATAGAAAGGTGGAATTTAGACATGATAGTGAAAATCAACTTTTAATATCTTATGTGATACCGCCACTATAGCCAGCTAAGTTAGAACAGTAATTAGTGAAGAAGGGATGGACATATCACATTTTAGTGCTCTTTCAGCAAGAGTTATAGTGATCAGTAAAGTATTCTGGGATGGTGGTACTCTCTCTGAGAATCTTAAAGTGGCAGATTGGTCAAATGCCAGTGCTTTGCAAATTTCTATTTGAACCTGCTGAGGCATGTAGGCATTTCAGTTGTAGAGAGCCTGAAACATGCATAATGATAGCTTCCGGACTTGTAATGAAATTGAGATTCTCCAGTTAGCATGCAGAGAGAATCTTGATTTTATGAACGACAACAGAGGCTATCATTATCCCACCCACCTCACCCTCTTTTTCTTAATGGGTAAGGTGATGATATTTAATAATAAAGGTAAATTTTGGTTTAAAAGAAAAGAGAGAGAAAGAATTATAATTAAAGGGTTATGTACATCCTATTCTTAGAATCGTTTATTAGTTTATCTTTTTTTCATAGGAAGTAATTCTTAGTTGGATCAGACCATGGGGAATGTTGGAATCCTTCTGGGTGATGATCTTGTTACAAATGTTCTGTGTTACTTCAAGCTCTTTCTTCATGTTGCAGCCTAAAAAAGGAAGATAGTTGTTGTGATGACTTTACTTACTGTGACATGATTCCTGAATAGAATATTCTATTTTATGATGTGTGTTTGTTCTCTAAAAGACTGCATGTTGGGGCAGCAATAAAGGTTTATGTATAATGATAACCTTCGTTGTCTTTAATCAAATCAAGATTGTAGGAGGCTGGGCTGGTGTGTGGTGGACACCTATGGTGTTGGCACCTTATATCAGGTCCAGGCAATCCTTATTAGTTAGTGTTACAGTGTCTAAAAAGCCAGGGCTCTCTAGTGGTAGCTGTGGTGAGTAGCCAAGACTTATTTAGGAGGAGTGTGAAGCATTTGCAATACGACAGTTGTCACACAGTAACGTTTCTCACCTGAAAGGAACCACACAGTGTTGCAAAAATAAAGGTGCTTTATTACAAGCACACTGAAGTAGAATACTCTGCACAATCCCCCCTTTCTGGAGGTAAGTACACACAAAATTTACATAGGTAGGTAGTACGAATTAGCATACAAACACCAGAAATAGCAAGAAAAAGAAAGGGCCCTAAAGAGGGGGGAAAGGGCAAACCATATACTAAAATAGTGGAATGCGAGAATCGGTCCCCCACCAGAGGATATGGAGTAGTTAGCCAGGGGTTAGGAGAGTATGGAACCTCAAGTGATAAGTATCTAGAAGACCCCCAGTGACTAGGAGAGCAGAGGTAAGTTACCTGGTCGTCCCGCAGGCTAACATGGGGACTCAGGATTGGAATATTACAAGAACAGGACCAGGCCGCTGGAACCCAACAGCGGATTCCGGAAGAAGAAGAGGACCTGCAAAAAAAGGGGACAGAGTCCAGTCAACTTAGGAGTGTCCAGGTGGGACAGGAGGCACTGCCTACCTATTTGTGGGTGAAGATCTGGGTTGGCTGTGGTGGATGAAGGTCAGCTGCGGAGTCCAGGAGCTGCAGAGGAGTCCCTAAAGTCATCTAGGAGCTGTCCCTTGCCAGTTGCCGGATCACAGATGGGTCAGTGGTCAGCAGGACCACCAACAAGCACAAGCAAATGCAACTGGAACTGTTTGAGATTTGCAGAGCTGAAGAGGACCAACAAGGTCCTGTGGACTTGACCCGTGGAGGGGAGTCTGGGCTGACCCTAGAAAGACAGGAGAACCAGCAGAAGCAACCAACTGGTAGCAGGCATAGTAAGTCGCTGTGAGTCCCAGGCAGCACACTTGAAGAGGAGTCCCATGTCACTGGAGCCACAGAGAGGAGTCTATCCTTGCAGAGGTAGAGTTACTTAGAACCTGAAAATCCATCTGAGCAGCAGTCAACAAGCCTTGGATGCTGCAATAGTCGCGGTGCACAGGGAGTCTGTCCTGGAGGAAGGGGCAAGAGCTCACCATCTCCCAAGTTGGACAAAAGGCAAAGAGAACCCACAGAACCCCTCAAAACCACCACCTGTGTTGGAGAATCTGCACAGGTCCAGAGGGTAGCAGATCTAAGCAGCCGGGCGTCATTGCCTTAGGTGCCTGCAGATGCAGGGGAGTGACTCCTTCACTCCAAGGGAGATTCCTTATTGCTTATTTGGTGCAGCTGAAGTCTTGCCAACCCTAGAGGATGCACAGCTGTGGAAATGTTGCAAGATGCTGACAGGAGCAGTGGAAACAATGTTACAAGAAGAGGTCATCTTGGTGTTGCAGTCTTGTTTGGATCTTGTGAAGTCCAGCAGTGGTCCGGTGGCCAGGAGCAGAAGAGGTCATTGCAGCGGAGTCCTGGTGGAGCCTTGTATGCCGAATCTGGGGACCCACCCACAAGGGAGTCTCTGAATTGCCCAAAAAGGGGGATGGTCACTTTGCAGGGTGACCGCCTATCAGAGGGGGTCACTGACATCATCAGCCTAACATGACCAGTCAGATGCTCCCAGGGGCCTCTGCCCATCTTGTTTTCAAGATGGCAGAATCAAGTGGCCATCTAGAGGTGCTCTGGGCACCACCCCTGGGATGTTGACAGACAGGGGAGTGGTCACTCCCCTTTCCTTTGTCCAGTTTCATGCCAGAGCAGGGAAAGAGGGGTCCCTGGTGTAGCGCAAACTGGTTTATTAAAGAAGGGCACCAAATTTGCCCTTTAAAGCAAACCAGTGGTGTGGGAGGCTACCCCTCCCCAGCTTTGTAACACCTATTTCCAAGGGAGAGGCGGTGGCACCTTTCTTCCACAGGAAATCCTTTGCTCTGCCTTCCTCTGCGCAAGCTGTTCAAGCAACCGGAGGGATAAATCCTGCCTGAGGGGCTGCAGCTGCATGGGCTGCTCGCAGGCCCGAGAAGACTGGTAGGAGCAATACTGGGGATTCGTCTAAAGAGCCCCCAGAGTGCATGGAATTATGCCACCATTACTGGTATCAGTATTGGGGTATGATTCCAACATGCGTGATACCAACCATGCCTAGGTTAGGAGTTACCATTATGTAGCTCGATCATAGGTAGTGACCTATTGCCAGTACATAGCTAAACTGGCTTCCCTGCATTTACAAACCCCAGGGAAGTGGAACTGGAGTTAATAGGGTCACCTCTGCTCTTGCAGGGGTGCCCACCCTCACAGAGACCTGCACACTGCCCTTAGGGCTGGAGGGGCCTACAATAGGGGTCACTTACAGTGACCTCATGTAGTGACCAGCAGTGAAAGGATGCATGCACCTTTTCAATCAGGCTGCAATGGCAGGCCTGCAGACACAGTTTGCATGGGCTCCCATGTCTGGCATAATACATGCTGCAGCCCTCGGGGGACCCCTCGTATACCAATGCATATACTGGGAACTTACAGGGGTACATCAGCTACCATGACAACCACATTTAGCAGGATTCCAGTGAAAAACTGTCTGAACCAGAGGTCTGCAAACTGGGGGGTGGGCCCCACTTTTGGGGCCTCAAGTGATCACAGGGGGGGGCGCCAAGCTCTGGCCAAAAGAAATATTATACAGATAACATGCCTTTGTTTTAAGCAGAAGCATGTTATTGCAGTTTTAAAAAGTTAACAGTACTTAACTGCAATGTTTAAATAGCCTATTTAAACATTGCCATCTTTCTAAAATAATTGAGAACAATTCTTAGGGCGGGGGCAATGATTTTTATTTTTCAACTGGGGGGGGCGCGGCATTTAAACGTTTGAAGACCACTGGTCTAAGCACACTGTCAACAGGCAAAAAGTGGGGGTATCCATGCCAGAAGGAGGGAATCCCTGAAAGAAAACACAGCAAGCTTCTTCTAGCCACTGTTAGGTTCTGAAAAAAACAAAGAATATCTAGAGCAGGTCAGTAAGGCGTTGGTTGGGAATGTTTTGTTAGTTTGGAGAATGTCACGTGACTTGAGATAAACCCTCACAAGACCCATAAAGCAGGAAAACGGTACATTATCTATTAGTGACAAAAAGTAGAAGTATGTTATACTAAGTTCATCTGTAGCTCCAGCCCTCCTCTAGTGAGCGACACCCATTAAGTAAACAGTGTAGCTGTGCTCTGGTCACCTATACAGAAAGGTTTATCTGCAATGACTTTTAGGATCTCTGTGACTTGGGTCCCTGTTTTGCAGGAACAGGAGAAATCTACAAAGTTAGAGCTGCTTGTAGTAAAAAAAAAAATGCCCACAAAGGTAGGCAAACTGTAATAAGGTCAGGCATCAAACACCAAAGAGTATTTCGATCTAAAGCTGAAAGGATATGCCTTGCAAACAAAGCAATATTTCAACCGTATGTTCTGTATAGCAGACATGCTATTTCTTTGGATGTTCTAGTGGCAAAGAGTTGCTGTAGGCTAAAACATGACCTTATGTAGTGTGGAAGGTTCTGACAACAACATATCTTGTCGAATAAGCTTCTGGTGCTTGCATTGTGTACTCTTTTGAAGCGGAGGGATGTCAAATTTCAACAAGAAAGTATGAGCACAGAGCAGTAAGTTGTAGTTCACCTAGCATGCCATTCTGCCACACCTCATGCCATACATTGGCTGAAGGCTCTCCTGCAGAAGTAATTCGTTACATGCGCTCCAGGAAGAGTACACACTCCAAGGTCTCAGGGATTGGGAAGATAGCCAGCACGGAACTCTTTGTCTCTGAGGCTCCATATCACAGGTGAGTGAGGGAAGGCCGGGTGTGACATACATTGTTTTTGTTGTGACTCTTCAACAACCTCTGAATTTCCGTTCAGACTGTGAGAGAAGTTTAGATGCCTCAATCTCATTTCGTTCTAAGGTGCAGTGAAAAGGCACTGTTGGTTAAGAACAAAATTCTCTTTTTTTGGATCCTAAAGCAACAAATGATGGGCCCTTGTGAGTGACTCTCCTCATCACCTAATATTCATTGACATATTGTTCTACCTTTGACCAATGCTCATTTCGAAGTAGACATTGGGTATGTGCTCTCTATTGTGCTAGGGACGCATCCATGATCATCAAAACCTTCCACTGTGGAAGCAGGAAAGAGACCTATTGAGAGAGTGTTGTTATCTCTCCATCAAAAAAAGTGCTGCTTTGTATGTGGTGTAAATTAAATGTAACTTTCTAAATTCCAGTTTCCACTGCTATTGTCATGACATGAGGCTCACCCTTTGCACTCCCCAGCTTGGCTAGGGAGAGGGTGAGATGAAAAAGTATGTGACACACCAAGCAGTCTCGGAAATCAGAGGCGAGTTCCTGGGGTGGAACAGTGCATCCATTTGAGTGTAACAGCGACGTCAGTTCTCCATTTACTCGGAACCCCAGTGCAAGTGGAGTTGAACGCGGGAACACGGGCAAACACACTAATTTTAATTCATATTAAGTACTTCGGCTTTATTGCGCACCAAACAGATTTCTGTTTTTTTTCTGGTCTTTGTCCACAAAACTCTGACACAACTGTTGAACATCTTCCAGTAGGATACTTACCTGTTTCTGGTTTAGTTTATTATGGAGTATTTATGATATCCCCCCAGACAATCTGAAGGCTGAACCCTTTCCTCCTCTTTTTAAGTGTTAATGCCCTGAACGATAGCAAGTAGAAGAATAATTTGGAGGTCTTGAGTTCCAGAGTAAAGACAAGAAGTGGTACCCACTTCTTGCTTTATTTTCTAAGTTTCGAAAGCAATGACATTGCATTTTTTAGTAAAAGTGTGCCATCGCCTTTGTGGAATAAGTGTCAGTTTTCATTGCTTCAAATAATTACTCCACTCCTTAAATTAAAAAAATTATAATTGAAGGACATATACGATTCACACCTTCACGAGGGAATTTATGTTATTTTCATTCCCACTACTTAACTTGTAGCTAAAGTATTGCCATTTTCTAGCCAATCTACCTTCTATCCCTCCTCTTCCTTGAGTGGAAAAAATATCTATCTTCTATCCCTCCTCTTCTTTGAGTGGAAAAAATGCCAATATTGGCTAATCGTATTTGTGGTGTGATTTGAAAAAGTCTCTTTGTGCATCAGAAATGGTAGGTGGAAAAGGAGCCCCAGTATGTCAAGTTGAGTGTGTGGATGACAGTCTGCTGTACCTTTTCTCATCCAATTTACACTCTGACACCCATTTGACCAAATTACTTAAAATGCCAGCGCAGAGAGCTGTGAAGTCTCATATTGGTAAACATAAATGATTCTCTTTCGAATTCAGCACAAGCCCATCTTCTGTTGGCTGTCACTGTCCTTTGAAAGCAGATTGTCATTGGGATCAGTAGAGCCAGAAACTTCCATCCGCTTCCCTTACCAGCTCTTCCTACCGTTTCCCTTCCTGTTATACAGAAGCTGAACCATTCATGCCTCCCAGAAAGATGTTTATCTCACACTGTTTTTCACAGAGGACTCAGCTGTCAGGGCTTGGGCCATGGAAGCTCTATTCTGTCCAAGGTTTCCGGGTCTGCTTTTGTGCATTCCGATTCATCTGCTGCTGCAAGCCCTGTGAAAGATGCAGAAGGACGTAATACAGTTCATCCAAATTGCTACCTTCTGGCCCATCTACATTATTTTCTATTCCGCTTGTTTCTGTTAGTGTGGTTGTGTTGGCCTTATAATTGGATAGTCCACCTTCTCTTACTCCTGCCTTTCTACATCAACCGAGTGTGCCCTTGAGGAGCTGGAAGTTGACCATGAAGCTGAGCAGACGAATATTCACTTGTGGTTGCAGCTGCTACCCAAGATTTGGACAGGCATCCCAGGGCAGACTATGCTAATCATTGATTCCATTTTGCCAGACGGTGTGCAAATGAGGGATTCCATACATATGACATACATGAAGAAGCAACCCTATTAATCGCTTTCTTATTTGAGAAGTATTAAGGGACTGGTTCAACAATGGGTTGTCTGGTGTAGTGTGTCAGACTATTTCTACAGGAATACCATCGGACATAAAAAATATTGTCATAAATAATAATAAACATTGTCATTATTTATTGTCATAAGTAATTTTATAAACATGTAGAAGTCTCCTGTTAACAGCAGTAGGGCAATATTTTTGTAAGCAATATTTTGGACGTATAATTTATATCAGACAATATTGAGATTATGATATTCCAATACCGCACTTTTCTGCTTTGCTCAGATGGTGTAGTGATTGCCCTATGGATATGCTGAGAATAGCATCCGGGGATATCGCCACAACAAATTGCAAGCAGATTGCTACAGAGCTTTCACACAAGTCATCCAGTAGTTTGTTCACATTTTCTTTCTTAGGATCAATCCATTTCCTTTCAAATCCGTCAAACTGGCACCCCTTGCTTCCTTCTACGCAATGGAATGTGTTTTATTTGCCATCACAGCTACCCCTCTGCCTCACTAGCCATCTTTAGTGAAGAAAGCTAAGGGCCTAGGTGGTTAGGGATCCTCAGCTTAAGGTTTATCTGAAAATTGTGTAAAAATTTCTGTCTCAGTCCCATGTACCACCTGGATCAGGATAGTTATGTCTAACGTCTAATCCACTTGTTGTGGAAGGTTCTAGTTCGTTTATGTGTAAAGGATGTGCCATTTTTAGTTGTTAGACTGTACTTTAAGACAGGCATTGCTAAAATATGTTCATAGACTCAAAAATCTATATAGAAAAAAACAGTTGGTGAAACAATATACCAAACAGTAAACACAATGACAGTGTTTACAAAAATGTTAAACTCTTCCTACAGGGGTACTTGCAGATAACCAGGGTACAAATCAGTTGTTTGAGAAACTTGGTTGTGGGTTGACTGGGGTGTGAGCCCTGGTCAAGCAACATCGACAATCCCTTGCAGGGTGAATCACAAACGTCACTAAATTAATCTGTGCTTAACCCTGGGTTGCTTGGCACAAAAGAGCAGTCAGGCTTAATTTAGAGGCAATGTGTAATATATTTATGCAGCACACCAATGTGTAATAAGGTGAAAACACAATACAATAAAAATCACAAACCAACTGAGGAAAAAAGTCAATTTTAACAAATTATTTGACACCAAAACGACAAACATCCAATTAGCAGGACCAGAGTTATGATTTTTCTAAAGTTTAAAGTTCAAAATAGTGCTTAAAAGTAAAAAGCACCAACAGTGGGCACCTGGTTCCGCTAGACGGGGGCAAAGTCAAACATTAAGGCTGACTGGGATGGAGCGCGGTTCGGTTGCACAAAGTGGATTGCGCCTGGTCAGTGCATACCCTTGGACTTAAAAAAAATTTGAGGGAAAAGTTTCTGAGAATGTAAAAGTTCCGCGGAGCAAGGCTGCAGGAGTGTCTGAAGAGAAAGCGTTATCGTCGGATAGCCATGGAAAGAAGCTGCAGTTAAGATTTTTATCTTCTGACTTAATTGCTGATATGGATGATGAAAATCTCCAGCAGGACGGAGCAGAAGGCTGTGGCCAAACACAGTTCCACAAGGTCAGATACGCCTTTCGCTAAGGACTACTGAAATGGATTTGCTGCTGTGGATAAGAACATAGGGGGAGAAGATGTGAAGTCAATCCAACCGGCGATGCACCTCTAGCGAATAGGCGAGCAGGTTGGTCCCAGTCTCCCTCCAGTTCTCAGAGCACTTTTTGCCTAATTTGGTTTCAGTCCTAAGTTTTGGAAATCGGCCATCTGGGCACCTTTAGCACTAAAACCAAGGGTCCAGGAGTGGAAGGAGACTTTTTGAGGGCTCCAAACTCAATCAGGATTGGTCCAGGTGTTGGTTCAAGATGGTGGGATCCTGCTATGTCCCTGTGGCTCTGAAGAGGAAGCCAGCAAACTAGCCCTTGGAGTCATGTCTGGAAGTCCTGGGTGCAGGTGAAGATGCAGAGCTAAACAGCAGGGCTGGACTCTTAGGAATGGAGGCAGGCTCCAGGCAACAAAGCAATCCTTCCAAGTACAGCAGCACACTGGTAGAGTAAACAGCAGATCACAGCAGCAGGCAGTCCTCTGACAGTCCTTTCACAGGTCCAGTAGTGAACTGAAGAGTGGGCCTGAGAGCCCTATTTTTACACCCTGGTTCCCTGCTCCTAGAAGGTGGAAGAATTTTCTGGAACGGTTCTTTGAAGTTCTGGGAGTTTCCTGCCTCCCCTGCCCTGGCTCCTAGCTGATCAATACAGGGTTGTTAGGCCTACTGTGAGGAGACAGGATACAGCCTACTCAGATGCACATAGGGCTGTGTTTAGCTCTGCCCCCATCAAGAAAGTTAATGACCCATTCAAGCTCTGCTAACCCCCCATTGGGTGACTGTCTGAGAGGAATTTACAAAGTCCTAACTGTCAGTTACAACCAACCATCTGACCTAAGAGAGGCTGCAGGCACTGGGGTCAAAGGGCTGGAAAATAGCAACTTTCTAAAAGTTAAAGTATGCAAAAAGTGATGAATGGAATTATTGAATTAATCTCAACCACTGGCAATCATAGCTGCAACTCAGTCCGTCATCACTTGCACACCGTGCCATCTCAGTTTGGAACCAGCTATTTGCAAATCAGTCTTGCCTCTGCTCCAGTGGGAACAGTCCAGCCCAAACTACCAAGCCAGGCCCTCCCTGAACCAGAACACAAGCAATGCAGGACTGGTTTGATCCTTGGTATCAGCTGCGTATAACTTGGTTCCAGTGACACAGTGTGCATGGGTCTCACGTTGGGGTATATCCGTCCCACTTAGGGTGGCATATTAAAGTATACAAAACATGATGGATGAAATGCTTGAATTAATCTCAGCCCCTGGTATTTATTCAGGGCTGCATCTCATTACAACATGCACCTCAGGTTGGACCCAGCTATATGCAAATCAGTCTTGACCTTGCTCCAGTGGGAATAGTCCAATCAGAACTGCCAAGCCAGGTACTCCCTAAACTGGAAAACAAGCAATGCAGGACTGGTTTTGCCCTTGTTATGGGCTCATCAGCTACGCATAGCTTGGTTCCAGTGGCACAGTGTGCATGGGACCCATGTCTGGAGTTCCTACGGACCAGAAATGCCTAGCCTGGTGTCGGCTCTGATACCCTGACACATTCCTTATGGCTTGCATGAGTACAGCCCTAGGTACACCGCTAGCACCGACCTCCTGCCCTTGGTGGACACGGGGAATACGCTGCCCATCTCATCCAGCACCCCTCGGCTGCATCCCTTCTTGTGAATGAGAAAATATACGCAGTTCGCTGCATCAGGTGAGCCCAGGCCACTTTTACTGTGGAGCTCTGAGGGCGCAGATGAACCCAGGGCACTTCCCAAGGGGTGGGGGCTTAAGGTGGATCTTATCACTGGCCACTTCAGAACATACATGCCTTGCATGGGGCGAATACCTTATAGGACGACTAAACCAGTGCAAACTGAAGAATATTATTATGTGTTCTAAAAGGAGGAGACAGATTTCATATTATCCTGCCATATAACTGAATCAGGTTATAATTAAAGCAGGACATAAGTTTCAACAAAGTGCAGAATAAACCAAATTTTTCCTTGAAAAGGAATTATATAATTTAGTTAATGGGTGAGTTTGTGAAGCTTATGCTGGTTTTGTTAAATGGCATTAGTATTTTAAAACAGGGCTACTGGCTTACTCAGAGGCCTCTGGACAGATGTTTCTAATCCATCACATCAAAAGTGGAAGTTTTTTTTTTTATCGGTTGTGTGTGTGTCTGGGTGTGTGCGCGATCCTTAGTTGTCCCGTATTTAGTGAACTTACACCACTATTAGTTTCATTTTCATTATATCATTGCTGACGACTCATGAAGGAAATTGAAATCTAGTAATTAAATGGCAAGATTTAAGTTTACTCTAGACTTCACTTTACCTCCTGCCCAAAAATGTCTTGTCTGCCAATAGTGGAGTGCTTAGAATCAGCACTAAAAAACGACATCAAATAATGTATGTACACCTTTAAAACTGGTAGTATTCCTATTTTTTTTTTATCTGAGCGGCACATTCAAGGCAGTAATTTCCACAATGCAAATGTACTACTTCTCATCCCTTTAAAAAAGTGGAAAACATATTAACTTTCAACAGAATCGTTCTGGGGCAGTTATAATAGTAAATAAATTAAATGGCCTATGTTGGTGAAAGTTGCACTTTTCGCAAATATTGTGGAACTGCAGTTAATATCATAATTTGCGCCCAAGGGCTCACCCCAAACCTCAGTTTCCTACTATGATTTCCCAAACAACCCTTCTAAATTTTCCCTCATTTATCTCACCTTTGACTAATCTAAAAACCATTATGCTACTTTGATCTCACTAAACCCTTTCCACAGACTCTTCCCTCCTCCATCTCTCCTTTACTCATCCCAAGCCTCATCCTATGACTATAAACTCCCAATTAACACTTCTGGATTCTTTCCTCCTCTATCTCTCTATTACTCTAGTCAATCCAACTAAGAAACTCATATATCCTCTGTTCAAATTAACGCATACTAATACTGTACTCATAGTTCCCTATACTAATCCACCACTAATTCCTCTTGGATTTCGGAGTAGCGAGCTACTCGCCAAAAAGCGCTTCGACACCTCATCAGGGGTAGTAAGCACTATATAAATACAATTATAATTACAATTTGTGACCCATTAGGAATCGCTAACAAAACTCAAAGGAGTTTCATACATAAGGAATACCAATTTCCTAATTGTCCTTCGATGAGAATCACAATTAGGAAATCAGTATTCCAAATGTTAGTACATCTGACCCTTAGTGAGAAATTGCGCACCCTTAGGCTGTAACATGGAAACCCACAATATCCCAAATCAGGCCCCTTAAAATAATCTGAAATCTGCACAATTAACATAGTTAGGGCTACTGAGTTTGACTTGAACACTTGAATTTCAAAGAGGGACCCCCATTGGTTTGGTTCCAGTTGTCTGGGTACTCTCCTTTGTTCAGTGAGCTTGGGCAGGCCCATCCCTGGTGCAGCATGACAGCTGAGTGATTGATACAGATCATTCTGCCCCACTGCTGTCCTCCTCAGGAGCTAAGAAAAGTAGTTCTAATTGCTCCTTTTGTGGTGTGGTGGCCTTTGTTTCTTCAGCTGGAGAAAATGGAATTACTGGACACAGGAGGGTGACGAAAGGCCTGTGCTCTGATCCTGAGCTGAGCCAAGAAAACATGTAATCTCTGTATGACCCAAATGTTGTATAATTATCATTTTGAAAGTTATGAATGTGATTTTCTTGCAACAGTTACATTCTAATTCGAGCTATCATTTGTCTCTTTAGGCCAAGAAGAAGGGAAACTACACTCTAAGGCAGTTCCCTCCCTATGTGTATAATGGAGTGTCAGTATAGTTAAAACCTTAAAGCACACTGACTTTCCATAATAGTGTATGCTACCCTCATGAGGCCTATCCCAGTAGAATACTTATCCCTGCACAGTCCCCTTTGCGCCAAGCTCCCTGTGCACTGTTACCAGGTTGCGCACAACAGTAGTCTTCCATGAGCAGCTTGCACACGCATGTGCACATGTTCACGTGTAATCAGCCAAGTGCTGCTTACCCTTGCTGCATCACAGGAGCCTTATTTTAAAAGGCAGACACTGGTGGTAAGCATGCGTAGTCCATTTACAATGTTATTACTGTGAGTGAGACACTGGAAGTGAGGCTAACCCACAGTAAGAAGTCCAGAAAAAGCAAAAAATCTGGGCGTACTGCTGGGGCAGAACCCAGTGGAACACCAGGGGAGAAAGATGTTTTGATAAACACGCTTATACAGAGAGAAAATGATAGTAACCTACACTTATTGTCTTCTTCCACAGTGCAGTAACCTAGTTTCCAGGTGAAACTCCAGTGAGAGGAAAGTAATTTTTCCCAGGCCTGGGCCAACGTCGAAGACCAAGAAAAGGTAGGCCCCTATTTTCTTCCAAAAAATGATTCTTGTATCAATCAGTCAATAAGGGGGATACAAGCAAGGTACAGCACTTTGTGCCCCTACTGTTTTGACAACAGATGCTGTTGTTCCCCTATAGCCAGGTAGAGGGTGGGCACTATGGGCACAAAAAATGGAGAAATATATAATATTACAGTTTTATAGGCCAAGGGTTTATTCAGACATACGGAGGTATTATGCATGTTTGAGCAGTGCCAACTTACTAACCCACCACACATCCCAAAAGCTCCTTTGAGGCCATTCCCTGTTATTGATTTGTCCTTTACCTGAGTGAGTATGGACTTAGTCGGTCCCCTGACACATTCCTCAAAAGGATATCAGTATATTCTCGTATGGATTGACTACGCCACAATATATCCTGAGGCTATTCCTCTAACCAGCATGTTGACCTCAGTAGTAGCTCAAGCTATGGTTGAGTTATTTTCTAGAGTGTGGTTTCCCTGGGAACTGTTGACCGATCTGGGCACTCCATTTATGTACCAACTCATGTCTCAAATATGTTTAGTATTTGTCATCAAACAAGTTCAAACATCAGTGTACCATTCTCAAACAGACAGTCTGGTGGAAAGTTAGAATCACACCATCAAGAACCTCTTAAAGAAGGTGGTATGTGAGTCAGGGAAAAATTGGAACAAACAACTCCATCAGGTATTCTTTTCAATTAGACGTTATGCTCAGTTGTCTACTGGGTTTTCTCTCTTTGAATTGGTGTTCGGTAGACAGATCCGCACTCTTCTTGGCATGGCTGCACAGCAGTGGAAAAACGAAGAAGATGAGGGAAAAACCATCATAGATTATGCAGGTCAGTTGCAGAAAGGAATTAATACACTGTGGGAAAAGGTGAAATAACATTTGGAGAGGTCTCAAGAGAAACAAAAGCAAGGCTATAACAAAAATACTGCCCTATGAGATTTTAAACAGGGGGAAGAGGTATTGATCTTATTGCCATACTCAGACACTAAACTATTGGCCAAGTGGCAGGGTCCTTCCTTGGTTCTAGCTGGATAGTGGTCCATTTAGGAAACAAGAGAACAATTCTATCATGCCAATCTTCTTTAAAAAATGAGAAGAATCTCCTTGCTCTGATATACAGACAGTTTCCAGTTTAATTACAACGAACTCACAAACCGTAGACATTAGTTTTCCTCCCAAACTTAGTGAAAACAAGAGTGACACAATACAAACAGAGAGTCAGATCAACAACACACAAGAAAAACAACTAAATACTCTCCTTGAGAATCATAAAAATGTATTTTCTGGGAAACCTGGATGCACAAATTTGGTACAGCATGATATAGTGTTGGAGGGAAATGAGGTGGTTCAGTTACGGCCCTATCGAATACCTGAAGCCAGAAGGGTTGCTGTTGAAAAAGAAGCAGACACCATGCTGAAAGATGACAAAGAACCCTCAAATAGTGTCTGGTGCTCTCTGATAGCACTAACCACAAAACCTAATGGCTGCCTCTGCTTTTGTACAGACCTCTGTCAGCTCAACAGCACGCCCAAATTCTACATGTGCCCCATGCCCAGGGTAGATGAGATGACTGAACACCTGGGAAAAACCAAGGGGCATATTTATACTCTGTTTGCACCGAATTAGCGTCATTTTTAAAAATCTAATTTGGTGCAGAACTAACTTCATATTTATACTTTGGAACTAGACCCGTCTAGTGCCACATTTATGGAGTTAAAGTAATTTTTGGGATGTGGAAAACTACCTTGCCTTAATGAGATGCGAGGAAAGCGTTCCTGTGCAAAAAAGGACTCTATTGCCTTAACACCATATTTATACTCCCATCCAAAAATGGTGCACAGGAGGGAGGAGGGGTCAAAAAATAGTGCAAGGCTTGGTTTTCCCCATTTGTTTACGCCTGGGTGAGGGCAGGCGTTAGGGGACCTTTGGGTCTATTTCCATGTTGGAACACAATGGAATAAGCCCACAGGTGCCCACCCCAGGCCCCAGGGACACCCCAACCACACCAGAGGGAAAGCGGAGAATGGGGTACCCCATCCCAGGTAAGTACAGGTAAGTATTTTATTTTTTAAAGTGCCATAGGGGGCCGAGAAATGCGCCCCATACATGGCACAGGGTGCAATGGCAATGCCCAGGGGACCCTGGTCCCCTGTGCTGGCCATTGGGGTGGTGGGCATGACTCCTGTCTTTTCTAAGACAGGAGTCATGTGGTATGGATGGTTTTGCATCAGAAAATGACTAGGCAGGTTACAGTCTTCTTTTTTTTTAACTCTAACCTACCTAAAGTCATTTTTCGGTGCAAAACCCCCTTCTTCCATAACGCCAGCCCCACCCGACTAAAGTAATATTTTTTTACACTCGCCTACGCTTTGCACCGTCTTGCACCATTCCATAAATATGGTGCCTGGCTGCTGCATAGAAATGGTGCAAGCCAGTGCTAAACATTTTGGTGCAAAACTGAATTAGTGCAGTTTTGCACCAAAAAGCATAAATCAGGGCCCAAATATTTATCTACCCTAAACCTCACAAGAGGCTATTGGCAGATGCCTCTTGCTGAAAATGCTGAAAAAAAGACTGCATTTGCTACATCTTCAGGCCTGTGTCACTTTAAAGTCGTACTATTTGGCCTTCATTGGGCACCAGCTACTTTCCAGGGATTAATGGACATACAATTTAAGTCCTATAGGAGTTTTGCAGTGGCCTATCTTGATGACGTTATATTCAGTCCCAGCTGGGACTCACATCTTCCTTGAAAGAGGCTAATCTTGTCATAAACGCAGAAAAGTCTACCCTCGCTACGGACACAATCAAATACCTAGGCTATCAAATGCAGGCTGGTCTGATGAGAACACAAGTTGACCAGCTCTTGGCCATCAAAGAGATTCCCCTACAACGTACCAAAGAAGATTTTAGGTCCTTCTTAGGGTTGGCTGGCTATTACTGGCATTTCGTACCTCGTTTCTCAGACATTGCTTGTCCCTTTACAGACTTATTGAAAAACAGTTGTCCGATGAAGGTCAAAGAATGGACCACTACTCTGCAGAATAGTTACCAGCAGTTGAAAAAACTATGGTGTGGAGATGCAGTTTTGATGTGCCCAGACTTTAGCTAACAATTTGTATTACAAACTGATGCTTCTGGCTGTGGCTTGGGAGCCATTTTGTCGCATCCAGATTCCATGGATGTCCTTTGACCAGTGGTTTACATTAGCCGTAAGCTGCTACCAAGTGAACTCCATTATTTCACCATCGAGAAGGAATGCCTGGCGACTAAGTGACTGGAGGAGTCTCTTCAGTATTATCTGTTTGGCCATTCCTTCATTATTTTGACTGCTCATGCCTCACTTGTTTGGCTGTCCCTCTACAAGCATTCGTACCCAAGAATTTTGAGATGTTTTTTATCACTTTTATCGGGTTAGCCTTTATCGTTTCACACTCATCACCGGGCTGGTCGGCTGCAGGCGAATGTGGATTATTTCTCCCATACTGGTTGTTCTGCATAGCCCGACCGGCCATCTCTGGTTGAGAGATATCATACCGGTGACCACTCGGGTCCTATAATCCCCCCAACATGGCAACCGACAACAGCCATGAAAGGGCGAATGTTCTGATTCAGACACCAAACTGTCATTCTCACATGCGGTATCGTGACATCATCACCTGGACCAGGCCTAGAAGGATGGACAATGAACAGTTGGTTAAAGCAGAAGAAAATGAACCACAGCGGCGGTGTATCATGTATGGAAGGGGATGCCTTGAGGAGGAAAGCATTAGGGAGCTACGGAGGACCACAGAGTCCAGAAGGACCATAAAGGAGGAGCTCCAGAGCAGAAAAGATAACTGGAGAGAAGCCGATGGGGAAATTCAGGTAGACCTAAGAAGCAATTCCTAAAAAAGAGACAAAGAAAACTTGCACAGACCCAGCAGCCCAGGGAAGTAAAGTGCTGAGGTCCATTCAACTGAGGCCAGAGGGCAGGGCGTAGCACCAGGCAAGTGGCTATGTACGTATTGCAGGAATGGTGCTCACACCAGGGGTGTAGTCAGGTCACTTGTGTCTGTTTGAGTATACCTGGAGCTGATTATCGGTAATCATCAGGGAGCATTAACGTAAGCACAAAACCCCTTTTTCCCATTCACACCCTAGTTGGCGAAATACTGCACTAAATAGTATGATGGTGAACTGGTGATGGGTTATGAGGGTGGTAAGAACCCTACTCAGGACTTCTTTGTATTCCCAAGGGTCTAAGCAGCTACAAGAAAGAAAAGGGAAGAGTGACTGCCTAAAGAGGGGAGAAAAACCTGAGAACTGTGGAAAGTAAAGGAACTCTAAATCAGTGACCAAAGTCCCTTATTTTCTCTGTATAAACGAATCATATTCTCATTTGAGAAACAAGTCACAATTTGAAACAAGACTAAAAGAAAAAAGGTGTTCAATAAACTAAAAAAAACTGTATTTTGTAGTTCATTAACTGTATTCTGTTACATACAGTAGGCTTCGGTTCAAACTAAAATGCATTAAACTGAAATACTTTACTGTCTGCTGTGTAATTTGCGTTTCCCTCTTTCCAGGAGCAAAGCTGCATCAGTCCAAGTTAACTGAAATGTATCATATTGTTTTGGTTTCAGTGTGAATTTGTATCTGTATATGCTCCTTCCAGAGCTGAATAATGTACCTGGCACCTGTGAGAATAACACACTGACTGAATTGTATCATCACAGTACAAGATATCAATTGAAGGTCATTCAGCATAGATTCCTATGTGTGGTAGCTGGGTTGAAGGCCAAAACTGGGTTATCATGAAGTGTTTGATCCTGATTGGTTCGCTTCCAAAAATGATGCAAATGAGGCGCTAAAAAAGTATAAATATGGGCCTTAGAGTCCTGTGCAAACTCATCCCTTACTTACCTTACCGAATCTTCATTTGAGCTTACATTTAGAGGCTCTGATTGCTGACACCTTCTGACGGACTTCTCACAAATTTCCAGATTTCTCACACTTAGCATATTAGGGAACCTTCCTTTATGGGAAGCTGAGACTGCTTGGTTTTGCAATGACAACTTTAAACAATTTGGCCCCGATTTATACTTTTTGGTGCAAAACTGCACTAACTCAGTTTTGCACCAAAAGTTTAGCACCGGCTTGCACCATTTCTGTGCACCAGCCGGGCACCATATTTATGGAATGGTGCAAGCCGGTGCAAAGGGTAGGCGAGTGTAAAAAAAAAAAAATGAAGTTAGGCAGGTTAGAGTTTTAAAAAAATGACTCTAACCAGCCTAGTCATTTTCTGACGCAAATCCATCCATACCACATGACTCATGTCTTAGAAAAGACAGGAGTCATGCCCACCATCCCAATGGCCAGCACAGGGGGCAAAGGTCCCCTGGGCATGGCCATTGCACCCTGTGCCATGTATGCGGGCCCATTTCGGGGCCCCTATGGCACTTTAAAAAATAAAATAAAATACTTACTTGTACTTACCTTGGATTGGGTCCCCCATCCTACGCTGCCCCTCTGGTGTGGGTGGGGGTGTCCCTGGGGCCTGTGGCCACCATGGAAATAGGCCCACACATCCCCTAACGCATGCCCTGACCCAGGTGTTAAAAAATGGGTCAAAGCAAGCTTTGCACTATTTAGTGACCCCTCATCCCTCCCGTGCACCATTTTTGCACGGGAGTATAAATATGGCATTAAGGCCATAGAGTCATTTTTAGCACAGGAACGTCTACCTTGCATCTCATTAAGGCAAGGTAGGTTTCCACATCCAAAAAATTACTTTAACTCCATAAATTTGGCGCTAGACGGGTCTAGTGCCAAAGTATAAATATGAAGTTACTTTTGCACCGAATGAGAATAAACACAAATGACGCTAATTCGGTGCAGAGTATAAATATGCACCTTTGTCTTTATATTTGCTATCTTGAATTGATTTTAATTATATTAACTGATACATTCATCATCATTATTAAATGTTTATTTCGGAAAGCAAGTTCCCTAAAACCTGAAACATAACAAAAACATGTGCACAGATAATACAAAATAGTTGTTAGAAACCACCAATACATGAAGACACAAGGAATAAAATAATGACCTCTGTCAAGCATTTCATGAAGCATAAATCTAAAAGACAATTAATTAATTAATCTTTCCTTATAGCTCCATTTAAGAACCCCACACTGTTCAGACAGATGCATTCACTAGTTAGAATCTGCAAATAGGCAAAAGCCAGCCTCACCTGAGTAAAATGCATGCCTTTAAGAATATGTTTATTAAATTAATGATGTAAGTCTGTATAAAACAGAACACGATTAAAAGGAGGGTCTCGTGATCAGAAAACATATCACATCGGCAAGGTTCAAGATCTTTGACCTGGTACTATTCTTGAGGAACCGTCCACAGGTCATTTACCAGGCCAAGCCTGTATCTAACTGAAAGATAACAATGACAATTTTTACTGACAAAAAGTTTAAAAAGGTTTAATATACAGGGTTGTTTTAAGCGTAGCATGAGCATGGGCAGTGACTTTTAATTTCATTAGACCCTGATAGCCTTTTTTAAGGCATAGATGTTATTTGTTTGTGAACAAGTCAGATTGTAATAGATTAAAGGGCTGTAAACAGATCTGGGTGACCTAAGGCCAAAACAGCAGCTCTCACATGATTTAACTAGAGGATCCTGTCAACAATGTCAAGGGATAAACAACCCTTTAGAAATATCTCCAATTCCGAATTGATCCAAACTGATAGCCATTTCAATAGTGGATAGAGAGCATTCACTTAATTATTAAATCACAGGCCTAATTCTTTGTGAGAAATATATGAGGATGTACAATAGGGAAGTGCAAGTAGAGGTCCTAAGAAATGGTTTTTCACAGTTTGGAGAGATGTACAGTCCACATACACCCACAACTCCCTACCATACATAACCACCATCACACATTTGGTCACACAAACCCTGAGTAAAGTTTGAGTTGGTTTGCTACCAAGCCCAAACAAAGGTGGCCAAGACATTTTATAATCACACATAACCCCCAAATAGGGGAAGAATGATATTCTTGACATTTCGCACTCCTGGATAAAATGTCTTCTGATCTTAGCATTCCTTGGGCCAATAATGATAATATAGGATTAATGGGATTTCAGCAACACAAAAGGATGATGGACAGAGTGTTGAACAATGCAAACACTTACCCCCAGTCACAGGTCTGGGTTTGATCTATTGTTATTTTGCTGACCATGCCACCCCAGTTTGGATCCAGCCATATGCAAATCAGTCTTGATCCTGTTCCTTGTGGGAACAATCCAGGCCAAACTGCCAAGCCAGGTCCTCCCTGGACCCGAAACAAGCACCCTGGGACCGGTTTCAGGGTATCACCCTTCATCAGCCAGGCTAGCTTGAATCCAGTGGCACAGTGAGCATGGGATCCACGTCTGGGCATATCCTTCCCACTTAGGGCAACTTTAGCAATAAAAAAGAATATTGGACAGAGTGCTGAACAACACAAACCCTCACCCCCAGTCACAGATCTGGGTTTAATCCATCGTTCTTTTGCTCATCATGCCATCCCAGTTTGGACCCAGCCATATGCAAATCAGTCTTGACCCTGTTCCTCTTGGGAACAGTCCAGCCCAAACTGCCAAGCCAGGTCTTCCCTGGACCAGAAACAGGCATCATAGGACTGGTTTCAGGGTATCACCCTTCATCTGCCAGGCTAGCTTTAATTCAGTGGCACAGTGAGCACGGGCCCAGGTTTGGGCACATCCTCCCCACTTAGTGCAACTTTAGTAACACAAAAGGATAATGGACGGATTCCTGAACAATACAAACACTCAGCCCCAGTCACAGACCTGGCTTTAATCCATTGTTCTTTTTCTCACCATGACACCCCAGTTTGGACCCAGCCATATGCAAATCTATCTTGACCCTGTTCTTCGTAGGAACAGTCCAGCCCGAACTGCCAAGCCAGGTTCTCCCTGGACCAGAAACAAGCATCCTCAGACCGGTTTCAGGGTATCATCCTTCGTCAGCCAGGCTAGCTTGAATCCAGTGGCATAGGGAGCACGGGACACATGTCTGGGAATACCCTTCCCACTTAGGGCAACTTTAGCAACACAAAAAGATGATGGACGGAGTGCTGAGCAATGCAAACACTCACCCCCAGTCACAGATCTGGGTTTAATCCATTGTTCTTTTGCTTACCATGCCACCCCAGTTTGGACCCAGCCATATGCAAATCAGTCTTGACCCTGTTCTGCATGGGAACAGTCCAGCCCGAACTGCCAAGCTAGGTCCTCCCTGGACCGGAAACAACCATCCAGGGACCGATTACAGGGCATCACCCTTCATCATCCAAGTTAGATTGAATCCAGTGGCACAGTGAGCACGGGACCCACGTCATGACATACCCTTCCCACTTAGGGCAACTTTAACAACACAAAAGGATGATGGACAGAGTGCTGAAGAATGCAAACACTCACCTCCAGTCACAGATCTGGATTTAATCCGTCAATCTTTTACTTACCATGCCTCCGTAGTTTGGACCCAGCCATATACAATTCAGTCTTGACCCTGCTCCTTGTGGGAACAGTCCAGCCCAAACTGCCAAGCCAGGTCCTCTCTGGACCGGAAACAAACATTCTGGAACCGGTTTCAGGGTATCACCCTTCATCAGCCAGGCTAGTTTGAATCCAGTGGCACCGTGAGAACTGGACCCATGTCTGGGCATACCCTTCCCACTTAGGGCAACTTTAGCAACACAAAAGGATGGACGGAGTGCTGAACAGTGCAAACATTCACCCCTAGTCACAGATCTGGATTAGTTCATCATTCTTTTGCTCACCATGGCACCCCACTTTGGACCTAGCCATATGCAAATCAGTCCTGACCCTGTTCCTTGTGGGAACAGTCCAGCCGGAAACTCCTTGGACCAGAAACAAGCATCCTGGGGCCTATTTCAGGGTATCACCCTTCATCAGACTGACTAGCTTGAATCCAGTGGCACAGTGAGCACGGGACCCACTAAGGATAATGGACAAAGTGGTGAACAATGGAAACACTCACCCCCAGTCACAGATCTGGGTTTAATCCATTTTTGTTTTGCTCAGCACTTAACAATGGGATTTCCTCAAATTAGTTGATAGATCAGGTGAGGCTATGAATTTCAAGAAGTCGAGTAAGCAGGAGAGGCCCAATGCAGTCCTTGCTAAAAGAACTGCATTGTCTGCATACAGGAGGACTGGGATTAATCTCTTCCCCATTCTGGCTTATCAAAACCTGCACGTAGCAAGTGGTCCTCCAGATGGTTACTATACAAGGAAAATAAAAAGGGGGACAAAATGCACCCCTGCCTTGCTCCACGCTTAATCTCAAACTCCTCTGTGCAATCCCCATTCCCACTAAACTTTTCAGAAGCAGTCGTATTCCGATGCAGATCAGCAGGAAAGAGTACTATATCAGGATCAATCCCCATCAAAGTCATGAAGGGCCACAACTTATTCCTATTCACATTGTTAAAAGTAGCGATGAGGTCCATAAATGCCAGATGAATGCTACCAGGTCTAGCAACCGTCAATATATTCACAATTAAATATGTTTAAACATTGATCTATGGTGCCTTTGCCCGACCTAAAACCATATTGAAGATAAGAAAATGTCTGGTTTTACTCCACCCACGGAGACAATCCTGATAGAATCACCCTCCCCAGAATCTTCACTGTTGAGTCAAGTAAGGAGATTGGCACTGACGGTCCGTATTGTTAGACTTCATAAAATTAGTGATAACAGAGTGAGACAGAGACGGGGGACTCCCTGACTGTGTCATTTAAGGTCAGAATGAGTCGTAGGGCCCATAAGTAATCGGGGGGTCCCCATCAGGACCTGGAGCTTTTTTCTTTTGATAAACCAGGTGATCAATTCCCTGACTACCTTTAAACGAAGAATGGGATTTGAGTGACCCGGCTCAGTTGTGGGCTCCACTCCCTTCTCAACATAATCTTCATATGGAAGAAACATAAATACCTCTAAAATGTGACACCTAGTTACCAGTGGCAATGTGCGCACACACAGTTGGAGAATTATTATTAAGCAAAAGCTAGATGACTAACTATTCCCCAAAATTCTCCACTAGAGTTGAAAGAACAAGAGTCAGCTAGTTCGACCCAAGCCTCAGGCCTTACATTTTCACTTTATAATAGCAGCTTTATAAATCCGCTTGCATTCGGCCACTATATGTCAGGATCTTGGTTTGGTATTGAGACCCTGCACCAGCTCACAACGAGCCCTTGAACAGGTGGGATCAAACAAGTATACTTCCTCTCAGAGACCTTATATCCTGCAGAGTTAACATGACATTCACCACTGTGATTTGCATATGTATAACGTCTCGAGGGGTATTGTGATTCTTGATGTTGATGTTTGTAATGTCACACGTGCATGCCACGGACACTGGCAGGGATTCAAATGGCAACTGGCAGTTGCGGTTGGTCTCTGAGCCATATGGACACGGCATTCCGTTGGTGAATATAATTACTTAATAAACAAGCTAAACCTTACCTTGGTGTTCCTGGAGCTCTACTTACTAAAATTGGTGATGATTGGTCTTCACCTTCTGGCATAACCATGCATCAGGACCCATTTGGAGAAACCTGGCAGCTTCAACAAGTGTATTTAGCTGGCAACTTGACTCCTGGTACTTCTCTTCGCTGCGGGCTTGGTTGAAGGCCCCTTCAAATACTTGTGGTAGACGGCCTACGCTGCTTTGCGGTGAGGAATATATCATTGCTGGCATTTCAGAGACAGTGTGTGTCAGTCCTTGCACATTACCACATGCACTGCACGCACGTGTATGCATGTGCATTAACTCCTTCAGCGAGCCTGAGCATCTTCACATCCTGCGTGGTGGCCATATGGGATGTGGCTACCACCATTGAAGTATCTGGTAAAGTACATTGCTTTCGCTGCTCAGCACTTTCCTATTAAAACTAATTTCAGCGCTTACCTTACATCAACAAACTGGGAACAGAGGTAACAGAATATATTTATGCTTTTACAGTGTTGAGTTTTAAGTACTGATTTGCTCCATAGTGTCTTCAACATAACTTTTGTCTAGTTATCACCTGGTAATTGTTTGCAGAAATAATGGCTAATGATCAGCAAATTACCCAACCACAACCATTCCTTGGGAAGCCAGGTAAACCATCCATTAAGTGGGCACAACCGTTCAGGCTGTTTGAGAACCATTTGGTAGCCATTGATGCCATTGGACACTCTCCTGTACCCAAATTTGCACTGTTGTTTGGAAGTTCGGGACAAGCAGCTCAGTTGATTTTTGATAGTTTATGACCAATACCACCCCTCAAGGTGATGAATGATGGAATGCGTATTTAGAGGCTATAGCGAGATTAAAGAAGCAATTTTCTGACAAACCAAGCATAATGATGGAACGCCACAATTTTTACAAATGTAAGCAACTCACAGATGAGAAAGTTGAAGAGTATACTTCAGCCCTCAGAGTTTAAGCGACTACATTCAAATTCAGTCTGAATCTAGATAAATATTTTCAGGATCAATTTGTTTTCAATTGCGCATCAAGGAATATCCATGAAAGATTACTTAGTTGCAGAATTCTGTCACTACTTGAAGTTATTGACTTGGCTCTTAGTATCGAACGATCTGTAATATCAACCAAGGTCATGCATGTAGAGTCTGCCACTGGTGTCAATATGGTGTCTTCAACAGACATGGAGCAGGAGGAGTCATGATGTATGGTCAACAATAAAGGAAAAAGGTCTGGGGTTTTGAATTAAAAAAAACTACTTAATGCTACAGATGTGGCTCTAGGACTCATTTAAGTAATTTACATGTCTGAACGGGACAAGACATTTGAGAGTGGCACTATATTCGCCCACTTCTAATGGTTTAGTGGAGAGTGGAAATAAAAGGATGAAGGGGCATACAGACTGCCATAGCTTCAGGTGTGAATGTTAAGAAGTTTCTTGAACAGAAGGTGTGGAATTACAATACTTCTCCACACTGTATCATGGGTGTCACACATTTCTTGCTAATTAGAGGTAGGGAGATGCACACTTCTCCGTTTCCAGCTTGGTTGAAAGAAAATAAAGGAACTAAGGGTGTCACAACTGATACAGAAGGGATTGCAGCTAATGTGTTTAGGAAACAACCAGCTATAAAATACAACTTTGGTAGCAAAAGTAGGTCTAGCGTGACGAGTGTGAAGATTGAAGATTGGGTTTTGATTAAGAAACCCATCAGAGCTAAAAAGGGGGAATTTAAATTGTACTTGCCTGTATAAGTTAGCAAGGTAAGCTTTATCACAGGATTTATCACCGGAAAAGGTTGGTGGAACAAGATACAATTAGTGAAGGTAACACAGGAACAAACTGATATCATGAAACAAAAGAAAAGCAATGCATATTTACATGACCATGATTGACAGCATTGGTTACCGACGAATGTTGAGCATCCGAATGGTGGGGAACCAGAGGGAGAAGCCACTGTTCAAGTGTCACCCAATAGATAGGATCATGGGTACAAGGATTGTAAAAAGAATGAAGTGGTGCTAGGTTCACGCACCAGAAAGATTCCCACTTCATAAGGTAGTAGACATATAGCATTTTTACATGTTGTTTTCCAAGTGCAATTTATTATGTATTTAGAAAACGTTTGTTTTAATGCATTATTACCTGATTTACAGTAAAATGTATATTTATTTAACTTGTTTTCTGAAAGGGGAACGTGATGTGAGGTGCATACATACTGTATACTGCCTCGAGGGTTTTGTGTTTACTGATGTTGATGTTTGTAATCTCACGCGCACATGGAGCGGACACTGGCAAGTATTCGAACGGCAACTGGCAGTTGAGATAGTACTCCGTGCCAAATGGGCACAGCATGCCGTGGGTGAATATAAAGAGCTAATAAACAAGTTAAACCTTACCTTAGTGTTCCTGAAGCTCTTCTTACTTCAACCACCTTACAGATATTT
Source organism: Pleurodeles waltl (assembly GCF_031143425.1). Lineage (NCBI taxonomy): Eukaryota > Metazoa > Chordata > Amphibia > Caudata > Salamandridae > Pleurodeles > Pleurodeles waltl. The sequence continues at coordinate 1,451,558,760 of NC_090440.1, read as the reverse complement.
ATATATGAAGCCACAACTACCTCATTAGAAAAGTCTGCTCATCAACCCTTTAAAGACACTCTTCCAATTAACCATTCGCCCTTCATTAGCGGGCGCTAGGCTTTTGCCAGTCAGGTGCAGGAAACATATCAAATCCTTTGTGTGATCCTAAAGGATAGAAACATTGATTTGAGTGTGATCGCTCCTGGGCTGAGAAGCAGTTAGATATTTAGTAATAAATGGGATTAGGGGAGCAGACTGAAAAGCATATTCAATAGTGGTAGCGACCCCTATTCCTGTAAAAGACAGAATAAGAGACTTATTAAACCTGTCACCTAATCCTCTCCAACCAAAACCAGTTAAAAATCATACACAATTTCATTCAACATCTCACCTTAGGGACTGTGCTCAAAATGAGAAATACAATCTGATTCCTCTACCATCCGAGAACCACCCCGAGACAAGTGTAAGTTAAAATCTCTTTAAGAGCAACGCTGGTAGAACATATTTCCTATCCCAGGCAGTAAATTGAGCTGAGGTCCTACGTGATGCATTAGGGTTATACAAATTCAGTATAAAAATATATTGCATTTGGAAAAAACTAAAGTAGACTACAGCAAGTATGGGGAGCCTGTATCAAAAAGACTTGCATCATACCCAAAAGTGACACAGATGGCTAAACCACCCCTAGCCCTACCTGAATTTGTTGAGGTGACAGGGGAAAAAAACAAGAGCAAAAATCATCAATATAAAGATAGTTTGATAAATCCCAAGTTTCTTTGCAGCAAACAATACTAAAGCTTTGTATGAACTTTACCAAAAGGGAATCATTCAGTTTATCACATAACAGTGCTATGTTGGAACTGAAAAGCTCAATGCACATAGTAAATTCATCAGGCGCTGAGAGACACGCTGAACCTAAGCAGAAATGCCATTTGGACTGGAATCACTAGAAGACTAAGTTAATCATCTAACCTGGAGGCTCAGAGCTTGAATCCTGTTGGATGTTGGCACAGAAAAATTACCCCTCAGTGCTTCTGTGAATCTGTGGGAGTAAGGAAGGCACTTTACATGCAAAAAGTTCAGTTTCAGGGGGATAGAAAAAAGACCAAAGAATGGAATTGGATCCTTGACACATCCATAAAGGAATGAGGGAGCTGAAAAATCGGCTTTCCCGTTAGTTCCAGGGCATCAAAATTAACAATCAAACAATCCCCAATCACATCTTTATTAAATCTGACCAACCCAACCAACCCTCCTAATCATAATTATGCCCCTAAATAGAAAAGACCCACCACCGATTCGACCACTCCATTTTGTGGTCCACTTTATTTTCAAATTGATCAACACTTTTGGAAACTCCATCTCTCAGAGGTGGTACATTCGTAAGGACCATAATGTAATGTAAGGTAATACATCAGAGGAATATCTAAAACATTATCAGTTGTACAACACTTGTTGCGATTACCACTCTCTGTGAATGGCCTGTTCCTACCTCCACCCAGAATAGGAAGGACCAACAGTCATAGTGGGAATTGGGGGAAATAGGAACAGTAGGGATACCAGGCTGTGGGGCGGCTAATCAATGCTCGATGGGCTCAGTGTTCTGACCCACAGACAAACTCTCATTCAAACAGGCACTTGCTGGGCATTCAAGTGGTGCTTTTAAGGCAGAAACTTCCACACCACCCACCCACCTTGTTTCTTCAAGCTCACTAAGGCCAGGTTTACAAGGCACTTGTGCCACCGGAGGGTCACTTTATGTGACGTTCTGATGGTGCTGTGCAGTGTGCCACATTTACAAGGCAGCACTAAGGCACTTAACGTAACGCCACCTTGTAAATATGGACCCCTCTGATGCAGTTTTCTGCATCAGAGGGGCATGCAATGGGTGTTTCTGTGGGCGTTCCACTGCAAACCCATTGCTTTTGACGCTGCCCCAGATTTACAAGTCGCAAATCTGTGGCAAACGCAAAAAGCTAACTCCACCCCAAGGGTACTTTTATTCCTCCTCATTTTTGCTTTTCCCATGTGTGAATGCAGCACACATAGAGCAAAGGCCATGAATGATTGTTTATTTGCAGAAAGGTGTCCCTTCCTGCACATTAACAATCATTCAAAAATGATGATTTGCTACTTCTAGGTGTGCTGCATTCTGCAGCACACCTAGAAGGTGCAAATCACCATTGTAGATTGTTTGTTGTGCAGGAAGGCATACCTTTCTGCACATACACAACCATTCCCTTCAACACAGACACCCTTGCACTGTGGTGCAAGGATGCTTGCATTGGCAGCTATATTTAGCACTGGCACAGGGGGGAAACACAAGGGTGTGCCGTATTTTAGTAAATACAGTGCATCCCTGTGTTTCTAAAGTGACGCAGTGCTGCAAATGCTGGTGCAGCAGCACTCGGTACCACTTTGTAGTAAATCTGGCTCTTAATTGGGAATTAGGGAGTGAGAAAGGTGGCAGCAATGCAGGGATGGTAAGAGGGGGAGCACTTATCAGGCAGAGACTAAGCTAGTAAATTTATGTTCAGCTTATGTTCAATGGCAGAGAGGCTAACTAGAAGTGCATCAAATGAGGGAGCAGATTTAAGAAAAGTGGCACTGCATCCAATGAGCCCCTTAGTGCTCCCCCCAACACCACCATGTGTGCGTCGTAATTAACATATGGCGTACCATGGTGGTAGTTAGGGAACTAGCATCAAAAATGTTTACGCTAATCTGGCACTTTGCAGGATTAGCCCCAAAAATGTTGACACTAATCCTGCAAAGCACATTGAGGCCCAATGAAAACAATGGTGTACCTACTTTTAACACCTGCTCTGTGCATGCATTAAAAATGCAGCTATAAATGGTGCAAAGAAATATTTTAGATTTCATTGCACCATTTTTGTGGTCCCTCTATCGGGTGAACACCCCCCTTGCCTGCATTGTGCCTGGTGCAGGGATAATGTGGCACAAGAGGTTACAAAGTGGCACAATGCATGCATTGCCCCACTTTGTAAATATGGTGCAGCATTTTTGCCATAATATTGCCACATTAGTGTAAAACAAAATGACACTAATCTGGCAATATATGGCACTAGGCCCTCTTAAATCTGGGCCGAGGTTTTAACAAGTTCTTATACCATGCTGTACAACTCAGTCAGCACCAGATACAAAATTGGCAGAGCCCCTCCAGGATGAGTGGCATCATGAGAACAAACAGCCTCAAACCATCAATATTAGTCACCACATCTCGCTTCATCCTCTTTCTAGCCCCTACACCAATAGGTTACATATAAATGAGATGTCTCTTGAAGAGGAGGTCTACAGCTCTGTCTTTATATTGGTAAAGAAAAGTAATGTGTCCACAGAATTAGTTTCACAAAAAAACACGGAAACTGAATGATTTAGCCAAACAGCCAATAGTATAGAGAATGCCTCTGGGGCACTTTCTGGTTTCTCTCCTTTCAATGGACCTTTTTAGGAGATTCAAGGGGCAAAGGGAAATTAGAAACAACACTTCAAATCAATTAAGAGTGTGACCTATTTGGGCGCACAATAAATCTCAGAATCAGAGATTAAAATTCAAATGTTGTTAGAAATGGGGTCTTTGGTTGGCAGTCAGGTGAGTCCTTTGGGCAGCCAGGCAGCTCTTCTTGGCAGGATGCAGGTTCTGGTTACAAGTTTCTTCTCCAGGAAGTGTGTGAGTTGGAAGGGGCAGAGGCCCTGTTTATATACCCAAATGTGCCTTTGAAGTGGGGGAAACTTCAAAGAGTGGCTTAGAAGTGCACCAGGTCCCCTTTCATTTCAATTCTGTCTGCCAGGGTCCCAGTAGGGGGTGTGGCAGTCCTTTGTGTGAGAGCAGGCCCTCCACCCTCCCAGCCCAGGAAGACCCATTCAAAATGCAGATGTATGCAAGTGAGGCTGAGTATCCTGTGTTTGGAGTGTGCCTGAGTGAATACACAAGGAGCTGTCAACTAAACCCAGCCAGACGTGGATAGTAAGGCACAGAAAGATTTAAGTGTAGAGAGATGCTCACTTTCTAAAAGTGACATTTCTAAAATAGTAATATTAAATCCAACTTCACCAGTCAGCAGGATTTTATATCACCATTCTGGCCATATTAAATATGACCTTCCTACTCCTTTCAGATCAGCAGCTACCACTCAAACAATATATGAGGACAGCCCCAATGTTAGCCTATGAAGGGAGCAGGCCTCACAGCAGTGTAAAAACGAATTTGGGAGTTTTACACTACCAGGACATGTAAACTTCCTACGTACATGTCCTGCCTTTTACCTACACAGTACCCTGCCCTATGGGTTGCCTAGGGCATACCTTAGGGGTGTCTTATATGTAGATAAAGGGGAGTTTTAGGCTTGGCAAGTACTTGTAAAGGCCAAGTCGAATTGGCAGTGAAACTGGACACACAGGCCTTGAAAAGGCAGGCCTGTGACAAGGTTAAGGGGCTACTTAAGTGGGTGGCACAACCAGTGCTGCAGACCCACTAGTAGCATTTAATTGACAGGCCCTGGGCACATATAGTGCACAGTACTAGGGACTTATAAGTAAATTAAATAGTCTAATTGGGTATGATCCAATGTTACCATGTTTATGGGGAGAGAGCATATGCACTTTAGCACTGGTTAGCAGTGGTAAAGTGTGCAGAGTCCAAAAACCAGCAATAACAGTGTCCAAAAAGTGGAAGGAGGCAGGCAAAACATTAGGGGTGACCACCCTAAGGCTGTCAGGTCTAACAAATGTTTATTATAAATTGAAGGCAAAATGTATGTAAATGAGCTTCAAAAGAACGCTATATAAGTACAAAATCACCAAAGATGAAGTAAAGGTTTGAATCAGATTAAATCATATAACCATATGGCATGCAAGGATCTCAGTTGCAGCAATACAAGAGATGAGGAACTGAATTTGATCGTCAGTATATAAATTGCGGTCTTCTTGTCTAATCATTTGAAAACCAGTTTAATGTAAATATCCTAACTAAGCTATAGGGAAAATCCTAATTATCTCTCAGGAAACAGAAAGGAAATGAAAATGATGGGGAATGTTCCAGCATAACAGAAACTTCAGCAGACTTTCTGATAGATAAGTGTGCGCAGCATAAAGTCACTGAACCAGATTAAGGATAGAGAGATCTGTACCTCACCAAGTCACAGGGAAATCCTCTGTAGTCAAGTGGTAAAAGGGGGCTGCTCTCGTCTAACTAAATGAATATCAATTTAGACCTTGCAGAACCTTCATGAATCCATTTCTTCAGCACCAGAGGTTTTCCATCTTCCGTGCTCGTTTGGAATTAGCAACTCACATCACTCTTTCATCCCACTGAATAAGTATTGAGACGACCTTGGTTGTCTCCCAGATCTTGGTGCACACAGGGGAGTCTTTTCCCAGATCGTCAGCACTGCTTGTCCTTACCAACATATCCTCCCATACCTCACTATCTCAAATACACAACATGCTTTTCATTAACTGTAGACTACTGCAGACGCACTTATAGATAAAGAATAATACAAAGCAAGCAATACTCTATGTTCAAGGTTAAGCATAGAAAAACAACATCTCAGGCCTTCAGTCGAGCTAACTTTGCATAATACTTCAATGCACATTCAAAATACATCACATATATACATTTCTCTTCAAAGATGTAACATAATTATGAATAAATATGACTTTATAGCCTTCACATATAATATCACAATCCAGATATATGAAAATAAATACATACGAGTTAATTTTCAACCAGTTAGAGTCATTATCAAAACACACATTAATTTGTTACCTTTCTACTTGTGAATTATATGACTTTGATGCTTCACTTGCCATCAGAAATATTAAAGCACACAATATGTTTATTGATTACACTTTATCTGACCGTCTTACAGCGCATAATGGCACAGTCACGTTCTGCACTCTCAGTACGTTGTTCCGGGCAGTACATAAGGTGATTGCTATTGTTTGAAGCTAATGGCAAAAGGGGGCCCACACAAGCAATCCAGTGGTTGATGATTACTCAAGAAGCCACAATCTGGCAGGAAGAAAATTAATTGGCAGGACCTAGGGGACATTTATGATTCATCTTTGTGCGTAGATTAACAGTGTGAACATGAAATCAATAGTCCATGGACAAAGAGGGAGAATGCAGGAGAAACACAAATGAGTGAAAAGTGTAGACTCAAAAACATTGTGAAAAGCAAAGCAGTTGTATCAGATGGCATGCTATAGTCTTGGGATTGTAGGTACGTTTTTACATGTTAGAAAATAATGCCTAATTGAAACGGATTTCAGCTAGCATGACTAGGAAGCAGTCAGCTTGCATTGAAAGCTACTCATATTTGCAGAATAATAGTGCACATGCATTTTAAGAAAGCTTTTCAGTCTCTTTATGCTTATGTGTCTTTCTATTCCAGAAAAATCAAACTGTGGTATCTGCACAAGAATAGAATGTCATATTTGTATTCTGTCCAGGAAACAATGCTCAGGATGTTCTTTTCTTCTGAAACTTTCTAAGGTTGCCTGCGGATATTCTGTGTATGCCATTCGTTAGCTAAAAAACCTATTGTTTTGCTGTGTTAGGTAAATTTCAACATGTTTTCCTAATTAAATACACATAATCTAACCAATTAAGTGCTTTAGGAAGTATGTGTCTCTGGAACTATCTTGTTCACCAGAATGTTGATTGGTTGATGTGTCTACAACATTGCTTGTAAAACCCTGTTATGTCATTTTATACCATGAAATGTGTGTGGCCTCTGTCCCTTGAAAAACTGCCATAGCTGCTTTATTTTGAAGAAGAGCCCGTTTTGTCTAGGCCTTCTTTTCAAGCAGCCCGTTTGCCAGTCAGTGTATTTGATCTATACTATTTTTGCATTTTTACCAGAGCAGATTCTGTGCCAGTCTGTTTTCTAATTTCTACTTAGTTTTTTTATTTGGCTTTCTTCACACGATAACTGAAGGAAGCCGGCTCTTTATTTAGTGGACCAAAATGAGGTACACTGTGCAAAGAGTCCAAGCAAACCCCAGAGTTATCACAGAGGCACAAATGACAACCCAAATGCTCTCTTTTGTGGTAGTGTGGGTGAGCAGTTAGGCATATCAGAGGTTAGCGCTAACCAAGTAGTGCACACACATAGGCAGTAAGTGAGACACACACTCAATAAAGAAATTCAATACCAATTTATAAAAATAGCATGTACTTTTATATAAATTATATAAACAAGATCACCGGAACCAGGTGATTACTTTTCGAACTAGAATTTTAAAAGTTTTCAAAAGTTGACTGCATTTTTTCTGTAGCTGCAATGTTACTTTTTGGGAGAGAAAACACACAGCAAACAGGTACTTCACAGCTACTCACAGGACCAATCTTCAGGAATTAAGGTGAGTACAGGGCAGGGTGCTACACCACACCAACAGGTCACCTCAGGCAGCACTGGGGCGGCCAGGTGCAGTGGTGCAGTTCAGCATTGGATGCCCTGTGTAAGTCAATGGAGATCGGTCTGGTCACAAATATGCTGCAAGGGTGGACTGAGAATTCAGTCCGGGTGAACCACAGAGGGGGATCAGTTCTTGTGATGCTTGGGGATGTAGAGACACCAGTGGTCCTGTTCTCCTTGCTCCGGGGTGGTCAGGTGCAGAGATGGTTTGGAAAGTTGGGTTTTCGTCACCGGTCGTGGTTGCAGTGGAGGGGGCCCACAGAAACAGACTGCAAGCGTGGACTGGGCGACCAGTCCGGCCAAACCAACAAGTGGGCTCAGGTCTCACTAGCCTAGGTGACGTAGGGACACCTGCTGTCCTTTTCTTCTTGGTCCGCGGCATCTGAGTGCAGAGTTGCAGTGGAACGTCGGGTCTCCATCACCAGAGGCAGTCGCGGTGAAGGAGCTGAAGAAACAGCCTGCAGATGCATTCAGGAAGTCCACAATGGGCAAACTCAAGGTGGGTTTTGTCTCTGGAGAGTCTGGAAACCACGTTGACACTGTTGGTCCACTTCAGCTCAGGCTAGGCGGCTAAGGCACAGTGGTGATTTCCGGCATCGGGTTTTGGTGACCCCGGGACCTTACAGTTCTTCTTTGGTTGCCTGCAGATGCAGGGAAGCAGCTCCTCTGCTCCAAGGGAGTTTTTCTGGGTGATTTGCAAAGCACTGGCAGCTCTCCCAGTTTCTTGGAGACTGCAGTGGTGGGACAGGTCATTTGCTCCACAAGGGTGGGGTGCAGCAGGCAGGCTGGCAGGGTTGGCGCCAAGTCTGTCATGCTCCCTGGTTCTCGGGTCAGAAAGCTTCCTGTCCACCCATTCTTTTGTGTCCAGCAAAGATATGTTTTCCTTCTATCCGGTAGTCCCCTAAATACTCAATTTAGGGGGCATTAAGGGGAGTGAAGGGTAGTAGCCATTGGGCTACTTTCCTTTGGTCATTTTACCCCATAGATGACCACTTCCTTTGGGGTTTAGCATCCCCCTTTCCAAGAATTCCTAATTCCACCACACACAAGATGGCAGAATTCCTAAAGCTGTGTTCACTTCACCTGGCCACCCTAGGGATGTGTCCAGCCTTCAAGTGCCAGACACCTCCTGCATAGCTAATTTTACTTCCTGTCCAGGTGCCAAATGGACCCTAGGGCAGTTGGGCTGGCATCTCCCTCTGAGGATAGCCAGATCTGCATATCAAGACGGTGGGCGTCTTTGAAGCTTCCTGCCTTGGAATACAAATTTACAGGTCATCCTGTTGGGAGGGATTGTAGGAAAGTACCATCTTGCCTGGCATGTTACCCCCATATTTCACTGTATATATGTTGTTTTAGTTGTATGTGTCACTGGGACACTGCCAGCCAGGGCCCCAGTGCTCATAAGTGTGCCCTGTAAGTGTTACCTGTGTTATGACTAACTGTTTCACTGAGGCTCTGCTAATCAGAACCTCAGTGGTTATGCTCTCTCATTTCTTTCCAAATTGTCACTAACAGGCTAGTGACCAATTTCCCCAATTTACATTGGCATACTGGAACACCCTTATAATTCCCTAGTATATGGTACTGAGGTACCCAGGGTATTGGGGTTCCAGAAGATCCCTATGGGCTGCAGCATTTCTTTTGCCACCCATAGGGAGCTCTGACAATTCTTACACAGGCCTGCCACTGCAGCCTGAGTGAAATAACGTCCACTTTATTTCACAGCCATTTACCACTGCACTTAAGTAACTTATAAGTCACCTATATGTCTAACCTCTACCTGGTAAAGGTTGGGTGCTAAGTTTCTTAGTGTGTGGGCACCCTGGCACTAGCCAAGGTGCTCCCACATTGTTCAGGGCAAATTCCCCGGACTTTGTGAGTACGGGGACACCATTACACGCGTGCACTACACATAGGTCACTACCTATGTGTAGCTTCACAATGGTAACTCTGAACATGGCCATGTAACATGTCTAAGATCATGGAATTGCCCCCCCAATGCCATCCTGGTATTGGGGAGACAATCCCATGATTCCCCGGGTCTCTAGCACAGACCCGGGTACTGCCAAACTGCCTTTTCAGGGGTTTCACTGCAGCTGCTGCTGCTGCCAACCCCTCAGACAGGTTTCTGCCCTCCTGGGGTCCAGCCAGGCTAGGCCCAGGAGGGCAGAACAAAGGACGTCCTCAGAGAGAGGGTGTTACACCCTCTCCCTTTGGAAAAAGGTGTTAAGGCAGGGGAGGAGTAGCCTCCCCCAGCCTCTGGAAATGCTTTCATGGGCACAGATGGTGCCCATTTCTGCATAAGTCAGTCTACACCGGTTCAGGGATCCCCCAGCCCTGCTCTGGCGCGAAACTGGACAAAGGAAAGGGGAGTGACCACTCCCCTGACCTGCACCTCCCCTGGGAGGTGCCCAGAGCTCCTCCAGTGTGCTCCAGACCTCTGCCATCTTGGAAACAGAGGTGCTGCTGGCACACTGGACTGCTCTGAGTGGCCAGGGCCAGCAGGTGACGTCAGAGACTCCTTCTGATAGGCTCTTACCTGTGTTGCTAGCCTATCCTCTCCCCTAGGTAGCCAAACCTCCTTTTCTGGCTATTTAGGGTCTCTGCTTTGGGGAATTCTGTAGATAACGAATGCAAGAGCTCATCAGAGTTCCTCTGCATCTCTCTCTTCACCTTCTGCCAAGGAATCGACTGCTGACCACGCTGGAAGCCTGCAAAACTGCAACAAAGTAGCAAAGACGACTACTGCGACCTTGTAACACTGATCCTGCCACCTTCTCGACTGTTTTCCTGGTGGTGCATGCTGTGGGGGTAGTCTGCCTCTTCTCTGCACTAGAAGCTCCGAAGAAATCTCCAGTGGGTCGACGGAATCTTCCCCCTGCAACCGCAGGCACCAAAGAACTGCATCACCGGTCCTCTGGGTCTCCTCTCAGCACGATGAGCGAGATCCCTTGAACTGAGCAACTCTGTCCAAGTGACTCCCACAGTCCAGTGACTCTTCAGTACAAGTTTGGTGGAGGTAAGTCCTTGCCTCCCCACGCTAGACTGCATTGCTGGGAACCACATGTTTTGCAGCTACTCCGGCTCCTGTGCACTCACCGAGGATTTCCTTCGTGCACAGCCAAGCCTGGGTCCCCGGCACTCTAACCTGCATTGCACGACCTCCTGAGTTGTCCTCCGGCTTCGTGGGACCCTCTTGTGCAACTTCGGGGGAGCTCCGGTTCACTCCACTTTGTAGTGCCTGTTCCAGCACTTCTGTGGGTGCTGCTTGCTTCTGAGTGGGCTCTTTGTCTTGCTGGTCGCCCCCTCTGTCCCCTCACGCAATTGGTGACATCCTGGTCCCTCCTGGGCCACAGCAGCATCCAAAAACCCTAACCGCGACCCTTGCAGCTATCAAGACTTGTTTGCGGTAAAACACTTCTGCACGACTCTTCAAGACGTGGGACATCCATCCTCCAAAGGGGAAGTTTCTAACCCTTGTTGTTCTTGCAGAATCCTCAGCTTCTACCATCCGGTGGCAGCTTCTTTGCACCCACAGCTGGCATTTCCTGGGCATCTGCCCACTCCCGACTTGATCGTGACTTTTGGACTTGGTCCCCTTGTTCCACAGGTACTCTCGTCTGGAAATCCATCGTAGTTGCATTGCTGGTGTTGGTCTTTCCTGCAGAATTCCCCTATCACGTCTTCTGTGCTCTTTGGGGAACTTAGGTGCACTTTGCACCCACTTTTCAGGGTCTTGGGGTGGGCTATTTTTCTAACCCTCACTGTTTTCTTACAGTCCCAGCGACCCTCTACAAGGTCACATAGGTTTGGGGTCCATTCATGGTTCGCATTCCACTTCTAGAGTATATGGTTTGTGTTGCCCCTATCCCTATGTGCCCCCATTGCATTCTATTGTGACTATACATTGTTTGCACTGTTTTCTATTGCTATTACTGCATATTTTGGTATTGTGTACATATATCTTGTGTATATTTGCTATCCTCATACTGAGGGTACTCACTGAGATACTTTTGGCATATTGTCATAAAAATAAAGTACCTTTATTTTTAGTATATCTGTGTATTGTGTTTTCTTATGATATTGTGCATATGACACTAGTGGTACTGTAGGAGCTTCACTCGTCTCCTAGTTCAGCCTAAGCTGCTCTGCTAAGCTACCTTTTCTATCAGCCTAAGCTGCTAGACACCCCTCTACACTAATAAGGGATACCTGGGCCTGGTGCAAGGTGTAAGTACCCCTTGGTACTCACTACAAGCCAGTCCAGCCTCCTACAGGGATGTGTAACACTCCCTCCAGAGCAGGCTTTGTTTCTAACTCCAAGAGAGCAAAGGCTGTCATCCTGGGGGGTCAGAACCTTGTCTGTTGGAGGCAGGCTGGCTTGAACTAGTCAGCCCTCCAACAGTTGATAGGTTTTCAGGGGTCACCTCTAAGGTGTCCTCTGGGTACATGTATTAATAAATCCATCATTGGAATCAGTGAGGGTTTATTAATATGAGATGTTTGAAACCAAACATCCCTATTTTCACTAAAGCCGTCATGTAGCTGGGGAAGCTGGGAACTTGTATTGACCAGTGTCCAGCACATGCATTTAAAATGGATTCCCTGTTCATTTACTATGTCAAAGAATTGACAAAGAAATAGTAGCATCATATTTGCTCATGCAGGTATGCCCTCACCTGTAAAATAATGCACCCTGCCTTAGGGCTGTAAGGCCTTCTATTGGGGTGACTTACAAATGTTACAGGCAGTTTTTGGGGACATGTCACATGAGTGTGTGCCATATTGTGTTTTCACTTGTAGAAGCACCTTGTCACACAGCCTGCAGTGGCAGTCTGCATGAGTTTGGTGCTCGGTCACTTAGAGTGGCACACGTTATGCAGCAGCTCTTAGGAACCATCTTTAGTACCTAGGCCCTTGGTACCAGAGGTACCATTTACTAGGGACTTACAGAGGTGCTAAAGAGCCTGATCACTTGGGGATCAAGTGACCAGGTGTTTGGTTTTGGGCAAGAAACACTGGCACTGGGGACCTGGTTAGCAGGAACCCAATACACTTCAGTCAAAGTTGCATCAAAGACCAGGCAACAAGTGAGGGAATACTGCATCACAACACAACTTCTCACACTAACCTTATGCTAGTCCTCTTGCAGAATTATGCTTTGATAAACAAATTACTTTTTTTGTAATTATCATATGCTGGAATTAATGCATGAGTGTTTTAGCCCTGGATCTTGTCTTGAACAAGTTTGTTTATTAGCCTTACACTATGGCCCTGATTTAGATCCTGACAGAGGGAATACTCTGTCACAAACATGACAGATATCCAGTCTGCCATATTACGATCCCCAAAGGCTATAATGGGGTTGCAATATGGTGGCGGATAGGATAACCGTCACATTTGTGACAAAGTATCCCCCATCTGCCAGGATCTAAATCAGGCCCTAGGTTTTACTAACACTCACCAAGTCTTACACACCCATACACTCCCAGTCATGCACATCGAACTTCTTAATTATTTAATTAGTGCGTCAATAGGTTGTATGTAATAATATATATAAGAAAAATACCATCAGACAAAAATCTTGTCTTAAATATAGTTTCTAAAACATAGCTCCTTTGGATGTACATATTCTGTTATTAACTTCAATTGCCTGATATCTTGTTAGCAATATTTAGGACACAATATTTGTGTCAGACGATAGTTAGGCCATGATATGTTGATACCACACCATAATCATGTCTCTGTGACGTCCCACATATGGAGCTTCGACTTTCTCTTTTGCTTGTGTATAGTGTTTGTGGGGGACATCAGTAGGGTGCAGAGCAGTAGTAGATCTGAGTAGGAAGAAAATCTACTGGGGTCTGATTGAAGGACAGAGGAATTCCAAACCTTTACACATGCCAAAATGCATAGCTGATCATCTGAGCTCTGTTGAAGAGACTGCTGATGGTGTGGTATATGATTTGAGAGCCAACACGAGCACTAGAAGGTGATCATCTGTGAACCACACAACCTTAAACCTTCTTGCAACAATATACTGAAAAACATTGGATACCTTGTTGACAACATCATCATTTATGATATCATGTACACCTCCGCTATCAATGCCATAACATGACAGTCTATTTGTAAAGCATATTTCAAAACCAAAAAGTTTTCTTTGTGTGGATTACAGATGTTTCTTGTTACCCAAATTGATGGTACTCATTTCATTCACTTGAGATCTACGAACGCCTAAGTGGACCTACTAAGATTCCAGCAGGGAGCCAAATGGTTAATCACATGTTGCACAAGTGAATGTATTAGTCCATTGAGCCACAAGATCTATAGATTTCCCACATTACTATTTTAGTGTATACGAGATTATACAAGAGAACTGTCTAGCTGGATATAGTATTAGAACCATCAGGATGAGTAGAAAAAATGTGGCCTGGGACTTTGTAACATGTTAAGAATAGTTCTAGAGTGTACAGCAGAAGACAGAATCTATTCTATATGACTTCAAATAGCTTCCTGGAGTTGGAAAGGTCAACAATGTTCCACCTTCTTTTAGCACTTTAGCAAGTGGATAGGAAAAGAGATATAACTCTGCTTGATCTTTTTCATTTCTGTTTGTCAAATACTGCTGAGGAAGGAAACAGGCACAGCGGGAATTGTATCCTTCACTCCTGATGTGGTGTCTTTGCCACTTCATACTAAGTCCACTAAGGCAAAGGTCAAACACAGTGTCCAATCCAAAAATAGGTCTATTATGGATCTCTTTTTAGGCTAAGAGTACTGGAGAGGGATGCCAAGGTCAACTGTAGATTTATCTTGTGAAATATGATCTACTTCCTAGCCTCCAGCCTTGATCTTGGTTTGTAAAAGACCTACGATTCACACTGCTGGAGATTTGGAAATAGTTTCTACACTGGTTGGATTTGGGGAGAGCAGCGGAAACGTTCTTGCTTGATTTGTGACAGCTTACACCACAAACTACATTAGCAATTGGATACCGATGAATATTTCTAGAATAGTCTTAACTTTGATCAGAAGAAAAGGTAGGTTTATTTGATCTACTCAGATACGTCTAGAGGCATCGCCAGTTTAGATGCATCCGGCTTTGGAAGGGGGTTGGGCAATGTATGACAAACAGTCTACAGGCTTGTTGGTTGCTCTGATGTGCAGCTGGGAATTATTGGCGCATGTGTTAGCTCAGTCTGTTGATATGTAGGCAATTTATGAAATACTGTTTCTTGTTCTGTTGCAGATATAACAGGAAGAACAGGTTTTAAGTGCCCGGTTTCCAACTTGAACCGATCTACATTGTAACATTTTTCATATGAGGTTCAACTAAACAAAATATCCCTACAGCCAATCAGAAATTGAATCTATGCATTTTATTTTTTTAAACAAAACTGTTTTTTCAAAGACTATGCACACTTGCAGTTACCAGCTCAATCCTTACTGTCGCACTTTATTGACAACTGAGCATTTTTTTCTGAAAGGACCTCTGGAACTTTTTTTAATTAATTTGTAGACAGGCCTCCAGTGGAAGATCATCTAACTGCGACACTTGGCTGAAACTTCTAGAGCAGCCTGACCCATTATTACAAACTAAAAGCAGAGATGGTATAAACATGGAATCCAGCAGCTGCATTGGGTACCAGTGAATCACATTTTGAATTGAAGATGCTCTCTTTCACTGAGCGAGCACTTCTTTATAATAGTTCAGAACGTCAATAAAACAACCAAAACAAGTGGAATCTAATCTGCCATCTCAGAATACTTTACCAATGCCCAGCACCTACTTTGTTGCAAAGATATTTTAGAAACAAATCTGTGGAGGGTACTGCCTCTATTCGGTGATTTCTGTCTAACTGAATGCCATGTTTTCAGAATCTCAGAGTACAGGCTGTTCAGAAAGTCCTTTTACGGGAAATTACGAGGGAGTCTTCCTGTACTGCGTCACCTACCGTAAAGCTTTTCTGAAATCTTGTTCTCTGAATTAGCCGTTTGGAAGCACGAAGAGCTTAATATGTTGCTCATAAGGTAATTGAACACGTGGTTGTGAGATATGGGAGACTCAAGGACCCCTCTTCACATTCTGCAGGGGGCCCTATCAGTTTACGTTACGCCACCGCCTTAATTGTCTCCTAAGACTTGCAGCTGCAGCGCGGCGTGTCTGAGAGCGCACTGTGTGGTACTATGGTAGCTGGCACAGCGGGCACTGGCGGCTCAGGGCAGGGTTAACAACAGTAAGACTTTTCAGTCGCCCTACAGAGTCTTTAATTACTGCCCGCTGTGCAACAAAAAGGCCAAGCATAATCCATTCAGCGTGACGGAAGGATTTTATACGTGTGAGGAGAAAAGATTGGACTTTTAACCTTCAAATCATATGAGCAAGGATACTCGCTGCTGCATTTTATAACACACAGTAAAATGAGGCAGTTTATTACCAAGGGCCTTTACAAAGCACTTTAAGTACTTACAGATAAATAAAAATATATACCACAATTCTATTATTATTATTATTCTTAATAACAACAATAATAATATTTGTGTTTGTTATTGTTTGTCTTCGTTATTAGAATTACAGAGGTTTCAACTTTCCTTCTGGTGAAATCTGCTGATTTTAATCTTTCTCTGCAGTCCTCCGCCTTTCCCCTTTTCTCCTCTGTGTGTGCACTTCTCTGGCTGCACAGTTACCTCCGACTCAGGGGAGTAGGAAAATGGAAGTGGGTGGACGGCAGAAGAAGGATAGAAAAGTAGGGGAACGAACACTGAAGAGAGAGAGGTGACGTAGAGTGAGATGAGAAGTAGAGATGGGAAAGTAGTAGAGAAACGGGTGAAGAGACGTAAGGTAAAAAGAGAGAGGGGAGAGAGAGAAAGAGAAAGGGAGAGAGTGAGAGAAAGAGCGAGAGGAACAGAAACCAGAAGAAAATATAGAGAGTGGTAGAAAGAGTAAGAGGTAGGCTGAGGGAGAGAGTTAGGGGATCTTTTGGGAGAGGGAGCAGGAGATAGGGAGAAGTAAATGTAGAGAGAGGATCGGGGACAGAGTGGGGTTAACTAGAGCAAGAGTTAAGGTAGAAATAGAGATGATTTAACTAGAGGTGAAGTTAGAGAGAGGTAGGCGTTTACAGGCGGACAGACCTGAGGTAGTGAGAGAAACAAATAGAGAAGTAAACGAGAGTCAGGTGAAAGGTTGAAGGAGAAATGAGGTGCAGAGCGAAAATTAAAGTGGAGGCAGCAATGAGGTAGCAAAAGAGAGGTGAGGTTGATTCAAAAGTAGAGTGATAATGAGAGGTAGAAATAGAGTTGTGTGTAGATATATTTTTATTCATTTTGCATGTATAAAGAATATAAAGAGAGTTAGGAAAAGTTACGTGAGCTAGACGGGGCAATGAAATAGAGAAGGAGGTGCAGGAAGAGATGTGTGAGAGAGAGACAGAGAAATTAGTTAATGATAGACAAATAGAGATTTAGATAGAGAAAAAGAGGTAGAGTAAAACGTTAGATAGTGAGAGAGGTGAGGTAGAGGAAACAGAAGTAGAAAGAGAAGGAATATGGGGAAGTGAGGTTGGAAATGAATGGTGCAGTAAATTGAGAGGTTAGGTAGTGAGATAATATTACAGGAGAAGTGAGAGATAGAGCAGTGAAGTAGAGAGCGACAGCTCAACAAAATTTAGACAGCAGTATGGCTTAGATAGTTGGAGAGTGAGAAGTGAGGCAAAGAGAGATAAGGTTGAGAGTGATGTACATAGAGGAGAGATAGAGGGATGTGAGGTGGAAGTAGAGCAGTCAGGTAAAGAGCAAGGGCTGAGGTAGAGAGTAGAGGTAGATAGAGGGGTGGCAGAGAGGGAGTATTTTAAAAATTGGGTTGTTGGTTGAGGGGAATGTGAGCACTTCTCAAGCAACAATCATAATACGTCAGGGTGAACCACAAATATCACTAAATTAACTTGTGCTTAATGCTCTGGCAAACAGTAACAAAGTGGAAGCACAATACAAGAAATATCCCACACCAATTTAGAAAAATTGAGTAAAATGTAATAAATAATTTTACACCAAAAAGAAAAACGCCCAGTCAGTAGAACTGGAGTTATGAATTTTTAGAGTTTAAAGTGAATAATAGCACCTAAAAAGATCAAAGTGCCAACTGCAGAAATCTACTTGTGCAAGAATGTGGCAAGTTGAAATTTATGGCTGGCCGCAACGGAACGCGGTTCGTATGCAAGAAGCAGATTGGGTCTGGTCTCCGCTTACCTTTGGACTTAGTAGAAATTTTTAAGAAAAATGTTTGAGAAGGTAAAGTTTAGCAAGACAAGGCAGTCAGAAGCTTCTGAGGAGGAGGTATAATGGAACTGCCGGACGAAGTCGCAGTGAAGATTTCTACTTTCAAACTTAGTCTTGTTTTTAGAAGTTGAAAATCTCCAGTGGGTCAAACTTATAGGCTGTAGCCAAAGAGTGCTATATGAGACCAAATACACCTTCTACGAGGATCCGCTGAACATGATTTGCTGCTGGGGAGAAGAATGTAGTGGGAGATACTGCGAAGTCAGGGCGACACGTGATGCACTTTGGGTCAGCAAAAAGGCAGGTCCCAGTGTCCTCTTGGTTCTCAGGGAACTTTTTGGCTGACAATTTTTTAAGTTCCAAGATCTGTTTTTGGGCTATCTGGCCACAATTAGCACATGTCCAGGGGCCCAGGACTGGAAGGGAACCATTTGAAGGGTCAGGACTCACTCAGACGGGTTCCAGTAAGGTTTCAAGATGGTTGGAACCTTTTCTGCTTCTGAGGTGCTGATCAGGAGGCCAACCAACTCTTCCTTGGAGTCACTCTGGAAATTCTGGGTTCAAGCAGAAAAGCAGGTCTCAAGCAGAAAGGCAGTCATCTGAAGGCACAAGGCAGGCTTTAGGCAGCAGGGCACCCCCCTGGTACAGCTGGGCTGTTTTCTGAAGTACACAGCAGGCCACAAGCAGCAGGGCAGTCCTCCAAGAGTCCTCCGCAGGTCCAGAAGTGATCTGAGGAGTGAGACTGAGAGTCCAGACTTTATACTTGGTGCCAGTTTGGAAGTGGAAGAAACGTCTGGAGCCTACCCCCCCTCAAAGTGTCTAGAATATCCTGCCTCCCTGCTCTGGTTCCAGAATCTCTGGGGGCACAAAAGACTAGTGTGAAGTTCTTTGCTTGTGGGCTGAGGCACCTGCTTTGAAGTGCAAGTGAGGCTGTGAAAAGCTCTGTCCCCCCATCCCGCCAGAATAGCACATCCTGCCAACACACAATACCACTATTTTGTGGCTGTCTGGGAAGAGAATTCAAAGGCCAACTGCCAACTGCACTCAGTCATGTGACCCAGAAACAGGTGAAAGTCATTTATAATGTATATTGAATTAATAATTCACTGTTGTAGTGGTCATCTCTAAATTTATCAGACAGCATCACCTTGTGGAACAAGGTCACAAGCGTTGGTGTTTACACTTTAAGTACTGTGCCAACCACCGAAAACCTCCGGTAACCACTGGCTTATATTAAGCAAAGGGTATGCCACTTTACTAGGGATTTATAAATTAAATATGCCAATCAGATGTGAGCTACTTTTACTGTTTTTAAGGAGTGAGTACAAGCAATTTAGCATTGGTTAGGAGCGATAAAGTGCACAGAGTCCCAAGGCCAACAAAAACAAATTCATTAGAAGAGGAATTGAGAATACAAAATGTTTGGGGGAAGACTGCCCAAAGGCTGACAGGTCTAACAGAGTGGGTTTATTGAGGGAGAGGTGAGGCAGACATAGGTGAGCTGGAGTATGTTGAACTGATGAAAGAGGGTGAGGCGCATAGGGAAAGGAAGAGAGAGAGAGAGAAAGAGAGAGAAAGAGGGGTGTGTGAAAGAAGTGAAGTGAAGTAAAGAGAGACACGACACAGAATTGTTTTTTTTTAAAAGTTTAACTGCCATCAAGACCCTGAGACTGTGAGGGCTAAAGTTGTGCAGGCGATGAAAGTACACAAAGTTTCTGTTGCCATATACAGCTGTCAAATAAAAAAATAGAATCTGTATTTTTATACACACAACATTATCATGGCAGGGCATTTCACCGTATGCACCACCTTACCAGGGGTTGGTTGGAAGGCGGTGGAACATGCCAATTGCCCCTTTGCCAATGAGTTAAAATGTCTGTGGCCTGCATGCACCAGGGGAGCTAACGATGTACTGTGAGCTGGTGGACAGTGAGTCGTTAATCTCAGTGACATTGACATAAGGGTGGTGATCAATAGGGAAATGCTGGAGAAGGCAAAAGAGTGAATTGGGGCCTTGCCTGGAAACATTATATAAGAAGGTGGAACCATTGTAAAGCACCACATTTCAGGCTTACAGGATTGGATGAGAAGGTCGTAGTTTGACTTGTTAATATGTGTTTAGCAAACCATAACATAGAAGTGAAATGTTTAGAAGGTAATGAGCATGTTAAAGAAAATCATGCTCAGGACTCCACTGAGTAGATGTTTTTCACAATAATTTGTATATGCATTTTTAAAAATCGACAGTCCTGTATGGCTGCCGTCCCTCATACCACCCACCTATCCTGACTGAAAGTATTGCTGTCAGAGTTCCCATTTCTGACGGTATTTCAGTGGACACCATCAACCTTCCTCTATAGGCTTCTCCAAAAAGAAGGCATCTGTTCAAGCCTCCTAGCCATTCCCTCAAGGAGGGAGGAAGGCTGGTGTCCCAGCTTTAAATATATTAGGGCTTTATCATATTTATCTGCCTCCAAGCCTTCCTTTTTGTGTAGTTGTGCTAACATCTGGGAGGGCACGACAAGCCATCCGTGGCATCTTCAAACTGTTCAAAAAACCTCCCAACAAAATGTTTGAATATGTGTGCATTCTCAACGTGTGTGAAGAAAGTGTTTTTTCCAGACTGACATATGAGACACAGGAGACTGGAACCTCTTCCCATCTTCCGTAGCGTTTCTCAGTTATATCCTTTGTAAATTTTGATCCAGGTTCAAAGGTACATAGTCCAGATGGCCACTTGTCTAATATATATATATATATATATATATATATATATATATATATATCCAAGAAAGAAGTGACTCAAACAGATGATCTCACTAAAGAACAAAAATATATTTCTACTACAACGTTTCAGCTTCCGCCTTCCTCAGGTAGTACAAGATTGTTTGCTCAGTTGCTGCACAGCTGACACTGGTGGATTTCCAAAAAGCATCATGAGTGAAGATTCCAATTGGAATGTGGAGTCAATGCAGTCCTGAGAACTCTTCAGATATGCAGAAATCAAGTGGTATTGTCAGTGATGTTCAGTCCATCTGGATGCAGTGATTTTAAACGGTACATCCAGAAATTTTCTCAGATGTCTCATTCCCTCCTCAATATAATCACATACTTTCATGGCAACCACTGCACCACCTTTGTCTGCTGGTTTTATAATGACATCTGTTCTCTGTTGAAGGTGATAGAGGGCTTGTCTTTCCTCTCTGGTAATGTTATCAAAAATCCTTTTAGGTGTTGATTCTTTGATGAGTTTGTTAATGGATAAAATGTATGTATCAAGAACGGGATTTCTACCACATTGAGGGGTCCATGACTTGGGATGGCGGAACTTCTTAAATGGATCTGGAAGGTAGCTTGGCAGATCAACGTTAGAATTATTGTTAAAGTATTCTGCAAGTCTGCATTGTGGACCATTTACTATCAGATTTGAAGATTTTCCCTGTGGAACATGTTTTAAAGGAAGAACTACTGGACATCAGAGAAAATTTCTGGATGTACCGTTTAAAATCACTGCATCCAGATGGACTGAACATCACTGACAATACCACTTGATTTCTGCATATCTGAAGAGTTCTCAGGACTGCATTGACTCCACATTCCAATTGGAATCTTCACTCATGATGCTTTTTGAAAATCCACCAGTGTCAGCTGTGCAGCCACTGAGCAAACAATCTTGTACTACCTGAGGAAGGCGGAAGCTGAAACGTTGTAGTAGAAATATATTTTTGTTCTTTAGTGAGATCATCTGTTTGAGTCACTTCTTTCTTGGATATTACATTTTCTTGTGGCTCATTGTATCCTTTGGGATCCAGATTTTTGCCCTGGCTGGCTGTTGTTTTCTTGTGATCCTGCATCTTCCAGTATATGTATATATATATATATATATATATATATATATATATATATATATATATGGGCATCTCTCCAATTCACATCAGATAATTTGCGTGGCTCCTCCTCCGGGCAGAGTAGGGAAAGTGTTGAATTATTGACCAGTGACTTGTAGAGTTTAGAAGCCTTTTATTCGCCTAGAGCTCCATTGGGAAGCTTGAGTTCTCTGGGATAAATGTCAGCAATTTTCTCAGAATCTTTCAGATATGGTATGAGTAGAACCTTTCAGACATGGTGTCACTGGATCACTACATAGATAGTCAGACAGAAAGATAAATAGGTCGACAGAAAGATATAGACAGATAGAAAGATGAATAAACAGATAGATTAAAAAGGGGGCTCTGGGTACATTCTATTTGAATCAGAGAGCATTTGAGAAAAAATACATCACTTACCAATGATGCTTTAGTTAGCACTGGATTACAAAAATATCGCCTGTGTCGAGCCAGAAGTGCCATAAATCTTTCCACTCCTGGTAAAACATTTGAGCTTTTTAATAGTAAAAAGACCAGCACACTCACTTCAGTTTGGGGCCTGAGTTCCAAAACCAGACAAAACATCTGAAGTTTCGCCAACAGGATCAAGAGACCTATCGGACATTCACGGATAGCAGCAGCTTGTGAACTTTGAAAGTTCTTGGCATGGGCAGTGCAGGGGCCCCTATGACCAGCCCTTTGCGCTTTTCACTATCTGCTTTGCAGACAGTGAAAAGCTTGACAGGTGCTGGTGCAACCTACGCACTGCAACATTGCCGCCAGCAATGTGGTGGGCTGTTCCCCCTGAGCCAGCAGACAGAAACTCTGTTTCTGCCTGTGACCCAGCAGGAAACTCTTAATAGGGGTTGCGGGAAGGGGACAGCACTGGCGGTAACCTGACTGCGGGACTTTGGTGGATGGCTTTTTTCCGTCCGTTGAAATTTAATTAGGGCCTATATGTGAAGACTGAATGGTCAGGAGAAACACAGTCAGGACATAAAAAGTAACACAGTGATTGTCGGCACTAACAAGGTGTTATTAGTTCCCAAAGGGATCCTTCTTAGCAATCTTAGAATAACAACAAATTGAAAAATATATATAATAAGGATCTAAACCAATGACCTAAATACTGCATGCAGCACCTTGATGCCAGTACATAGATCACTGTGCTACATTAGAAGGCTTGCAACTTATGAACTGGAAGTAACAAAATTATCTGTGTCAGAAGCAGTAGCCCACTGACTAGCTAAATAATCTGTGATCTGCATGTTACATGGCGTGCCTTGCAGCAGGCACGTTAACCCTCTTTACTGCTTTGGGTCTGTGACTGGGCAGAGCAAAGAACTCTCCCAGAGCTGTGTTAGTCACTAGAATTATTTTACAGCTATGATAATCCCCTCACAACTGCTGGACAGACAGAGATCTCTCCATCAATAACCTTGTAAGATTTTTTAATATTCTGCCTCTTTGTGACCAATTAGGTAATCTATAGCTGATTTACTGCAAAATATGTGCCTGCTGCCAATTTCCTTTGCAGCAGTTTTATTTTTAAATAAATGTGTAAATTGACTGTCAGACTTCGCTTTTCAAGCACTGGCCCTCATGACTCAACATCCCTTTCTGCTGCAACACAGTGACCTATAATTTACTGTTCACTGGAGTAACTTCTTTTTCCAATTCCAGCACTTCCTCTCACTGATAATTAAAGCAAACCTAGACAGGAAGGTCATATTAACAATGGTTACAGAGTAGATAGGCACAACTGTCATGTAAAAGAGAAACCTTTAGTAAACGCTCCAAAATGAATCATCACTGCAAGCAACATGGGGGAATTCTGTCAGGCTTCTTTTTCAGGCAGTGTTTAATCTGGGTAGGCCCTGTGCTTATTATAGTGAAATTCTGCTCTGCAAGGATTTCTCCCACAGTTTACTTACCTACATGTTTCTTGACATCTTGGATGGCTCCATTAGACTTTTTATTGCTGCACCGCAAACGCGTAGCAGAAATCAAGACAGAGGTCATGGTTAACCCTTTTTTCATCCCTGCACTGTCCTGACTCTTTATAGCACCTGAGGTGATTTCGCCTCACTGCCCTTGTATGCATGATTCTTAGACAAGTTGGACTGCAAAGGGCATGCACAGTATGACTATGTGTTGCAAATGTGTGAAGAAGGCTGGAATGAAAAGTGCTCCTCACACATGCGCAGAGCGAAATGCACCCCTCCCCGGGGCTGCTCCTCTGCACACTTCCGTTGTCACCAGCACAGAAATGAAAACAAAATGAACTGACAAATCTGTCAGTTCGTCTGTTTACATTTCTGAAGCCTGGAGATGCAAAGAGTGGCTTTATTCTTCTCCTGTGTGCTAGTAGGTCACCGCCCTTCAGTGCTTAATTTTGCTTGTTGTTTCCGGTGCGGAGCACCAGCACTTATTTCAGAGGGACAGTGCTTAGTTTTCTGTCTCAAGCATTTACTGCGAGCAAAAGACACGTTGGAAAGACAGAGGAAGAAAAAAACGAAAACGCATCAGAGAGGGGAAAAGCAGGAAGCTAACAAGTGAGCTGAAGGGGCAGGGAGTGGAGATAAATGGGCTGAAGAGGCCCGAGGTGGCTTCAGAATTACGCTGCCTCAGTATTATGTGCTCAGCAGCTGCATGCTTAAGAGGAGAGCTTTGAGCACCGGCACCTTTTTATTTACAAATTAAGCACTGCCGCCCTTGTGCCCCTTATGGACCAGCGGCAACTGTTCATGAAATCACGAAATAATCTGAGGAGTTTGCTTGGAGATCGACAGCAATATCAGATATCAGTGAAACTTGCAGAATTTCCAATCAAAGGAAATCTCCCCATTTGGAAATGTGACTCAATTGGACTTTAGCATATTTCACATGTTTTACATCCCTCATGAACAAACTCAGAGGCATATTAGCACCATCATAGTGTCTTTTTCAGGCTAAATTGGCGCTAAAGTGGAATTTTCCCCACGCTATATTTATAAAGTGGCGCAATGCATGCATTGCGCCACTCTGTAAACCCTTGCGCCACATTATGTCTGTGCCGACATAATGTATGCAAGGGTGACGTTCCCCCCAAAAAATGGCACAAGGAAATCTAAGAGATTTCCTTGCGCCCTTTTTTTGGCACTTTTAACGCCTGCTCAGAGCAGGAGTTAAAAGGGGGCACTCCATTACTTATAATTTTGGTGCTACTCCTGCAGAATACATCTATAGCGTTAAAAAAATGACGATATTGCCCCCTATCCTGCGCCATGGTGCGCCGTATTTTAAATATGCACACACATGGTGGCGGTAGGGGGGCGCAAAGGGGCACAAGGAAGTTGGTGCTGCACTGAGTGCAGTGCCACTTTCCTTAAATCTGTCCCTCAGTTTCCTAGAGCCCCTATAAAACAAGGTATTGTGGTCCCTATCTATTCCAACCCGGGAAATAAACCTACACCTATCCTTGATGGATACACTTAAAATTGTGTATAGGTGGGAGAGAATCTGCAAGTGATATATGAATAGTCAGAAACTTGTAAATTTGTTGGTGTTCAACTACTTTTACAGCCAGATCACCAGGCACAACCAAAAACACCCATTACCTTGAATTTGAGATACCATAATTATAAATATCTTCAGAGAGGGTACTATTCTGCCATTCTCACATCTTTGAATAAGTATTGGGATTTGTCTTTGCAAATAGATTTGAGAGGTTAGGTAGTGAGATAATATTACGGGAGAAGTGAGAGATAGAGCAGTGAAGTAGAGAGCGAGAGCTCAGCAAAATATAGACAGCAGTATGGCTTAGATAGTTGGAGAGTGAGAAGTGAGGCAAAGAGAGATGAGGTTGACAGTGATGTACATAGAGGAGAGATAGAGGGATGTGAGGTGGAAGTAGAGCAGTCAGGTAAAGAGCAAGGGCTGAGGTAGAGAGTAGAGGTAGATAGAGGGGTGGCAGAGAGGGAGTATTTAAAAAATTGGGTTGTTGGTTGAGGGGAATGTGAGCACTTCTCAAGCAACAATCATAATACGTCAGGGTGAACCACAAATATCACTAAATTAACTTGTGCTTAATGCTCTCGGAAACAGTAACAAAGTGAAAGCACAATACAAGAAATATCCCACACCAATTTAGAAAAGTAGAGTAAAATGTAATAAATTATTTTACACCAAAAACAAAAAAACGTCCAGTCAGTAGAACTGGAATTATGAATTTTTAGAGTTTCAAGTGAAAAATAGCACCTAAAAAGATCAAAGGCCAACTGCGGACATCTAGTTGTGCACGAATGTGACAAAGTTGAAATTTATGGCTGGCCGCAATGGTACGCAGATCGTATGCAAGAAGCAGATTGGGTCTGGTCTCCACTTACCTTTGGACTTAGTAGAAATTTTGAAGACATTTTTTTGAGAAGGTAAAGTTTAGCGAGACAAGGCAGTCAGAAGCTTCTGAGGAGCAGGTGCCATGGAACTGCTGGACGAAGTCGCAGTGAAGATTTCTACTTTCAAACTAAGTCTTGTTTTTGGAAGTCGAAAATCTCCAGTGGGACAAACCTACAGGCTGTAGCCAAAGAGTGCTCTATGAGACCAAATACACCTTCTGCGAGGATCCGCTGAACAGGATTTGCTGCTGGGGAGAAGAATGTAGAGGGAGATACTGCGAAGTCAGGGCGACACGTGATGCACTTTGGGTCAGCAAGAAGGCAGGTCCCAGTGTCCTCTCGGTTCTCAGGGCACTTTTTGGCTGACAATTTTTTAAGTTCCAAGATCTGTATTTGGGCTACCTGGCCTACAATTAGCACATGTACAGGGGCCCAGGACTGGAAGGGAACCATTTGAAGGGTCAGGACTCACTGAGGCGTGTCCAGGTAAGGTTTCAAGATGGTTGGAACCTTTTGTGTTTCTGAGGTGCTGATCAGGAGGCCAACCAACTCTCCCTTGGAGTCACTCTGGAAATCCTGGGTTCAAGCAGAAAAGCAGGTCTCAAGCAGAAAGGCAGTCATCTGAAGGCACAAGGCAGGCTTTAGGCAACAGGGCACCCCCCCGGTACAGCTGGGTTGTTTTCTGAAGTACACAGCAGGCCATAGGCAGCAGGGCAGTCCTCCAAGAGTCCTCCGCAGGTCCAGAAGTGATCTGAGGAGTGAGTCTGAGAGTCCAAATTTGATACTTGGTGCCAGTTTGGAAGTGGAAGAAACTTCTGGAGCCTCCCCCCCTCAAAGTGTGTAGAATTTCCTGCCTCCCTGCTCTGGTTCCAGAATGTCTGGGGGCACAAAAGGCTAGTATGAAGTTCTTTGCATGTGGGCTGAGGGACCTGCTTTGAAGTGCAAGTGCGGCTGTGAAAAGCTCTGTCCCCCTATCCTGTCAGGATAGCCCATCCTGCCAACACACAATACCTCTATTTTGTGGCTGCCTGGGAAGATAATTCAAAGGCCATCTGCCAACTGCACCCAGTCATGTGACCCAGAAACAGGTGAAAGTCATTTATAATGTATATCAAATTAATAATTCACTGTTGTAGTTGTCATCTCTAAATTTGCCAGACAGCATCACCTTGTGGAACACGGTCACAAGCTCTGGTGTTTACACGTTAAGTACTGTGCCAACCACCGCAAACCTCCGGAAACCACTGGCTTATATTAAGCGAAGGGCATGCCACTTAACTAGGGATTTATAAATTAAATATGCCAATCAGATGTGAGCCACTTTTACTGTTTTTAAGGAGTGAGTACAAGGAATTTAGCATTGGTTAGGAGAGATAAAGTGCACAGAGTCCCAAGGCCAACAAAAACAAATTCATTAAAAGAGGAGTGGAGAATACAAAATGTTTGGGGGAAGACTGCCCCAAGGCTGACAGGTCTAACAGAGTCGGTTTGCTGAGGGAGAGGTGAGGAAGACATAGGTGAGATAGAGAACTGATGGTGGGGCGCATAGGTAAAGGAAGAGAGAGAGAGAAGGAGTGAGAGAGAGGGGTGTGTGAAAGAAGTGAGGTGAAGTAAAGAGAGACACGACACAGAATTGTTTTTTTATTTTAAGTTTAACTGCCACCAAGACCCTGAGACCGTGAGGGCTAAAGGTGTGCAGGCGATGAAAGTACACAAAGTTTCTCTTACCATATACAGCTGTCAAATAAAAAAATAGAATCTGTTTTTTTATACACACAACATTATCATGGCGGGGCATTTCACCGTATACACCACCTTACCAGGGGTTGGTTGGAAGGCGGTGGAACATGCCAATTGCCCCTTTGCTAATGAGTTCAAATGTCTGTGGCCTGCATGCACCAGGGGAGCTAACGATGTACTGTGAGCTGGTGGACAGTGAGTGGTTAATCTCAGTGACATTGACATAAGGGTGGTGATCAATAGGGAAATGCTAGAGAAGGCAGAAGAGTGAATGGGGGCCTTGCCTGGAAACATTATATAAGAAGGTGGAACCATTGTAAAGCACCACAGGTCAGGCTTACAGGATTGGATGAAAAGGTCGTAGTTTGATTGTTAATATGTGTTTAGCAAACCACAACATAGACGTGAAATGTTTAGAAGATAATGAGCATGTTAAAGAAAATCATGCTCAGGACTCCACTGAGTAGATTTTTTTCACAATAATTTGTATATGCATTTTTAATAAAAATCAACAGTCCTGTATGGCTGCCGTCCCTCATACCACCCACCTATCCTGACTGAAAGTATTGCTGTCAGAGTTCCCATTTCTCACGGTATATCAGTGGACACCCTCAACCTTCCTCTATAGGCTTCTCCAAAACGAAGGCATCTGTTCAAGCCTCCTAGCCAATCCCTCAAGGAGGGAGGAAGGCTGGTGTCCCAGCTTTCATTATATTAGGACTTTATCATATCTATCTGCCTCCAAGTCTTCCTTTTTGTGTAGTTGTGCTAACATCTGGGAGGGCACAACATGCCATCCGTGGAATCTTCAAACCGTTCGAAAAACCTCCCAACAAAATGTTTGAATGTGTGTGCATTCTCAACGTGTGTGAAGAGACTGTTTTTTTTCAGACTGACATATGAGACACAGGAGACGGAAACCTCTTCCCATCTTTCATAGCGTTTCTCAGTTATATCCTTTGTAAATTTTGATCCAGGTTCAGAGGTACATAGTCCAGATGGCCACTTGTTGTGCATATATATATATATATATGGGCATCTCTCCAATCCACATCAGATAATTTGCGTGGCTCCTACTCCGGGCAGAGTAGGGAAAGTGTTGAATTATTGACCAGTGACTTGTAGAGTTTAGAAGCCTTTTGGTCGCCTAGAGCTCCATCGGGAAGCTTGACTTCTCTGGGATAAATGTCAGCAATTTTCTGAGAATCTTTCAGACATGGCATGAGTAGAACCTTTCAGACATGGTGTCACTGGATCACTACATAGATAGGCAGACAGAAAGATAAATAGGTTGACAGAAAGATATAGACATATAGAAAGATAGATAGATAGATAGATAGATTAAAAAGGGCACTCTGGGTACATTTTATTTTAATCAGAGAGCATTTGAAAAAAAATACATCACTTAGCAATGATGCTTTAGTTAACACTGGTTCAGAAAAATATCACCTGTGTCGAGCCAGAAGTGCCATAAATCTTTCCACTCCCGGTAAAACATTTGAGCTTTTTATTAGTAAAAAGACCAGCACACTCACTTCAATTTGGGGCCTGAGTTCCAAAACCAAGCAAAACATCTGCAGTTTCGCCAACAGGATCTAGAGACCTATTGGACATTCACGGATAGTGGAGGCTGGTGAACATTGAAAGTGATGGGGCAAAAATATGTCACTGTATATTAGCAAGGGAGTGAGCGAAGAGAGCAAGCCTTCCTCCCAGTGGGAACTGGCAGGGAGTTTTTACAATGAAAACATTAATAGTGTGATATTGATATAACTATCATCTACTAAATTATTTTATTTAATGTTTTTATAGTGCTACACATCTAGGTTTACATATACTTATACTGGTAGATCAACGTACAGGAAATTCTACACACGATATTGAGGATTATAGGGAGTAGGAATCACATATTGTCCATACTTGTAGACATTCTGTCCCTCATTACGACCCTGGCGGTCTTCAGACCGCCAGGGCCACAGTGGCAGTCCGACAGCCACATTATGACTGTGGTGGTTGCGCCATGGTCGGACCTCCAGGACTGCCACTTCTCCACTGGAGGCGCTGGCGATCCTAATCCGGGATTATGAGTTCCTTCTCCGCCGGCGATTACATGGCAGTAGCCCCACCACGTAAATGCTGGCAGAGACAGGGGGCCCCATGGGGGCCCCTGCATTGCCCATGCACTTGGCATGGGCAGTGCAGGGGCCCCTCTGACGAGCCCCATTGCGCTTTTCACCGTCAGCTTTGCAGACTGTGAAAAGCGTGACAGGTGCTGGTGCACCCAACGCGCCTCAACATTGCCGCCAGCAATGTTGTGGGCTGTTCACCCTGTGCCAGTAGACAGAAACTCTGTTTCTGCCTGTGACCCAGTGGGAAACTCTTAATAGGGGCTGCAGGAAGCGGACCGCACTGGTGGTAACCTGACCGCGGGACTTTGACGGACGGCTTTTTTCCGTCCCTTGAAGTTTTAATTAGGGCCTATATGTGAAGACTGAATGGTCAGGAGAAACACAGTCAGGATATTAAAAGTAACACAGTGATTGTGATTGTCTGCACTAACAAGATGTTATTAGTTCCCAAAGGGATCCTTCTTAGCAATCTTGGAATAACAACAAATTGGAAAAAAAAAAACAATAAGGATCTAAACCAATGACCTAAAGACTGCATTCAGCCCCTTGATGCCAGTACATAGATCACTGTGCTACATTAGAAGGCTTGCAACTTATGAACTGGAAGTAACAAAATTATCTGTGTCAGAAGCAGTAGCCCACTGACTAGCTAAATAATCTGTGATCTGCATGTTACATGGCGTGCCTTGCAGCAGGCACATTAACCCTCTTCACTGCTTTGAGTCTGTGACTGGGCAGAGCAAAGAACTCTCCCAGAGCTGTGTTAGTCACTAGAATTATCTTACAGCTATGATAATCCCCTCACAATTTATGGACAGACAGAGATCTCTCCATCAATAACCTTGTAATATTTTTTTAATATTCTGCCTCTTTGTGACCAATTAGGTCATCTATAGCTGATTTACTGCCACATATGTGCCTGCTGACAATTTCCTTTGCAGCTGTTTTATTTTTAAATAAATGTGTAAATTGACTGTCAGACTTCGCTTTTCAAGCACTGGCCCTCATGACTCAACATCCCTTTCTGCTGCAACACAGTGACCTATAATTTACTGTTCACTGGAGTAACTTCTTTTTCCAATTCCAGCACTTCCTCTCACTGATAATTAAAGCAAACCTAGACAGGAAGGTCATATTAACAATGGTTACAGACGATCAATATAAAACGTAGATAGGCACAACTGTCATGTACAAGAGAAACCTTTAGTAAACGCTCCAAAATGAATCATCACTGCAAGCAACATGGGGGAATTCTGTCAGGCTTCTTTTTCAGGCAGTGTTTAATCTGGGTAGGCCCTGTGCTTATTATAGTGAAATTCTGCTCTGCAAGGATTTCTCCCACAGTTTACTTACCTACATGTTTCTTGACATCTTGGATGGCTCCATTAGACTTTTTATTGCTGCACCACAAACGCGTACCAGAAATCAAGACAGAGGTCATGGTTAACCCTTTTTTCATCCCTGCACTGTCCTGACTCTTTATAGGGCCTGGGGCGATTTCGCCTCACTGCCCTTGCATGCATGATTCTTAGACAAGTTGGACTGCAAAGGGCATGCACAGTATGACTATGTGTTGCAAATGTGTGAAGAAGGCTGGAATGAAAAGTGCTCCTCACACATGCGCAGAGCCCAATGCACCACTCCCTGGGGCTGCTCCTCTGCACACTTCCGTTGTCACCAGCACAGAAATGAAAACAAAATGAACTACCAAATTTGTCAGTTCGTCTGTTTACATTTCTGAAGCCTGGAGATGCAAAGAGTGGCTTTATTATTCTCCTGTGTGCTAGTAGGTCACCGCCCTTGAGTGCTTAATTTTGCTTGTTGTTTCCGTGGCGGAGCACCAGCACTTATTTCTGAGGGCCGCCGCTTAGTTTTCTGTCTCAAGCATTTACTGCGAGCAAAAGACACGTTGGAAAGACAGAGGAAGAGAAAAACGAAAACGCATCAGATAGGGGAAAAGCAGGAAGCTGACAAGTAAGCTGAAGGGGCAGGGAGTGGCTATAAATGGACGGAAGAGGCCCGAGGTGGCTTCAGAATTACGCTGCCTCAGTATTATGTGCTCAGCAGCTGCATGCTTAAGAGGAGAGCTTTGAGCACCGGCACTTTTTTATTTACAAATTAAGCACTGCCGCCCTTGTGCCCCTTATGGACAAGCCGTAACTGTTCATGAAATCACCAAATAATCTGAGGAGTTTGCTTGGAGATCGACAGCAATATCAGATATCAGTGAAACTTGCAGAATTTCCAATCACAGAAAATCTCCCAATTTGGAAATGTGACTCCATTGTACTTTAGCATTTTTCACATGTTTTACATCCCTCATGAACAAACTCAGGGGCATATTAGCACCATCATAGTGTCTTTTTTCAGGCTAAGGTGGCGCTAAAGTGGAATTTTCCCCACGCTATATTTACAAAGTGGCACAATGCATACATTGCGCCACTCTGTAAACCCTTGCGCCACATTATGCCTGTGCCGGCATAATGTATGCAAGGGTGACGTTCCCCCGTTAGGGGGGCCAGAAAAATGGCACAAGGAAATCTAAGAGATTTTTGGGGCACTTTTAACGCCTGCTCAGAGCAGGAGTTAAAAGGGGGCACTCCATTACTTTTAATTTTGGTGCTCCTCCTGCAGAGTACATCAATAGCATTAAAAAAATGACGATATTGCCCCCTACCCTCCGCCATGGTGCGCCGTATTTTAAATATGCACACACGGTGGCAGTAGGGGGGAAAAGGGGGGAGCAACGGGGAGCAAAGGGGCGCAAGGAAGTTGCCGCTGCACTGAGTGCAGTGCCACTTTCTTTAAATCTGTCCCACAGTTTCCTATAGCCCCTATAAAACAAGGAATTGTGGTCCCTATCTATTCCAACCCGGGAAATAAACCTACTCCTGTCCTTGATGGATACACTTAAAATTGTGTATAGGTGGTAGAGAATCTGCAAGTGATATGTGAACAGTCAGAAACTTGTGAATTTGTTGGTGTTCAACTACTTTTACAGCCAGATCACCATTACCTTGAATTTGAGATACCATCAGTGTTGCCAGATTGGGCAATTTCCCGCACAAATGGGCAATATTTTTCCCATTTGTGCAGGAAAAAACCCCAATTGCGGGAGCCGGATTGTTGGGCTATTTTTAGCTCTGTGTGCGCAAAATTGTTTGCGGGGCGGCGCCGCCGGAGATACTGACCCGGCCAGGCCCCGCTCCGTGAGATAGGTGTCCTGACTGTCCCCCCGACTTGCGGCGCACACGCAGCAGCAGGCAGCAGCGTGTGCGCCGCGCAGTGTCGCACCAGGGGGCCGTCAATTGGTAGCGCTTTCGCGCGCTACTAGATTGACGGCCCTCTGCCCCACTGAGAGTGGGCCGTACATTTCGCGCTACCAATTGACGGCCCCCTGGTGCGACACTGCGCGGCGCACACGGCACACGGCACACAGCAGCCGCCAGCCGCGCAGCACGCCCCACGGTGTTTAGCTGATGGAGGCAGAGGGCCATCAATCTAGTAGCGCGCGAAAGTGCAACCAATTGATGGCCCTGCCAAGAAGTATTGCCCTGCCCCGACGGTATTATTTAAAATGCCTATGTGGGTGGGCGCCACGTGGTGAGCGAGCGAGTCAGTCAGTGTGTGGCACACTCTTTACTCACTGGCTGCGCTGCGCACGTGGTGGTGTCCTCTGGTGTGTGGCTCTTCTCTTTTTGGGCCCTGCCGTGAGCCACAGCCCTCAGCCTTGTTGTGTCCCCCCCCCCCCCCCCCACCAGAAAAAGTCTCTTTTGTTGTGTGCTTCAGCCTTGGACCCCGAATTAAAGCCAGCACCCAGCCCCAGAGTGTGTGATTGGGGCCCAGTAGAGGGGAGACACCTCTGAAAGAGAATATATATATATATATATATATATTTTTTTTTAGCCACACGTTTAACCCTGACCCATTGCATGCTTCATCACTGTTCCCATACTTTTTTAATGCACTTTGAGCTGTGTGCTCAGCTGATTTATTCATTTATTTCACTCCAGTTGTAGGCAGTGCAAGCACAAATGTGGTCTCACTGGCTGAGCTAAGCGAAATGAGGATACATGGTCAGTGCACAGCCTCCCTGCATGGTTCTGTTCGTGATCTTAGTGCCTAAATTATTGACATCACTTGTAGTCATGCTCTGCTCAGCGTAGCCATTACTTGCATTTGACACAAAACACTAGCCTTTACCAATAATTTAAGTTCAAGTTCACAGAGTTTGGGTCACTGTGTTCTGGCCTCTGGTAGCAATTTGCAGAAGGGTGTCTATCGCCTCACACAAACAGCCTTTTTCACCTCACACAAGGATGTATGTTTCTGCAGGGCCCTGTTGACCTCCACTGTCCAGGGTGGAGGTAGCCCGCTAAAACAAGTGTAGGGGTAGTGCCTGAGTATGTCTGAAGGAGGCAGGAAATGAGGGAAATGTTGGTCTGGTGCCCATTTAATGAAAAGTCCAGAAAGTAGAACAGTAGTAGAGCAGACTGCAGATACACACTGGGAATGCTAGATGGCTACTTGCATTTCATCTTTATCTACAGTGTGCATCTGAAAGGCAGTGAATAGAACAAAGGTTGTGCTTTGAATCCATTTGGGGGGTGTTGATTATCATAGGTTAATGACAGAGCTAATGTAGCAAATGTTATCTTTGCATGTTGGGGCTGACATATTGGGATTAACAGGACTTGAACTGTAAAATGCAAAGGGAAAACAGGATTGGGTCTGCTTTCCACAAACTCGAGTTCGGCATGAAAAGTTGAGTAAGTATGAGGGGTAGTCCATTAAGATGTATAACGTTTTGCTGTTATTGGTGAGTTGTTGCTTTATTATAAAACCAGTTTGAAAGCTAGAGCATACCTCTTATTTAACCTTGAATACGAGGGAGTTGCCATCCTTTGGCTCATTCCCCATTTCAAAACATGACAAATCCAAAGAGTCAATTGTCTGCCCTGAAACCAATCACTTGCCCGGCGTGTGTAATGCAATGAGTAATCTAGGCACTGTGAGTTTCACATATTTGCTTACATTAGAATTTAGATTTATGCTTTAAAATGTTTGTTTCAGCCTACGATTGCATTGGTTCAGTGTTAAAAGTTTGGGCTACTTTTTGGGCTGGGACCGGTTCATTTGGGCTTACTTTGGGCTGGTCGTTCAACAGCTTTGGGCTATAGAAGGCTTTTAAAATCTGGCAACACTGGATACCATAATTATAAATATCTTCTGAGAGGGTACTATTCTGCCATTCTCACATCTTTGAATAAGTATGGGGAATTGTCTTTGCAAATAGATTTGAATTTTCCAATGCAAATGGACCCGAGTTTAATTTAGGGGTGCACAAAACTTTGCAAGTCTGACCATTTGTGTTTGATATAAAGTGTCTTTTAGGAAAGCTGCAGCTGGCTTGCGTAACGTTACCCTTTAACAAGGTAATATTTTAAGTGACTCCTAATGAATGTATAGTGTGATCACTACGTTTAACCAATTTAAGGCAGGTGAGGATTGATGGAGGGGGCTGTCGATGGATTCACAAACGATTACTTTGAAGGTTTTATGTGCAGACTCAGTTGAACGGGTTTTTCACAATTAAAAGCCTAGACAGCTCTACTAGTCCCCCTGCAACATGTGTTGCACCTACAGATTTGAGGTCAATCATTGGTCACCAGGTCAAGTAAATGGTAGCTCCAAAAATAGTGATAATTTTTAGAGCCAAAAGGAGAAGAACTCAATAAGAAGAAAGTTAACAGACCTGTCACAAGGAGATGAAATGGAGGAACATTACGCCCTGGTCCTGGGACATCCCAAGACCACTTTCTCCTTAAACCGCTTTGTTTATAGAGGTTTGACTGCAAGCAAGTCTGCCATCTTCGTAACTAATAAGGCAGGTTACATGGCCAGACTACTGGATAGCCTCAGGCATGGTTTACTCTTTCTCTGGAGCACATTTTTAGGTCTGACCTAGAGAAAACTTTAACTCGCTGCATGTTTTTCAAAACAACATAATACGTATATAGACAGAGTGGCTTAAGGTCAGTCCTCTGCAACCATGTTCATCCTGTTCAAGTGTCATTCACATTTTATTTCTGTCGGAAAACAGCACTGCATAATGTTTCAGCTCACTTCAGCATTGGCTCTTGTACAGGTGTCCTTGCAATTAAAAAGAAGTGCTCCATCCACCTAAACAAAAGTCTGAATCAGAGCCAGGGCTGGTAGTCCAACTACTTGTTTAATTCCTACTTTCATTGCATTTTTCTTGTATTCATTTTTACTCACTTTTTCTACAGTGCTAGTTTTACGTCTTGCTACTTATACATGTTTAATGTCTATAGCAGATTTTTGCAAAAAAAAAAAAAATTTGAAAACTTGTCAAGATCAGAACATTTGGCTTTGCCAAAGCTATTATATATATGTCACGCTTTGGCCTTGCACTAGCTTGAGACATACCTGGCTATTCCTAACACTGCCAATTGGCCAATGCTTCTATCTCAGTGAGTGCAGCCACCTTCACGGTGCCCAATATAGTATCAAACTTTCCCACCCCCAACCATCTGTGAGCAGCTACCTCATTTGTGTATCTTCAAAATTTCTGGCATGGGTGATCTAGGGGCTGCTGAACCCATTTTCATTGTTTGAGCTGCCTGAAGAGGCCCCTGAGGGTGACCTGGGAGTGTTCTGGGAGAAATGTCACTTTAGGAGGGAGCGGGTTGGAAGGGATTGTGGGTGTATTTCCTATTGTCATTACATCTGCAGTGTTGTGGACTGCTTTGCCTTAAAATTATTATTGCTCCTTCTCTAGGAATGCTGAAATGCCAAGCGTATGTATTTCCTCTATAATAAGGGACATATTTATGGCCAAGTGGTGCAGGGCAGCTGAGTGAGTCACCTTGCTGCACTGTGTCAAAGAGAAAGGGCAGGAACATGCTGTTTGTAGCCCAATACGGCCAATTCCTGTCCTTTCCCCAGCACTGGTGTACGATGGGCTGCTTGGCGCCAATGCAGACACTCTTGCACAATGGTGCATGCTTGCCTTAGTGTATGTAGAATTGTTTTAGTGCAGGAAGGAGCACCTTCCTGCACAAATACAATTCCCTGAGTATGTTTCCTCTTTCTAGGCGGGCTGCAGAATGCAGCACATCTGGAAAGAGGAAAAAACAAGGAGAAATAAAGCTATTTCTCCTCGTTACACCTCACCTGTGGAGGCGTAGGTTTTTGGTGCATTCCCAGGTCTACCACTTCTGGTAAATCTGGGAATGTGTCAAAATCCATGGAGGTACCGTGGAACACCCACTTGACACCCATGGAACACCTCCCTGGTGCAGAGTAAGGCAATGCACCTATTTGCCCTGCATTTAGAGTGACCAGACATCCCGGATTTGCCCCGACAGTCCTGGTATTTTAAGGACTGGCCCGGCGTCCCGACACTTGGGCCTAAAATCAAATAATGTCCCGGTTTTTATGGGGAAATCGGGTGAACCTGAACATTAATTACGATGTTGTGCAGGCTCACATTTCAACTGACCCTCTGAGAAACCTGGGACAGATGTTCACTCGTTTAAACTTACCTGCTTTGCTGCCTTACCTCATTCAAGCAGCACAGCAAGATTTAATAAGGTGTTGGGCTGCAGGGCCCATGTGGCAAGGGGCCGGTCCCACCAGCTGACTTCAGGAGCTCTTCAATAAAAGGGGAGAATGTTTGGGGAGAAAAAATATATATATGTATTATTCGAGATTTATAAGGCCAGTCAGGGCCACAAAAGGTGGCCTTTCATGCCTTCATAAATCTTATTTTGAGCTCTGCCGTGCATGCACCCTGTTGGATGATGCAAGTGCGACCCAGCTGGGGTCATAAATATGGACCTAAATGTTTAAGCCAACCTGTACTATTCTGCTGCTGGGGCGAGTGCCTTAATTCAGCAAGAAATCTTCCTACGTCTACTGGAAAGCCGATTTTAGGTGCAGTTTTTAAAACGCATCAGTGGAAAATATATACGTAAATCTTGTTTCTGTATCCTTGAAGGTAAAATCGATTGACCTTTGCTGCCACCTAGTGGTAAAGTAAGTAAATGGCTAAAGGACCTTAGTCAATATTAAACCCATTTGCTTAATAAGTACGCTCTGAAGAAAGAAACTTTATTTTTGCAGTTTGAAATAACGCGGTCTCCACCCGAAGGTACTGATTTGCTTCACATGAGCACCAGTTACATTACACAAGGACTGACTGATTTTTGTTCTAGGCTCAGGGATAATTAAGAGGTCTGACCAGCATCATAGGATGTTGAGCCCATACCGAGACTCGAACTTGGCTCCTCGGTTCGAAAATAAGACGCTTTGGCTGTTAGATAACATCCTCTTCTCTGGACTTTAATGACGTATATTTAGTGATTATTTTGAGCTAGTGTTTGCAGATGGAACCCACTGGCACTAATGTTTGAGGACCGGTACTTATTTTATCTCAGCAGACTTTGATCCAGAGCACAAGAGAGCAAAGTACAAAATGTTATGCCTCATTAATCCACTACCACAGGCTGCCTGCCCCGTTATCTCACTGTTTCTGGTCCCTGCTTTTTTATTTTTTGCACTTTTATATAGCACCAACTCGACCAGAGGGTAATGGAGCACTTTACATGAGTACCAGTTACATTACACAAGGACATTCATTTTTGGTAGGCACAGGGAGATTAAGTGATCTGCCTAGAATCACAGGATGTTCAATAGCCGCCAAGACTAGAACTTGGTTCCCCAACTCCAAAGTCGCAGATCTGACCCTTACGCCACATTCTATCCTTGCTTTCTACCTTTGTAACGGTTTATCAGTCTAATTTCTTCTTCCTTCTTTCCCACTTGTTTGATTCCCCTCTTTTGCTCTGGGGAAATTTTTGATAAGGAAAATAAGTGGTGGCCACCAAAAATGCATGAAAAGGCCCCCACCAACAAACATTCAGTAGCGGCTCGCGGGTGTGGAAGGGGTAGCGCAGGGGTAGGGAAGGGGAATAAACATTCATTTAATAATAAAAAATAAAAAAATAAAAACACTTACCTTCCTTCGCCACAGCTCTTCTCCTCATTAGCTGCAGGTAGGCACATGTTCTCAGTCTGCCCTGTGGCTCGGAGCGCCCAGCCAGAGCATTCCCAGATATACTGGGAGCCTGTGCAGGCTCTCTCCAGCCCGGCCACTGTGTTGCTGGGCTGGATAGACCCTACTGCGCATGTGTGTTTGACCAGCCCGAGACAGCAGGCCAAACATTCATGCGCAGTGAGGGGGAGTGCATAGCACTCCTGCTCATCACAACCATGGCCCCGCCCCTTTACCAGAAAACAATAATAAACAAGTTATTATTGTTTCCTGGTAAAGGTTTACATCTGCCGCTGCTGGCGCAGGGGCTGGGGGGTTTAGGGCGACACTCCTCCGCCCTAATGGAGAAGCCACCCCTGCAAACACTGCCTTAAATTAACTAAATATACATATATATATATATTACCGAGTGGCAGTATCCACTAGGTAGTTATAGTTAGGACCTAGTTTCTATATAAAAAGCTTTTTTTAGTTGCCTATATCTTTAACGTCGCATGACGAATCTTCAAAAAACTTTCCCAAAAAAATTGCCCTTGCCATCTGCTGCTTTGGAAATCTGAGGGTGATCCATCTAGGGCAGGGCTTAGAAAAAGGAGGGGGGGCTCCCAAAACACATTTATTTCATCCATTGGGATTTTTAACAGCAATAGCGCAAAAACTACTGGATGTAATTACACCAAATTTGCAAGAAGGTAGGTCCTGGCCCAGAAAGAGTGTTTTTATTTTTTATTTTGGAGTAATTCCATTTAGTAGTTTTACTGAAATTAAAATCAAAATTTGTATATCTAAGGACGTGAACGAACCTCAGGGCTAAAAAGCATTTTTTTATTTTTATTTTACCAACGAAGTCGCGGTGGAGCTGCGGATCTGCTGTGAAATAAAAAATAAAATAAAAATTAAAAGAAGAAGCGCTGGCTCACGCGCTTTGTTAATATAATGCCCCCGGGTGGGCTAAGCCCCAGGGTCTTTTCTCTGAAAATACAGGGGGGGTGGGGGGGCCTCCCGACCCCCTTCTGCTGCCCCAGGTACCAACACCTCCCCGAGGCTTTTCATTATTGTGTGGTGGACAGCATGCCCCCGCTGTCCTTGGGACCACCACCTCCCCAAGGCAAAGCAGGTCCCGCTGTCAAAACCCAGAGCTTTCATCTGCACTCATGCAGGGGACGGCGATGAAATGCTTCAGCAAGCCGAGTTGCTGTCAAAGCCTTAATCCTGCCCCCGCAGTGCCCTTACGGGCTTTTTATTAAAATAAAAAAAGAAAAATATACATATAAATAAATAAATACACAGATAGGGACCTCAAGGGAGCCCTTGGGGGTTCCCCCCGCGGTCCCAGAAAGCCCACATAGGGCTTTAAAAAAAAAAACAAATAAAAAAAACAAATCCTAGCTCAGTGTGAAAGTCGCAGACCTTCAAACTGAGCATTAGGGGTTCGAGTCCAGCTGGACTAATTTCCCTCTTTTTTAAAAGAAAAAATATATATTATTGTTTTTTGAAAATAATACACGTTTTATTTTAAACCGTACACAAATATCTTAATCTAAGTATATGCGATATTAAAGCCCAAGAAAACGATCTCTTTCCCTCTCACTTTCTTTCTCTCTCTCAATCAATTTCTACCACTCACACACCCACTTAGACACTTACGCACCCAATCACAGACCCACTCAGACACCTACGCACCCACTCACAGACCCACTGACACCCTCATGCACCCACTCACAGAACCCCGCAGACTGATGCACCCACTAAAACACTGATGTACGCACTCTCACACCCAGACAATCTGACAGCCACTCTCACCCTCAGATACTCCCTCTCACACCTAGAGAAGCCGTGACCAACTCCCACCGTGCACGGTCAAAGGGCAGTGCACACTGTGGGTTTGGGTGATGGGGGTATTGGCCACAGGGCCTGGCCGTGTACGGTTAGGGTCTTTTAGGGGGTTGGTGTCAGGGCCTTGCCAGAGGCAAGATCCTCTGGCCAATCGCCACCCAGCACGGACAAAGGCGGTGCGCGGCAGTGGTTGGATTAACGTACAGGAATTAAAATGACTATCCGTTAAAAAATAAGACATAGAAATTCACTGAAAAAAAAGAAAGGTTACAGGGATGTTATAGTTAGGAAATAGAATTTTAAAAAACCATAGAAATTCACTGAAAAGAACAAAGGTTACAGGGATGTAATATCTAGGCTCACATTTTAAACATACAAAACCATAGAAATTCACCAGTTATACAGTTAGCTCAAGTAACTATAACTTGGGCCCTAAGGTAACTATAACTCTCACCCTCACCATGCACTGCTAATTACCCCACAAATTATGGCACTCATGACATCTTTGATGACATCATTGATAAAGTCACTGTAAGATCTGCAGTAAAATTATTGATGACATACCTGTGCATGGCGGGGGCGCGAGTTATAGTTACCTTAGGGCAAAAGTTATAGTTACTTTGTTTTTTTTTTTAGTGAATTTCTATGTTTAAAAAAAATTCTATTTCCTAACTATAACGTTCCTGTAACCTTTGTTTTTTTTTACGTGAATGTCAATGGTTTCTTTTCAGTGAATGTATATATATATTTTTTTTTTAGATATAAAACATTGTTGCCCCCACTATGCAGTTTTCTCATCAATAATTTGACTGCTAATGTTACATTGATATTTTTAATGAGGTTATAAAAGATGTCATAATTATATTCACGTTATGCACTGATGCACTTTGTATGTCAAGCTTTGGGGTCTTTTCACACTGTACTGTGTGCACCTTTGGGAAGGTTATCACATACTTAGCATCCACAAAATAACACATGCCCTATTTCTTATGCTCACTTGAGCTATTTCTTTTCAGTACAATTATTAACTTTATGGAGCCACACAACTCAAAGGATTTACCTAGATTACCTCAATTACTCACAATGTAATTTTATATATTTATGAATTACAGCATATTGCTGACATACAGCAATGTTAAGTATTGTTGTGTAGTATGGATCACAATATTTTTTTGATCTCCATGACGGAAATGTTGCATTTCTGGAGGAAATTGAAGGCAACGTGTTTACTTTGAGAAAGGCTTCTGTGAAGCCTAAATGCGTCTGTACGGAGCACCATTAAAGATTTCTATACCTACCTTGAAGTGCCACATCTTATTGCCATAGATTGTGAGAATAGTGGTGTATGCATGTTAGACGGAGCAGAGGACTGTTGTGTGTACCAGAAATGCTAGGCCGCCAGTCTG
The DNA here is from genome assembly GCF_031143425.1 of Pleurodeles waltl. Taxonomy (NCBI): domain Eukaryota; kingdom Metazoa; phylum Chordata; class Amphibia; order Caudata; family Salamandridae; genus Pleurodeles; species Pleurodeles waltl. The sequence continues at coordinate 1,451,516,623 of NC_090440.1, read as the reverse complement.
AATAGAAGTATTCTTATATTCACTGAAAAAAAACAAAGGTTACAAAGACTTTATAGCTAGGAAATAGAATTTAAAAAAACAGACATTCACTTAAAAAAAACAAAGGTTACATGGACATTAGGTTCTGAATTCACGTGTACAAAACCTTAGAAATTCACCAGTTTTTTTTATTAATAATTTTACAACAAATGTTACAGTGATATTATCAATGATGTTATAAAAGATGTCATGAGTGCTGTAATATCTGGGGTAGTTATCAGTGCATGGCGAGGGCGCATGTTTTTAAAAAAATCTTTGCCATAAGTGTGTGGATCCACTGTTAATTTGCGGCAAAAAGTTTAAAAAAATGCTTTTTTTCTCCAGGGGGCCGGGGTGTGGGTGGGGTAGCCCTCTGGGGAGCGGCTGAAAATGAGTCCCAAGATGGCTGCCAACACTTCCTGGTTGAAGTGTTGCCAGCCAATCGGAGCTCTGCATTTCCCTGCATAAGCTTATTATTTGGCGAACACTTTGCGTCTCTAGATATCCATATTTAGCTTTCTTTTAATATCTCAAAAAGTACTCAACTGATTTACAGCAAATAACAAAAAGAACTCTTTCTGGACAAAGAGCTACCTTCCTGCCAAATTTACTGTAATTCCGTTCAGCCGTTCGGGGGCTGTGGTTGTGTCTAAAACGCTATGGGGATTATAATGGTATTTGCATGTTTTATACCCCCCTTTTTTTTAGCCCCTGCTTAACAAGATTCAGTGGAACACTTTTTTGGGAAAATTTTGTGAAGGTTCTTCAAACAGCGTCAAAGATATAGGCAAGTCAAAATATGCATTTTCATTGGAAACATGGTCCTAACTATACATACATACTAGCGACCATCAGTAGGTAACTAACACACACACACACTTATAGTTTACTGAGCCAACTGTAACTTGCACCCCCATCATCCTGTGCCCCTGCGTCACTTTATAAACTCACATTCTCATCTCTCTTTTTTCTTTTTTAACTTTAAAAACATCATGAGTGATGTAATATGTGAGATCATAAGCTGTGAACAATTTTTAGTAGGCTCAGTAAACTATAACTTGTGAATACCAGCGTTTTTTGGCTTTGAATGTTGATGTTTCTCACATTTCAACACCTAAATACGTCACTTCAACCTTTTTTTCAGTACATTTCTGAGAGTTTCCTAATGTAACCTAAGATCTTATTATCAGACCTACTATAATATCACATTCATCTTTGTTTTTTTTGTCAATTTCTTGGGTCTTTTGATCATATTCCAACTTGAGCTTACACCCAACCCCCTCGGCCAACCTACAGCTAACCGTTCTACTGCACACAGTTTTTCAGCCATACACAGCTGGGGTTGGCTGCATGAGCCCAGAGCCAGGTTCTGCTCCAACCGCACCCATGGGTGGCCACCCTCCCATTGTTGTTTGGGGTACTGCACTTCCCGACACAAAAGCTTCTACCCCATCGCACTGCAGTACAGAGCAAGATTTCTCTGGGAATTTTGCGTGGCACTGCTGTACAATGGGATGAAAGTACCCTAGGGCCCTACAGGAAGGCCTGCCTAGTCCTGCGGGAGAACAGTGGTTCTCGCAGCCCGAAATGACTTTTTTTATTTTAACCTCGGGGTGGGGGTCCTTCTGGGTCTGTTCAAAAGTCCCTAGAGGTCAGGGTGTCCCTAGCTTCCCTCTTATGCCCTTTTAAAAGAAATCTTTTCAGGAAATGGAGACTGAGTCCCAAGTCCTGTAATGGCGGACACATTCGTTTTGTCAGAGTTGCAGCAAGCCAGACAGATTGGTTTGTACTATAGGACTGGTACAAGTACCAAAAAGGCAGATGGGGGGGGGGGTAAAAACAGCTCCCTCAGCCAATAGGAGGGCCTTAAATCTTACATTTTCTGTACTGTGGGACCCACTATTCAAATACTAATTTCTTAAAGACTGCTGAACTGATTTATACGAAATCACACAAAGCTTGCTTACTGTCTAAAGTTTTGACTTTCTGCCACATTTGGTGTAATTCCATTCAGCCAAAGTTTACAATGGGAATTAACATGGAAAAAAATCTATGTTTTGGGAAACCGCTCTTTGGACAATCAAAGTTTTGGGAGTGCTCTCTCCCTATCCTTTCCTGGACTATGCTTTAAAGATCAGCGCAAAGAAGCCAAAGTGGATGAACCTTTCTTTTGTAAGGTTTTGTGCAGATTCATCAAACAGCACTAAACTTAATTTAAGAAACCAAAAATGTTCCATCTATGGAAACTCTGACCTATCTCTAATTACACAGTGGCGACCAAAGTCATTGATTGGGTACAGCATGGCAGGTTTCATGCAGTTCATTCTGGCTGGGGGAGGGGTTTGAGTGGGTGGGTTATAAAAAAAGGATTCTTTGCTTTCTGATCCAGAAAAGAAATGACTGAATGAAAATACACTAAAAGGCACTAGACTGTTACTCAAGGAAGTGGCTTTGCCTGGTCTGGTGTAAATCTATCCAGTAGTTCTTGAGAAAATATCATTAGAAATGTGACCATGGTTGGACTTGAAATTCATGAGATCTGTCCATCAATGTCAATGAAATAGTGATAGACGTGTTTATTGTTTTGCTTCTAACAATAGTGCCATTTGTTGAATTTGCATTAAATTTGGCCGACATGTAGCATGTTTAGCTTACACTTGGTATTTTAAGTTTCAAGTGAATGATCAAAGGGACACATTTACAAATTAGGAGTGGGTCAAAATATTTTTTTATTTGCTGATACCTGTGACATCTTTTGACGAAAGCACATAAACCTTTACACTTACCATTTTTAGTCATCTGTGGGTATGGAAAGATTTGAACAGCTCCATGTGTGGGAAGCAAAGTTAAAGGGACGAGGGCAAAAATATTTTGTGTGCTAATACGTTTGGAGGTGTTTAATAATTCCGAATGAAATTTGCTAGGTTTTTAGCAATTTCAGCCCAGAGCAACCAGACCTTGCGGATGCCAATCTACAAAATTGAACCAGGCATATAACATTGTTTGAGGATCATGAAAAAAAATCAAATCAGCTGTGTATGCAGCCTTCAACCATTTACACCAAGCATCACTGAAAAACACCAGTAACTACCAAAATGAACCCACAGAAGAATCACATAGTATCTACAACAAAAGCAAAAAGAAAAACAACCTTCATAAACATCATATACATACCATAAGTCTTAACAAATGAAACAATCACAGTACATACATCATGTTGAAAGATGTGCAGACTTGCAAAGAAATACCTTGAGAACATTAGACACACACACACACACACACACACAAAATCCCTCATCGTTATACAGTTAAGTGATTTGAATTTATATACTTTTACTTCCAATAGTAGTTAATTTCATAAACATTTAAGTTGTGCATCATTAAAAACTATGGGAATTCTTTAGAATCACATTTAGAGTGCAGTTATGGCTACAATTCATATATAATATAAAATAGTAGAGCTTATGTATCAACAACCCTATACATTTTCAAAAAACTCTGAAATTCCCAGTTTTAGAGACGTTATGGATATCACATGCATAAAATGTTATGACTAACGTTAAATAAATCTTAAAAAACACTGTTCTTGTGAAGCTATGATTACAAAGAAAACCTATTACCATCGAAATTTGACAATTCTGGTTAGTTTATCTAACCATAACTTTGTCCCCACCATGCGCAGCTTATATCATCAGTTAAATTACATTATTGATGCCATTAGTGATATTTCAAATTACATAATTATTTTTATATTTACAAGGACAGTTTATAAAATGTTAACCAACATATTAAAATATGTATTAATTTCCAAAACAAGTCTGTGTAAAAAACCATGCAAAGTTACTTTTGTTCGAGATCTGTCATAGAATATTACATAATGTGATGTCCTTCTCCCTATTTCTTTATGTATCCCATTTGCGTTTTTTGGGGGCCGGAGTTCATCCCTTTGCCAGTTTGCTCTGTACCCCAGCGGAAGTTATCTTTGAGACTAACAAACAGGTCTGCTACTTTATGATGATCCACAACACCATACGTGTGAGGATTTTTAAATATTTATATCGGTTATAGAACACTGTTATTGGAATGATATATTCACAGACCACAGCTCTCATCATTGTGGAAAGTACCGGGGCATATTTAAGCAGGATCAGAGGCACAATGGCCAGGTATGTGGAGATTCCATTGCACTTCAGCTAGCTGCTTTTTTGTTAGAAACTTTTATATATTTGTACAGTGCGCACTAATCCTATGGAGTATCTAACTGCTAAATAATCTGCTTGTTGCTAATCAATTGTACTCATTTTAAAACTGTAGAAGGATAAAAAGGCTGATCGGGTCCATCAGGATTCAAACCTTCCACCCTGAGGTCAAATAGATTTCTGCGGATAATATATGTGTACACTCACCATCTGGCCTGCTGCTACCCAGCTGAGGGCAAGGTGTACTGTTTTCCATGTTTGTATTAGAGCCCATGCAAAAGGGCTTTTCCTTCTGAATGTGGTCTCGGAGTAGGTGGGTGGGGGTTACATATTTAAGTCTCTGTGACAGGGGAGAGGACCAATCGGGCTGTTACTGCTTTGCATGAGACATTGGCAAAAAGGCGGAGTGTCTCGCCCCCTTCATCCAGGAAGGCAGGGGAGAGAAGAGACAACAGTGAATTTAGGCTCTGCAATCACTGAGCTTTTGAGTTATGCCACCAGGTTATGCCACCAGAGACAGCAGACTCCTAATTAAGTAGTGCAGAGGAGAGACATGCAGAGCTGTTATTACAGAGACACACAAGATCCTCAAATTGTTTGTATGGCGACTCAGACTTATAATGCTATTCAACATTAAAATTAATGTAGTGGTAGCTGCAACAGATTGCCTTTTGGCCTAATTCCCATACGCAGTTTCTGTAAAATTATTTCCAACAAACCTGGGAAAGTGTACTTGAGAGTGACTGCCAGTATTTCTATCTGTCAAAACCACTCTATTTCGCCACAGTCAAAAACAAGTCAAAATTCTTAAGACAGTACCTTGTCCATATGTCGTTGTGTGGCTACACACCGGAATACTTTTCCAAGACATTCCGGCCTTCCCAACCATCTAGGAGCATGAAGTTATTCAACCTCAACTTTGCTGTTTTCCAGCAATACAGACACAAACTACCGGAGTTAAATCAGTGCATGTGCACTATGGAATAACTTGACTGTTCTACTAAAATTCAAAAAAGACTTCCTGATGTTTCAGAGAGGTCTTAATACAACCTCTTACGATCAGACTACGTCTAAAATATTAACTGTTTCTCTGCCTCCTGTATGCTTTCCAATATATCAGCCTGGTCAGACGCCTAATACCAAGCCCACACGATATCCATTCCATGTATAGTGCATAATCGTCACAGTGTTTCACATGGCTTTTGCATCCTAAATACAGTGGTAGACAGTTTTCACAACAACATGAAATTAGGGTTGCTTCCTATCCCTCCTTAATCATGATGAAATACCGTTGTAATTGCAATCATCGTGATGTCCCACCCAAAACCTGTCAGAGGTGGCTACCAGCAGCAACAAGTGCTTTACAAATACAATAAAGAAATGTATAGTCAAAAGCAGTGTACAAGGTATGTTACACATCCGAATGATAATGGCGGAGGTGGGTGGCTATGAATACAGTAAGGATGTTTTGTCATTTGCATAGCTTATATTCACCTTTGTGTGGCATCACAGCATAATCAGCGGTTCAGTGACTTTCCACTTCATTGGCCAGATTCTAATGGAGCTTATGGTAGGACAACGGTACTGTATTCTGATCGTATTCTAGACTAGATGGCTATGTCATACTCACTGAGATGAGTATGATGCTGATGTATAAGGTTTACAGCAGATGATTTTACAAATTGCTTTCACTATAAGGGATTAGAAAAAACAAGATACTCACCAAAGTGAAGTTTAATCAAGCTATAGGAAATTGGAAACAGCTCATACCTAGTGAACATAGTACCCTAAAATGGGGTCGCCTAAGGCTCATACATCTAGATTTCATTCCATCACACCTGAGAAAATAAACACAGGTTTCAAGTGATCAAACTCACTGCCTTTATAAACTGTTGTTTATTGGCACAAATATATCAAAATTGCAACACATAAATTAACACAAAAATCAGCACAGCATAATAAAAAAATCAGCTGTCCATAGTTAACATTCAATTTTGACAGAGTGTTTTCCAAATAGCATAAGACTTACGTAGAGACTCATTAAATGAACACGTGCAATATGCACAAATAACACTTTGCCTTACATTGCACTGTTTAATTTCCAGCACAACTTGTATTGCATTGCAAAATGGGAGTAAAAACATACTTTTCAGGGAACTGCACATTTAAGAAATCGCAGTTCAAATTTCCAGATTGGTCAAAACATGTTAATACCTTTATTATGTTATTTTAGGGAAAAATGGAATTAACTGGCAATTAATGTGTGTCATTTTGTTTTCTTGGGAAACATTCTCAGTAATATACCTCCTAAAATTAAGTTAACATCCACGGTACTAGACTGGTTTTGCCAGCAGTGTAAAACGAAATACTTCACATGCTGCCTCAAGTGCTTAACCAAACACACACTATCAAATGGGCCAATTGTATAAATTTCACAAAAACTACAGTATTAAATTAAGTGATCATTATATTAGAAAAAATATACTTCTTGTTTCAGTATATATGTTGCATCCACCTGCATGAGAAAATATCAAAAAAGTTATAGAGCGAGAGAAAAAAATCACTACCATTCTAAAAGTCTTTTGAAGATTGAGGGAGCTTTAATGCTGTAGGTTGGAAGTCTCTGCTTGCACAATTGAAAGTAATTATTCTAACCCTCTGTAATATGGTTTTGGCCTGGATACAAAGGAAGCGCAGTCACTTTGAAACCAAGTGTATAATATTTGGAGATGAAGTAAGCCTTTAGGTGAAGTTGAGTGCTGGAACAGTTTATAAAAAGGCATCATTCAGTAGTAGTGAAGAAAATTATTTATTTTTCCCGTTTTCGCAAAACTTATTTTCATGACCATTTGAATTTTTGTTCAACTCGCTTTCTTCTCTCAACTTCCTCAAAAGATCGTGTGGTCCTTTCCCTTCAAAGGATGATGGGTTTTTGTATGAGCCACCAATCTTATCCCACAGTGTGAAGTACTGACCGTAGTTGTAGTCAAAATACAAGTGATGATCTGTATGGTGAGCCGAGCCATTTATGACCTCCTTTAGGAATTTTGGGACACGATAATCACCATCATGAATTGACACTGTCCAGATATTGACAAATATGTACAGACCCAAGTACACAACCTTGTGCAACGGGAAGAGGAATGGGTATATGTGATAGGGTAAGCTTTGGAGGAAGCCATCAATTGGGTGAAATGCATGACTTGCAAACGGGGAAGCCACTTTCCAGATGTGGTGGGGCTTGTGAAGACGCTGGAAAAAGATAAACACATTGTAAATATCACTATAAAAGACAGAATCAACAAGAAACTTGCATTGCAATATCTTTTTTAAAACAACGCTATATCTATAGAGCAGAAAGTGAAAATTCAAACAGTTCAAAGAGTAAGTCATACGTGATTTTATGTGGGAAACATATTGATTTGCTCTTAGGCAGCCCGTTCTTCATAAATTCTTTCAGAGAAACCAGCATTCATGTACAGATGAATAAGTCATTTTGCTAGTTATGTGATTTCTTTGATGTACAAAGATGCGCAATTCTATAATCTTACAGGGGCCTAACAACAATGGGGCCCTGAAGTAAAGTTGAATGACAACAGGAAGAAGAGAAAAAGTCAAGACAACTGTGACTTAAATATAATTGCGCAGAATTTAGAGATGCATCAAAAGAAACACATTTTCAGTGTTAAAGAACATTATTCAGTAAATGAATACAACTGTATTTCTGTTCAGAAATCGTGAGGGTGTCAAAATTTTTAGGTTCACGTTATCTGGTATCATATTACCAATCTAGGCGGCAGCAAGAGCTTCTGCCCAAATTGATAATAAAAGGCATTGGTATTATGAGGTATGCAGTATTACCGGGTAAAAAGATTCTAGGCCAAATCTGGAAGAATTTGTCAGAATACAATGGCACCGAATTACAGGACAGAACTGGAAATCGGTGCCGTAACAATTACCACATCTTTTTACCATTCCACAAGAGGTATAATGGGTTGTATAATATTTATGTTCCAGCTTTCTTCTGTCCTACTGTTTCCTGCTGATGTGGTTTTGAATCCTATTTTTGTAGTTCTCATGGGTTTTGTAAATTATATTTTTTTTATATCTCATAAATCACTTTCCATTCCTGATCATGCAACAGCATCAACAGAATTATGACATCTAACAAAAAGAGGTTGTCACAAGGAACCCTGTGGATGTTTACCTGTCATCTTAAACACCTCACTTTTAGAGATTGCCACACATTCTCACAAAAGTCATGGGTGAAATGCTTGCAATTCTTCCAACCACTGGCAATCGCTAGGGGTAGCATCCCAACACATTGTTCTTATGCTCACCATGCCATCATAGCTTGGACCCAGCCATTTGCAAATTGTTCTTTGGATAGCAATGAGAGAATGTTTATTGTGGGTCAACAGGTTAATTAAGAGATCGACTGGTATCATAACCAGATGCGAATTGTTCAGAGCATTTAGCTTAGTGAGAAAGGATGCAAATCACAAACTAACAACGGAAACCTGGGATCAAGGGGGAATAAACAAAGGATAAATGTTATAAGGAGAAAAAGTAAGAAAAAGAAATGAATGATAGGTATGATAAAAAAGAATAGTAAGTTGTTGATGGGAGAGGTGATGGATGGAGCTGAACAGAATGAGGTTACAGATATCCAGAATTAAATATGATTGATAGTGAAAGAAGTGTGACAATCTCCCTTTCCATTAGTAAGGTGGTCTTATCCTAAACATTACGTTCCTGCATACAAATTAAATGTTTTCCTGGCAAGTGGGGGTTTAATTTGTTGCATTTAGCATCAGCCCTGTCTCATATTGGACCACTATTAAGTTTTTTATATATTTTTTTTATTGTGTGAAAGGAGACAATCACATCAGCGGATATGACATAGCCCTGGTTTATCCACAGGCACATTTACAATTTGTTAGCATTTTTACAATTTCATATCATTGCTTGGACACCACAGCCATGAAACTAACAGAAGGAGGCTCTCATTTGGGGCCACATGTATGAATATTAGGTTTTGCGACTCACAAACTGAGAGTATTAGCGACTTGCAATTTGCCAGTCGCAAAACCTGATGTACAACAGTACCAATTACACTGTTTGCGATTCCCACTGGGGTCGCAAATGACCAACCTCATAATTATTCATGAGGTAGGTCATAATTTGGACCCCATTGGGAATGGCCACCCTCACATGGATGGCGGCCTGCTGGGGACAGCAGACCACCATGTCTGTGTCTGTTTTTAAATAAATCAGTTTAAAAAAAAAAAAAAAAATGTTGCCCCTTTTCCTTGAAGGAAAACGGGATGCATTTCAAAAACAAGAATGAAAAGTTTTCTTTTAATTTTTTTCAGAGCAGGCACAGGTTCGCTACCATTCACGAAGGGGAAGGGGTCCCACAGGGTTAGCACCAATTTGAAACTGGTGCTAACTGCGATTGTTTAAACAATCCTACATCGCACTGTGACTCGCAATTAGGAAATTAACACCCCTTCCCAACTGTGACGCGCAAACCTATTTTGCGATTCGGTAAATAGATTACCGAATCTCAAAATAGTGTCTGTACATACCAAAATGCTTTTTACTTGTCGCAAATGGCCCGATTCTGCGAATCGGGTTGTTTGTGACAAGAAAAATGGTACGTTCATCTGGCCCTTAATTTTTATAACTGATGTACCAGAGAAAAATCACAACTATGGGAATCAATTTTAAGTATAAAAGTTTTAAATTTTTAATTCTGAAAGATCTGATTTATTTATTGTTTAACTGATAACCAGAATAGATGGATATTAAATCCATCCAAATATGATATACATCAGAGAGCAGGCATCCCCAACACAATGCCATCATGATTCCATATCTGTTATGATAATCCTAAAAAGCTTATGAGTGGTACAAAAGTGAGGAGCACAAGGTGGTGTGAACATTGTATTTAAAAAGGGCAAATCTATGAGAAAAAGACAGTTAATGTGTAATTGGAGGGATAAGGCAAAGTTGGACTATTGCTGCATCATGATGTAGTGTTCTTTAGAGAGGTGCATCTTCAGCTCTTTCCTAAACTGGAGTACGGTTAGGTAGTACTGATGGATATGAGATGTCTTTCCAAATTCTGAGTGCAAAGAAGGATAAAGTTTGTTGTCTTTTTTTTCTTTTTTACACTTTTACTCCTATCGGATTATGTTTCTGCTGTGGGTGTGCTAAGGGTCACTGGAGGTGTTGAGATAGTTATACAGATAGGCAGTGGTACTGGGTATGATGACTTTGTAGAAGATGTAGCTAGTTTTGAAGATGGTGTGGGTTGGTAAGGACAGCTAGTGGTGTTCCATCAATGTAGGCTTGACGGCTTTATATTTCTTCAGGCTCTTGAGGAGGGGTAGCACTCAGACAAATAGGGCCCAGCCTAATTTGTTATACTTTAATTGGAGACTAGGAGAAACTCCTCCATTTCCTTTGGGTATCAATGTGTAGTGCGTTTTTATTTGTGTGCACTTTGTGTACAATCTGTGTTTAAACTGCAACTTTAGACTACAACATAGTCCAAAGAGCAGAGTCACTGCCTTGCACCTATTTTGTCATTTTGGAAACTCACATCTGACATAATATTTTTACATGTATAACTTCCTTAACATAGTTTATAAAAGAGCATCTTTCTCTGCCAACCCTTAATGGAATATGTCCTTTAACAATGTTTGTTTACTATAATGCACCAGCATACAGATGAAAGACCCCTGTAAATAAAAGGCTTACTTCAGAAAAACTAAGACGCTTCCTGAGAGAGTTGCGGGTTGGAATTTTCATTACCATCAACTAGCAACTTCCTTTTAATTAAGGGAAGGAAGTTCCATGAAGAGGATAATTTAAAGCAGCAGTTAGGTCCTGATTCTGGATTGAGTTGCCATTTTGAACCCTACCCAGAACACTATAAAAGAATGAGAAAGGCAGTGGGCTGCTTCCTTTGGCGACAAGAAGAGGTGGAGAGATGATGTTGCAGCAATAGTCTGGTTGCGTGCCATGCCAATCAAAGGAAACAACACCTCCCTTTTGAAGCAACTCTGAAGAACGGGAGATCTGTTAAGGAGCATAGGGAGGTACTGAAAAGGACATCCAATGAACTCTTGCAGGTGTGGAGGTGCACCCACTTCTGATTTGTATTCTGGACTTTCTTGACTCTCTTCATGGCTGTTAGCACCAGCTCTCTAACTCTCTCCAAAGGTCAATGAGGTGTGGGCTTGATTGGGGTCCTAACGGAGGGGGTCACCTGTAAGAATGTTGAAGTATTTGTGCATTGATGTCCAAGGAGTGCACTCTGGGGACTCTAGTTGTTGCTCACAGTCAGCCTGTATGAGGCACTCTCTATAGGTGACTGAGTTCACACATCTTTATCTGTTGCAATTACCTTATACATGTGTACTGCAAGATTTTAGGATTAGGACCTGCTGTTGCACATACGGTCATGTGGTACTTCACAGATAATGGAAGCAGGCTAGATTGACGGTCTAAGTTGTTACTGTGACATTATTTTAGGGTATGTGATCTTTACACTGGTTATTCCGCAAAACCTGTTTATGAGGCATTCCAATTTGTAATTTCACATAAAAAAGGGTGTTGGGATAGAAAGAAAAGCCCCCATTGGCTCTGTAGAGTGTGTGCTCCAGCCTCTAGTTTCCCAGAGCAAGTTCAGCAGGCTTTTGACATTTTTGTCTCATCACACAAAACATTCATGGGTGTGTGCTAAGAGCTTCTTGTAACGTAGAATGTGACCCAAAGCAAGACTTTGTGGTTGGAAGGGAACATCATGTGCTCCCTCCTTTTGCTGAGTGTGACTACCATCAACTGACCAGGCTGCTGAGGAGGGACTGTGGTGACAGCGACAGGTTATAGTAACAACAGACTTTAATTGAAACCTGGGAGGGATAGTTACCTACTGGCAGTTTCTGTATTTTTAAGTTGGTCTGCCAGTCTCCAGCAAACTAACCCTTTGCTCCTTCCACATGGGACATGGATGCCCCAAACATATGTGTAACTTCTGTGTCTAGAGGTTGTAGATAGAGTATATCTCCTACACTCGGCTGTGGCTTCTCAGAAATTCAGTTTTATTTCCTGAAACCCAAGTGGTGCCTAAGACGGCATTTGGAGAGAACCTCAACCAGCAATGTGAATTGAAGGGCTCATCTAGAAGATTCCCAATAACATTTGTATGGGCCTAAACAAAGGGTCCTGCTGAAGCATGGTGAAAGTCTTCTACCATTCTTGTTCCTTGTTTCCTTGAAGGGTAGTTAACTGTGAAAGCTCTTCTTCTTTAGAGGTCTTATTTTGGTGTCCTCCCTGACAAGAGATCCACTATTTCACCCCACCTTCCTGCTGAACCCCAGGATAAAAACTATGGCTAGGTCGGTCTGGGAAGAATACTAGACAGGAAGTGTTCAAAACCAGTTCTAGAACAGGAATGTTTTAGTACACAAATGCTTGTATTTTTAACATATATATGGAATAGAAAATTCAAGCCAGTGTGCCAGTTTCTCTTCCAGAATCTGGGGATCAAGAAACTCTTTGGTGCCCTAAGGGGAGGTTATTGACCACAGACATCATTTGCCAGGTTCTGGATACGAAACCTGGAGAGCTCTACAGTTCTGGCAAGGAAAAGCTGCCTTCAGCCTGCCTTGAAGGAAGGAGCTGGCTGGCTGCATAGGAAGAGCATTGGATGTCCTCTTATGCAAGGAAGATGCTGCCTGAGAAGTAGACTGGGAAGGCGCTGTGCACAACCAACTAAAAATGCAGCCCGGACACCAAAGACTACGTGTCACATCATCCTGAGGGTGCAGAGTCAACTGGAGGCGGGCCACAACACTGCTGCACCGACACCAATCTTGCCAGCGCTTTATAGTGCACTTTGAGGTCCCGCAGCGAAGGAAAAAGGACACCAGGGACTATGTGTCCCATCCTCCTGGGGGAGCAGAAGCACCTGCAGGTGGGCAGCAACACTGCTGCATCTGACATCAATCTTACCAGCACTATATAGCGCACTTTGGGGGGTGATGCCGGGGCAAAGGGCTGGCCCATCCTTGGGCTTAATTTTTCAAGGTGACAATTTCTCTAGCTCCAAATGTAAGTACTAATTTTTAATTGTTGATAAGTAATAATGGGGGAAAGGAAGGCATTGAATAATGTAGCTGGGCAAGGGTGGGAAGGGAAATCAGCCAAGAGGCATGCTGCAGAGAATTGTACTTTGGATGATATTGATATTCGAATTGAGGAGGTGGAGGATATCTTGTGTAAAAGGGAGAAATGGCCTGAGAAAACTGGTACAAGGCCTAAAATCACAAACTGTTTTTCAGAAGGAACAGGAGGAAGGGCATCAGTAGCAAGGAAAACCTTAGCTGCACTGTTTCTGCAGGTCCTGAATTGCTCTCACGTAATAAAGAACCCCATTTATCAGTCCTCCCCACTGTTTCCACTACTACCTCTACACATGTAAGCCAATCAGAAGTAGCAGAATCCTTACCCAGTATCTCCTGTTCCAATAAAATTGCTCCTGTAGCCAATTTGGGAGAGGAAAAACTATAGACAAAATGGATGAAAGGCAGTTCACGCTGAAGGTGGGGAAGGTGGGGAATCTGGCTCTGCAACGATCAAACTTTTTAGAGATGAACTTGATTTTATGAGGGAGACTGTGCATACTCTATCTAACCAATAAGAGGACATAGCTCCAAAACTAAACTTGGACATATTTGAATAATTAGGAGCATATTTAAATGAGCGACGCGAGGGCCAGTGATGTTGCCAGTCATATGGTTGAACTTTTAAGGGAACAGTGCTGTTGGGCCCTTCACTCCACCATACTTAGTGCTGTAAGTACCTTGAGAAACCCTGCGAGTACAGATAGCAATGAGCGACAACTCATTGGAGGAAGCCCAATACTCCAAAGACTAACACGTACTCAACAGGTGCAAATTCTTAAAGACCCTCAATAAACAGCACGTTAGCAACCTCCTTCTTCCAGCTTTCATTCCAATTCCTAGGCAGGAAATTGGTTCCTGCATCGGCTGGCAAGATCAGATTCTTCAACCCGTATGCTTTTACCTTCAGATTCACAAAAGTGCTTCCAGCTCCAACACAGAGAACAAATGGCCTGACCATTTACATGATAAAAGTTCCTAGATTGGCGCCTGGGCAACTGGAATCAACGGAGAGGCAAATCAATTAGTGCTTCTCTTTATTCCATTAAGATAGAACACATGCACAATGCTTGACTACAATATTGAGTCCCTATGGAAACATTAAACTGTTTCAGGAGATCAGGCCAATGCCAATGGCTCAGTGTCTCTGGAAGCTAGAACATTTCCTCCTCAAGATTCCTTTATTCAATTCAAATCCGCTTCGAACATTGCCAGCAGTGGTGCTACCAACTTAATTTGTTAACATCAAGATCAAACTTGCTTTGCCACGTGCCCGCCAGCATTACAATTGGGGATGAAGGTTACACACTGCACAACTCAGCCGCAGTTATCAAATGACAAGAGCTCTCTATATTCTCTGCTCAAGGAAAAAGACTGACTGCCCGCACTACTCCAAAACTCCTGGACTCTACCAGCCGGGGCAAAAATGGCTCTTCTGACGAGTCTATGGAACAATCATCTAGGTGCAAATTTATCAACCAGCAGCTTATTCTTGGGTAGTTCTGGAAATGATCTATGGAGTGTTCTTTCGTTGAACATAACAGGTCTCAAATACAAACTTCCTGATTCACAGTGGGCCTCTTCAATTGATGAGCATGAAATCTGTGTGCTTCAGGAATCCTGGTGTGTCGACCCTTGTTTTAGGTGGGGCTATTCAAATTTCTTCTGCCCTGCGCCCAAGGGAATGGTCGCCAAGCTGGGGGCCTAATTGTCTGGGTGAAAAACTCATGAAATTGCAAAATCAAGAGGCTTCCTGGAACCTCTTCTGATCTACTTGGCATCTCTTTAAGCAAAGGCAAATATTGTGTCTATTTATATAATAATGTCTACAATAGGGTCCCAGGTGTCTATAAGGAATCACCCATTCTTGCACTTTTGGAGAACTTGCTAGGTACTCCACTTCATGATGCATGTGTGATAACCACTGGTCAACTGTGAAAAGAACCTAACTGATGAGGAAGATGCCATATTGAAAATACCCAAATTTGGCATTCCACAAGTTGAGATGCTCAACCTTAGCTTGCCAAGTGTTGGGCATCCCACCTAGATCATGGTAAAGAGCCTGAATTGTGAGATCTCTGTCTGACTAGGATGGACCTAGCACCTTCAAGCTCGTCAAATATAAGGCGTAGAATATATTACATACTTCTATCTCTGCACACCTGGCCATTCATGAAGGATATGACTGTTATAGAAAGGGGAGACAGTGATCATAATGCCCTTAAATTGGATCTGGCATGGCTAATAGTTTCTGGAACCAAGGTAATTAAACCTTTTGGGAAATTCCATCCAGTCTAATAATAAAAAAGCTTTAAAATGGGAGTGCACTGAAGCCCACCCAGACCTTATGAAACAGGTCTACCTAATGGTAGGTGGTGCGCTGGAATGAATGAACCACTCTCTAGATCCAAGTGATGCTCTCAATTTTATAGTAACAACCCACAAGGAAATGTTTGCAAGCCTGAAGGACTTGCTTTTGAGAGAACCCAAGGAAATAACCTAATAATATTTCTAACACGCACCCATGGTACAACGCACAGTGCAAATTAGCTAAATCCTCTCCCCTGAATTCAATCAAATCTCAAGATCAGGGTGGTATCCCACAAGCACGCTAAAAATATAAAGAATCAGTAGCCCAAGCCAGAATCAGTTGGGAGAATGAGGTTTGGGTAGACCTAGAACACGCAGCTAAAATGGAAGACTCAAAGACTTTTTGGGGCATCATTGCACACAGCAGTCATATTACAGCTTCCCCAGTAGCTTTTAAGGTTCAACCACAAATCTGGGTTGAGCATTTTGAAAAGCTGTATTTTGATTCTGTTGTCAGAACCAGAGGTAGTGGGGTAGAATGTCGGCGCCCAATTAACTATCCAAGGCAAGCAGAGCCCCTTTGAGATTTCAAGGTCAGATTCCCTTAGGGCCCTAAAATCAATAATCTAAAAAAGGCTCTGGGACAAGACTGTATTCCAGTCGATTTGTCTGCATCTGAACTTGACATTTGGGCCCCTTATCTTAATATTCTTTCTAGGACAAATCTAAAAGGAGGCCCCAAACCAGAATCATGGTAGAGCAGTGAGATCATCCCAATATATAAGAATGTGTGGGAGGTTGATCCAGGAAAAAAAAAGACCCATTTGTTTAATAGATGGGCTCCAAAAGATCTTTTGTCGGCCACTCAAAGGGAAATTGGCAGATTGGGCCCTATCAAATCTTATTTTTTCAGATCTCCAAGCAGGCTTTAGGCCAAAAACCAGTAGTCTTGATCAAATACTGAGATTCAATATAATATACTGGAAGAGTAGTGCTAGGGAAAGGCCACCTCTACGTTTCATTTGTAGACTTAAGGTCAGCATTGACATGGTCCCACCCATGCAGAAAATTGTGTGGAGGTGCTATGCAGTATGGGAGTACCAGTGAATATCTTAGATATCCTCATAAGACTTCATGAGAACAACCATGTACGAGTCAGTTACAGGATGAATGGGGAGCAATCTAATTCCTTTGAGTTTGCAAGGTCAGTGCAGCAGTATTGGGTTTAAGCTCTTTCACTTTTCTCCTTGTTTATTAAGGATTTGGTTAAGGTTCTTAATTTCCCAAACACTGATGCAACTTAAGTTGGCTCCAATAAATTACACACATTATTATTTGCAGATGACACTTCTCACATCAAAAAACGCTTTTTTTTTTTTTTTTTTTAAATCGACTTTTGCTGTTCTGTACGGAATGAGGCTTAGAGCTGAATATAAACAATACAAAATCCATGCTGTTAAATCCATATAGGTCTACACTAACAACAATTCTAGTACAACTCACCCCCTTGAGCAAGTACCCGATTTTGTCTATCTAGGGGTGAGCTTGTCCCACAATTTTAGTTGGAAGGTCGAGATAAGTGATAGTGTGCTTATGCTACAACAAGAGACTGGGGCGAGCCTTATGATAGCCAAGAAAAATAAATTTAAAAAACTATCCCGGCCACATAGATTTACAACGTAAAAGCAAAAAGTGCAGCTCTCTATGGCACGGAACATTGGGGCCACTTAAGTACCAACAAGCTCACAGTGGAAAATAGGTTTCCCGGGCATCTTACCAATCTCCTGCACACTAATTCTTCCTTTCCTCTGTTGCAACATATGGGATTACATCCAATCTCCTTTACTGTGCAACTGAGACCCCGCTGTTCTGGCATAGGCTTTGGTCCACTCCAGAACTAGAATCCTATAGGCTTCCAATTAGGGAACTCTTAAGTACAAGGGCCCCTCTAAGAATCTTATGGCTTTGTTATATAAAGAAAATGTTCCATACCCTTGGCCTAGATTCACTATGGGACAACCTCAATGAAGCCGGCCTGATCACAAAGCAATTGATTAAAAGAAAGGTGCAGGTATTACCTCGGGGATGAAAAGGTTACAAAATTGCAAATATGGGAGTCTGACCAACCAGTTCCTCAATAATAAAAACATCCCTTATTATGAAGTCACCTTTAATACTGTGAACGCCTTTCTGCCAAGACAACTTTATTCAAAATTCAGATACGGGACTCTCCCAATCCATGGGTTTACAGCTAGCTGGGGAGTAAACACTTGGTTAAGTAGCGTATGCCCAGTATGAAACTAAGCCCCTGAAACTACACCTCATTTCTTCTGTACTGCTTATAGGGTTCCCTGCAAAAGCAGATCATACCTATGTTTTATTTAATAGGAACAAAGAAATAAGAGGTGGCCTTAAGAATTTTGAAGTATGACAGTGGTAGTGGTTATTGTGGCCACATTTCTGCATGCTGCCTGGCTTACCCGTAATCGATTTCGGACTAATTATTTTCCTAATCCTGAAGGTAGTACTTGATAGGCATCTAGCATTCCTTAAGGAGCTTCTGAAACTTACATGACCTGCAAGACGTACTAATATGACCTGACACAGTCAGGCAAGATGGAATGCATATATCTACCTTGGTTATGTATGTATGGAAACTGGTTTTCCCTTTTAATATGAGGATATACCAAGACCTAAGTTATTTTCTTTAATCAGTCTCTCCTTCATTTTACCTGTACAGTAGATGATTCACACCATAGACTTTTTTATACTTGGAATTTTAACGGTTAGGTAACTGTGTCCCAACAATGTTTTTTCGAAAAACTGCTGCATTTGCTAATTTGCAAAGAAATACATAGAACTAATCAAACATCTCACAACAGTCTTACATTTTGTATGCAGCAAATCAAATTTTTGGAGTGTGCTAAGTATATGATGTCTTTTACTGTGTTTATGTTTTATGGATTTGAAATCCAAAATAAACAGTTTTTGATAATGATGAAGATGCAGCTGCAATTTAGGGGTGACCTATATAATTCAATCAAACGGTGAGGTCCTGAATATATGGCCATTCTTGCATGGAGTACAACTGGAGTACCTGTGAGCTGCATAACTCATTAGAATCAATGTTACACTTTGTGGATTTTCCTCCTCATGAACAGAACACCTAGCAGGAGCTAAAAGCATTGTGACTGCATTCCAGTGGTCTCAATTGATGAGCGCGAGTGCGGACAGCAGTGCTGTGCCCCATCTACTGATGACTCAACATCAACTCTGTGACCCAAGGTGGGCCACTAGCTCTGTTTATGTGGTGGGGTTATGGCTGAAATTTGACTTCGTCTTCCGTATTATTTTAAAAAGGCTGCCTAGGTCCTTAAAAAGATCACACTGACATTTCGGCCCAACACTGATTATCTTAATCTTACTGCTTAACTAGGAGCTGATGAGCAATCATTATTAGCTTTCTCTACAGCTGGTATAGATTTCCTGATGTCAGAGACAAATAATGTAATATCGTTTAAGGGTGCAGCAACTTTGAAGGCAGCCAATATTTGTACACACCTTGCTGACCCTTCAGGCACAGAGGAGGGACCCGTACTTAGAATAAATGAAAGAGAATACAAGCACCCTTAAGTTGTCCCATTTTTAATAAAATTATTCTGACAGTAACCCATTAGCTTTTTGTTATTGTGTCAATGCGTCAGCAACAAAATCATTACCTGGATTCACTTTCACCACTGCCATCTGCAGAAAGTGTCAGGATACCAATGGGTAATTTGAGACTGCTGCTTGAATTATAAAATGAACTAGAAAAATGGTAGTGTTACTAGAAAAACTATTTCAAGATCTTGGTTTGGAAAGGATGATAAGTAGCCCTATATGTTCTTTTTCAATCTATTGGCAAGGACCAACAGGTTGAAAAATCATAAGACTAAATTTAGAAGTGAAATAGGCCTCTAATTCTAACTATGCAACATTGTGATCGTTATCTTATACTTGTCGTTGTATATTTAATATTATTTGGGGAAAAAGATAGAATGTTTGGGCTCGATCCTTTTTCTGTTGGTATTTCAGCAATTTCTTTCTGTATTTTCAAGCCCACAATCAGGCCCTCTTCAAGCATTTCTCTCTCTATGGAAAAGAGGGCTGCTAGAGAAAGACATTCCAGATATTAATATATAATATTTTCCACCATTGTAGGGGAATTAAGATCAATGCACAACTCTAAACATTTCTTTTTGGTTTGTTTCATTGGTGGTGGTGTCTCAACTCTAAGGCCCTTATTCTAAGCTGGGTGGAGCTATATCATTGTTGGAGGGATGCCTTACACGTGACAGACTATCCATAAGATTTTTTTTTTATTTTTTTTAAATAGATAGCTAAAAGGCAACCAGCTTTATTGGTCTCAACCAGAAATTTACCTATCATCAACAGTACCAGGTACGCAGCATTATTGGAAGGTAATTACAGTCATATTTGTGGATTTTAACCTCATGTAGGACTCTCGGATATTGGTATTAATGTAAGCTTTTGCTCATATTTTGAACATGTTTCCCAAAGTGATAGTCTTGCTCTGCCCTTGCTGTTGTTTACACGGGAAGACATTTTATGAAACTGCCACATATGCTGACTTGCTTGATCTCACGGAAAGTTTCACAGTTAGCGATGCTCTCTTAACTCTCAATAAAATAGAATAAATGGGCTTTCTCAATTAGTGAAATGTACCTCTGGTCAGTAGGATTGTCACCATTTAGTTTCCATGATTTACAATGCATCAATTGTGATTCTTATACAAATATTGGTTCAATAACAGATAGTCCACTCTTTGGAGAACAACACATCCACCAAAAGATAGACAATAAAGGAATCATTAGGATACAAAGTAAATTATTCTCCCCTTGGATGACTTGGGGCCCGATTTAGATTTCAGCGGATGGAATACTCTGTCACAAACGTGACGGATATCCTATTTGCTGTATTACAATCTCCATAGGTTATAATGGGATCATATTACGGCAGACCGGATACTTTGTCATGTTTGTGACGGAGTATTCTCTTCCCCCAAGATCTATATCAGCCCTTAGGTCTCCAGTGGTCTTTTAAATTCCGTTATTTATATAGTACTATCATTGGTCTGTGATGGGCCGGAGGTACTTTTGATCTGTCTGTCAAGAATATGGTCCAGAACAAGAACAAATTCATGCCCTTTATGTATCTGGCTTAAAATAAAATATGAAAACGTTTTTCTTCTCATCCACTCCAAAACTATGGTGAGATGGTTGTAGCACCACAGATATTTAGCCCATCAGTTCCTCATTAACTGCCATTAACACATGCCAAGTGCCGACTCCCCTTTAGGCCACTTTCCCAATTTATTGTTTTAAGTTTAGTTTTCTTGGCAAATAATCTCATCACCCCCTTTACTTCTCCACAGCTCCTAAGACAAGTATCTCTTCGCCAATGTGCCTTTGTATCATGTAAATTTCTTAGTCAAGTCAAATGAATATTTATGTAATATATATGCCCTGATTTAGGATGTGCTACTCTAAAGTGTACAATGCCTAGTCAGAAACAAGTTAAAATAAAGTGGTAGTGACTGTTTAGGACATACATGAGATAAAACGGAAGGCCTTCTTGTGAAGGAATTAGCACATGGGCTGCAAATCTATTAACAGCCATTTCACATTTTTCCTCAGGCACACTCACCAGCCCTTTCAGTTTGATTTTAAGTGCAGAATTACTTAAAATAGGAGTAATACTGCCTTTTGTGATACCTAGACTTATCCCAAGACTGTTTTGGTTGGATGAAATAAACTCTCACCATGTGATTTTATAAGGTTGATCAAAGGACAAGCAATCAGTAATCAAAGCCTGGAAGAAATTGGGTTATGGGTTGAGGGGTGGAACCCCTAGTCAAGCAACAACCACAGTTCTTGTCAGGTTGAACCACAAAAGTCACTAATTTAACCTGTGCTTAACACTCTGGTAATTTAGCACAAATGTAGCCAGGCTTAACTTAGAAGTTCTGTATACATAATTTATGCAGCACATAAAGAGTAATTAAGGGAAAACACATGCCACAAAAAATCTCAAACCAATTTAGAAAAAAAGAGCAAGATTTAATAAATAACATGACACCAAAACAAATTAAGTCCAATCATTATAACCGGAGTTATGAATTTGTAAAGCATTTGGTGTAAAAGTTGCCTAAGAGATCAGAGTGCCAAACTGCGGGTATCTGGTCATGGACTACTAGGGAAAGACCAACGTTAAGGCAGATTGCTTAGGTTGGTTAGAAGGGTTGATCTGGCCTGGGCTCTGCTTAACTTTGGACTTAGAAAATGTATTGAAGAAAAGTTGACAAGGTAGGGTGGCAAAAGGCTGGTGTCAGTATCCTTTGTGTATACTGAAGGCAAGCTCTTAGTAGTATAAGTGGGGTAGGGTACAGCTCTGCTCGCAGCCATCCTAGCCGGCTGGTCCATCCTGTCCGCACCTAGTTTCTTATTGTCTCACTGTCTGGGGGGGATTACACAAACCCCCAACATCAGAGCCATTTACAGTCATGTAACCAAATTCACTGACAGAGGCACAAATGTTTAGGAGATGAAAATGTGAACTTTCTAAAAGTGCAAAAAGAACATATGATGGATAGAATGCTGAACAATGCAAACATTCACCCCCAGTCACAAAGATCTGGGTTTAACCCATAGTTTTTTTGCTCAGCATGCCACTCCAGTTTGGACCCAGCCATTGTACAAATCAGTCTTGACCCAGTTCCCAATAGGAACAGTCCAGCCCGAACTGCCAAGGCAGGTCCTCCCTGGACCGGAAACAAGCATCCTAGGATCGGTTTCAGGGCATCACCCTTCAATAGCCAGGCTAGCTTGAATGCCCAGACGTGGGTTCCGTGCTCACTGTGCCACTGGATTCGCAGTCGGCCTGAGCTTGTGACTTTCTCCCAGTCTCGTACAACCAGATAACGAGTGTCGGTTTGTGCTTTTAGGTGCTTTTTCACATACATTTCTAAAAAGTCCATATCCCAGGTTCTACTGATTGGTTGTTTGTCATTTTGGTGTCAAGTTGTTCATTAAACTCTACACTGGTGGGGGATTTTTCTTCTGTTGTGTTTTCACTTTATTACTGTTTGAAGTACTGCACAATACTTTACACATTGTCTCCAAGTTAAGCCTGACTACTCTATGCCAAGCTACCAGAGGACTGGGTACAGGTTAATTTGGGGTTTGCTTGTGACTTCTACCTGACAAGGATTGTAGTCGCTATTTTAGTAGTGTTTCACACCCCTCTTAACCAGTATCCCTACTTCTTACAGTGATGTTTCATGTGCTGACAATGTTTGACCAGCTTTGAATCGATTATGGTGCAAATAGCTTTAAACAAGGCAATTCCCTCCCGGGGCTGATGTTATCCATCAGACGAGTATACAACTTTCCCATATTCTGTGACATTAAATTGGGAAGATATTTATTAGGATCAATCCAAGTCCCGTTGATGCAAGCTCCATTTGGTCTGGCAATGCCCAGATTGCTCAATATAGGCATAGGTTTCTTCCGGATTGCACTCAGGTCGACCTCAACTTTAACTATACTGTGATCACTTAAATAGATCAGAACAACTGCAAATCCTAATGTAAAATGGCCAAGTTGTCAGAAATCATAATATGATCAATAACACTATTAGCTCCTCTACCTATAAAGATTGGCAATAATGCAGGCAGTCACTTAAAAAGGCATTGGCAGGAACCACCGTCATTGCCCTGTAAATGCATTTTACTAATTGTACAGGGCTACATCAGGAGGAAACAGCCCAGTAGCAAATAGTATTACATTTTTGCTTTTCAAAAAGAAAATCCAGTAATGGGATTTTCTTTTTTGAAAAGATAAAAAGTAATCCACCTTTTACCATGAGAGGCTTTCCCATGGCCGGGGGGAGCATTTTAATGGTTTACTGTTCCTTACCGCCAGGTTTAGTAGAAAATGACTACACATAGCCATTTCACCAATGAGCCTAACTCTCCAGGGCAGTCAAAGAAGTTTGGACATGGTGGAGACCTGACTTAAGATCCGCCTGCAATTAAGTTTGGCTAGCGACCATTATATCGCCATGGCGATGGAGTACCCTCTCCGCCAATATATAAATCAGGCCTGTTTTACTGCTTCTTGCCGTCTGGCAATAAGGAAGAGTAAAACCATTATAAAGCCCCCCTCACCATAGAAGAAAAAAGAATACTGTTTACTACTGGGCTGAGTTTCTTCTGATGCAGCCCGTAGCAAACAGACAAATCCAGAGACAGGAACCGATGTGGCGGCGGTTCTTACCAATGACTGTATAAATGACAACCTGCTTGGGGGTCATTTAAAATTAGGTGGGTGGCCTATTCACAATGGGGATGGAGTAATTACTACATCCCCATGGCAGACCCACGGGCCATCGGCCTATATCTAAAACAGACTGCAAGTTTTGATGTAATCCAGCTTGCTCCTCAGTGGGGCTAAATTTCCTCACTTCTTGCAACTAACAAACAAAAAGAAGCTCTTCGTTTACACAACAACTACACAGTACTTACGGATATATGAATTTACCAGAAGGTATGTCTCTTGAGATATTGCAGAAACCTCAGTTCATCCTCTTAACATTCTTTTTTCACTTTGCAAATGTCTTGCATGTGTTCCTGGTGAGATTCCTTCTTTTTATCTTTCTCAGTCCTTACTTTGTTACCATTCCTGTGGCAACTTTAGAGAGCAATGCTCACAGCAGGACAATCTAGGGATGTCACACATGCGTTCTGTAGAACGACAGGCTATGGCTGGAACAAGTTAAGCTGTGGCATAGCCCGGCAAATGCTGCGAAGGAAAGCAAATGTACACTAGTGTATGTGTCTGTGAAAATTGCCTGGCTGCCTCATCCATGCTCAAGTAAGGGTCAAAGAGTGACTGACAGAACTAATTTAGTAATTACTATTGTGATCATTACAATAGTAATTACAAAATTAGCATGTAGATGCTGCAGGAAATAAGGTGAATGGGTGGAGACCCTTAGCCCAACGTAATCAGCTGCCCCTGCCCATGATACAGCCATTGTTAGTTCTTTTTTTAAACATTAAATGAGAAAGAAAGATCTTTTAAAGATGTCGTACAATGTTAGAAGAAGCTGTAACAGGGGTATGAATGAAATGTAATGAAATAAGGTCAAAGCAGACAAAAATAAAAAAGGTGGGAGTGTCACCAGAAACACATGCAAAACATTTGACAGACTCCAAAATAATCAGACGTGACAAAGAAGAACACAAAATATGTGTTGGCTAGGTGGCTAAATAATAACCAATCACTGTTGACAGAGCACATTTTTCTTGTATGAAGTAGTGGACAGCATAACAAAAAATGGATGGAGGGATATGGAGATTATTTAATAATATTCGATTAAGCTTTTGGAGATTATTGTAAAATATTTGAATGGAGCATACGTAAATGTCAATAAAAATTTGTTAATTACTGAAAATCTATTTTAATAAATTTAAGATTGCTATAATGTGTAATGCATTTGTGAATTCTTGACAATAAAAAGCACATTCTGTGTAGTTGCTCCCTAATTAATTTTACGTAGACTGTAGTTTGTGATAATAGAGGTAAACTGGTATGGAGAGTGCAGCACTAATGGATGGAGTTCCCAACTACTCAATTTAGCATAAATTAGCATTTTACATAGCAACAGCAGTATAGGGCATGATTAAGGGCCTGATTTGGAGTTTGATGGTCCTGTTACTCCTTCACAAATGAGACGGATATCCAGTTCTCCATTTTATGATTCACATAGGATATAATGGGATCCTAATACGGCGGAAGGGATATCCTCACGCTTGTGACAGTGTAAACCCATCCGCCAAGCTCTAAATCAGGTCCTATTTTGTTATGCGGTGCATGTTTGGACCTTACATGGCTTGGAAAAAAGTGGAACCAACACACATTTTGTGCGAAAATATGAATAAAAATACGAGGGGGGGCGAGCCAGATGGTAAGTAGCAGGAAGATGCAGAAGATTGTCTAAGGAGTATGAGCTAAACTGTTAGTTTGGCTCGGGGTATATGCAGAGTTGGCCTCCTTCCTTCTCAAATGTTTTGGATTTCAGTTTTTTAATACAGACACTTTGCATAGTGCAGGGTGTGAATTGTATTAACAAGATTGTTTAGTCTGAATGTGTCAAAGACTTTACTGCTTAATTTGAACATTATGAGTTCCAAGAGATGTTTGGATAGATGGCCTGTGGGATAGCTTTTAGTATGTTCTGAGTGAAGGCCGGAGTCTGGTCAGCAATCTGTTGCCTTCATCTATGTGAGACATGAAAAAAAAAACTTGGATTTTTACACAGTGCTTAATTTGTGGTTGTTGTTTCCGGTGCTGAGCACCGGCACTTATTATTGAGGGCCAGGACTTATTCTTCTACCTCAAGCATTTACTGTGAGCAAAAGACACATGTGGGAATGACGGAGGAAGAGAAAAACGAAAAAGCATCACAAAGGGAGAAAGTAGAAAGCTACTAGAGTGAGCTGAAGGGGCAGGGAGTGGCTTTATATGGATTGAATAGGCCCTAGATGACTTCAGGATTAACCTCAGTATTCCGTGTTTCCACATTAAATTACAGCAGCTGCGTGTTTAAAAGGAGGGATTTGGGCACCAGCAAGTTTTCATTTACAAATTAAGCACTGTTTTTACATCAAAGTTGCTGGCAGAAATACTTCACTGATTCTAAGCAGGAGGTTTATGTGTGTAACTATGCACTTTGGTTCCGATTCTTTAAAATATCATTTAAGGATAGATCAGTGTCAAGGCTCTAGAAACAGGATGAGGGAAAGGAGAGGACAGGAAGGTTCAGTCTTTTGCACAATGCTTACATCCTGGGTTGGTATGTGTTTCTATTGATAAAGAGACATTCTATTTTTATTATGTTGAGTTTGAGATAGACAGCAGACATTCAGGTTTGCATAATATCTAGGCAGGCTCTGAGGCAATAAATAAATGTTGTAAACCAGCACGAGGAACAGCTGAGCACCACTTGGTCAGCAGTGGCCCTAGTAGTCCCGGTTGGAAAATCAACAGCAAGGGGCATGTAGGGACCCCCTTCTAGTCACGTGTAGGCATGCCTTTTAAGTGCCTGATAATGTTGACACACATTATACACCTTGATGAAGTTTTAATACAGTCTGTTTATGAGCACTGGATGGTGTTAAGTATATTGTCCTATAAGAACAAATGTATGCAGTCTGAAAATAAGGCCACAGAATTAACATGAGTTTTTTTCTTTCATTATTTTATGCAAGATATCTGAAAGTTTGTGTGCTCAATATTGCATCAGCTGTTTCACGTTGCTTCTGCTGAAACGGTAATTTTTATTTTTCTTGCTGGATGTTGGAAATGGTTGTCGGGCTTCTGTAAGCCGAACATATTATGTGCAAACAGAGCTCAAAATAACAATGAGTTAATAGTTTAGTGTTTCCTAGTGCTGCCAATGAGAATAATGGTTTAGTGTTCCAAACACTGGTTCTAAGCAAGCATGTATGCCCCCCATCTCCTCCCAGATTTGTTTTCCTAAAATGTGTTTATTGATTTTAACCATTTGTGGGATGAAAAACAAGATTATCAAGCTGTTCACATGTAACTCCTTCTTTAATTCAGGCTTACTTCACCTGATCATTACCAGTATTTTAGCCAGTCACAACCAAAGTAATGGTGAATAAGGCAAAAACTGTCTGAAACATACCAGTAGAACATTTCACCTATGGTAAGGACACATTTAACAGTACTGAGGGGCAACGAACCCTCAGTTCAAAGTTAATGGAACTCTCTTCAAAAAGGAACAGCCTACAATGTGACAAAGACGGAAGTCAGAAGCATATAGTCTATTTCATGTGTTTAGTTAATGAGAAACAATGAAGGCTTTGTCTTATCGTGTATCTTTTCTTGCTGATCCTCCTTACAAAGCCGTTCCATTTATTAAAAATAAGCTATACCCACAGTACCTTGTAAACGAGCTTGTGGTGAAGAAACCGATGAATCCAATAGATGCACATATCGGTGAAGAAGAGAAAGGAGAACATGCTTGAAATGGCCCCAAACCAGCCTAAAAAGATATTATCAAACAGCCTGATTATAAGCACTCTTGTTGGCATTAGTTTATTTACAATCCAAGTATTCACAAGTATGTATTTGAGTCCGACATACAGCATTTGCCCTAATGTGCAGTTTGCTCTAATGAACAAAACATCTTACAGCAGTCCCTCTTTGTCGCTGTTGTTTCCTAACACAAATTATAGTGTAAAGTTTGTGTGATTACAACAGCCATCAATGTATACGATAAAGAAAACATTTACACATTTGGTATTTATTACAAATTGTGTAATGAAGGGTTGCCTTTAACTACATGTGACTAAACCTTAATCAACATTTACGAATCTACTCCACACATCAGAAATAAAGCCACAGTACAATGTTTGATGTTAGCATCTGTGGGACTGAGGTGTCCCTGAATATGCGATACCCTACTACAGGTCTGGGATAACCGTGGCCTAGACCTTCCAAAATCTTATATCAGTATTCATTTACTTTTGATGTTTTTATTTCCAATTTACAACTATTGCAACCTTCTTTTCCATATTATTGTATATTTCTTTTTTCTAACACATTGCATCATGCCTATATGTAACATTATAGGTTTGTTGTAGTAGTAGTATTTAGGAGGACTTGGAATGGACCTAGAAGTGGTGTAGTTAGATTTCCAGAATTATCTCAATGGACTGGCGAGTTAGGGCCACAACAATTTAAGAGAATTATAAGAAATTATTTTTCACAATTCAGAGCCGAGTTGAAAAGAGATGCCTGGTACTGTGACCCTCCTAATGCCTGAAACATAAAAATAAGATCTGCTTCTTCAAGAGATGTACGTATGTTGAGCTGGTCTTCTTGGGTGCAACAAAGAATATCTTTGGACGTGGATCCCCTGCACCCCTACACTGGATGGTCAAGGAATACTTTGACCATTCATTTTATTTCAACAGTTATTTTCAAACATTTTTCAGAGTTCAAAGTAATGCCCCCTGCTCCTATAACATAGTATGTTTGTTAATAACCATTTTACGAGTTATTATCGGTAGCCTTCCTTGACATTAACTCTGGGTGGATATACCTCTAGGCCAATACAAGAAGATCGATCTCTATGGATGCAAGCATTCAAAGTCCAGTTTCACCCGGAGCTGATGTACACCAAGTGAAAAATGATGCATTGACACAGGGGTGGGTGTGCGGGTAGGAGCACACTTAGGACACCATCTGACAAATGCAATACCACCAGAAGGAGCAGGAAATGCTCCCCTGGCCTGCATCTGACTCTCTGAAGTGCAGCACCACGCCCCCTGATGAACACAAGTCCTCCTGCTGACTTCTTGTGCCTGTTGTGTCATTCAATGCACCCCCCCCCCTCCCGAAGAAGGAGAAAAAACCTAGTATTGGACAAAGTATTGCTGGGTCCTTGTGACTATTCCTGGGAACTTGTATTTGCTGAGCTATGGTGCAGGGATACGAGCTGGAATCGGAGTGCATACTCCTTCCCACACTCCCTCCCCTTTCCTAAATCCCTGTACGACAATCTGGCACACTCGTGATAGGGGCCTTAATGTTAAATCTTGCCATTGTTTTGGTTTACATGAGATATACAAAGTGTAAGCTTTGTCCGTTTTGAGGTTATGACTTTTGAGGACCTAGAAAACCCTGAAAAACAAAATCAATAATTATACCTACTTAATACTTCAGACACACTTAGGCACCCGTTAAACTGAATTAAAGAATTCTAGTAGGAAGCAACACATATTGATCAAAACAAAATCTCTGTAGTGATTGAGAGAAGAGATACCTCGTCCAAGACAGGCTTGCACATAGCAACTATCAATTAGCCTACAAAGTACATAGAATGTTGTGGGATGTGACATAACCAAGGCAATCAAACCATACCTAGCCTAATCATTTGGGGGCGCAATATAGGATAACAAACCACAGTCAGTGTAGAAAACAGTATCTGATTGTGGAGGGACGTTACTGATATTAATCATATCCATCAATTCAGTCAGTAGAAACAGTGACAGATGTACGTATTCGTACTAAAAGAGGTAGCAAAAGTGTAATATTTCAGCCACAGTTCTTAGATTCAGGAGAATGCTGTCACACATTCTGTTTGAAAAGTAAAAGGTATGCACTTTTAATCATATGTCTCAGTCGTTACTATCTGTACTTTATTTATGAAAGTTTCCAAGCCTTCAACAAGTATTTACAACAAAAAATATTTAAGATTAAAGTCAACACACAAAGGCCCAATAGACATAACTTGGGCTCTGCCACTTTAGTGAAGAAAGTTATACCACCCCCAGAATGCTCTTCACCTCATAAGTCATCTTAATTCATTTAAAACATACATAACAGCTATCTATTAATTCTCCCGCATATTTGGGGAAGAAGAGCTGGTTGCTTTTTAAACAGGAAGAGGGTACAAGTCATTGAAAGCTATAATGGCAAGCAAAAAAACATTTCTTTCAGAAGTGTCATAATTGCTGTCAAAACTATTGTCAAAACTGTTCTTGGAGTCTTGGGACAGTGCAATTGAGGTTGTTAAGGCCTTTTACCACAGATGTTCTGGCTCTGGTTACTAAAAACTGAGCACCAAGTAACTAATTAACTTTCAGGATAAACAGCAGCTCAGCCCTTGGGTTCAGAGGAAGTATTGTAGGGTGGAAAGTTGGAACTCCAAAATCACGTAATAAAACTGAACCATCACTCTCGAGCCCACTGCTCTAGCTTTATGAAAAAACAGGAAAGTACTTTAGTATACCAACTAAGTAATACAGCAGGAATAAAATATGCGAAGATTTAACAGGGTTTTAAAAATGTGCTACAGCAAATTCACAATTCATCTAGTAGTCAGCTGCGGCTCGCCCACTGGGGCCACCCCCACCTTTTGCCCCTCAAGAAGAGTGTCTGTCAGGCTGAGCAAAGGTCAGCCTGGCAGACACTCTTCATTTTCAGATCAGGCAGCTAGGAGCTAGACGTGCATGATTTGCGCAGGCTCCTAGCTGCCTGAGCTGAACTTTGCTGGGCCGAAGCGGTCACTGCTCCTATAGGCATGACCTACTCAGCTCAGCAAAGGTGCCTCGAAGCATTCCCCCTCGGTGACATGGGGAAGCGTCGCCCATTGACTCCGACCTGGCACTTCAGGTTTAAGCCCTGAAGTGCCCAGGGCCGAGAGTCAATCAGTGACTCCACATCACAGAGTGGGATGGGGTCAGACGTCTCACTGTCTGTGACGAAGTTCGGACTGCTGCCTTCCCTCATTGGCTGACCTTAGGTTAGCCAGTGAAGAAGAGAGAAATCCCAACCCTCCTGGGACCAGTGAGGCAGAGCCGAAGGTAAGTGTGTGTTTTTTAAAAGAAATGTTTGGTGCGTGCGTGCATGTATGTTTGCAATATTTAATCATGAGTGCTGTGAATGGATGTGGGGGGGGGGGGTTTGTGTGTGTGTGTGTGGATAAATGAGTGAGTTTGTGTGTCCCGCCCCCTCCCTCCTAAATTTACTGGCCACCACTGCTAGTAGTGCAAATTTCTAGTTTGGCGGCATTCTCCAGTGGTGCAAGTCAAGCTCAAACCCAAACCTCTGACCGAAATGGTGACAAGAGCCTTCCCACCAGCCACTGGTGAGTCTCTTGCTGGCTCGAGTGGTTCAGATGTCATGAGAAGTACCAGCATTCCTCACAGTCTTGAGGAAATAGCATGAGAATGACTACACAAAGCAGCCAAATTGTTTTTGTTAGTTTAACATGTTAGATGGAAAGGAAGAGACTCACTCCAGCACTCAGGTCAGCTTCTGTGACATCTCCTCCTGGTCAGGGATGAATATATGGACAGCAGTCACACTTGGGATCTGCAGCACAGCGAGGCAGGCTTAAACAGGGGACTGCAGGGAAACCTCCTTATTGGACTACTGTACTGGTTAGGCATGACCACAAGCAGTATTAACACTATGAATCAACTTGATTACGCAAGTAGGTTTCTCTGATGCCACTCTAGTAAGTTCACTCTGCTGGCCTTTTCCTCTTTCAGATCACCACAGGTATGCTCCTTCAGGAATGCCCGCTGCCCTGACGATCACGACATTAGATATCAAGAATTTTCCTGACACTCTGCATAGTGTCACCTCTTCGGTCAGCGAGAAATCTCAGAACAATATGAGAAATTTTCAAGCTCTCTTATATGGATTATTCCCAGACCAGGAACGTTCATTCCACTGTCATTGTTCTGGAACCATTTTGAGGTAGCTCCCTCAATTTGTCTATCCCTTCTCTCCAGAATAGACCCAGGGCCTGATTTAGATCTCGACGGGTGGAATTCTCCATCACAAACGTGACGGATATTCCGTCTGCCGTATTATGATCCCAAAAGGAAATAACAGGATCGTAATATGGTGGACAGGATATCCGTCACATTTGTGATGGAGTATTCTCCTTGGCCAAACTGCTAGCGGCGGCAGCAACATTCCAAGGCAAGTGGCCCCCTGCACCCCCCGCGGACCCCTGAGGAAGCGGCCCAACCACAGGTGCGGCTTGCGGGGGGCGCTCATCTTAAGATCCTCCCAGCTCCATCAAGCTGGGGGGCAACTTGGAGGGACAGTTACGCCGAAGCGCCAAGCCCTCGCTATAAAAGCTCAAGGCTCCGAGCCAAGTCGCCTGCCCTCAGCAGGCCCCCAGCACCACAGGTACTCTCGGAAGTAGGCAAGCTGCAGGTGGGGAAAGATCAACACTCTGGGCTCCAGAACATCAAAACACTGTCTGTTCACCTGCAACCTCCTGCAATGCCTGCCCCAGCCCTAACCCTGCTCGGTCCTACCTAACCTGGACCCAGACCAGGGCCTCACTACTTCTAGGGCTGCCCACTTGGCTTGTGCAGGCACAGCAACCCTGGACTGCACTGGTCCCTCGGCACTCAGCCTGAGGTAGTGCAACTACAGAGCAGAGCGTGGAAGTGTGTGTAGAAGTGTGCCAGCTCAGTGAGCAGCATCAGCGAGCAGAGGAGCCGGAGCTTAATCTAGACAAACAAGCCCACTGACGGATCACGTACAAACCACAAACTACGGTCACAATTCAACTCAACTCAACCCCACCAGGAACCGAAGCGGTGAGAGGCAGCCCGGCTAACCCCTGAGAGCATCAATACCGGAAGCTCACAGGCGGTTCTATTCCTGCCTGTCCCTCAACAACGCAAGGAGAAATCAAGCAATTCCAATAAGGAGGTTGCGCCAGTCAGCAGTAGTTGGGAGTGTACTCCTGGGCAACTCTTCACTGCGAGAAAAAGAGCGAGCGAACACTCCCATTGCCTATTAAAAAACACTCCCAACTGAAAGCCTTCTGAAGGTCTCTTCGAGTAGACCAACCACCCACTAGTAAACTAGCAAACAGATTGACCAATCAGGGGAAGGAGCATGAGATCAGGTAAATCACTTAGTAATGCCACCAGTCAACCCACAAATCAAACAAAGAGGAAAAGGAAAAGAGAAACGGCTACGGATGGAGTACGAGTAAAAAGGAGAGCAAGCAGTGACTTAGATCACCCCATTCCATGCAGGAGACTCTCCCCACTCAATGGCTCAGGCAGGGGGCCGGTTGAACAATTCTCTAGCATGGAAGAAACAAACTGGGGCGAACCGGACGCTCGGGAAGTTGGGAGCCCTCCACCCAATCACCGCAAGATAACGGACTACTTTGCTGCTGTAACAACTTATGGTGCCAGAAAAAGGACTAGATCACCGGCACCAAGCAAACAATCCATAGGGGGTGGCCTATCACCCATTATCGATTTGCAAACACAAGGATGTTTTGGAGAGAGTCCTAGAGTGAATTCACCTGTCCCCGTCCTTCTTTCGCCAGCAATAGTGATCATGAGAAAGCAGCCTCGGAAATTAGATGCCCGCACACAGCTCAAGTGCCCCGCACTCACGCACTAGGAGCATCCCTCACTCTCGGGCAAGAGAAAACCATAAAGAGCACCAGCTCAGATCCTGCCAAGTTCCGTCGAACATAGAGCTCAGTAAACCAATCGATTCTGGACTCAGAGATGGTAGCAACTGCAGAAAGCCTAGAACAAAACACCCAACAAGGCGGCCCCCTGTGCCCAAGCCCCAAACTACATTCCTTCCCAATGTTTGGATGTGAAAGTGAGTAATTAGAGCTCTGGAATACAGAACAGGGTTGTCCAACTAGACCACCCAAAGAAGAACTAGCAATAGTCGCTCAGAACCATGCCCATAAAGCAACTAAAACTGAAGGTACCCTAAGTGGGGATTACAAATCCAACTTGCAACCACAATCACAACCACGACCCCCGGATGTTATAAGGGCAGATGACATGCGGGCTGAAATCCTAAACTCAATGCAAGCAACGGTTATGGCTCTGCAGTTTCACTCAAATAAAATGGATATCCAAGTACACTTGTTAAATACAATGGCAGTATTTGTCTCCGGTATCGACAGCAAGCTGGAAGAGTTAAACGCCTTAATAACAAGGGCACAAGCTAAACAACTCAATGACTTTACCATTTGCTCCTGCAAGGAGGTGGTAGATAAATTGTCTCAACTGCCGCAAATCCTAGAAGAAATACTAAAAGAAATCAGCTCCACCCGGAATGATGAACACACACACACACAACTCCTCTCTCTACCATGTTAACATCTGCCCCATTTGTGCAAAAACAAGAGGAGAGGCTCCGCTCCCCTCAAACAACCTCACCGTCAACCATAAGAGAGAAAATAATTCAGGCAGAAAGTAATGCTTCAGCAAGCTTCAGAATGGAAATTATGGAGAATCACTTTTCGTTGCAAGCTACCGCCAAACCTGGGAACTCTGAGAAACCTTCAACACGGGTTCTATCGAAAAGGGAACGTAAACGGGCAAGAAAAGGAAGGAGGTCTGCACAATCACTCCAACTATCCATTTAAAAAACCTCTGAAATTTTTTTAAATGAACAAAGTCAGGAGCACCTGGCACGAAGTGGAAGGCAAAACAGCGATATCCACGTTCCAGCAAGTACTAGCACCAACACAAAAGCTGGAGTAAAGACCCCTTCTGACCCAATAGGTGTCTTCCAGCTAACAAAGTCCCCGTTGAGGTCCCCGTTGTACTTGGCAAACATACGGACAATTGTACAAGTCCCCAAAGGGATCAGCAGAGCACAAAGTCAAAAACCACTATGCTCAGACAATTTAAGACAACCATCACAGGCAAATTCAAGCAGCAAGAGTAATGTCCATGGCACAAGGCTGGGTGAAGTGGTCTACATGGAACATATCGAGCACGCAGAGCAAATCCAGGCCCCTCAAGCAGGTACCCAAAATGATGAACCAAACCTCCAGCTGCTCTGGGTTCCGGAATTCACCTCAAGATCCTCCACAGACGTTCTCAATCGCTCTACTATTCTAAGACTCAAAGGCACTCCCGGATCTACAGCACATGGCCTTGGATGAGATCGCTGCAATTAAATTTATCCAAATCAGAGGGAGCCAACACACGGACCCAACGCTTAGTATCTTTGCAGAGCCGGTCCTACCCAAACAGATTGTGGAGAGAAGGGACCTTTTGAAAGCCTGGGGTATTGAGGTGGTCATCTACAAAGGCGAATGATATCCACCCCCACTATCAGACTCTCAACATCTGGAAACGCCCAAAGGCAATTGGTCCGTCTTGCATGGAGCATGTGCAGCCACCCCTTACAGCAAAGCCTCTGAAGAAACGATTAGCGAGAGAAGACTTCCCAAATGCCCGTTGAAAGTCCAAATATGGAAAGAAGAAGGCAGGAAAAGACTGGTTCGAGGTCAGAGATCCCACCACGAAAGGGAATGGGTAGCAACGGCTCCTCCCCCAGGAGCGATGGGTAAAAGCTGAACAGCTGAAGAATCATCCCCACAAGGCATATTGAACATCTGCTCGTGGAACAAAAATGGAGGATCCAGCGGTAACAAAGTGTTTTTAGCGCCTTTGATATTATACTCCTACAGAAATCCTGGGAGATGGAATCAATACCATTAGTAGGATTTATAGAATATCTCAGTCCAGCCACAAAAACGAACAGGCTCTGCCGTCCAAAGGGAGACCTAGTGATATATATTAGCACGAGCATCCTAGCACAGATCTCAGAACACAAGGAGGAAGATCTACCCTTTCAACTAGTCAGGCTTGATGGATGGGGAAAGAATATACAGGAACCACTGATCTTAGTCAATATATACACATCAATCCAAAAACCAAAACAATTGAAGTAAGTAAGTTATTAAACCAACTGATAAGGATGAAAAGTACGGTACAATCGGCATATTAGCTATTATCGGGTGATTTCAACCTCAACCTATTCCACATTCCTGGTGAAAATCACATCCAAACAGTGGCAACAGTGCCCGCCCAAACCCTCCCAACAAAAAGCAGGAAAGACAAATTAGGTGAGAGTTTTATACGCACCTGTGAAGCTGTAGGCCTTTTTGGATTAAATGTTCGAAAGTTGCCGGACATCCCACCAGCATGGACAAGATCCTCTGGGAAAACAGTCTCCCACCTTGACTATACACTGGTAACTCCCGCCCTGTATACATTAGGGAGTAACTTCAGCATTTTGGACCGAAAGTGATCACACACCACAGGTAATCGGGATCTGTTCATCACCATACAAGCCAGAGAAAGCGGTAGCCCTAGAAAGGGTAATTGGCACAGAAAACCCAAAACGACTTAAATGGTCATCTGATACCATTGAATGCCAAGCGGAAGGGGCTCTACTAAGGCTAGAATCAATGACCACGTGCAGGGCGAATTTGACAACGGTCTGGGAGAACTTTGCCATCGACAATATTAATAAAGACACCGTAGAAAACACGAGGAACGGAGCACAATTGATCCACCAAAAACGTTTACATCTACCACAGCCTGTTCGGAGAAGGACAGCAACTCTAGGTAAACTACTAAGGCAAATGCATAAATTCCCAGACAATGGATCACTATTGGCTGCCTTGCGAGAGCAAAGAAAACTATTAAAAGGCGAATTATGGTCCTTTAAAAAACATCAGCAGGAGACGCTCTGGGCCAAATTACATTATGCATCTAAATCATCTGATTCCAAAAGATTCTGGAAAATCATTAATACAATGGACAAGGTCCAATGGCAGCTAATAATGCAAATATATCAGAGGAAGCATGGGTGTGCCATTTAAAGTCGAATCTAAAGGAGTTGGACACTGAAATCGTGCTGCAAACCTAGAGGTTTTTGAAAATCTAGGAACCTGAGGTTGTAGAAAGCCTGAAACTTTCAGCATCGGAATTAATAAATATCATTGGGAAGTCGCAAACTGATTGTGCTCCTGGGCCTCATGGTTTACCACAGGCACTGTTTAAACAGGAAACAGAAAGATGGGCCAAGTTCCTGGCAGCGATGTTCAATGGTGTGCTCACAACGCAAATTGTCCCGACAACCTGGAGAGGCTCAATAATTCACCCCAGCTACAAAGGAGGGAACCCGGCTTCTCCACGTAATTACAGACTTATAGCTCTCCTAGATGTCGATCTTAAGTATTTTTCATCTTGTGTGTTAAACCACCTAGAGACTTGGATTACAGACAAAAACATTCTGCCATTCAATCAAAGCGGTTTTACTAAACATCAAGGAACACTAACAAACGTCATGGCACTGGGACTTATTACCAACAGACCAAAAGCAACCAGGACTCCCACCTATCTGTGTTTTGTTGACTTTAAAGCTGCCTTTGATTATGTCCCCCATACTAAACTGTGGGCTAAACTACAGCTTTGGGGGCTACCAGTCTCTATTTTAAAAGCTATCGAAATGATTTATTATGATACATGGGTGAAGGTAAAACTAGGGGGAGGCTCACATCTATCCAGGGCGGTTGGTGTTAAACAAGGCTGTGTATTGGCCCCAACACTCTTTAAACTGTATATAGCGGATCTGTCTGCAAAGTTAAACGAGGATACATCCCATTCCCTTGACAGCCATAATGAGAGCAAAATGATTGCCAACACTCTCATATGGGGCAGAAATAATGAGGGTTATGGAGGTAGCTCTCTTGGATACGTTTTTGATAAAGAAGTACAAGCGTGTCTTTCGGTTACCAAGGCATGCCTCCGCAGCCCAGGTCAGACTAGAATTTATGTTGGTTAAGCAGTCACTGGCTCGCCCTGTGGCATTCATCAAATGTTGTTACAAACTGAGTAGCGCCTAAAAAGGGTCCTTAGCCAATCTAGTCTGGCAGGAAATCACCTTAGAAAGAGGGAATGGAAACTACAAAAAGGTATCTGGAAAAGAGTATAAGCCTCTTGAACCTACGTGAGGTATGGGATCAGTCGCTTCCCATGCCGGCTTATAACAAAGCAGGCAATAAGTCAAGTAAACTACATAGCTGGTTAAGAGACAGGGAGACTCTGACCAAAAGGTCGCATGGCTGGTTGATTCTCAAATTGTATAAAACTTTCAAAGAATCATCACTTATGGCTGCCCCATAGTCACAGAAAATTAAGCAATGCTTTCTAAGGCTCAGGCTGGGTGAAGTTCCAACGCCAGACCTCATGCCATACTGGAAGAAGGAGCCACGAGCGGGCATGCATGAGTGCCGCCTTTGTAATCTGGCGGTAGGAAACGGTGCATGTGGTCTGCATTTGCCCAGCCCTCACTGAAGAAAGAAAATGCTTACTGAAAAAAACGAAATGGCTTAGGGATTAGATCCTGTAGACAAGCACTAATTAAAGCATTCAATCCACAAAACACCACATTGAATATTAGATTGGTTACATTTTTGTAAATCTATTCCAGTAAAATAACATCTGCTGAAACAAGCCTGTGATAGGGAGGGCACAAATAGAGACAAAATCCATCTACTCTGAGTAAACACATCAAAGAAAGAAAGGTATTTTGGTAACAACGCTGGTCACACAGCTAGACCGCTATGAAGTCTTGCACCAGTAACCAGAGTCAAGCAGGAGTAATTCAAAATTTGTAGAATGTATTTAGCTCCTCCCAGTTTTGTAAATGTATGTAATTTATATGTGTCAGTGTATTAACATGGTTCTGTCAAATTTTATGTTGAAGGATTACTTTTATGGATTTAATTAACTAATAAAATAAACATTCTCTCTCTCTCCTCGGGCAAGATCTAAATCAGGTCCTTAGTCTTTGTCTTCAGCTGTCTCCTGTGAGAGCACACAAAACTAGAGGACAAATAGGAGTGAACTCCTTGCACCACAATGCCATCAGCCTTTTGGAGTAGCACTTCTAGGAGAGACAATGGGCAGTGAATGATAAAACAGTCCATCAAGATCTTATAAAGGAGACCACTGTCTTGAACTCCCCACACCTGCCACCTATCCAAATGGGAGTGGTCAGGAACGAACAGACCGACCACAGTAGATAGGTTAATGCAGCATTTATACTGGCTGCTGTCTCCACCCTGTCAACACTTTATTGTCTAGAGCCTCACAAAAGCTTCAGGAATGCCAGAGATAAACAGTTCTGGTCTTTCAAGCAGTTACCCAACCTCCATATTGTGACATGCTTTCCGAGAGGAAATCCAAAATTGATCCCACTGACCTCAAAACCAAATATTTGCATGCAATATAGATTTAGAATAATATTAGCTACTTGATGCTCCTAGCATATGTACCATATAGTCGGAATTTCAGCAAAGGATCTAGTCAAGTAACTTTAGTGGAACTTTGGAGAGCAAAGCCAGTAGGCTGCTTGATCACTACCAGGGTAATAAAAATGGCTGTCTAGTACCAGAGATTCAAACACAGGTAGGCTACCACAACTGCTAAGTACCTCTCAACAAGATATGGACAGTAGTCTCCTGTAAAAAGGAAGGCCCACTTTCTGCATGCTTCCAGACCACAGAGCTCCTCTTTAGCTCTTCAGTACCTTTAAAAATACAAGACCTCAGTGTGTATAGTGGGTACTAAAATTTTTTAAAAATACAGTGGATCCCTGCAGTCGAGTAACTCGAGGAAGTGGTGCATACTGCAAAACCAGGGTTCCTAATCCATAGCTGCACTGGACAAATAGCCCCAGAGTGCTAAACTGTGCTATTCTGATAGCTTTTGCCATGACTCAATAATCTGAGTACTCTTCTTGTAACTAGTGGAAGTATGGATGTCAATTCAACAAAAAGACATGGGTAGCAAAAAAGATATCAAGCACCCTTTAACGTCTTATGACATCACATAATTAACCAACCTTGTCCCACTCTTAGCTCCTATGTTTAGTGGCCCACGAAGTCCAAGAAGTGAAAATGCAGAAAGGAAACTA
The DNA here is from genome assembly GCF_031143425.1 of Pleurodeles waltl. Classification (NCBI taxonomy): domain Eukaryota; kingdom Metazoa; phylum Chordata; class Amphibia; order Caudata; family Salamandridae; genus Pleurodeles; species Pleurodeles waltl. Next base: position 1,451,476,504 of record NC_090440.1, on the reverse strand, counting down.
AGGACCTGGCTTAGAGTTTGGCGGATAGGGTTACTCTGTCACAAATGTGATGGATATCCCGTCTGCCGTATATCCCGTCTGCCGTATTACGATTCTATAAACTCCTTCACATTTGTGGCAGAGTAACCCGTCGACCAAACTCTAAATCAGGCAAAGAGTTATTTGAACCCATTAACTTTTTTCTTGTGACACTGTATTTTTGACATTTGAGATTATGGTTATCAGGGATGTCTAAGCCCAAGGCAGGGTTAGCAGCTACTCCACAGCTCACACCAAATACCTGTTTGATACTCAATATTTACTTCTTTGTAAAAGTATGAAGATATGACTCTTCTAAAAAAAACTTTCTTAAATCTCAACCCTTCATGTTTTGATCTGGTGGCAATTTTGGTCTGCATTGCAATGACTGTTGCAAATAAAAAGTGTGCTTTACAAATGATCAAATTAAATACAAATATACCAGAGGACAGGCAAAAAGTAAAGAATGCTAAGGACAATACTGCAGCTCATCATTAATTGCAGCTCTACACAAATGCATTTTATTCACAGTAAAAATTAGGCATCTACTTTCACCAAGAACTGCAATGCATGTGGATGTTTTTCTTGTCATAAGCCTCAAAGAAAAAAACTAAAACAGGAATTAAAATGAATAGAAAGTCAGAATTACGGAACTGATCAAAAATAGCTCAGCTGGAAAATGTCATACCATATGGTGAGTCATCAATGTTGTCATAAAGTCTGCTATACCCTCTGACCTCAGCGAAGAAAAGGGCGACTGTAGGAATGCTGATCCAAGGCATGGACTGAAGAGCGAACTTGATTTCACGTTGAACTTGATTCTGAAAAAAATTAAAACATTAAACAACATTTTCAATACCATGGAAGATAAGAAGCTAGAATGGAATGAAAAGTGCACACTGTTTATGATCCATGTGGGACAGTTTCCCCTTTAAGAATTGTGTCACGTGGTCTTGGAGGAGCAGATACTGATTCAGGAGAAACACCAAATATGAACATGGCTGCAACCAATACCATGATCAATATTATCTCTTAGCTGCTCAAATATCCATGCCCAGCAGCCCTGAAAGGCGAACCCTGATGTCAAGGGCACAAAATATACTTTGGGGGGGCCCCGTGAGCCTGAGAGATCTGAAGCTGTCCTTCAATCTGGGTCTGGAGGCAGTGAAGGGCTGGGCCTGCACAGCGGTAATCGAGGAAGGCCAAGTGAGCGGGCCCCAGATGGTACAAGTTAATGGCACTTGCCCTGGGGCCTAGACCCCACAGAGGCCATGCCACCACACAGTCCCGGAAGAGAGGAGAGACGGCAATGCACATGTGGGTCCTATTGCGAATCCTGTGTGTTGCAGACTCAGGAGGCCCTCAGAACAGACATATGCAGGGGCTGTAAATACTGGTGACTGAGACGATCGTGGTGCATTTGGGGCTGACCCCCAAACCATCATAAAACTGGTCCGGTGGAGGGAAAAATTGTCCTAGAGAAAACTGAAAGGTAGTTATTTGTGGAGGCAACTGGGGGAGGGTCCGGGACTGGGCACACCTGGCTTGATTACAACTAGTGGATGTTTGGTTGCCTTGCGAGCAGCACTGACTTTTTTTGCAGCCGTGATCCCTCAGCCCTAGGCGACTGACAGGCAACTGGGGTGGTAAAAGGAAGCTTGACGCAGTTGTGGACCAGATTGCACTACTTGCACTGAAAGTGGTGACGAGAGGCATCGTGGAACAGCTTCTTCCATCATCGTGGGGGGCCATGGTGCACGCCCCATGCAACTCAACAAAATGGATAAACACATAGTGGCTGGAGGGCCTGTAGATATTCTGGAGGAGAGCGAGGATGCACCCGGCAGAGACCCCTCCTTGTGAGAAAAAATTGTGTCTATAAAGGACTTGAAAGGCACAATAGAACCAAAACTTGACGCTGTCACAATTGACGTTGCTCTTCTTCAGGCAGTTTGTGAGAAAATGTCTGAGAAAGTGTCCACAGCAGAAACCAACATTGCCTTCCTTTAAGTAGTCACGACATCCCTCGAAGTGAAGGTCCAACACCTGGTGAGAGAAGATGGACTGATGGTGACCAAGCTGGAGGATCAGGAGGGGAGAGGCAGACGCTATAACATCCAGTGGGTGGGGGTACCGGAGAAAAGGGAGGGACCAATCGTTGAGCCCTTCTTGGAGGAGCTTATTACCAAACAACTCAAACCAAAGAACCTCTCCCGCTTCTATACAAAATCCCCGGCCTCGCCTCCGTCTGGCAGCAAAGTCGAACGCAACACTGAGAACCATCATCACAAGGAAGTTCAACCCCTGGGATTGAGATGAGATTCTGCAGGAGGCTCGGATGAAGGGAGGTCGACTGTTTGAAAATGCAACAATCCATTTTTTTTCAATACTTTACTTTGCAGGTGCAATGACACAATTTCATGGATGTCACGAAAGCTCTCCAAAAAGCAGAACATGATGCTCTTCCCCATCAGACTCTAAGAGTAAGACCTGGCACTTTGAGATGCCTGAGACATGGGACTGGATGGAGGGCTGGCGAGCCTCAAAGAATCGGAATCAGGGCACCACGAAGTAGAAAAGAATCTCAGACGGCCGGTGCTCCTCACGGGTGGACCACTGTGGTGGAGACCCTGGCTTGCAGTAACTGTGAGGTGGTGGGCTGTGAGTAACATATGGTGCTCCGGATCTGCACAGTGGGACCATGGAACCGTCACAATGTTTGACTGTAAGTGTTGACACAACTGCTATCCCACTGCGTGGCAATGACACAGAATTTGTTATACTGAGGGATGTAATGATTGCCAACTGATTTCTTTACAAGTGTCCTCAAGCCATGTTCTTGTTAATGTTAAGTTGTTGATGGCATGACAAACACTCTGCATTTTGGGGTGGTGGGCAGTTTACAGCCTGCTTTGCAGGGGGGCTCAGTGGGGAGTGTTGAGTTATCGTTTGTTCCAGTTTGAGTTCTGCTTAACCGTTCTTCGTTTTAGTCGCAGGGTGATGCAGACCCCGATTAGTGCTCAATGTGAGAGCCAGCTACAAGGTGCAAACATTTGATGTTACTTCTTAGAGAGTAGGGGTGGCACGTAGACCTGATACCGCTCTAAGGGAGGGTGGAGGGAGGGGCTCATTGCCCCAAAACACTTTAAAAGTGAAAACCTTGACTGTAAATGGACTGGGGAGTAAGACTAAGAGAACCATAGTACTGCAATATTTAAAAAGACATTCCCTGGAAATAGTACTGTTACTAATAAAAGTACACTGGTAGTTTTTGTAGGTGCCCGTGTATTCAAGTGAGATACACACTTACTATACTTCCTCGATGCATTTGGTTTTGCCCAGTACAACAATTCCTCCACCTTTATCAGCAGGTTCCATGACAATGTCATTGATAGTCTGTAAAGCCTGAAGGGCAAATTTTTGATCTCTTGTCAAATTATGTCTGTAAAATTTAGCTTTTTTTAATAACAGGTCTATTTCGGGTAAGGCTGCATTTTCAAAGGTTATAATGTCCGTAGACACAATTTGGTTACTCAGGAGGGGAGGGGGAGTAGATGCGTCTTGTAGCCCTACATGATCAAAAACAGGATTCATTCAATTGTAGAAAAAAATGATTTAATCGGATGGATCTGAAGAATCAGTAAAACTCTACCCTAGTTTCAAAGGGGCCATTTCAGTGAGTGGGCACGAATGATAACCCAGAGCTCAATACTGAAGCTTCCATTTCCGTGAGATGGTGATGTGAAAGATTAAATATAGGAAATGTTTATTCCAACTCGATGGTAGTTAACGTTGAGTCAGGCTCTACCAATCGTACTACTGTTTGCTTTTGTCCTGGGGTTTGTTGATTTCCATACCAAATGCTTTTTTTCCTTCTTGGCCGTGGTGCAAACCACCTTTGGTCTTGGCCTAAAAAAGTTGTTTAGATCTGCTGGTTGATCACCATAGTCTAATGTTTGAGGGTTTAATTATTGTTTGGTCAGTACTAATTTTCCCTTCCAAATCCTCATTTTTTTTTGTATTATTTATTGTGTATGTTTAATGGCAGTTTCAATACAGAGAACCATCCATGTTCATGAACATTTATTGGCTACGAAACTAAAGTGGATTTAAAATTCTTCATATTACGAAGATAACAAGGATGCTTTTGACTTGAAGACCCACTGGTATGATATTGGAATTTTAAAACATATGTTGAAAATGTAGTATGAAGATCGCGCAGATAAATAAGTGTGCTTAAAACTAACACACATGCAAGGGGGATGATAACTATGGTGGGAAAAAATTCAAAAGTAGTTAGACACCCACATTAAATCAGAGGAAGGCTTAGCTGTAGACAGGCCACTGGAATTTTTTTTGTATAATTATGGATTTGCTGTATTTTCCAGATAATCTATCATCTGCTGCATGATCTGCAGAAGTTAAAAAAATGTTTCTAGCTCGCACAGATCACATGTTACTAAAAGCATGGCAACATGCGTGCATACGCAGTGGAGGACCCTTTCCCTGGTCATCTTTCAGTTGCTTATTTCTGTATGTGGTTGCTAAATTGATAGTAATTAAGTTAATTTTTTGCCTAGACAGTATTAACATGTGAAAAAATGTCAAAATAATTACGTAATCCTTTGAAAAATGTGCCGTATTATCTCACATAACTAATAATAATAGTAAACCCTTGCGTGTGATTTGGTGCTTTCTTGTCGCAGAAGTTCAGTGGCCATGGCTGGAGGAGAATCCTAACATGCTACTAAACATTGTAGAATTTACCATGCAGTGATTGTAACACACTTGTTAATATTTGTTTTACATGAACAGAATGACGCTTTACCTCCAAAAACTGCGGATGCTTCATCAACGAGTGATCAAAAATAAAATAATAGCTCAAACTGCCAAACAAGAGGTAAATGACGAGGGCGCCTAAGTTTGTCAAGACAAGAAGTCCAAGAATCTGTCGAAATGGTTCATCCTCTGGCCAGAATTCTGGATACATATATGGCGTGAAAAAGTAGTGATCAGCGTAGTTTAGTACCAAATCCATCTTAACACCTGAAATGACAAGAAAAAAGCCAACACAAACAATAATTATATAGTGTTAAAAATGCCTCTATATTGTTCATTAAATGCTCTATTTTATTTTAATACGAGATCGCGGGAAGATGTATCTCACAATATATGACTCGTGTATGTACAATACATGTAACAATTGAGTTAATGTGATAGAAAATAAGGTAAAGGCAAATGTTGGACCTGGCTTTTTGACAGGGACATCCCCAAACTTTTTGCCTCCTTCCTCCTATTTTATTCTGACCTGTTGTTGTTGGCTTTTGACCTCTGAGCACTTTACCACTGCTAACCAGTGCTAAAGTGCATATGCTCTCTGTGTAAATTGTACTATTGATTGGTTTATCCATGATTGACTATTTAATTTACCTGTAAGTCCCTAGTAGAGTGCACTACATGTGCCTAGGGCATGTAGATTAAATGCTACTATTGGGCCTGCAGCACTGGTTGTGCCACCCACCTCCGTAGCCCCTTAACCTTGTCTCAGGCCTGCCATTGCAAGGCCTGTGTGTGCAGTTTCACTGCCACTTCGACTTGGCATTTAAAAGTACTTGCCAAGCCTAGAACTCCCCTTTTTCTACATATAAGTCATCCCTAATGTGTGCCCTAGGTAACCCCTAGAGCAGGGTGCTGTGTAGGTAAAAGGCAGGACATGTACCTGTGTAGTTATATGTCCTGGTAGTGTAAAACTCCTAAATTCGTTTTTACACTACTGTGAGGCCTGCTCCCTTCATAGGCTAACATTGGGGCTGCCCTCATACACTGTTGAAGTGGCAGCTACTGATCTGAAAGGAGCAGGAAGGTCATATTTAGTATGGCCAGAATGGTAATACAAAATCCTGCTGACTGGTGAAGTCGGATTTAATATTACTATTCTAGAAATGCCACTTTTAGAAAGTGAGCATTTCTTTGCACTAAAATCGTGTTGTGCCCTTCAATCCACGTCTGGCTAGGTTTAGTTGACAGCTCCTTGTGCATTCACTCAGACACACCCCAAACACAGGGTACTCAGCCTCACTTGCATACATCTGCATTTTGAATGGGTCTTCCTGGGCTGGGAGGGTGGAGGGCCTGCCCTCACACAAAGGACTGCCACACCCCCTACTGGGACTCTGGCAGACAGGATTGAGCTGAAAGGGAACTGGGTGCATTTCTTAGAGACTCTTTGAAGTCACCCCCACTTCAAAGGCACAACTTAGTATAAAAACAGGGCCTCTGCCCTACCTCATCAGACACTTGCTGGAGAAGAAACCTGAACCAGAAACTACATCCTGCCAAGAAGAACTGCCTGGTTGCTCAAAGGACTCACCTGTCTGCTTTCTCCAAAGGACTGCTGTCTTGCTGTTGCCCTGCTGCCTTGCTGAACTCTTGTCTGGCTGTGAAAGTGCTCTCCAAGGGCTTGGATAGAGCTTGCCTCCTGTTCCTTGAAGTCTCAGGACCAAAAAGACTTCTTCCTTTCACGTGGACACTCCGTGCGCTGAAAATTTCGACGCACAGCTTGTTTCGCGGCGAGAAAAACGCCGCACACCGACGCTGATCAACGCGACGCCCTCGGGACGATCGAGACTTCGACGCACAACCTCGCAAGGACAAAGCCGCCCGACTTCCAAGGAGAAATCGACGCAACGCCTACCGTGAGTGCGAAACTTTGACGCACGGCCTCGCAAGGACAACGCCGCCCGACTTCCAAGGAGAAATCGACGCGACGCCTGCCGTGAGACCAAAATTTCGACGCACGGCCTCGCAAGGACAACGCCGCCTGACTTCCAAGGAGAAATCGACGCGACGCCTACCGTGAGATCGAAACTTCGACGCGCAGCCCCGCAGAACGACGCGCAGCCGGAAAATAAGCAGGAGAATCCACGCACAGACCCGGGACATCTGGTAATCCTCGCGATCCACAAAAAGAGACTGTCTGCGCGCCGGAAAACGACGCCCGACTTCCCCGCGTGGAAAAGAACGACGCAAGTCTGTGTGTGCTGAGCGGAAAACGACGCACACACCCCTTTTTCCACGCATCTCTTCTCCTGTGGCCCTCTGAGGAGATTTCCCACCAGAAACCAGGTACTCTGTGCTTGAAAGACACTGTATTGCTTTTTAAAGACTTAAAGACTCTTAATATCACTTTTCAGTGATATCTTTACAAATTCGTATTGCAACTTTGATCGTTTTGACCTACAATTATCCAGATAAATATTCTATATTTTTCTAAACACTGTGTGGTGTATTTTTGTGGTGTTATACTATGGTGTTGTATGATTTATTGCACAAATGCTTTACACATTGCCTTCTAAGTTAAGCCTGACTGCTCGTGCCAAGCTACCGGAGGGTGAGCACAGGCTGATTTTGGATTGTGTGTGACTTACCCTGACTAGAGTGAGGGTTCTTGCTTGGACAGAGGGCAACCTATCTGCCAACCAAAAACCCCATTTCTAACATTGGTGATCAGCGGTGAGGATAGGACTTGTGTTTGTGCAGTGACATACAGTAGCTAAGTATTTCACTACCTACCCACAGTTGAAGGTCAACTTGATTTTTTATCTCTTTTTTGACTTTTGGTCTCTGATGTCCTCCTGGATATACTATTGATATTTTGGACTTTGGATTTTGGTTGTTGCTGGTAAGATCCTATCAGAATGGGATCGCTTACCTACTTATTCTTTTTGCCTACTGACCACCTCACTAAGGCTGACCTAAGGAAGCTTTGCAGAGAATGTGGCCTTCCTGTAGCAAAGAGATCTACTAAAGCAGAGATGCTACATGCCTACATAGTCTGGGAGGAAGACAGATGGGCAGAGAGAGAGGCAGCAAGAAACCAAATGACTAAGTACCCCTCAGAGGAGGAGGAGGACGACTCAGATGAGGAAAGAGACCCAGTGAAAAAAGAATGGCTCATGGCTCAAGCACGGTGGATGGAAGAGCTAGATGAGTTTATTGAAAGGGCTGAGGCAGCAAGTCTCTTAGCCCTGGAAGAAGAAAAGATTGCAGCTCAAGAGCTGAGCTGTAAAGAGCTGAAACTGGAGGCCGAAGGGCTGAGTCCAGTTCAGATGGTGGCAGCAAAAATCTTGCATCTAGTACTGCTGAAGAAGGGCACAAGCCCAGAGATGTGGTACCCAACTTGAAGAAGAGAGTTGACACACCCCAGGCGGTTCAAGGGTATGAGGTAGTTCCCGTTATGCACAGGGTCCCTGAGAAGGATTGGGGAACTGGCACAGGGAGTCATATTCCTATTGGGGGGAGGGACACTTTACTGACTCTAGCAGAGAGTGACAGAGAAAAGGGTTCCCCCCTGGTGGACGTCCTGGATATAGAGTGTAGAGACATCCCAGAAGAGTTTGGGTTGAGTGTCAGGGACAGACAGATACTGTCTCACCAGTCTCAGGAGGGTGAAGTAGAGTGCTTTTCCAAGGTTGAGTTACTGGGTGGTTGGGTGAAGGGTACTGTGGTTAATACATGTGAAGGGCAGAGTGATGTAATTGCTGGAGAGCATATGTCTGGTCCTTATTTTCCAGAGCTACGCCAGCACCAGGTGGAGTGTGAGTTCTCTGACCCCAGGGAACTTACAGTGGAGGCAGACTTTTGGGTGAGTACCAGAGAGTCTGAAGAGGCATTTGGGGGTGCTCCTGAAGGGAGTGGTCTAGGTGGTTCCCGACCAAGTGAGGTGGGAGAGGATTGTAGTGTCCCAGGTAGGTCTCAGAGCCTAACCTGTACCGTAGGGCTACCTTTTGAGGGAAGCCCCGCAGTGTCAGAAGAACTTGGGGGGATGACTGTAGACAGCATCCCAACAGTTCTGGTGTCTGGCAGTACCACTCCTAGTGAGGGGGTGCAGAAGTCCAGACATAGGGTTGAGAGGGGGTGGCCGACCCCAGTGGAGGATCTTGAAAGTCAGGGGTCAGCTCTGAGAGCAGAGCCCCCCAGGAATGACCCAGGTGAAACCGTTTCTGGTTTGGGGGAAACCCAGACTCTGCCGGATGGGCAGAGGTCGGGAGACCTGCGCCAACCAGACTCTTGTGTGGCCCTTGGGGACGGCATGTCCCTTGTGGGGGGTGAGAGTGCCCCCCAGGAAGTCCTGGCATGCCAGGCAAAGATTCAACCTCAGGGTGGTGACTCTGGGTTGGATAACCGGGTTCAGAGGTTAAACTTTGACCTGGTGGGGGGTAGATGTGCCCCCCAGAAAGTCCTGGAATGCCAGGCAATGGTTCAACCTCAGGGTGGTGACTCTGGGTTGGCTTACCAGGTGAAGAGGTCAAACTCTGACCGGGTGGGAGGTAGGTGTGCCTCCCAAGAAGTCCTGCTGTGCCAGGCAATTGTCCAACCTCAGGGTGTTGACTCTGGGTTGGATGGTCAGGTTCAGAGGTTAAACTCTGACCTGGTGGGGGGTAGGTGTGCCCCCCAGAAAGTCCTGGCGTGCCAGGCAGTTGTCCAACCTCAGGGTGTCGACTCTGGGTTGGATGGCCAGGTTCAGAGGTTAAACTCTGACCTGGTGGGAGGTAGGTGTGCCTCCCAGAAAGTCCTGGGGTGCCAGGCAATTGCCCAACCTCAGGGTGGTGACTCTGGGTTGGCTAACCAGGTTCAGAGGTCAAACTCTGACCTGGTGGGGGGTAGGTGTGCCCCCCAGAAAGTCCTGGTATACCAGGCAATGGTTCAACCTCCGGGTGGTGACCCTGGGTTGGAGAACCAGGCTCAGAGGTTAAACTCTGACCTGGTGGGAGGTAGGTGTGCCTCCCTGAAAGTCCTGGCCTGCCAGGCAATGGTTCAACCTCAGGGTGGTGACTCTGGGTTGGATATCCCGGTTCAGAGGTTAACCTCTGACCTGGTGGGGGGTAGGTGTGCCCCCCAGAAAGCCCTGGTGTACCAGGCAGTTGTCCAACCTCAGGATGGTGACCCTAGGTTGGAGAACCAGGTTCAGAGGTTAAACTCTGACCTGGTGGAGGGTCAGTGTGCCCTCCAGGAAGTCCTGGCATGCCAGGCGATTGTTCAACTTCAGGGTGGTGACTCTGAGTTGAATGGCCCAGTTCAGAGGTTAAACTCTGACCTGGTGGAGGGTCAGGGTGCCCTCCAGAAAGTCCTGGCGTGCCAGGCAATTGTTCAACCTCAGAGTGCTGACTCTGGGTTGGATAACCGGGTTCAGAGGTTAAACTCTGACCTAGTGGGGGGTAGGTGTGCCCCCCAGAAAGTCCTGGCGTGCCAGGCAATTGTTCAACCTCAGGGCGGTGACTCTGGGTTGGATACCCAGGTTCAGAGGTTAAACTCTGACCTGGTGGGAGGTAGGTGTGCCTCCCAAGAAGCCCTGCTGTGCCAGGCAATTGTCCAACCTCAGGGTGTTGATTCTGGGTTGGATGACCAGGTTCAGAGGTTAAACTCTGACCTGGTGGGGGGTAGGTGTGCCCCCCAGAAAGTCCTGGCGTGCCAGGCAATTGCCCAACCTCAGGGTGGTGACCCTGGGTTGGGGAACCAGGCTCAGAGGTTAAACTCTGACCTGGTGGGAGGTAGGTGTGCCTCCCAGAAAGTCCTGGTGCGCCAGGCAATTGTTCAACTTCAGGGTGGTGACTCTGAGTTGAATGGTCAGGTGCAGAGGTTAAACTCTGACCTGGTGGAGGGTCAGTGTGCCCTCCAGGAAGTCCTGGTGTGCCAGGCAATTGTTCAACTTCAGGGTGGTGACTCTGAGTTGAATGGTCAGGTGCAGAGGTTAAACTCTGACCTGGTGGAGGGTCAGGGTGCCCTCCAGGAAGTCCTGGCGTGCCAGGCAATTGTTCAACTTCAGGGTGGTGACTCTGAGTTGAATGGTCAGGTGCAGAGGTTAAACTCTGACCTGGTGGGGGGTAGGTGTGCCTCCCAGGAAGTCCTGGTTTGCCAGGCAGTGATCCAGTCTGAGGGTACAGACCCTGGGCTGGAAGACCAGGTTCAGGGTGTCCCCCCGGACCTGGAGGGAGGGGCTACTGATAACAGTGCCCCTACCATGTTGTCTTCTGAGGAGGCCACTCCTAGTTGGAGGGTGCTGGACCCCAGAAGGGAGGGCAGGGGGAGGGAAGCCTCACCCCGGGCCCTAGTCCAACCTGAAGGTACAGGCCCCAGGTTGGAGGGCCAGTGGCAGGTTAACAGCCCTGCACTGGTGGAGGAATGGTACCGGGTGACTTCTGTAAGCACCCTGACCATGTTGGACCCTGGGGGTACCGCTCCAGGAGGGAGGGTACAAAGCCCCAGAGGGGAGGACCAGGTTCAGGCTGTCATCCCTGACCTGGTGGAAGGGAGAGTGGTTAAAGGGTGCCCAGCACCTGGGGCTACCGCCCCCCACTCTCCACAGCCACAGTGGTTGGAGAGCTTTGAGAGGCCTGGGGCCTGGCTCTCATCCCTGGCAGCTGTCAGTAATCACTGTGGCTTGCTGTCCGGGTGGACAGAGTTATCCCTGGGGAGGGGACAAGTGTCACACCCCAGGGGTAGAGTGGGCAACACCACTATGTTGGTCATGGGGGTACTATCCTGCCCCTGGGATACATCTGTGAGCAAAGTAAGGTTAGGTGCTGCACAGATGGGATCCGCAGGAAAGGAGAAAGGTTCCCCATGGATGGGCTTAGTGGGCCCTGAGAGTATGGACAGAGGGATCCAATGGGAGTCAGGAAGGCGAAGAACTGGAGCATGCCCCTGCTGTTGTGGGCCTGGGTCCTTGTTCTGTCGCCTCAAACAGGGAAGTACATCAGGATAGTGATTGTTCTCCCCTGGCTTTTTGACAGGGACATCCCCAAACTTTTTGCCTCCTTCCTCCTATTTTATTCTGACCTGTTGTTGTTGGCTTTTGACCTCTGGGCACTTTGCCACTGCTAACCAGTGCTAAAGTGCATATGCTCTCTGTGTAAATTGTACTATTGATTGGTTTATCCATGATTGACTATTTAATTTACCTGTAAGTCCCTAGTAGAGTGCACTACATGTGCCTAGGGCATGTAGATTAAATGCTACTAGTGGGCCTGCAGCACTGGTTGTGCCACCCACCTCCGTAGCCCCTTAACCTTGTCTCAGGCCTGCCATTGCAAGGCCTGTGTGTGCAGTTTCACTGCCACTTCGACTTGGCATTTAAAAGTACTTGCCAAGCCTAGAACTCCCCTTTTTCTACATATAAGTCATCCCTAATGTGTGCCCTAGGTAACCCCTAGAGCAGGGTGCTGTGTAGGTAAAAGGCAGGACATGTACCTGTGTAGTTATATGTCCTGGTAGTGTAAAACTCCTAAATTCGTTTTTACACTACTGTGAGGCCTGCTCCCTTCATAGGCTAACATTGGGGCTGCCCTCATACACTGTTGAAGTGGCAGCTACTGATCTGAAAGGAGCAGGAAGGTCATATTTAGTATGGCCAGAATGGTAATACAAAATCCTGCTGACTGGTGAAGTCGGATTTAATATTACTATTCTAGAAATGCCACTTTTAGAAAGTGAGCATTTCTTTGCACTAAAATCTTGTTGTGCCCTTCAATCCACGTCTGGCTAGGTTTAGTTGACAGCTCCTTGTGCATTCACTCAGACACACCCCAAACACAGGGTACTCAGCCTCACTTGCATACATCTGCATTTTGAATGGGTCTTCCTGGGCTGGGAGGGTGGAGGGCCTGCCCTCACACAAAGGACTGCCACACCCCCTACTGGGACTCTGGCAGACAGGATTGAGCTGAAAGGGAACTGGGTGCATTTCTTAGAGACTCTTTGAAGTCACCCCCACTTCAAAGGCACAACTTAGTATAAAACAGGGCCTCTGCCCTACCTCATCAGACACTTGCTGGAGAAGAAACCTGAACCAGAAACTACATCCTGCCAAGAAGAACTGCCTGGTTGCTCAAAGGACTCACCTGTCTGCTTTCTCCAAAGGACTGCTGTCTTGCTGTTGCCCTGCTGCCTTGCTGAACTCTTGTCTGGCTGTGAAAGTGCTCTCCAAGGGCTTGGATAGAGCTTGCCTCCTGTTCCTTGAAGTCTCAGGACCAAAAAGACTTCTTCCTTTCACGTGGACACTCCGTGCGCCGAAAATTTCGACGCACAGCTTGTTTCGCGGCGAGAAAAACGCCGCACACCGACGCTGATCAACGCGACGCCCTCGGGACGATCGAGACTTCGACGCACAACCTCGCAAGGACAAAGCCGCCCGACTTCCAAGGAGAAATCGACGCGACGCCTACCGTGAGTGCGAAACTTTGACGCACGGCCTCGCAAGGACAACGCCGCCCGACTTCCAAGGAGAAATCGAAGCGACGCCTACCGTGAGATCGAAACTTCGACGCGCAGCCCCGCAGAACGACGCGCAGCCGGAAAATAAGCAGGAGAATCCACGCACAGACCCGGGACATCTGGTAATCCTCGCGATCCACAAAAAGAGACTGTCTGCGCGCCGGAAAACGACGCCCGACTTCCCCGCGTGGAAAAGAACGACGCAAGTCTGTGTGTGCTGAGCGGAAAACGACGCACACACCCCTTTTTCCACGCATCTCTTCTCCTGTGGCCCTCTGAGGAGATTTCCCACCAGAAACCAGGTACTCTGTGCTTGAAAGACACTGTATTGCTTTTTAAAGACTTAAAGACTCTTAATATCACTTTTCAGTGATATCTTTACAAATTCGTATTGCAACTTTGATCGTTTTGACCTACAATTATCCAGATAAATATTCTATATTTTTCTAAACACTGTGTGGTGTATTTTTGTGGTGTTATACTATGGTGTTGTATGATTTATTGCACAAATGCTTTACACATTGCCTTCTAAGTTAAGCCTGACTGCTCGTGCCAAGCTACCGGAGGGTGAGCACAGGCTGATTTTGGATTGTGTGTGACTTACCCTGACTAGAGTGAGGGTTCTTGCTTGGACAGAGGGCAACCTATCTGCCAACCAAAAACCCCATTTCTAACAGCAAATATAAACAATACTTATTTATCAGTAATTCGTTTGGGGCTGTTGAAAGGATTATTTTTGTTTCATAAACATACCTTTATTTAAAAGTATCTTCAAAGCAGCAAAAACACAAGTAAAATTGTTACATTGTTTTAAAGTCACTGCTACAATGTTGCTTCTCTGAGCGGCTATTGTGAGCTGTATTCAAAACGTTCTAAATGCTTAATGTAAATATATCGAACAAACTAGTAGAGTCAACATTTTACATTCTCACTCCCTTCCCACTAAAGGTGAGACTGGATTTACTTCCTGTGACGCTGTTTATGGGGTTGGGGCATTCTGCAAAGGGACAACTGAAGAGATATTGGCACAGCACAAGGCACAGGTTGCTAGCAGACGCCAATGGCTAGGATGAAGTGTAGATAGATAAATAGATACTGCCACAATCTCGACTTTATATATATATATATATATATACACACATACATATACACACACAATATATATATATATATATATATATATATATATATATATATATATATATATATATATATATCTTAACACAGAAATATCAACCTGCGCCTCATCCAGTATGTAGAACTTACCCCTAATTATGGAAGGACTGACTAATGGCTGGAATAATGAATTAATCCAGTCTTAAAATATGTGGGAATTAAGTGTGGTTGTAGGTTGAAATCCGCAATTAAATACTAGTTCAATTTTTTGCAGGAAAACGTTTAGGTTAGGTTGAAATTTTTGAATCCTACATACTGGAGAGTATATTTTGCAAAATATGTTTTTGTGGCCTATCTGGGAAAAGAGGTGGTCCGTTTGACCCTTGGAAGCAGATGACTGGAAAGAACGTTTGAGTTCCTTTGAGTATGTGCCTACCGTCTCAGTGTTTCTCTTGTGAAAAGGCACTTCTGAAAGGAAACGCTGGCAGATCAGAGAGAGTGCCTGCTGTGAGAGAGTGTGCCTGTGAAGAAGTCTGGTAAACAGGATGTTTGTATGAATGCTGAAGACACCTGGGTAAATATTATCTTTCAACCTGACACATAAAGATGCCTATATGTTGGAACAAGGCAAGTCAAGGAGGAGTTATTGGGGCTGATATCAGGTCTCCAACCGCTGTTAAATCAGGGACGTACAGTAACTCCCCAATGAAAGGACTAGGGCTACCTCCACCAAGACCCATCGAGATTTAAATCCACTAGGTTTTGCCTCTACTGGGGTAACATAAGGGGCTGATACTACCTCTCCACAGAGATCCACAGGGGTTGAATATTGCATAAGGAGCAACTCTCCATCTTGTCCCGTTGGAGACCAAAGGAGGACCAACACTAATTATCTACCCATTGATAGCCACTGGACATCAATGATGTGACAGTGTCAACATCTTGACTAAAATCTGCAAAGTGAAGCAGTAAATAGTGGACTAGCAGTAACTCACCACTCTAAACCAATGGCTACACAATGAGAGTTGGACATCAATTCACCAGTTAGAGTGGGAAGCTACTGAACAAACAAACCAAAACTCCAATAATACCAAACCGAGGCAAAATAAAAAGACTGCCTCCTTTTCCCTGGAAATCTTTGGAGGTTGTATCAGGGCTCCAGCATGACTTGCTTCTTAAATCAATTGCAGGCTTAACCAGGAACCAAGCCCAACTTCCGCTGCTGAGGATGAATCAGGCACCAACCCTAACTTCTCTCTAATTATTCGGAGGTTGTACAAGGGGCCAAACACAGCTTCTCTCTAAGGTCTACTGGAATTTGAATCAGGGCCAAACACAAATTTCCATCTGAAAACCATTTGTGGTTGAAATGGGGGCCAAGCACATCTTCTCTCTCAAATCTTTTAGAGGTCAAATGAAAGACAGTCTCAAACGTTCGTCGGAAATACACTTGAGGCATGACCACACTATTAGTTTTTTTGTATAAATAACCCAATCCAGTTGGTAAACCAGCACTGCAAGGGCACGTAGTGTACTGTGGTTCAATCCTCAATTAAATGTAGTGGGTATAAGGGTTAATGTATCAAACACTGCGATGCCAAAAAGAGGCGTTTCAGGCACAAAGAAGTACTGATAGTTGGAGGGGAAGCAGGTATGACAGAGGATACTCTTTTGGAGCATAAGTTCTCAGCATGATTGAGGTACAATGTTCACTAATAACTTTATAGGCACAGTGCTGATCATTTGAAGAGAGAATGATTAACAAAGGGATGAATTGTCATAAATCCTACGTGAGGCAAGTGGGAAGAGCAGGGATATGGTAGCATGATGGAGCAGTACTTTGGAAGCAGCACGATTTTTAACACACAGGAGAAAAAATGATAATGAATACTGTGTGTGTTGCAATGATGAATAATGTGCTGTGGAGTCAAATGATAATAAATATATGGGACAGAAGGTTGATAAACTTGCTGTGAGGTAGTAGATTGATGATGATAATGCAGTGTGGATCATAAAGATATTGGATTTACCGTGGAGTAGAATAATGTTGATGAATACGCAGTGGGGCATAATGAAGAGGAATATACTGTGGGGTATAATGCTTATGGATACACTGTGAGGCACAAAAGGGAGATTGTGAAATGCACCGTATGTGAGCTGAGACGAGAAGGAAGTGGGGAGTAGGCTCCATTTCTGGCCTCAATTTCCTCTGGTAAATGGCACATCATTTAATCTCCCTATGCTTAAAAAAGGTTTTAAGTAATGGGGCCCTCTTGGAAAGCATTGTAATGCCCTCTGGCCAACTTCGCGCTATAAAAAAACTGCAAAAAGGGCAGAATGATAATGAATACTTATTTGAGCTGGAATGGGGATGAACACATTTAGGACATAATGATGATGGCTACACAGTGAGGCAGAATAATCATGAACAGGCGGGCAGGGTGATGATGTGTGCATTTACTGGAGCAGAATGGTAATTAATACAGGCAGAATTACGAAGAGTACGTAACATTGATGGTGAACCAGACAGGGTGCAGAATGGTGGCATATACACTGAGAGACCGACAGTGGATGCATTGCAGTGAAAACGATACAGTATAGGCAGAATGATGAATGAATGAATGAAAAACAACGTAGGTAGCAATGATATAGCAAGCCTGACAGAGGGGTTTAATACAAGCATTGGAAATGCCCCCTCATCCACTGTTAGGTAGTAAAAAAACGGTAATTAGAGTGCGCAGAACCCATCACATTCCTGGGGCCCCATGGTCTCTAGGAAGTGGGCGTTGAAGGCAGCATGATGCTTACATTCATAGATTGGGTAACCAAATAGTTCAAAGCACAAACCGGAGCCCTATTGTAGGAGGGTCCAGTGCAGCAGTCGTGATGTACAAGTGATGCTGTTGCTACCTGCGGGTCATGAATCTCTGGCCATGGTTGAAGGATGGGACGCACTACGTACTTCCAATGAGGGCAGTTACCTGTTTCTGGCGGAATCTAACCGCCCAGGAAACGGTGGCTCCCGGCAGGACCGGACTCCTTGTGGTCTTGTTGAGCCTAGGTCCAGTGACGAGGCGGTGCCGGGATTCTGCACAGTTTTCTGCCAAGTCTCGTCGTGTATTGGGGGCGTCCCTCCTGGCCCGTCCCCCCTCAAGCTCAGAAGAGACCTTGCGCTGGCCAGTCAGTGTCGGGGGCAGGGCTAGGTAGCCCGATGTGACGTCCGTATACTTTAGTCCTATCAACGCTAAGAAAACGGAGCCTAGCGTCCTCGCGCCGTGACGTCGCCCACGAAGGTCTGTCTGAGGCAAGGGGTGGAGCGCATAGCCTGATGCGACGTGATGACCCGGGCATAGGGCGAGACTGTGAACACGCCCACTGGCTGCTAGTGGCATTGTGACCATGCACCACTTCTTAGAATTTGTCCTCGCGTCTCTTATTACATGCCCCATCCCTGCCTTAACGCGCGTGTTCAGAGGGCGATGTCTTGTTTACCAACACCCTTCAAAGCGCTGGCTGATCAAAGTCAGGTGTGGTGATAAATGACTGCATCTGTATTTACAGGTGTCAAGTGGTCGAAGTCATATCAGAAACAGCTCTTTATTGACGTCATTTAGGGGTTGCAAGCTGCGACCCCTGGCCTCACACGTGCCAAAATCGGCGTGAGGAACACAGGCACAACTCCACTTTCCTTGTTTACTGTAATTTGTTTTAGTGTTCCACTAATAGTGAATAATGTTATATGTATACCTGTGTCAGTGAAAGTAAAGGTCAAATGTCGTGGCCTGTGGGGGTTTGGGGGGAGCGAGGGCTTGCCCGGTTCCCCCCCCCGGCATATCGTACGTGGGTGGTACAATCCACCTCACTGGCACCGATTGGTCATTTTAGGGCATGGGTGGGTCTAAGGTTGAGGGCTATATATAGAGAGGGTTGGCTGTGGGTGGCCTCTTTGGTTGTCTTGCCACACCCAAGGCTGTTTGCTGTGGGAGAATTTTGTGCCCTCTTGCCCGCCCAGAGGTGGGTGTTTTTTTCCCTTAGTTTGATAGGATGTGAAAAAAGTTTTATTGGTGGGTATTACGTTTTTGATAGGTGGGTTAGCTGGTCCTATGTTTTTCTTAAGGTAAGTTTTGACAGGACAGGTCTGGGGGTGGATTAGTTTTATTGTGTTTTGTTCATCTTGTCACGGATAGACAGGTCTGGTTTGCGGGGTGCTTTACAGATACGCTTTGGGGGGGAAGGGTACGGTGGCGCAAGTTGAGATGCCGGGGAGTTTTTGACAAGGAGTAAAAGGGACGAAAAGGCAAGGGGGTGATATTGAAAGGGGGACAGCACGACAGATGGGTAATGGTTGTGTAGGGGCAAGGGGGAGGATGGAAAGGGGGCATTGAGGAAGGGTAAGTTTTTAGAGGGTGGGGGTGGGAGGTTTAGGATGTTTTATGTATTAGTGAGGTTGGTTAGTTTTGTAAGGCAAATGCCAAGGTTTTATTATCCAGACCTGTTCTATTAAAGCGGCCTTTTAACCCCATTTTTTGAGTGTTGGTGGTTTGTGCAGCCTTGCGCCCGATGATGTTTCTTTCGCCACCCCTGGCATATTGGTGAATTGGTGTCCATGGCCCTGTTGTGTATTTTTGCTTCACATGTCACCTAGGGCATTTCAAATACTTTCTAACGGCTTCTAATTTAGTGTAAATATAATTATGTAAGTCGTTACATCTCACATCAACTTCTCAGATTGTCAACTGCTAGATTTTCGCGTTCATCGATGTTCACATTTACAATACCCAACATCTGGTCTGGATATGAAAACCATTTACCCCGGGTCTTGATAAGTTGAGGGTAGGAGATGGTTTCAAAACTTGGGATGAGGGTGTCTTCAGGCCAGTCTCCAAGGTTTTTGATATTGGAGGGCCAAGAGTAAGCATGTGGGGACCAAGAAGATGAATGGCAGGGGCCAAAAAACACAACAACGTGTTTTGGTTATCTTATATTTGGTGTTATGACATTTGTACAATTTTGCAATTTTTAACCAATTATCCACCATACAATGAGCTACATACTTTGCATTCCCTTTTGTGAGAATTCCTGCATCAGTGCTTCTGGCTTTGGTGAAGGGGAGGGGCGCTACTCATATGCAGCAGTAGATACATTCCTGCTGCCAGCAGGCCCCTTTGCTGCTTTTCATTTTTTCATTTTTTTTAAATAAAACTTCAGCAGCATAGAACTTTGCAAAGCACTCAAGTTTAAAATGTGAAGCACTAAGCCCTGTAACTACTTTGCACACTGCTATCTAATACCACAGTACACAATTTGCTAGAATTTATCTATTTTTCCTACGCATGTTTGCTAAATAAAAATAAAGTTTTGTTTTTTTCTCAAATGTAGACTATTAAAATTCACTAGTTATAGTTAGCAATGCACCCACAGCATAACTTACCTCTTCCATCATGTGCCCAAAACCTTAATTTGCAAACAGAACAAAACAAAGAAAAGAGCTATCAAGCAGGCAACATGGTGGGCAGCGCCAGCATGAGTTATGTGTGTGTGCATTGTTACCCATGACTGGTGAATATCAATCATTCTACGCATTTAAGCTAGAACCATAACCAAGTTTTCAATTGTGTTTTTAAGGAAATATAAGAGGAATTCAAACTATGTTTTTGGGTAGCCTTTTGAAATATTTCAATAAGGTTTACCATGTCCATGTGGTTACACAAATGAAGTTAAGTATACATTGTTCAATAATTTTATAGTTTAAAGGATGAGGGCAATTTTAAAATATACATGCAAGTGATTTTCTAAACATATTTTGTATGTTCATTTTAAACAGTTGGTACCCTTTGCCTTTTAGTGATAACACTGCAAAAGGAAACTGTGGAATATTTGCAAGATGCACATATTAAAGTTATGACTAAATACAGGACTAATGCAGGCAAAATGGCATGATAATCCACATCTACACTTATAGGTGGTTTCATCTACAAAATATTCGTTACAGGGTACTTTTTGAGTTCTTGGATTAGTTTGCTATCTGTTCTTAGGGGCGTTGCTACCTGTTCACCTTGGCTTGCTGTCCTCGCCTAACCAAGTCTGTTATGTTTCTCCCAAGTCCTTCAAGCTTTTTATACAATCTTCAACAGACCCTCCCTTTACATTCCCCCTTGTCTGCCGCCATATACCAGTCCATTTTGCATACCCATTCCTTCATGGCAGGTGGTGAGGGGCTGCCCCATCATATAATTTCTGTCTTTGCTAGAGGAACCCTATTGCCACTTCTAACTTCCTACCAGCTTACTCCCATTAGTTCTCTATATTCAAGCAACTCCACAATATGTGTATAAAAGTATGTTGTAGGAAGTTGGCTCTGTATATACTATTTCAAATTAAGAAATAGTGTGCACAGAGTCCAAGGGTTCCCCTTAGAGGTAAGATAGTGGCAAAAGTGGATAATTCTAATGCTCTATTTTGTGGTAGTGTGGTCGAGCAGTAGGCTTATCAGAGGGTAGTGTTAAGCATTTGTTGTACACACACAGGCAATAAATGAGGAAGACACATTCAAAGACTTACTCCAGGCCAATAGGTTTTTTATATTGAAAAATATATTTTCTTAGTTTATTTGAAGAACCAGAGGTTCAAGATTTGCAGTAAACACATTAAATTCAAGGTACTTCACTTAGATACTTTAAGACCTTTGAATAAAAGCAATTTCATATACAGTCTTTTGTAAAAATGGCAATAAGCTATTTTCAGAGTGGACACAGTGAAGAAATCAACAGTTCCTGGGGGAGGTAAGTAAAGGTTAATTTGTGAGGTAAGTAAAACACTTACAAGTCTCAGATCTGTGGCATAGGCAGCCCACTGTTGGGGGTTCAAGGCAACCCAAAGTTACCACACCAGCAGCTCAGGGCCAGTCAGGTGCAGAAGTCAAAGAGGTGCCCAAAACACATAGGCACCTATGGAGAACAGGGGTGCTCCGGTTCCAGTCTGCCAGCAGGTAAGTACCTGTGTCCTCAGGGGGCAGACCTGGGGGGTTTTGTAGAGCACTGGGAGGGAACACAAGTAGGCACACAAAACACACCCTCAGCGGCACAGTGGCGGCCGGGTGCAGTGTGCAAAGCAGGCGTTGGGTTTTGTACTGGTTTCAATGGAGGGACCCGGGGGTCACTCTAGCGGTGCAGGCAGGCACGGGGGGGCTTCTCGGGCCAGCCATCACCTGGGCAAGGTAGAGGGTCCTGTGCTGAAGTTCGGTTCCTTCAGGTCCTGGGGGCTGCGGGTGCAGTGTTGGTTCCAGGCATCAGGTCCCTTGTTACAGACAGTCGCAGTCAGGGGGAGCCTCTGGATTCTCTCTGCAGGTGTCACTGTGGGGGCTAAAGGGGGTCGTCTCTGGTTACTCACGGGCTCGCAGTCACCGGGGAGTCCTCCCTGAGGTGTTGGTTCTCTGAATCTCAAGCCAGGGGCATCAGGTGCAGAGGAGAAGTCTCACGCTTCCGGCGGGAAAGGAGCAGTCTTGGAAAGTTGCTTCTTTGTTGCAAAGAAGTAGCTGGTTTTGAACAGGGCTGCTGTTCACGGGAGTTTCTTGGTCCTTTAGTCCAGGGCAGTCCTCTGAGGCTTCAGAGGTCGCTGGTCCCTGTCGGATGTGTCGCTGGTTGCAGGTTTTCGAAGTTGGAGACAGGCCGGTAGGGCTGGGGCCAAAGCAGTTGTCCTCTTCCTCCTTCTCTGTGGACTTGTAGGTTAGCAGTCCTTCTTGTTTCCTCAGGTATCGGGAATCTGATTTCCTGGGTTCTGGGGTGCCCCTAAATACTAAACTTAGGGGTGTGTTTAGGTCTGGGGGGCAGTAGCCAATGGCTACTGTCCTTGAGGGTGGCTACACCCTCCTTGTGCCTCCTCCATGAGGGGAGGAGGGCACATCCCTATTCCTATTGGGGGAATCCTCCAAAGTCAAGATGGAGGATTTCTAATGGCAGGGGTCACCTCAGCTCAGGACACCTTAGGGGCTGTCCTGACTGGTGGGTGACTCCTCCTTGTTTTTCTCATTATCTCCCCTGGACTTGTCAAAAGTGGGGGCTGTGTCCAGGGGGTGGGCAGCTCCACTAGCTGAAGTGCCCCAGTGCACTGTAACATGAAGCCTGAGCCTTTGAGGCTCACTGCTAGGTGTTACAGTTCCTGCAGGGGGGGGGGGTGTGAAGCACCTCCACCCAGAGCAGGCTTTTGTTTCTGTCCTCAGAGAGCACAAAGGCTCTCATCCCAGGGGGTCAGAAACTTGTCTGGAAGATAAATAGGGGATTGAACAGGCTGTCTGAGACCTTAGAAGAGCCCTTAAGAGGGAGACCTGCTCTTCCTCTTGTACCCAGGAGAAAGAAGTGGACTCCAAAGCTCATAAATCGAATTTCCTAGTGAAGCTACAGGGACACAATAATTTACAAGAGGCCTTTTTCTGTAACTACCAAGTGACCAGTGAAAACAATGGACCTGGACTGAACTCTCATGTTGGACTCTGCTTGCCACCCTGTGATTCTCTAAGTGTGTCCCCTGAAGTCCTCGGGAGCTTTAGAAGTGTACTCCTGCGGTGGATTGGAACATAAAAGACTAAAGTCAGAAGGTAAAATCTTTGACCATGATGAAATTAGTGTATTCGACCTACATGCCACCGTGGTCAATGTCAGATTGCACTTAGGTCCTGTTCTACAGTGACCATTGACTAGCATTAGCACTTTGTGCTTTTTGGCAATAGTTCTACTGATAACTTTAAAAAACATATTTCCAGTCCCTCTAATTGGCTTTTTGCCATTTTGGTGTACATTTTTAAATTTATTATTATTATTGTTTTATATTTCCACTTTATTACTCTGTGGTACTGCATAAATATATTGAACATTGCCCTGTACAAAGCCTGTCTTTCTCTGCTGTAGTTAGTGACTCCAAGGGATTACCCCGACATGGATGTACTTGTGATTACTACTTGAAGTAGGCACTTGCCTCCTCCACTAATAGTCTAATTTATTACACTATTTAGCATGTACCAATTGAATTGAGCATAAAAGAAGCTTTATTAATTCAGGAAAACAATATTATGGCAAACTATATCAAACAAACATGGAAAATGCATGTTTAGATTAGACAATTTCATGCTGTGCACTACATAGCTCCGATTGAGCACTCATATAATATACACATTTCAACACTAGTTAGGTGTACAATGAGTGTTCACTATGAGCTATAAGCCATATGTCTTAACTGTTCTTCTGAAATACATCGGTTAAGGTTCTTTTAAAAAGAAATACAATACTGCTATAGAAAATGCTTAGCTAATGTGCATGATCATGCATGTGAGGATTGCACCTTCTTGCATAAATTAGTTATAATTAAGGTATTTTCTATAGTGCTACGTGTTTTCTTTATAAAACGAATCTCAACCAATGGGTTTCAGTACTATTTTGATTTTGTTCCTTATGTGTTGTAACCTGCTGCAGATGTAGCTTTAACATCTACCGAAAGCTTTGTTATTTTTTTTTTACTTGGAATAAATATATAATCACTTTTTTTAAGTGGAACCTGCTACTGCATATTTTGCCATTTTGTAGCACTGTAAGGAACAAGTGTTCCTATTAGTTGATCAAGTGACACCTATTTTATCAGCCTTAGAAGAATGAAATCCTGAGATGACACTCCTGGGAACCACACACGCATCTTGTGGGTTACACATAGGCACCTTCACAAATCACCATTCTGTCACAAGTAATCATCTACATATATCTGAATGTTATATTAATTATTGGAAGAATGTATAGAATGTTCATTCTGTAACCGAAAGATTGGATGCAATACTTTTTTTGTTGAGTTTTCCATTAATTTATATTGCAGTGCTGCAAATTAGGCATTGCCTCACAGCAGGAAGAAAATAAACTTTTCCATTTACTTTCCTAGGAGCATTTCTCTTATAGTACTGGGAGCACGCAGCCTCTTTTGTTACTGTGAAAGTGTTTAGGTGACCTGATCAGTTTTGCATGATGGCCGTTACAAACTCTGCTGACATCAAACTTTAATTCAAACTTATTCCCAAACTTGAAAAATAGCCCAAGTCAATGGCATTATAATTAAGACTCAACAATTGAGCACAGCCTGTAGAGCTGCAGGTCCCTGTGAAAAAAACAACAAAATCTGGTTTTCCATTTCTGAATGGTCTTAGGTAGGCCAAGGCTCTCTCTTGGGTGGACCTTGCCCACATGGCCCATCCACTAGAACCAGACCTAGGTGTCACAAGAGTTGATTTCATGAAGGGCAGTGTCTGCCTATGCATTTTTTTCAAACTCTGTCCCAGAAGGCATTTGGTACATGGAAAAGAATGCACTAATACATTGAATCTGATTAACTTAATTGGTAAGAAACAGACTCCATTTTAATCACTCTGTATCCATGGAGTGGGAGAGTGTATGGAAAAGTATGGGAACACTGATCTGAAGTTCAATTGGGGAGGGCTCAGTGAGTGTGTGGGCGAGGGTACAGGCATAGCTGGAAAAATTGTGAGGGTCTATTTTGTTGGCCTTTCACCTACTGATAATTGCATAGGAAATATTTGATCTAACTAGGCAATCAAGGGCCAGTTAACCATATTTATAGTTCAGAGAATGTTCTACACTCTCAGTTCATTGCTGAGTGAGAGCTTGCTAGCATGTGTTAAAAATAAAACACAACCCCTTGAGAAGCCTAAAATGCACATTAGCAAGCAGCACAGCAAAAGAATCAAAGACACCAAAGTTTAAATGGACCATAAAAGCTTATTTGAATATATCCAATGAAAAAAAACAAATGTTACAGGGACGTTATAGTTAGGAAATAGAATTTTAAAAAATCCCTAGAGGTTCACTTAAAAACAAACAAAGGTTACAGGGACGTTATAGTTGGGCTCACAATTTAAATATACAAAACCATAGAAACTCAGCTGTTATAGTTAGAGTTATTTCAAGTAACTACAACTCGTGCCGTAAGGTAACTATATCTCGCGCCCCCGCAATGTATAGTTTTCTCAGCAATAATTTACTTCAAATGTTACACTGATATTAGCAATGATGTTATAAGAGATGTCATGAGTGCTATAATATCTGGGGTAATTAGCAGTGTATGGTGAGGGGGTGAGTTATAGTTACCCTAGGGTCCATGATGTCCTTCCCGCATATTTGCAAAATGTAGCCCTGGGGAGGAGGCGGTCCCAAGGCTTTTGAGAGCCCTAGGAGAGGGTCCCCATGTGCTCCCCTCCCTATTAATTAAACTCAGCATGCCCCCAGGACATGGCCCACCCAGGGGCAAAATTAAAAGAAAACACAGGACACTGCACTTGTTCTAATTTTAATTTACAGCAACATTTATTAATTTTGCTGTGAATTTAAATGTAAAGTACTTTTATGCCATGGCAGTGTCCCAGAGCGAACCCTAGACCAAGGCTAGGGGGTTAGGGTATTCCTACCCTGCCCCCTTTTGTTTTGGGACTCGGCTGAAGTCGAGTCACAAAATAGCTGCCAACACTTCCTGGTAGAAGTCTTGGCAGCCAATTAAATCTCTGCACGAGCTCAGGACTATTTGTTAAGTATTTGTGCTTCTAGATATACAAATTTGGATCTCTTAAAATATATCAAAAACTAATGAACGCATTTATATCACATATCAATAAGCACCATCTCTGGACCAAATGCTAGCTTTCTGTCAAATCTGGTGTAATTCCGTCCAGCGGTTCAGGCTGTAGTTGTGTTCAAAATCCCTATGGGAATTAACATGGGAAGTACACATTTTTCCCCCCTCCCCTTTTTTTGACCCTTTTTGACACATCACCCTGAAACGTCTCATGCACAACAAAATCCAACTTGACACTTTTTTTGGAAAATTTCTTGAAGATTCGTCAAACTGTGGCAAAGTTATAGCCAAGTCAAAAACGCTTTTTCTACGGAAACTAGGTCCTAACTATAAATGCCTACCGGCAAGCTATATATAGGTAGCCCGTAGTTATGTATAGGCTAACTATATATATATATATATATATATATATATATATATATATATATATATATGTATATATATATATATATATATATATATATATATATATACACACACACACATGTTTGTGTGTTTTTATATATATATATATATATACATATATATATATATTACCTACTGGTGTTTAGTTATAGTTAGGACCTAGTTTCCATAGGAAAAGCATTTTTTGTTTTGTTAATAACTTTGGCGCTATTTGCCGAATGTTCATGAAATTCTCAAAACTAGTATGACAGTTCAGCTGCTGTGTTGAAAATTTCAGGGTTATTCATCAATCTGGGGCCGAGAAAAAGGGGGGCCCCAAAACACTTTTTCCTATGCAATTTCCTTAGTGATTTTTATACACGACTACAGCCCAAACCACTGGATGGAATCACACCAAATTTGGCATAAAGCTAGCTCTTGATCCAATAAGTGGCCTTTTCGTTATTTGGTGGAAATCTGTCCAGTAGTGTTTGAGTAACTAAAGAAAAAAGAAATGTAGATATCTGGGCAGAGCCTAAGCACAGATCTCCTGGTGAGATCTGAGTGCCTGCAAGCACTTCAGCCAGGAAGTTGTGGCAGCCTTCCTGGGACCACTACACATGATAGCCCCCACTGAAATGCATTGTAGTGGTTGGAAGGTTTTGAGGGTCACAAAAAAGAGAATGTATACAGGGGATAACAGATTTTAGTTACAATATAAATCATTTGTTGATGGTACAATACTAATTTTAGGAATTGTGGTGTGTTTTCTAAGGTGATTTTACCCTGTGAAAAAGCCTACTGCTGGAACTTCATGAATCGTGTGTGACAGAAAACTGTTTTTGCAAGATTTTCCCATAAAGGTTAAGGAAGGAGCCCCAGAAGCTAAAATGAGACCATATTTTCTGAAAATTCAAACTATCTTTCTCAGACATGTGAGAATAAAGTCTGACATTCTCAGTAAAATATGTACTTCGAACAGGAGCAGCCTGTCAGTTGATTCCCGTGTGCTCTACTGCAGCCTCCAAGAGAATGCTAAAGAATTAATAAAGTGTGAACAGTCTTGCTTATGACAAAAGTTTGGCGCACTGGAAGCCATCTTGAATGAATCAAACTGGTAAAACATTTAATTAAAGAAAGAATCAAAATGAGGGGGTTCATTTTGTCCTAGCAATTATGGTTAGTGTGGTAAAAAGAAAAAAATAGGACATGCTTAAAGTGAGTTCTCAAATATCTCCTTCTTCTATTTCATTAAAATATTCTGACATGCAGACTGAAACATGCACTTTCAACACCAGCAGCAGAATTACAGTTTACTCTCTGGTGATCAGCAGCTTCACTACAGTGTTCTAATGAGCAACTAGAGTGCTAACATTCTGAATTTATGCCAAAAGTGTTCCATATCTGAACGTCATCTTGATGGAATCAAAGTAGGAAACTCAAAGCATTTTCTACTGCGGAAATTGCAGTAAACGAGGGAATTAGGACGCGCTATAACAAGTAAGTCTCCCAAGATGGTCACAAGAGAAAAAGGAGCCTAAATGTAGCAGAAATAGCATTCAAATGTAGCCCTACTATAGCCCAATGACAGACGTGTGCAAAACACTTAGGTCCAGATTTAGATATTGGTGGATGCGTTCCTCTGTCACAGCGGTGACAGATATCCTGCAGCAGAAATCTAAATCCCACAGGACAATGGGATTTAGATTTTGGTGAACAAGATATCTGTCACCGTGATGACAGAGTAACCTGTCTGCCAATGTCTAAATCAGACCCTTAATTCTTAGTTTTTTAGCAGTTTTATATAGCACAGATGTTACCTGAAGATATTTGAGTGAATTACATGAGTATTAGTTACATTATTCAAAGACACATTCATTTTTGTTTTAGGCACTGGGAGATTAAGTGATATGCCCAGAATCACAAAATGTTGAGTTGTTGCTGAAACTCAAACCTGGCTTCCCGGTTCTGGCCAAAACACCACATCCTCTCCCCTACGCGTAACAAATATTCAAGTGATATACTAGACAAAAAAACATAAATATCACAAATAATTTAAAATGTTTTGTTGCTATTTGAGAACTCAGAAAATATATTTTCATTTTAGTTTTTAAGAGCACTAGCCATAATTTCTATGGGGATAAGACCCTCTCATTTTTATAAATTCTAAAGGAACTGCTTTAAGTATTACAGTTTTGATTACATCAAGATGATGCCAGGCGTGCCACACTTTTGTAATTAATATAGAATGTTAGCACTCTAGTTGTTCATTAGAATACTCTGGGGAGGCCAACGTCAATGGCACTGTCTCAGATAACTGAGGGCAGGAAGGAAGGTGCAGAGGCAACTAGTTGACCATGATGGGCAGGCAGGAGGGGCAGTGGCAGCACAATGGACCATGGAGGGCAGGGGAGAGAGGGGCAACATACCAAGCATTCAGGGCGGGCAATATAGACTGTGACAATATAATAGACCATTGAGGGCAGACAGAAGAGGCAGTGGAAGTACAACCCTACATAATACATGCCAACAGACCCTAATCAGGTAGAAGACTTCCGGTGATTTAAGCCCAAAAGGGCTTTATTGTATCTTTCTCCTGCCTAAAATCTCTTCTTTTTCAAGAAAGTCAATAGGGAAAATCAATTCCCCATAGTTTGTTTTTCAAAATTGCCCTCTTACCAAGATCAAAATGTTAGCAAGTATGGTACATTGGATAACAGATGGGAGGAGTAATGGAGTAGGGGCAGGAGCAGCAAGCTGACAATGGAGGGCAGGCTGGATGTGCACTGGGTGCACAACACACCAGGTAGGGCAACAGTGAAAGTGTAACGGTATTCACACAGACAATGGGGAAAAGGTGGGGGGTCAGAGGCAGCAAGCTAACCATACAGAACAGGTGGGAGGGGCTGTGGTAGCACAAAAGACCATGGCTGGCAAGCAGGAGGGTTAGTGGCAGCATAACGGTCATGGTGGGCAATAGGGAGGGGGCAGGGGCATGCACAAAGGACCATGGAGGACAGAATGGGGGGAAGGGGCTGGACATTGACAAGAAAGGGCAGAGGAATGAGCTTCACAACAGAAAACACAGGGCATGCAGGAGGAGCAGTTGCAGCACCACAGAGTATGGAGGGCAGAATGGAGAGGCAGGAAAATGGACCATGGAAGAAAGGAGGGAGGGGATAGGGGCATGGAACTCGGACAGGCAAGGTGGAAGTGGCAGGGACAGGGAGCAGCCATCTGACTATACTGGGAAGGTGAGAGATGCAGCTCAACAGACCACTCAGAGCAGATAGGTGGAGCAGTGGCAGTTCCATGGAACCTGGTGGGAAAAAAGAAGGAAGCAGGAGCATGCACACAGACATCGGAGGACATGGTGAAGGAAGATAGGGCCAGCTAGCTAAGCACAGAAGCTGCGCAGTTGGGCAATTATGGTGCATAGAATTGACACCGGTGGGCAGGAGGAGTGGGAGGGGCATTAAGCTAAATCAAGGGCAGTGGCAGCACATCATACCATGCAGGGCAGGAGGAAGGGGGCTGATGCATGAACACGGACAACAGAGTGTAGGGAGGAGATGGATGGGACAACAAACGATCTGCTCTGGGCAGGAGAGAAGGGCAGTGACAGGACAATGGCCACACAAGGCTGTAATGAGGGATCAGGGGCATAGACTTGGACAATTGATGGCAAGGAGGAGGGAGGTCAGGAGCAGCAAGCTTGGGTGGGGGCAGCACAATGCCATGCCAGGCCTTGGGTTCAACCCTCTCTCCCCACCGTGCATTTTGATAGGCATCTTACTTATGGTAAAAAAAAATAATATATAAACTCACTAAAAAAAAACAAAGTTTACAGGGCCATTATATTTAGGAAAAAGAATGAAAAAAACCCTTAGCAATTCACTAAAAAAACTAATGTTACAGGGAGGTTATAGTTAGGTTCAGAATTTACATGCACAAAACCATGGACATTCTGCAGTTATAGTTAAAGGTATTTCAAATAACTATATAATCATCAATTATACAAGCAAATACAAGGTACAGCTATGGGAAGTTTGCTATCTCCCAGTTATGCGAATCTCACAATGGGATGGTGGGAACGAGAAGTGGCATGGCAAGACCAATATCATGAACATCTGGATAAGATCGTCTTATGTCTAAGCTATATAGACTATCTTTTCATAATATGGAATGGACCCAAGGAAGAATTCTTGTTAGATTTTCAATTACTAAATCAAAACACCTATGGCCTTCAATTTACTTTTGATATAAGTGTAACACAAACACATTTTTTAGACATTAAGGTCTATGTGGTCAATAATCAGTTGCATACAACTATGTATAGGAAAGAAACCTCTACAAATAGCATTTTACATGGGACAAGTTTCCATTCTAAGGCATTATTGAAGAGTATTCCCTTTGGTGAATTCCTAAGAACCAGAAGAAACTGCTCAAATGATGAGAAAATGGAAATGCAATTCATAAATGTTAAACAAAGATTTCCTAGAAGAGGATATTCAAAGGTGCATGTCGAACTTGGTGCAAAGAAAGCTAGAAGGAGAACTCACCAGCAGACTCTGGTTGATAATACATTTAATACTTCCCAAGGAGAAAGAAAGGAAGAAAATGAGGGCCCATGTTTGATATTAACATACAGCAAAGAAAGTAAAATGATTCTGAACATCTTTAAAAGATATTGGAAGATCCTAAGAAGTGATCAAGACATTAAGCAAATAGTAGGAGCAAGGCCACAAGTAACATACAGAAGGTCAAGGTCCTTGAAGGATATGCTAGTCAGAAGTCACTTTCTGGCACATCCTAAAACAAATTGGCTAAATGTTGGATCAACGGGTTTTCATAAATGCAATAGATATAAAGCTTGTCAGATTGCAAAAAACATGAAATCTGTCAGAGTCACCAGATGCTCGGGGTCTGTGCACGTTCCCAACACTTCCACCACAAGACTGCTCCAATACTCTGATTAGTTTTGTCACAGAGTCTAAGAGAGTCCAAGTGGGGAAAAGGGGATTAGGAAGGGAACAGCTGGGAAGGAGACCTGCAGGAAGCAAAAGGTTAAAACACAAAACATCAAAATTACATCTCATGAAATCAGTACCATTCTACAACTCTGAGCTTTGTCATTTCTGAAAACATAAACAACTCTAGAATAGTTCTAAAACTGACTAAGCTTTAGATGACCGAATACCGGAAACAAGAAAAGTTAAATAGAACTTTCAGATTCAAGTACTTTCTTTAGTAAATTTCTAAACAATCATATGAATCTCCTTTTAAGAATACATATCAGTAACAAGCAGCATTACATCTAGAACTCTGGTCTTGTTGTGTTCTTCTAAAAAAAAACACATTTGAAAGTAAATTGTGCACATAGCCAATCTTCATATGAGTACTGAACACCATAAAGGATTGTGCACCATAAATCACACAACGTAGATTCAAGGAATAAATCACGCAACTTATCAATTTGAAAATGCTACCAAGGAACTGACTTAGAATGGTAGCGCACAGTAATTTACATTATTTATTCACAAGCAGAGAATCGTGCGTCTTGTCGATTCGAACACCACTGTTACACTGCCAAGTAATGGTAGCGCAATGAATATCATGAATTAACCACAAAGAAAGAATCACGCATCTTGCCGATTCGAATGCCACCGTGAAAATGCCTTGTAGATGGAAGCGTACAATGAATTTCAAGAATCACACACAGGGAAAGAATCGCGCATGTTGCCGATTCGAAAGCTACCATGAAAATGCCAATAAATGGTAGCGCACAATGAATAACATGAAAAGCACTCAAGAAAAGAATCGCGCATCTTGCAGATTCGAATGCCACCATTGAAATGCCTCAGAAATGGTAGAGTACAATTAATATCAAGAATCACACATAAGGAAGGAATCGCGCGTGTTGCCGATTCAAATGCCACCATGAAACTGTCCAGAAATGGTAGCGCACAATGAATAACATGAAAAGCAATCAAGGAAAGAATCGCGCGTCTTGCCGATTCGAATGCCACCATTAAAATGTCTCGGAAATGGTAGTGTACAATGAATATCAAGAATTTCACATGAGGATAGAATGGCACATGTTGCCGATTCGGATGTCACCATGAAACTGCCAAGAAAATGGTAGCGTACAGTGAATATCAAGAATTACACACCAAGAAAGAATTGCACGCTTTTCCGATTCAAATGCTACCATGAAACTGTCAAAGAATGGTAGTGCACAATGAATAACATGAATTAATCTCAAGGAAAGAATTGCGCGTCTTGCTGATTCGAATGCGTGCATAAAGATGCCACAAAAGTTTTAAAAGCACAATTACACTCGCATGAACAAAATGTTGTTAACGTCTGAAATTAGGCCCAAGAATTAGAGCGTCATAGAATATGGGGTCGGGGGCCCAGCCCAACCTCCGCCTTACCGCCCTGACTAAGAATCACCACTGAAGAACGAAGCACAAAGGCCTGGAAGATCAAGGTAGGCCACCGGAACAGGGGCTCAGGAAGTTGCTGCTGCTCTGCACCGGGACCTCTGAATAGTGAGCACGTGGAGCTGGGCTGACTCCTTTTTATAGAGTTTTGACCCAGCCCACAGCCACACCCAAGCATGTTGCAGGGAAAGCTTCTAGAAGGCCCTGGAAAGGGACCACACCCTGACTTACTCTGAAATTCTGCAGCAATACATTGCAAATGTACAGTATTTATAAGCACCTTTGGATTGAATTCTGCAATGCAAAAGGTTAAACAATAACATATCATTACAATGCATAGATTACATTATCTTGAGAGTGTTTGGTTTTTGCATTCTAGACGCCCGTAGAGCGCGCACTGTCCTGGTGCTGACAAAATCCTTCACAGACTACAAAGGAAGAGAAGTACACATCTCACAAAGACTAACATTTAACAGTCAATTTGCTGTGTGTCTGATTCAATGTGAATGTGGTTTACAATATGAGGGAAGTATGATCTGTCCATTGATGAAAAGGATATTGGCACATGTCAGAGCGATTTAACACCAGGATTGGAGCTATGCAGTTGCCAGACATCATAATAAACATCACACTACAGATTGGAGAAGTATATCCTTTTTTGGTTTGGCGCAAATAAATACCAATAAATGAGATGGAAATAGAACATTACTATGAAGACAACTTGAGAGTAAATATATCATCCAACTCCGCACAAAGATACTGTATGGGTTGAACATGGATGAAGAACAATTTGTACATCTATAAATGAAAATGAACCATAGAAAATGCACTTTGGAACAGATAATTGACTATTGTGTGAATAATTTAGATAATACTATTGGGTTTTACAATGGGGAAGCTACCATCATCATCTATATGAAGTTGCAATTTTTGCATTATCTCACAAAGCATTTTTTGTAGGGCAGTGGTTCCCAACCTGTGGGCCGGGGACCCCTGGGGGTCCGCAAAGCTTCCTCAGGGGGTCCGTGACAGCTTAAAAAATTTAATAATATTAGGTCCCAGCTACCAGTAATGACTCAGTGGGGGTCCCCGGGTTCCAATAATGATTCAGTGGGGGTCCCCGGGCTCCAGTATTGATAAAATGGGGGTCCACAGAAGTCAAAAGGTTGGGAACCACTGTTGTAGGGTATTTAGTTGATATCGGAGTGAGAAGGTGAAGGAAGATGCGATAAATTTGTTATATATGATTAGACATCTAGAGATATGAAGCACTCAGCCAATGTGCATAAGAAATGTTTGTTAACCATATCTAAAATAGTGAATTATCAGATCACAATTTCTTTTGGTGAGACTCTATATTTATTGATTGTATTAATTTGGAAAACTATCATTATTATCAACACAGGTCGTATTCCATCTGCAATGGCACTTACCGCATTTTCCGTGACACTTAGGGCACCTAGCCAATATTATTGCGAGAAGCGGTAAGATGCATAGCATGGAATCTTCTTTTTCATATAATTATAATGAATTAATTAATATTATTATATTATATATAAATAAATGTTCCTCTGTGGCATACAAATCAAGAATCAAGTCCAAATTATTCTTAAGATTCACAGCAAAAATATCTTGAGTAAATGGTGACCATCAATTCACATTTGCCAAAAACCATCACTGTTGAAGAATGTTCTACAGTTGAAGAATGCAGAACATCAATGTTGTATTTATGTAGCAGAACACCACAACCAATGCTTGTTTCGAGACTCGATCTCTTCTTCAGGGCTGTCTACTACTGACATAGAACAAGCAGAAATAACAAAATTAGCTAAGAACATGATCCATTTTGGTTACCCTCTCTTATTGAAATCAAGTACAAATCAATAAACATATGAAATATATTGCAGAAATATCTTAATTCCAATAGCAAAGGTTGTTACTTTGCCTTTCATTTGAATAGCCATAGCCATCATAGATCATAATTTCACAAACGTCTACAGTGCCTATTCACTTATACCCTAATATACAGCAAAACAAAATAGATAACCCACATCATGTAGTCTGTTGCCTAGTTCCCATGAATCATAAAGAATCTTCCCCCACACATTCCCCTATTAGAAACTCTCAAAAAGTACTACAATTGCAAGAAAATATTAAAAACATTATAAATAGAAATAATTAATACTTGTATTTTGTTACCCACCCTGGGAATTCTCCCCCACAACTAAGAAATGGTAACATGTCTCTGCTCCCAATGTTAATGATTGCTAACGGATATCGCAATACACATTTCTATATGTCATACGTTCCTTTCTCCTACTTTGTCCTCTTTACTAACCTAAATCTTCCAAATATTCGCTGGTCCAAACATGGGAAGCAGTCTGACCACTGACTTACATGGTAAGAAACTGTGAAAAAACTGAGCATTAACAATGAGATATTTCCTACAGACTCAGCAGCACTCCTTTCAACAGTGATTTTTTTTTGGCAAATGTGAATTGATGGTTACCATTTACTCAAGATATTTTTGTTGTGAAGCTCAACAACAATAAAGGATCGACATTTTTGTTAAAACGGACAATTGATTTGGACTTGATTTCTATGCTACAGATGAACATTTGTTTATATATTTCTTATGACTGGCGTTGGTGTGGTACCAGCGCATATTTGGTAAGCACCAGGCTGTTTTGATTCAAATATCTTCATACTCAAAGGCTGAAAACCTCTGCAGTCACATTCTAATGCAGTAGATCTCTGTTGCTTTTTATTTCATGTTTAAGAATGTGGATTATTATTTGGGGTAGGTCACTGCATACCTCAAGAAACAATAACACTCCCTGTTAGGGTGAACCCTCAAAGACACTAAATTAATCTGAGCTCAACCCGCTGGTATCCAAGGCACAGAGCAGACAGGCACAACTTAGGGCAATGTGCAAAGTATTAACGGAGTACCAAAACAGATTTCAAGTAAACCAACATGTAATAAAAATCATAAAAAAATTTAAAAAATGAAGTAACAATGAATAAAATGACAAAAAAATACAAAAATCTATTAAGGGAAACTGGATATATGAATAGTTAACATCTTATGCAGATACAGAGCAAAAAAGCACTAAGTGCCATTAATTGTCTTTGGAAGCGGTAGGCTGGTACATACCCCAGATTTGAGGCTGACTGAGATTGAGAGCTAGTTGGATACACCAAGCTGATGGAACTCAGTAAAAGTATGGAAATCAGCAAGGTCCCACTTCAGAAGGGGAATTTATCACTTTTTTTAAACAAAGCAGTGAATTGTCATCTAAGTCCTAATGCAGAATGGGTCTTTGTCACTTTTTGAGAAGAAATGTTCTCCATGAAAGGGCAGCTACTAAAATTGTAGTGGGTGCCATGGAACCAAGGGCTAGATACCTGAAGCAGGTTGGTCCTACCGGAGGTTAAGACGAGGAGATTTCTTGCTGCAAATTTTTTAAGTCCAAACATAAAATGAGATTGGTTGTTTTTTCTGAGGTGCGGGCCTTTTGAATTGTACAAAGCTGAAATCCATTCTTATGCTTTGGGACTTCCAGTTATGTACTTTTTCCACCGGCTCCTACTGAAGCTCTAGAGCCCTGGTGGAAAAGATTTCAAATGTTTACAGACTTTCTTCTGGTTCCCAAACACCCACAGGAGAACCCTTCTAAAGCCCCTAGGACCTTCGAAGAAGACATTTAGAGACTCTCACAGTGTCAGTGTCAGGCCTGTGGTAAGACTGTGGTCCTACCACCGTATCAGTGAGTGTCTCTCTTTCAGGGCTACACACCTATAAACTAAATGCTCTTCAAGCTTCCCTGCTCCCTGACCAGCATGTAATTGAGAGGCCCCCCAAGCACTTTTAGCATATATATGAAAACCAGGAAGATGAGGTAAACAATATAGACTCTTTCTAACAGTTGTGGTACTAAAAAAATCTTGTTAGAACTGCCAGCCATCTTAGGCACCGCTGCTATTTAAGACCACACCACATTCTGGAAACTGTTTGCTGTTTGGAGACTCACCTTGAGCAGATGCACATCCTGAGAATGTCAGACATGCATTGACATTCCACCTAATGGCGCATGGCTTGTCAGATGAGGTGTGTTACATTCATTGTAGAAGCTAATGAAGCTTAGCAAACAGAAACATTCTATTCCTGGGTTTCCTTTCCTGAGTAAGATAACACTACATTCACATTCGGCACATATAGAATTGCAAACGTACCACAGTGGTATCAAGAATACTAGTATCTTGATATATTGATTACTTATCAAGAACATCAGAACTGGTTTAATAGCGCCCTGCCACACATAATACAACACATAAGATTAGGTCCTTTAGGTAATGACGGACCAACGTGGCTGATGTTTGCCACATATACACCTTACCCCGGTGTACAAAACATGCAGGCAGCCGATCTGTGCAATCATTACAATGAGCTAGTAACACTATATAGACGACTCTTCAAGTTCGTAATGCGAACTTTGAACACAACACCAGCGCGTCCAACACCACAAGCACTTGTTGGATATCAATTGGCCACTAGTGGGATAAACCACTGAACAAGAGAAAATCCTGTTCTGGATAGCCCAGAAAATTAATCAGCTGGAAGCTGTGTTTTCCCCATTCGGGGCCACAGGAAAAACATAGAATTCTCACAATGTGCTTGCCCTTCGGAATTCCTCAGTGGATGACTGAACCAATGGGGTACAGTCTTTGCTGTGGTTTATACTACCACACACGGTATCCCGACAATTACCAATTAACTAGAAGTGTTAAGACAAATTCAGAACAAACAAAGGGCAGCTCCGGACCCTAGATTTGGGAATGAAACTGATGCATAACTTTGACACAGTCTCCTCAATAATACTCAGTAATATTACAGGGGAAGTGCTAGCATTGGCTATACTCCAATGGCTCCGAGAGATTCCACACTTGGAACAGGAGAAACAGTTGCAGAAAATAATTTCCAATACCTATACTAGTATAGGATGAGATAGTTTGGGAGCCAAGCCGAAAAAGCCTGAAATACAGAGTACCACCCCAAAGGAAGGTACCAAACAAGCACAGGAGGGTTTTAAAAGCACTAGGATAAACAAAAGCAAATTAAAGACAGATGAGGTCAGAAAGCAGACTCTCCATACCCGGAAAACCCAGAAAGGAGATATAATCTCAGAAATAGAGACAATATACAAGCTCATGACAGAAATACTGAATCACGTCCCTCTCGCTCCTTTCAGGACACACCGGGTAGACGTAGCAAGAGAGTGGGCCGGTCAGAGCAACGTCCTGACTACGTGAAACAGAAGAAAGACTCACTGCGGTCTTCAGGCAAAAAAGAAGACAAGTCCCCACAACAAAAGCCACAGTTTAAAAAGAAAAAGGTGGCAGTAAACTTGAGAACATTGCTGAGGAACAAGTCGTGGGCAATGACACTGCTGGACAGTGCGGCAGAAATCCCAATATGTCATCAGAGCCTGAAATATCATCTGGATGCGACAGCAACTAGCGACTTTATTGCAGTCAAGACTGAGGACGGGTGTGTTTTCCCACCCGACAGGGTTTATGATTTAAATATTCAAATTGAGGGAGATATAGAGCGCACTATTAGGGTAATATTCTGGGATGAACTTAGTTGTGATATCATATTGGCCGAAAGAGACTGGCCAATTGAGCACGTCTGTAAAGCCCCACATGGGGAAGATTTAATTTTGCCTTCTTTCTCTATCTTCTTCCAGAAGTGGTAAAACAAGCCTACGCTGCCAACTGGGCTTTAGCGCAGGCACCTGCGTTATACCGCAACCATGTTGGTTGGGATAAGGATTCTCCTTATCATGTAATACCGATTAGGTCTACACTCTAGCCTCAGCCACAATATCCTGTTAAATTCAAAGCTAAAGCTTCCTGAGGGAGATCCTCACTCAGCTAGAGTACCAGGGAGTAATTCAGCCCTGTGTCTCTGCAATGAATAACCCATTATTCCCCGGTGCAAAACCCGACCATTCATATAGAATAGTCTTAGATTACAGACATACATGCAATACGCAATACAAAATTCACTCAGTACGGCACTAATTAACAACATAGTGTGTAAAAAATACGAAACAACATTGGATATCTCCAACGTTTTTTTCTGGAAAAACCTAGCACACAAATGTCGGGACCTGAATACATTCTCATTTGGCTCACAAAAACACTTTTGTTGTTATCCCCAAGGCTGCAAGGACAGCCCTGGGCTGTTTTCAGCCCGTTTAGCATCAATATTGCATGATATTGA
The DNA here is from genome assembly GCF_031143425.1 of Pleurodeles waltl. Classification (NCBI taxonomy): domain Eukaryota; kingdom Metazoa; phylum Chordata; class Amphibia; order Caudata; family Salamandridae; genus Pleurodeles; species Pleurodeles waltl. The sequence goes on along the minus strand of NC_090440.1, from coordinate 1,451,437,360 downwards.
CCCTGAGACATTGTCCTATGTGGATGACATCTATCTCACAGATGACGACCTCAACATTCATCTTGCCAGGGTCGATCGGATCGTTCTGGAATTCACAGTCCTTGGTTACAAATGTAATTATAAAAAATATATATATACTAAAATAGCCTTTCTCAGTGTATTGTTCCCGGGATATGAGCTATCAAATGAGGGCAAGAGCCTGGCCTCACATTTTTTAGAAAAATATGCTCAACTTCAGCCATCAAATACTAGCAAGAAACTACATTCTTTACTTAGTTTCTTTAACTTTGGCAGAACATATATTCCTGGTTATGCACAATGCATCTAGCCACTTTATGACTTAATACGCCCAGATTTTTCTAGCAGACACTGGACAGTAGAACACACATGCATCTGTAGAAGATTGCAGCAGGACATGCTAGAAGCAAAGCACTTACACACTTGTGACAACAAAACACATTTGGTAATCAGAGTAATTGCTGGTGCCATTGGGTACACTTCTGTCACCTTTAACAAAGGGGATACAGTGCCAATAGCATATAAATCACATTTGTATTCCAATGCAGAACAACGCTTTGCACCTATAGAAAAAATTCTGACTGCTGCACAGATGGCTGTCATCAAGGAGAGGCCACTTGCCCAAGGGAAATGCATTATTGTCTTTACCCCAGTGCCAGACTTAGCCATCGCCAAAGCTAGGATTTCTAATGCTAAAGCATTACATCCACTTTGCATTCAATGGGCAACCTCCCTGACTGCCACCAATATTGATTACATTTTTGATCTAAAACTTCAAACACAAGAATTTCTCCTACTTGAACAGGAGTACCCCACACCTCTAGACATCTTCCCACTTGACAGATACCATACAGTCATTTACACTTATAGTTCAGCACAACCAGCTTTAGTTATTAAACATCAGTACTCAGCCGCTTGTTCAGCCATGAGCGGAGTGAAGAAGGATGGTAAATTCCACCCTCAGAATACCTACACGCAGACCCTGGGGACTGCACAGCTCAGCTGGCTGAACTTAAAGCCCTTATCCTAGCGCAAGGACATAGGGATCTAGGACAAATCACATTGATCTTCTGTGAGCTTCAGCAATTTTGTGATGATAATTCATCTGCAAGTGCTGCCACCCTAGGAATAAGGGATTTACCAACAACTTCTACTGTATGGATTCCTAAAGTCAGGGATCTGGTTTGTGAGAAGATTGCTGTAAAGAAGGAATTCGGCCCATCCTACAGAGCATCGGTCCAAGTCCTGGGAAATCAAGGTACCAGAACTGTCATCCTACCACCGCTGCCCAGTTCCAAAGTAAACCGATTTGTCTCCATTGACAACATCAAACTACACCAGTGGCTAATCCTGCACAGTAGACCGAGAGGTCCCTTGGGTAGGTACCGGTCCCCTCTCACTACCCAACAAGACATACCTCTTCAAAGAAGAAACAACAACACTTCTGACTACAACAGCATGTACAACAATGCTACATGGGGATGGTGGAAAATGAGCTTTTGCTGATTCCTGTTACGACTTCACCGACAACAACTGTCCAAGATGTGACTGTCTTCTATTCCAACACAACACAAACAGACAACATTGTCTACTATGAGCCTCCATGTGAAGTGGATCCATCCATCATTAATGCATTGGCTCCTGTGTTTGCAGAGACTGCTTCTGTTTACTTCATCGACATTGATGACTTTTCCTCAACTTCATTCACGCCAGCAACTGACACTGTTTCAAAGACACGTAAGCTGTACATATGGCTTAAAAATAACTATTTTATTTATCTATGGAATTATCTCTATATATTTCTGACATTGCTTGCCTTTCTATTGTGGATTGGTTTCATGACTGTTTTCTTTCTCCTTATAAATGGTCATTATTTACCCAAACGCTCTTCTGTTGAGCCTGTGGATGAAGTCTTAACTCCATATCTTTCCTCACATAAGGTCCGAAGAGACTTGTCCCTTGTGAACATTTCAGCAATACTAATTCCAGATGGGATTGTGTGAGACAAAGTTTCATTTGATATATACGGGTCTACGGGGGCCTTTAAATTCCATGTCTTTAAAATTTCAATGACTGATGTAATTACACCTGGTGTTGTTTCTGATGACTGGGATGTTCAAACAATTGATTCCATGGTAGCTGAATTACAGGATTATACTGTATATGAAAGTGATGATGTGAACACTAACCCTAGGAATTATGGGGAAATGTTCTGTTATAATAACTGGGAACATTACTACCTGCGCCGAGCAACTAGACACAGATCAGTTTTTAAATACAAACAGTGGGAACACAGCTCAACTCTGCCTGTGGGAGCCCAAAGTATCAGTCAGATAAATTTGTATATTTTTCTGGGCATGACATTAAGAGTGCAGAATCATACTAGTTCAAGTTACCACCTTGTAAAATTAGGAAGATTTTGCTAACAAACACAAAATTGATCTATTCAGATTCCTTTGTTTCCCGACTTGCAGTTGAAGGATACGAATACTGGAAGAACCCTACTGTTGTAAAGAGTGGGAAACACAAGATTGGCAAATTCAGGGTAGGGAAGCTTTATTTAGAGCGTGCCTTATTCCTGTTCAAATAATCTTTTTGAATGACACAATTCAACAGTCATCGTGTCTAGGGTTAGCAAAAATAAATAAAATTAATGCGCCCAGTATCCCCACACCAGGCAAATTCACCAATTGGCAGTCCTTCCTAGACATCACAGAGGAATAATTAGATGCAAAGGTTCAGGTTAGTACCTATAATTCTTCACTTTCTAGTCCTGGTGGGTGGCTATTGTGGCCAATAGACGCAAATGGGTGTCAGGCACGTTTTGTGAATTCCTCAGGGGGTTTCATGGTTAGTCGGCCAGACCTTTACTTTGTCTCGGGTCAACACTCTGATATAGCTACTACATACAGTGTGGGTAAACTGTGCCAACAATGGTTACAGACTAATACCTTAGTAGCAGTTAAGGAACATCTTAGTACGCTATCTGAAGACATAGACTTACAAGATTTCTTGTTAGGTCCCAGGAAACCTCTCTCTAAAAGATTCATCTATGCCATATACAATGAGATCTGGAATCTTTCTCAAATGGAAGCAGCTGCACGATAAAGGCAGATAAGGAAAATTTGGAAAAGGCTTTAGCTGTTGTCGATAGTGGCATTAACACTCTGTCCAGCAGAATATACTCCCTTAATGACATAGGCCCTCATTACAACCTTGACGTTCGGACGAGGCTGACCGCCAGTCGGCCGCCCATGTGGCCGGAAACCCGCCGGCTACATTTGGACATCCCCGCTGGGCGGGCGGACGGAAACAGAGTTACCGCCTGCCCGCCCAGCGGGGATGTCGGCCGTAACATTGCAGCCGGCTCCTAATGGAGCCGGCGGCAATGTGGCGGTTCGGCGGGTGCAGCAGCACCCGTCGCGCTTTTCACTGTCTGCCAGGCAGACAGTGAAAATCGCGAAAGGGTTGTGCCTGGGGAACCCCCACAACACTGCCCATGCTAAGGGCATGGGCAGTGCTGGGGCCCCCAGGGGCCCTCAACTCCCCTTCGCACCAGCCTTTCCATGGCGGTCTCTACCGCCATTGACAGGCTGGTCGGAGGGGGAGTCAAAATCCCCAGGGCAGCGCTGCCCTGGCAGATTCAAACCACGGGAGAACAATGGCGGAAACCCGCCGGCCGCATTTTTACATCCCTGCTGGGCGGGTGGTTGGAAACAGAGTTTCCACCCACCCACCCAGCGGGAATGTCGGCCGTAACATTGCAGCCGGCTCCTAATGGAGCCGGCGGCAATGTGGCAGTTCGGCGGGTGCAGCAGCACCCGTCGCGCTTTTCACTGTCTGCCAGGCAGACAGTGAAAATCGTGACAGGGTTGTGCCTGGGGGCTAAGTGCATGGGCAGTGCAGGGGCCCCCAGGGGGCCCGCGACTCCCCTTCCCGCTATCCTTTCCATGGCGGTCTCTACCCCCATTGACAGGCTGATGGGAAGGGGAGTCAAAATCCCCGTGGCAACGCTGCCCTGGCGGATTCAAACCGCCGGGACAACCATGGCCTACTGCTGCGGTCAAAATATGGCAATTTGTACCGCTAGCCTGTTGGCAGTACGATCGCACTTCAACCCTGGCGGTCTTTGACCACCAGAGTTGTAATGAGGGCCATAGTGTCATCTGCAATATAGATCATTTAGAATGACATGCCCTTTTTACACCATGGACAAAGTCAACTGCGTTCCATCATGCAGTTAGGTTGGACAGTACAGATCCTGAAAAATGGCTAGGTTCAATAGAAATACATTAACAGTCGTGACCTGTTTGCTGCTTTTAGTTTATCCAGGGAATAACAGACAATGGCTAAAAAGGAAGCGAGTTTCACCATGCTTCATACTGAAAAGTTAGAAAAGTTGCCTTTCACGGTTGCAGAAAGCCCATCGACAGGATGGCTCATGCATGGCATTATAAATCTGCCCATTTCCAACTTTTGTTTTTCGAAATGCTTGAAACATCTTGCCGCGGGCGGAAATGAGTGGCTAGGCAATAGCTATAATAAAGAAGAGTGGGAGTTGCCCATTGAATATAAAAATTTGAACAGCGAAACAGAGGTCTTTCTCAGTGGAAGCGAATGTGCGACTACTGTCATTCAATGATTTGCAAACAGGTTCTCTTCATGGCCTTTGCGGTGGTTGCGAACTTGGCCTGTTTTCTGAAGGGTACTCCCGTCCCTTTGATTCGTCTGGCATTTCATATACTTTTGAATGGAAGTCATGTGGTCCTGAATAAACAGAGCTGTTGTGGTATGAGACCAGGAATTGCCTACACAATTTCAGTCTCTAATATTGTAACTTGTTGAGGACATGTTTTATTCCCCCCCACACAAGAGATGAGTAGCAGAAATGTGGCCTCACATTGATTCTGCTAATGCAAATTATGACAAGGTGAACAGACTAAAGGCGCTACTGTTCCAGAAACAAGTTGCGTTGACATCAGCCAGAGAGATGTATGCTCTCCAGATAGCAAGATCATCAGTCGAGACACAATCCCTATTAAATACCAACTTCCCCAAGCACTTTGGAGAGCTGGTATCCAGAATATTCAATGCTTCCAGCACTACAGGGATTGTGCACTTCTTTAAGGTTGTCGGGTCTGGATTCGTGTCCATCTTCCAGACTGTCTTTGGAGTCATTCTTTCAACCATCCATTCACTCTTTTCAAGTGTGTTTGGTGGCTTTTCTGTGACTTTGACATTGATTGGCAGGATATTGCTGCTGTTGTTCCTGATACACAGTGGTTGTAACTTCTCAGCTAAGCGTACTGATGGAGCTACTTCCACAAGCCCAGCTGTGCTGTGACCGCACGGTGCAATTCTTTGGTGCTCCATTGCTGGAGTAACTGGACCATGATTGGTCACTTCCTACCAGTCTTATGGTATGTGCAACCAGTCTTTAATTCACCTGGTGACTCTTCGAACATCTACCTTTGGTGTGCCTTGCTGTTTCGCCAGTGCCTCCTGTGGACTAAGAACTGCTGATGTTCCAAATGAGGGATCATTCACAGTGGTCCCCCACGAGGCTGATTCGCGAGGCCACTTACGAGCCACCTTTTGTGGACTATCCGGCTCCTTTAGGCACTTTGGATGGTGCTGCCCTCACGGGTGATCCTGCTCCCGCTCTTGAAGCTACTGCGCACTACTGGTCCATGGATCCATTTGCCAATTCTATCATCAATCTAACATCTGACAATGAAGTTTCCTTCCTGGATGCCTTTTCTTTTGATGGCTTCAAAGACATTCTTCAATATCATGACTAATGTTAAATAAATTTGACCATTGGCTTACTCTAAAGTTTCAAAGTTTTGCCAACATTGCCTTTAACTTTGGCCTGCTGTGCTTGTCATGGTCGGCATTTTGTCTCTCGTATGTTTAGCTATTTTTAACAAGTTATTAATTAGATTTTAGTTATATTTTAGTATGATTTTAGCTTGTTTTAGTCCAGAGCATTTTTAGCTTGGGTTCCTTCATCTTCTATGGTAACATGATTATGGCGTCATACTTGTTCTGGCAAAGGGGAGAGTGTAGTGGAATCTATTTGGTTTTATTAGGGAATCAGGAGATAGCTTAGCCTTCTGGCTTGCAGTGAGTCTGCTCTGTCTTAACGCATCTATTTAATTATTTCTTCCAAGATGGCTGCTATGTTTGTAGTTGGGAAGGTGTTGTAATTTAACGCTATCAGTGCCACTCTGTAAAGGCGTCTCACTATCAGCGTCTTGAACAAGTGATATACATAGGTATTCACGTCATGTTCTTTCCCCCTTACATGTGACAGGAACATAATGTACTTTTGGAGATAATTGTTTATGTAATTGCGGCCCCAAGCATGCCTCCCTATCTATTGTTTGGGAACATACCTGCCTCAGGGGTCCTACAAGATCTATATAAATACATCTCACACAGACAAGGTTAGCAAAGGATTCCTACTAGATGCCATCAAAGCTATCTATGCTACACGTCACCTTGATGCAGACCCAGCCTTCGTGTCCCCATGGAGTCTGATCTAGAGACCTCATTCCAAGGTATTGAGGGTTGGGGGGCTCTTATCATGGGCCTGGTACTGGCAGATTAGGTTTAACACACCTAGCTCTCTTTAGGTTAGAGATTAGGTTCATCATGCTAGGGTATTAGGGCCTATTTTACATCTCATGTTATTGCAAGACTGTGGGGGTCTTTATATTTATGACTCTCGTTTTCACAATTCTGTTGCTTGCATTGTTCATTATCATAATCTTGCAGTCCATGCACTTTACAGTAAATTTCAGTCATGTCAATAAAACCTATTGAAAATGTTACTGCATCTCCTTCATTGCTTGTGTGTGACTGAGTCTTATTGCTCATTTGATAAAAGGGTAATCTCTGTTTAACGACGACCCCTCTGAGATGTCGCACTCCACAAATCACCTTTTACCATTTGGGTTTTTAATGAGGTACTGCTTGTGAGCCGGGAGATTTGGGCTGACAGTTGTGACTTGTTGTAGGATTGGCCTAGTCACCTACAAACAAAAGTGCTGTCATTCCTAAACCAGCAGTCTTGCCTAGAGCAAGAGTCCAACTACAAGGGAAAGAAAAACATCTTCCCACTTCCAGGCTGTTAGACTTGGCATCCTTGGCGTGGTCTCCCCTAACTTTTTGCCTCTGCTTCCCAGGTTGTGTCTGTGTGCTGGACTCTGTTTTTGCTGTTTTGTTTGCTCTGGACACTTTACCACTGCTGACCAGTGCTAACGTGTGAATGTTCCCTGTATAAATTCTATGTGTAAGTTGGCCTATCCCTGATTGGCATATTTGATTTACTAGTAAGTCCCTAGTAAAGTGCACTAGAGGTTCCCAGGCCCTGTAAATCAAATGCTACTAGTGGGCCTGCAGCACTGGTTGTGTCACCCATATTAGTGGCCCTGTAAACATGTCTCAGACCTGCCGCTACAGTTTCTGGGTGTGCAGTTTTAAACTGCCAGTTCGACCTGTCAAGCGTACCAACTGGCTAGGCCTAAACCTTTCCCTTTTATACATGTAAGGCACCCCTAGGGTAGGCCCTAGGTAGCCCCAAGGGCAGGGTGCAGTGTATGTTAAAGGTGAGAAATGTACTGATGTGTTTTACATGTCCTAACAGTGAAATACTGCCAAATTAGTTTTTCACTGTTTCTAGGCCCATCTCTCTCATAGGTTAACATTGGGGCTGCCTTTAAATATCATTAAAGTCCAGATTCCCTTTGGGAGCAGATAGAAAATTGGAGTTTAGGGTCTCTGAACTCTCAATTTAAAAATACATCTTTTGGTAAGGGTTGTTTTTGGATTGTGTGTTTGAAAATGCACTTTTAGAAAGTAGGCATTTTCTTGCTTAAACCTTTCTGTGACTCTGCCAGTTTGTGGATTCCCTGTCTGGGTCAGTTTGACAGATGAGTTGTTTGCACCTCTCCTCTAGACAGTGACACAAAGGGAGCTGGGGTGTAGCCTGCATATCCTGATGGGCCATCTGGGCTGGAGGGAAGGGGAGGAGTTGTCACTTACACCTGAAAGGGCTGTGCCTGCCCTCCCGCAATGCAGTCTCAAACCCCCTGATGTGGTTCTGGGGCCTTGCCTGGGCAAGGCAGGATCTTGTAAACAACAGAGACTTCTCTTTGAAGTAGGCCTACTTCAAAGGCAGAAAGGGGTATAAGAATTGGACCCAAAACCCCTGAAAATCAGATTACTTCTGGAACCAAGAGGAACCTCTGCCTGGGAGGAGAGCTGGAGTAGCCGGAGGAGGAGTACTGCCCCTTTGCCTGTGACTGTGCTTTGATGGGTTGGCCTGCAGTAGCTGCTTATGCCTGAGAAAGTTCAAAGGCTGACTTTTCTGTGACCTCCCATTGGTGAAGAATCTCCAAAGGCTTGAACTGAGCTTACCTCCTGTTGTTGAAGTCTCTGGGACATCAAAGACTTCTCCCGGTCAGCACCTGGACTTTCTGCTGAGAGTCCTGCCCTGCCAAGTGATGCCCTAACCTGTCTCTCGGCCCTTGAAAGGTGAAGCTGGTGGAAAAGGACAGAAATCCACGCAAAGACCGCCGTTCAGGGAAACGTTCGACTGCGCCACCCGCCCAGCGGCTGGTAAACGAAGCACCACCGGCCTCGCGGCTAAAATCAACACTCCACCTGCATCACAGCTGGGAGATCAATGCAACGCGGCTAGAGAAATGACGCTCAACACCCGCAGCGACTACTGTTAATGACGCAAGCCCCCACGTAGCTCAGTTAGCTCCGTTTCTTGATACCGTGCGATCAGATTTCAAAGTAACATCGCTGGGTGCGGAAAATCAATGCAAAGCCTGCCCAGAGCTGAGGTGCCTGTCCAGGATCGACGCATCACTCTCTTTCGGGAGAGAAGAAATGACGCATGCTGACCAGAGAAGCAACGACGCGCGGTCTTGCTTGCGAGTGAGAAATCGATGCATCGCTGGCCTTTTTCAACTCAGGCTCGCCCGTGCAGGTTTATTTTGATGCTACCCATGTACTTTTGTGCAATAACAGCATTCTCACTATTTTCTAAGGATTAGGGGCCAGATGTAGAAAGCATTTTGCATGGCGCAAACTGCGAAAATCTCAGTTTGCGCCATGCAAAATGCCATTTGCGATGCACATTCACAATGTGCGAGTCAGTACCGACTCACAAATTGTGAATGCGACTCGCAAATAGGAAGGGGTGTTCCCTTCCTATTTGCGACTCGCATCGCTATGCTAAATTGCTTTGTGACCGCGAACGCGGTCGCAAAGCAATTCGCAGTTACCACCAGTGTGACACTGGTGGTAACCCATTTGCTAAAGGGAAGGGGTCCCAATGGGACCCCTTCCCCTTTGTGAATGTTGCCAAAAAGGGTTTTTCAGAGCAGGCAGTGGTTCAATGGACCACTGCCTACTCTGAAAAACTGAAACCAAAAGGCTTCGTTATTTTTTTATTTTGCAACTCGTTTTCCTTTAAGGACTGACTTCATCAGGCCACCATCCCTTTGAGTGCAGGGACTTGCTATGGGGTTGCAAAATGCGACCCACCTCATTAATATTAATGAGGTGGGTCTTTGCGACCCCATAGCGAATCGCAGAAGGTGTTTGAGACACCATTCTGCATATGGTTTTGCGACTCGGAAATTGCGAGCCCCTCCGAGTCTCAATTTCCGAGTCGCATAACCTAGTTTTGCTACATCTGGCCCTAGGACTCTTATTCTTTTTCAAATTCATAACTGGACTTGTTTATATTGGATTTTTGGCGTTTTGGTCTTTTTGTGCTTAGATAAATATTACCTATTTTGCTAAACCTGTTTTGTGTTATTTTGTAGTGTTTTCACTGTGTTACTGTGTGTGCTGGTACAAATACTTTACAAATTGCTTCTGAAGTTAAGCCTGCCTGCTCGTGCCAAGCTACCAAGGGGGTAAATGTGGGTTAACTGAGTGTTATTCTCCTTTACCCTGACTAGAGTGAGGGGACTTGCTTGGACAGGGGGTAAGCTGCCTGCTAACCAAAGACCCTATTTCTAACATTGGTGGTCAGCGGTTGGGATTGGACTTGAATTTGTACTTGACATACCGTGATTAAAATACAGTGATTAAGGCCCTCATTACAACCCTTGCGGTAAATCCCGCTTACCGCCGTGCAGAAGACTGCCAACATACCGCTGCTGCCGTGGAATTCCGCTAAAGGTATTACAACCCACAGCCCGGAATCCGCCACAATACAGACAAACCACACAAGTCCGCCACACCAAAGGTCAGTGATAAACGGGCGATAACAAAACCGACACCGTCACGCCAACAAGAATACACCCACACTATCACGACCCATGGATCAACGCAGTAGTCTTTCAACCGCGGTAATCCATTGGCGGTACACACTGCCGCGCTCAAAATACACACACATATACAAAACACAACCACATTGGCCAATTCGAAATACACACACCTGATACACATACACACACTACACCCACACACCCACAACACTATAAAACACCCACCCACATTACCCACAAACCCTTACTACCAGAAATTTGAAAGCAGACTACAGAAAGACACTACCTAAAACAACACCAGCATCCACAGACACACAACACCATCACTTACACAACATCCACGCACCTCAAACAACACACACCAACACATCCCCTCACACATCACAACAGACACCACCTCACACATCACTCACACCACATCATGGCACCTCAACGACACCCTAGGTTTTCTGAGGAGGAGCTCAGGGTCATGGTGGAGGAAATCGTCTGGGTAGAGCCACAGCTATTCGGATCATAGGTGCAGCAGACGTCCATTGCAAAGAAGATGGAGCTATGGCGCAGAATTGTCGACAGGCTCAACGCAGTGGGACAGCATCCAAGAACACGGGATGACATCAGAAAGAGGTGGATCGACCTACGGGGGAAGGTGCGTTCCGTGGTCTCCAGACACCAGATTGCTGTACAGAGGACTGGCGGTGCACCCCCACCTCCTCCCCCACAACTAACAACATGGGAGGAGCAAGTCTTGGCAATACTGCATCCTGAGGGCCTCGTAGGAGTAACAGGAGGACTGGACTCTGGTAAGTCAAACCTTTACTACTTTATCCCCCCCACCCCACCTGCATGCCATCACATACTCCCACCCTTACCCTCATACCCATCACCCCAACAACCCACAGATACCCCACTAACACAACCCACGCATCCCAAAACCAAGCCCTGCATGTAACACCAATGCATGGACACCCATCACCCAAGCATGTCCAGTACAGAGATGCCCCAAGATCACCAATTACACAAGGACCAAGCCAATAATGCAAGCACTGGAGTAGAGGGTCAACCACCCATTGCATACGATGGCACACACAGATACAATAATTATGCATTTACACCCCAACAGGACCCCTACCCAACATCAAGGGACAGGAGATGCCAGACATATCCAGTCCCCCCGCAGAAGAGGCCCACAGTGATGACAGCAGCTCTGAACGCCTGGATCAAGATGACCAGACCAGCCCATCTGGGACCTCGGGACAGTCGGTTCCCCTGACACTGTCACAAGCCACCACAGAGCCTCCCCCCTCAGGAAACACCAGCACAGCACCCACCCAGATGGCCAATCCCTCTGTCCCCAGGACACGTCAATCAGCAGTGTGTCCACCACTACAGGGAACCCAGGCAAACCCACCAACCCAAGAAAATCAGGGACCTGGGGGCAGTGGGCACACGGTTCAGGGGACAGAGGCACAGGATAACAGGGAAACTGGGAGGACTGCTGTGCGACAAGGGGAGGACAGGCCCAGGGAACCAACACTCCACGAGGTACTCTCCAACATCATGGGAGCTTACCATCATCCCCAAGAGACGATGGCAACGGTACTGGCCAAGTTTCAGGAGACCCAGCGACTGCAGGAGGAACACTACCTTGGGATCAGGGAGGACTTGAAGTCCATTAACACCACCCTGGTCACCATTGCAGGGGTGCTGGCAGACCTTCTCAACACCAGGAGGGACACAGTGGCACAACAAGGGGCCCCTGGACGATGAACAGCCATCCACCTCCGCCGGCGATAGTGGACAGGATCCAGGAACAAGACAGAGGGACATTGTCAAGACCCCCGCCAGGAAATGAGACCCCCCTGAATGTCACCCTTCTGTCCCACTATGTCACCCTGTCCATCCTTAAACTGCCATTGCTCCACTTCCTATGCCCCTTTGGACAATGCACCTGTGAAACAAATAGACTGGACTCTGCCATGGACATTCCTCCACCATCCCCCCAGCCCATTTTACAACCCCCTCCACTTATTAGCACAGGAATAAACACACTCCAAGCACAAAACAATCTGGAGTCAGTCTGTGCTTTCACAAATGTGTAATTGCAATAACTATGGAATATAGCAATGTCAATTTACTTGTTCACATACCAATGTAACACAGCTGTAGGCCAGCAGTAAACATAGCAGGGGGCACAAAGTGGGACCCAGATCTGTGAAATGGAAAGTCAAAGTGACAAGTCAGGGTCCATACACTAAATGAAAATGACAGACTTATGCTAGTTCCAACAATAGTATGGGATGTGGGAAGCAGTGCCATCTTCTTAACTGTGTCTCACTGGAAGTATTGCATGATGATGTATTTTCGGTTGTCGATATCCTCTTCTTCTTCACTGTCCACAGGCTCCACAGCTGCCACAGTCCACCATCTGTCCCATCCTCCTGCAGAAAAGGCACCTGGCGTCGCAAAGCCAGGTTGTGCAGCATACAGCAGGCCACGATTATCTGGCACACCTTCTTCGGTGAGTAGTATAGGGAGCCACCTGTAAGATGGAGGCACCGGAATCTGGCCTTCAGGAGGCTGAAGGTGCGTTAGATCACCCTGCTAGTTCACCCATGTGCCTCATTGTAGCATTCCTCTGCCCTTGTCCTGGGATTCCTCACTTGGGTCAGTAGCCATGACAGGTTTGGGTAACCAGAGTCACCTGCAAATGTCGAGGGACAACTGTTAGACACACACTAACCCTTAGGGACAGCCCCATACCCAAACAGCAAACGTAAACTGTGTGTGGACTTTAGGCTCACCTATTAGCCACACACTGTGCCTCTGGAGTCGCCCCATCACATAAGGGATGCTGCTATTCCTCAAAATGTAAGCGTCATGGACTGAGCCAGGATACTTGGCATTCACATGGGAGATGTACTGGTCTGCCAAACACACCATCTGCACATTCATAGAATGGTAGCTCTTCTGGTTTCTGTACACCTGTTCATTCCTGCGGGGGGTACAAATGTCACATGTGTACCATCAATGGCACCTATGATGTTGGGGATATGTCCCAGGGCATAAAAGTCACCTTTCACTGTGGGCAAATCGTCCACCTGAGGGAAAACGTTGTAGCTGTGCATGTGTTTCAGCAGGGCAGATAACACTCTGGACAACACGTTAGAGAACATTGGCTGGGACATCCCTGATGCCATGGCCACTGTTGTATGAAAAGACCCACTGGCCAGGAAATGGAGTACAGACAGGACCTGCACTAGAGGGGGGATTGCTGTGGGATTGCGGATAGCTGACATCAGGTCCGGCTCCAACTGGGCGCACAGTTCCTGGATTGTTGCGCGATCAAGTCTGTATGTGACTAGGATGTGTCTCTTTTCCATTGTCAACAGGTCCACCAGGGGTCTGTACACTGGAGGATGCCACCATCTCATCACCTGCCCCAGCAGACGTGCCCTATGGAGGAGAACAGCGAGCAGAGAGTCATCCAACACGGAGGTATCACAATGTGTTATTTGTAGAAATGTTATTAATCTGCAATGTGCTGGTATCTGTCTATATTCCCGGCCTAGATAGGTGTGATGCAGTTAACATCCATCCCATGTGGCCTCCTGAAATGGCGGCTGCCTGACCTGTATGGTGGGACAAGGGGATATGAGGTAACTGCGCTGGCGTTCTACACCGTCGCTGTGGGCGGTCGAAGACCGCAGCGCAATTCTGCAGTGGTTAACATTGGGCCCTATGGGTCCCAGGAGCCAATGAAGATGTACATCGGCGGTGACAGTCCGCACCTCTGCGGACGTGACCGCCATTTTCTGTCTGTTCACTCACTTGATACCTGACCTTCAACAGGAGAGGACCTACACTGCAAGTGCTGCCATGACCTGTGTCTGGAAGCGACGATGGCTCATGTGTCTGGGGAAAGGGCCCCTGCCTTCACTTTGGAGGAGTTGGAGAAACTATTGGATGGGATCCTCCCCCAGTACACTCAACTGTACGGTCCTTCAGACAAACAGGTGAGTACACTGTGAGCATGCTGCATGGGCAATGCCTGTTTTGAGTGGTGTGGATGGAAGATACGGGGGGGCTGAAGCCTGCATGTGCGGATGGGGAGTATATGTGCGTGAGGGCAAGGGTGGGAACTGGGGGGAATGAGTATGATGGTCCGGATGGGTAAGTAATTTCCTTTCCCCCTGTACCATTCCTCTAGGTCAGCGCCCACCAGAAAAAGGGTATTTGGTTTGCCATCGCCAAGGAAGTCCGGCCCCTGGGGGTCTACCACAGACAGAGCACCCACTGCTGTAAAAGATGGGAGGACCTGCGCCGCTGGAGCAAGAAGACGGCGGAGGCCCAGCTGGGAATGGCCTCGCAAAGTGGGAGGGGTGCCCGTCGCACCATGACCCCCCTGATGTTCCTGATCCTGGCTGTGACCTATCCGGAGTTGGATGGGCGCTTGAGGGCATCACAGCAGCCACAAGGGGGTGAGTACACTCTCATTCAGCTGACTCTGCGCACATTACGAGGTGTCTGGGTGGGGGAGGTGGGCAGTGGGTTCCCCTAGTCCAGGGCGAACTTGGTAGGCAAGATCCCATGTGAGGCAGGCCATGTGGCACCCAAAACCCACCAGTGGTAAGAGCCATCTACACCTAGTCAGGCTCCTGTGACTTCCAGGTGTTCAGCAATTGGTCTTAGGCCTCGTACTCCATGGTCAGCTGAAATTTGTAGGAACTGTCAGTGCATGGCATATTGCAGAGGGCTGCTCCCTGTGTGTTGTGTCCGCCAACGGTAGTGGTGTTGCATGCACTGAACACGTCCCACCCTTTTTATGTTCTCACTGTTCTTGTGTGCAATAGCATCATCAGGCGGAGGAGCATTGGCACTGGAGCAGGAGGGAGCTGCACCCCACTTGGCCTTGGAGAGCAAAACAACGGAGTCTGAAGCCACCAGTGGGACGGAGGGCAAGGGGAGCTCCACAGCGGGGACAGGAGCATACAGCAGTGACAGCGACTCCTCCGCTGATGGGAGCTCCCTTGCGGTGGCGGGCACCTCTGTGCCCACTGCATCAACAGGTACAGCTGCCATCCCCCCTACCAGCACCGCCCTCCCAGCAGCCCCTCTGCGTGTGTCCCGTACCCGCTCACCCAGAAGGGTGGGCTTCTCCTTCGCCCCAGGCACCTCAGGCCCTGCCCCAGTCAGCCCTGCTGCCCTCAGTGAGGAGGCTATTGACCTCCTGAGATCCCTCACTTTTGGGCAATCTACCATTGTGAATGCCATCTAGGGTGTAGAGAGGCATTTGCAACAAACAAATGCATACCTGGAGGGCATTCATTCTGGGCAGGCAGCCCAACAGAGATCATTTCAGGCTCTGGCCTCAGCACTGATGCCACCCGTTGTCCCTGTGTCCAGCCTCCCCCTCCAACTTCCTCCACCCAGACCCAATCCACTGTACCTCAGCCTATCCCAAGCACACCATCAGACCAGCATGCACACTCATCAACACACAAGAGTGGCTCAGGCAAACATAAGCACCACACATCCCATAGGCACTCACACAAGCACCATCCCCATGCAGACACAACAACATCCACTGCCTCCACTGTGTCCCCCTCCTCCACGTCCTCATCCTCCCTCCCTGTCTCATCACCACTCACACCTGCATGCACTACATCCTCAGCCACTGCCTCCATCACCAGCACGCCCATCACCACACACCGCTTACGTGCACTCCCCACCCCCACTACCATTCACACATCCCCTGTGTCCTCTCCCAGTGTGTCAGTGAGCCCTCCTCCTAAAGTACACAAACGCAGGCACACACCCACCCAACAGCCATCCACCTCACAACAGCCTCCGGCCCATGCACCTTCACCCAAATTCAGCAGACGTACACCTTCTACAACCACTACCTCTACCTCCACTCTTAAACCCCCTCCATCTTCCCATCCCAGTGTGTCTGAAAAACTCTTCCTGGCTAACTTTGACCTCTTCCCCATACCTCCCCCCGTCCTTCCCCTAGGGCCAGGCTTTCCAGGTCCCAGCCCAGCACCTCAGCCACCACATCCCCAGGCACAGTGGTGCCAGCAACTGCAGGGTCATGGAGTGCGCCACCCATCAGGGCTGCCAGTATGCCACGTAGCGAGGGCAAGGACATTCCGCCACCTGCCGAGGTGAAACTGGTGCCCACATCCCGGAGGGAGAAGCCTAACAGCCACCAAGGGCTCAGCAAAAACCATAGGGGATAGTGGCAAGACAACTGCGGCACCATCAAAGCTGGCGAAGGGCCAAAAGCTGAAGAGCAGGTCAGGAGAGGGCATGGTGGCAACGACTGAGGAATCACTGTCACACTTTCTGTCCATGACCACGCCAACCTGTACGGTGGCGAACACCGCTAGCTGCCCAGCCACCACAACCGCCACCTGCACCGCCCCCGGCATGTCTACAGCCTCAACGATAGTCCCCAGCCTGTTCCCCAGTGGGCAGCCATCCGAGGCTGCAGGAGACGTCCTGCTGTGTCCCTCAGCAGGTGCTGACTCATGCACCGCCGCCAGTACCGCCGCCAGCACCGCTGCAACAGACACTGCCGCAAGCACCGCCGCGACAGACACCGCCGCAAGCACCGCACCCTGCACCGCCCCCGCCACGTTTACAGCCTCAGCGACAGTCCCCAGCCTCTTCCCCAGTGGGCAGCCATCTGAGGCTGCAGGAGATGTCCTGCTGTGTCCCTCAGCAGGTGCTGACCCATGCACCGCCGCCAGCACCTCCACCAGCACCGGCGCAAAAGACACCGCCGCAAGCACCGCTGCGACAGACACCGCCGCAAGCACCGCCACCGGCCCACGGCATCCTCGGACACAGGCACCACCGCTGCCATGGCTACCATCCCCAGTGGTCAGTTGTCTGAGGCTGGAGGAGAGTTTCTGGACCCTGGGCAGCTTTCATGAGGCATTTCTTTCCTCACTGTTTGTACCTGCAGGTGGAAGGCGCTGCCGCAGCAGTTTGGGGTATGTCGCTGCCTCCATGGCGTATCTTGCTACCTGAACCTCGCAAATCTCGTGGCATGCACACCCAGGTGAGGGAATTGTACCGGCCACACTGCACGTGGAGCACTCTGGGCACCATGCCCCCTCCAGAACCAGTGGAGAGATACATTCACAACCTCAGTCCTTGTCAGGATGAAGCACTCTGGGCACCAGGCCCCCTCCAGAACCAGTGGAGAGATACATCCACTACCTCAGTCCTTGGCAGGATGAAGCATTCTGGGCACCAGGCCTCCTCCAGAACCAGTGGAGTATCACATCCACTACCTCAGTCCTTGGCAGGATGAAGCACTCTGGGCACCAGGCCCCCTCCAGAACCAGTGGAGACTGTTATCCACTTGAGAGACTGTGGCTTTGCACTCCCCAGGATAAAGCAGTGGGCAAACAACCCACTGGAGAGACTTGAGAGACTGTGGCTTGCACTCCCCAGGATAAAGCAGTGGGCAAACCACCCACTGGAGAGACTTGAGAGACAGTGGCTTTGCACTCCCCAGGAGAAAGCAGTGGGCAAACCACCCACTGGAGAGACTTGAGAGACAGTGGCTTTGCACTCCCCACGAGAAAGCAGTGGGCAAACCACCCACTGGAGAGACTTGAGAGACTGTGGCTTTGCACTCCCCAGGATAAAGCAGTGGGCAAACAACCACTGGAGAGACTTGAGAGACTGTGGCTTTGCACTCCCCAGGATACAGCAATGGGCATGGAGCCCTCTCGTGCAGCAGTGGCATCGTGCGTTCATCAGGCTGAGGTGCCCCCTAACCCCCTCCCCCTGAGGTGCCTGTATATTTTCGATCTGATGCCCCAGCAGTGTTCTTCCGTTTCCAGTCAGGTATCATGTGTGGGCCTCGCCCATGCATTTTGGGCCCAGTGGTCCACAGACAATGGTTAGTACACTATCCGGACATGTGTAGTTGGTGTACATATTTGTATATACTGAATTTGGAGTTTTGACTAATGGATTTTTAATGATTACAATCGTTACAATCATTTCCTTTTGTCCTTGCGTTCTTCCAGGGGGTGGGGGGGGTGTATATGTAATGTTGCTGCATGTATTTGTGTGTATGTTATTGTGGGTGAGGGTAAGGGTGGGGGTGTTGGGTGTTGCGTGTTGCGTGTGTGTGTCACTCTCTTTCCTCCCTCCCTCCCCTGTGTTGTAGGTGCAGTACTCAATGTGGTCGCCGTCGCCGCTGTTCGTACTCCTGGTAGAAAAGGAGGTAAACCAACTTGGGTAACACCTGAAGTTCGGGCTCCATGGCGTCCTGGTTCCTCTGTGGGTGTCATGAGGTGAGTGTTTTCCCTTCTGTGTACTGTTTCCGCTGTGCTTTTGATAGCGTTGGTTCCGCCCCGGAAAAGGTGGCGGATAGGCCTCTTGTAATACAGTGGGTGGTACTTTGTCTTCCGCCTGTCTGTTGGCGGTGTCCGCCACGCTGTTTGTTTCTACCGCCGTGGCGGTCGGAGTGTTAAAGTGGCTGTCTATGTTGGCGGTTTCCGCCACGGTCGTAATCCCAATGCATTTTTTTTTTCCACCGGCCTGTTTGCGGTATTACTGCCGCTTTAACACCGACTGCCAGGGTTGTAATGAGGGCCTAAGTGTATACTACTGTTTTCAGTACAGACCATTATGTGACCACATACTACTTGTCTGTGTGATTTTGCTTTTTCTCTTTTTGGACTTTTTTTCTACTTCCATATTTTTCGTGATCCTTGATTGACTTTAGAACTTAATTTGGAAACTTGTTTTCCTCCCTTTGGAACCTTGCAGTTCTTATTGATTCTTCATCATGTCTCAATCTGGAGATGCATCAGCTGGAGGTGCCTTTGACTTAAGGAAACTGGAGATCTATACAGTGGCTCAGTTGAGGAAGTTCTGCAAAAACCTTGCATGTTTCATTGAGGGCTCCCCCAGGAAGGAGGAGCTAAAGAAGGCACTGGGGGCCTGAGTGACAGGCAAAGAAGCTGAGGGGCACACAGAAGAGGACAGTCTCCAGGGTAGGTAGCAGTGTGTCATCCAAGGGCCTGACTCCTTAAGAGTTACAGGACAGACAGGCAGAAAGGGCTCACTAGTTGGAGGTGGAGAAGTACAGGATGCAAAGGGACATGGAAGAAAGGAGGGTGGCCATAGAGGAGAAGAAGATACTGCTGGCTCATTAGCTCAGCTTGAGGGAGCTAGATCAGAGGATCCAGTCTAGTAGGGATGGTAGCAGCAATAGCACAGTACGGCCTAAGAGGAGGGTGCACATTCCTAAAGACCTTGTGAAGGATTACAGAGGAAGGATGACATAGTCTTGTGGTTCAAGGCATATGAGTCTGCTCTCCATATGAATCTGGCCCCTGAAGTTCATTGGGGGGCGGGTCTGTGGAAGCACTTTGAGGTAGAGGGGAGGGATAGTCTGACATCCTTGGAGGATCCTCAGGGGCTCACTTACTCTATCATGAGGGACGCCCTACTCACAAGGTATGGTCTCAGCAGTATAAGGACCGGTTTAGGTCCTATAAGAAGAAGGAATCCCAAACATGGTTGGAGTGTGTTGATTCTTTTTGCAGGTCACTGGATGGTTGGGTGAAGGGCAGTAAGGTAACAACTTTTGAGGGGTTCTACAATTTGATTGCTTGGGAGCATTTGTATAGTCTTTGTTTTCCATAGCTGCACCAGCACCTGATTGACAATAAGCTGAGTGATCCCAGGAAGGTTGGGCAGGAAGCGTACCGTCAGGAGAGCACTAGGGTGAAAAAGAGGTATGGTGGAGACAATGCCAAGGGTGGGCAGGGTCCCCATCAGAAGTGGGGGGGTAAGGGTAAAAAGGGAAGGTCTCTAAAGGGCCCCAACCTAGTTCCTAGGGTAATGAATCCCAGCCCCCAGTAGAAAAGAAACTATGGCGGTCATTCTGACCGCGGCGGTCGGCGCCCGCCAAGCGGTTCCCGCCGAAAGACCGGACCGCGGCGGTCATTCCGGCTTTCCCGCTGGGCCGGCGGGCGACCGCCAGAAAACCGCCGGCTGGCCCAGCGGGACAGCCCCTTCAACGATGAAGCCGGCTCGGAATGGAGCCGGCGGAGTTGAAGGGGTGCGACGGGTGCAGTGGCACCCGTCGCGATTTTCACTGTCTGCTAAGCAGACAGTGAAAATCTTTGTGGGGCCCTGTTAGGGGGCCCCTGCACTGCCCATGCCAATGGCATGGGCAGTGCAGGGGCCCCCAGGGGCCCCACGGCACCCGTTCCCGCCATCCTGGTTCCAGCGGTGGCCACCGCCAGAAACAGGCTGGCGGTAAGGGGGTCGGAATCCCCATGGCGGTGCTGCAAGCAGCGCCGCCATGGCGGGTTCCCTGGGCCAGCGGAAAACCGGCGGGAACCGCCGGCTCCCCTTTTCCGACCGCGGCTTTACCGCCGCGGTCAGAATCGCCCTGGAAGCACCGCCAGCCTGTTGGCGGTGCTTCCGCCGCACTCCGCCATGGCGGTCATGGACCGCCAAGGTCAGAATGACCCCCTATGTGTCTCTACAAGGAAACCTGCAGAGAAAGGTCTCCGTAAGTGCTTTGAATGTGATCAAGAGGGTCACGTGAGGGGGGGATCCCAAATGTCCCAGGTGGACACTGGCGCCCACTGGAGCTCAGTCACAGGGTTTGGCCTGTGTAGCGCTTGGGAGGAGTTGGTTCCAGGTGGGTGGTGAGGAAATTCGATTTTTTATACGATCGTATCGACCCGCCATTTTGTGGCCCGCCGCCATTTTATGTTGCCTTCACTCAGGCAGCACAGCGAACGAAGTCCATTCTGCCTTTTCTGCTTATTCTGCAACATGGTGTTCAAAACAGCCTTCTGCCTCTATCTTTACAAGGCTGGTATTAAGGTCTGACCGAGTACACTAATCCCTGTCTGGTTTTCTAATCCTTGTTTCAACTATCTGTAGGCTCACACTATTCTCCGCCGATCTTATCTTATCGTCTGGCCTTCGCTGTCCTTTGCTAGTATTCTCTCATTTCACAACTGTCCTCCAAACGCACACAAACTTATCACACCACATGCAACTTCGTTGTGGATCGGTTAATGAATTAGTTCAAGGGAGGGGTGACAAACACAGCTGGAGGGGAGGCAACCTTAAGTCACTTAATACTTTGTTTTCCAATTCCTTCTATTGGTGCTGTCTTGTTTTTCCGACATTTCTATTGGCTCTGTTCTATCTTTACATTATTCTTACTGGGTCCTTTCTATGTGTTCTGGGAGTGTATGTAGTTAATAAATGGTTTTTATACGGTATATAAGATTGTGCGCCACAAAGTAAAGTGGCAGTCTCCTGAGAACATACCTTGTGTACTTCTTGGACAACTGTACTAGCTGCAGCTAATAAAATCTGATCTTTTACGCCTGACAGAGTGTCCCGTGTCTCTGTTAGTTGAGGCAGGTGAATCCAAGGAGATTTCAGGCGTACCCTGCGCCGCCAGGCCCATAAGGTTCTGGTTCTTCAACTGGCGCCCAACGTGGGGCGGCTTCAGCGGTACCGGTTCTGCCTGAAGGTCGTGAGGAACCCCGCAAGAAAATTCTGGAGGAATCGCGAGCCACGTCAAGCGACCCCTGTATGTCGAAGTGGTCCGAAGGTCTTTTTCAGCGCGGTTACTCCTTCCTGACGGCTACTGACGACTGCTGCCCTGACTGCCGCCCTGCCTTGGCCCTTTCTTTGATGATGTATGGTAAAGCGAGACGATAGACGGGCCTCTGTTGGTGTAAGAAGACATCCTTAGTTAAGTATTTGGTGGGTCGCGCCCACAAATTTTGGTCTTTGTTTTGTCCTTAGGTCCTTAGATTTGGCCATTGCAGTGGCCAAAGCCGAGGGGTAAGTGCATTTGTGCTGTGTAAACTGAAAGTTTTACCCCCTTGATGTTTGTGAACAGCCAGTAAAAATCGTGAGATGTCTGGTCTGACTAAGTTTGGAAAACTTTGTTGCTTTGGTTGTAATAGGGACTCCCAGCTTGAGGACTCCTGTCCGATTCCTTCGGTTGGAACTCCCACATATGAGCTCTATTCTAAACATGGTGTTGGTCCTATTGCCTTTAATAAGACATGGACCCGATATACAAAGAAAGATGGTGTTTTAAAATGGCCAGAAAATGGTAGTTTCGAAACTGATGTGCTAGATAATTTAGAAGCAACGTTATTTAAAAGAAAAGCCCGGCCGGCAATGTTTGACTCTTTTCGCCTTTGGCGTAAGGAAGCCAAACAGAGAGAAATTAAACAAGCGAAACGAGATAGGAAAACACAGGGAATGACGATTATACAGGCTGCTCAGCAATTCAAAGATGATGAAATAGATAATGCAATGGAAATTTCAGACAGACAGCATCGAATGGCAATAGATAAGTGCTATCCGACGTTGCCTATCTCTTCCCTTGATAAAAGAAAAGATTTTGAGGAAGATTCCTTAATGTCCCACTTATTGAAATTGCCTCCGCCCTATGTACAAGGTGCTAATGCACCCCCGATGTTACAGCCTGTTCAGCCGCCAGTTGTGCTTCCGCCTGCTCCAGCTTTTCCACATTTGCCTCCTCAAGTATTGCCTATGCCAGCTTTGCCTTTAACTCCTTTGCCTTCTGCTCCTTTGGCAATTCCTAATGCTCCTTTAGTTAATTCACCTAATACCTTGTCCCCTATCCTTATGTCAAATTCTCCATCTATGCGTAAGCGATTTACCGATACTGTCTCTGGTCTCTTATCACCTTTCTTTGAAGCTTTAAATGTGTCTCCAGCTTTTTCTCGAAGACAGTCTCGTAGTCAATTCCCAGACTCCGAAGAGCGAGAAAAATTGGACTCACTTGCTTGTAGATGGATCAAGAAGGGTCCCCAATATAGTACGTCTGATATTATGTCCACCTTTCTGCAATGGAATGCACCTACGCAGAGATATGTTTTTAAAGTTATGTGCGATACTCTCGCTAAAGAATGGGAGGATATGAATTTGGGTTCGGTCCCACAGGATCTGTTAGATGTTCAGGCTGACTTTGACAAAGGACTTATTGTGGGTCCTAAGGTTGAAAACGCTGTCAGAACACTTATTTCTTTCAGATCCCTATTGTTCTCACAGACTTTTCCTGATTCTGATCCTTCAGTTAGGACAGCACTGAAAAACTATCCCATGAGAGAGGTTTCTCCAATATGGAAGGAAGAAGTTGCAGCAGCAGGTGCTAATCCAGCTATTCCTGCGCATTTTCAGCGCATATGGATACATGTCCCCTGGAAAAGGTCTGAAGTTTTAGCACTTAAACAGTCACTACCAGATTCACGCAAAAATCCTGCTGGTTACTATAAAGAGTTGTCGCAAACAGTTGATGCATGTACTATGAATCTAGCAGATATTGACATGTTGATGGGAAATGTAGTTCCACAGACAATATGGGCTAAAATTCGTAGAGAGGATCACGCTCAAGAATTAGGCGGCGATTGGAACGCTATTATTGCCGCAGATAGAGGTCAAGTAGGTGGTGCAAAGCCCGACGCTTTAATCTCAGAACTCCCTGGTAGGATTATTACATTAATGAAAACAATGATGCCTGCTTTGAGAGTTAATTGGGATAAGCTAGCAGCATGTAAACAAAAGAAAGATGAAAGTGTTTCCGATTTCTTTACCCGATTCGAGGAGACATTCATTGATCACAGTGGTCAAGATATGGCTACAGAAGGGGGACAGCGATTATTTGTGGATAAGTTCGTATATAACTTGCTTCCTGAACTATCACACAAGCTAAAAGACTCCGAGAGTTCATGGGCAGTTTCTTCTTCCGCCCAGATATTGGCTACTGCACAATATTATGAAAATAGAGACAAAGAAGAAAGGGAAAAACAAGAGAAAAAGACGAAAGAATTAAAAACTAAAGTTCTCTTGCAACAGGCTTATCCTCCTCGTTATGTTCAGCCTCAGTTTCAACAGCCTCCGCAGTTTCAGAGGTTGTATCAAAAGCCTGAACCATTCATTCCAAGACCTTTGCTAGGTCCCAATCAATGTGCTTATTGTAGGGAGGAAGGTCATTTTAAGAACAGTTGTCCGGCATTGTTGCAGCGTAATGGAGCAACATCTGCTTCACGAGGTCGTGGTGGTCTTCAGTCAGCAAATAGAGGTAGAGGTCGAGGTGTGTTAACCCGAGAGCAGCGTTCTTTTGTTCCTCCAAATTCCGGAAATTACTTTGACCAGCAAAATGTTAGGTCTACACAGTATTACAGTGAGGATCAGTATATTGAAGGAGGGAATGAAAGTCTTCATTTTGAATAGGACAGCCATGGACAAAGTAAGGGGGTTACGTCAATTCCAGTGGATCAGAATGGACCTTATGTTAATGTCACTACAATGGGTGTTTCAGAGCCATTTCTTTTAGATACTGGTGCCATGAGAAGCTCTATCATTCATTCTAAACTCCCTGGCGCACCTTTGTCTGGCTTAACGAATGTATCTGTAGGATTTTCTGGCGCCCCTGTTCGCAATCCAGTTTCTTGCCCTTTGCCTGTTTCAATAGGCCCTTATGATTTAGAAGCTCCGCTTCTTCTGACGAATGGTTGTGGTGAAAATCTGTTGGGTTTAGATCTATTAAAAAGAATGCATGCTACGATATATTGTTCACCTTCTGGTGTATACCTCACTCTAGGACAGAAAATGACTAGTCCAATGTACTTATCAAAAGATCAATTTCCACCTGAATTGCTTTCTCTTCCCGAAACGCTTTGGGCTACGGGTCCGAATGACGTTGGTTGTCTTGAGATCCCACCTTATGTTGTTACTCTTAAGCCCAATGCTGAAATGCCACGTATTCCGCAATACAGAATCTCTAGTGAAGGTGAGAAAGCACTTTTGGAAATTGTCCATGATTTGATTCAGAAGGGTGTGGTTGAGGAAACGAGAGGAAATACATGTAACAGTCCTGTTCTTCCGGTTCTTAAACGCACTGATCCTTCTCAGCCTCCTGTTTATCGTTTTGTAATTGATCTTCGGGAGGTAAACAAGATTGTCATACCGCAGTTTCCTGTAGTCCCAGATATCACTGCTCTGTTGACGATGATACCTTCTACAGCGACTTGGTTTTCAGTTATTGATCTAAAGAATGCTTTCTTTAGTATTCCCATCGCCGAAGAGAGTAGAGATATTTTTGGTTTTTCCCTCGGAGGCCGAAGCTTCCGGTTTAAACGCGCACCTCAAGGTTATTGTGAAAGTCCCTCTATTTACAGTCAAGCTCTAAAATGTCATCTTGATGCCTTTTCCTTACCGTCCGGTGCCGCTCTCATTCAGTACATGGATGACTTATTAGTTGCCGCTGATTCAGAGGAGATTTGCAAAAACGTGACCGTTGCACTGTTGCGTCATTTGTTTGATCTGAATCACAAGGTTTCTCCTTCTAAATTACAATATGTCTGTCGCGAGGTGACTTATTTGGGTCATCTCTTGTCAAAGGAGGGACGACGATTGACCCCCGAACGAATTCAGGCAATTGCACAAATGTCAGTGCCATCCACACAAAGAGAGGTACGTGCCTTTTTGGGCATTACTTCTTATTGTAGACAGTGGATTCCGAGTTTCTCTTTATTGGCTAAACCGCTGTTGGCGCTAACTTTAAAAGATACGCCTCAGCCTCTTCCGTGGACTGACGAATGTCAGAAGAGTTTTACTGATTTGCGTATTGCTTTGTGTTCTGCTCCTGTATTGGGTACTCCTGATTACAGTAAGCCCTTTACGCTCTGTGTCCACGAAAGAGAGGGTTGTGCATTGTCAGTCTTAACGCAGCGTTTTGGAGATCAACAGCGACCATGCGCATATTTCTCAGCTACGTTAGATCCAGTAGCTAAAGCATTGCCTAGTTGTCTTAAGGCGACAGCGGCAGCAGCAATTTCTATTCGACAGTCTGCTGGAGTAGTGCTAGATAATACTCTCATTGTTATGGTGCCACATGCAGTGGATACTTTACTAAATAGGACAAAAACGCAGCATCTTACGAGTGCTCGGTTGTCCGGATATGAGCTGACGCTTTTGGCTAGTCACATACACATCAAACGATGTAATACCCTGAATCCAGCTACTTTGTTGCCTCTTCCAGAAGAGAGAGATGTCTCTGAACAGCATGATTGTTTTCTCCGTACTGAAGAAGAGACTAAGGGTAGAATTGACCTAAAAGACACGCCATTAGTGAATCCAGATGGAACACTATGGGTAGATGGTTCTTGTTTCAAGCTCCCGAATGGAGATACAGTTTCAGCCTACGCTATTACTACTTTGCATACGATTGTGGAGACAGCACGCATTAGACATAATTCAGCTCAGGCAGCTGAATTGATAGCCTTAACTAGAGCGTGTGTGTTATCCAAAGGAAAAAGAGTAAACGTGTACACTGATAGCCAATACGCTTTTGGTGTAGCGTTTAACTTTGGGCGTTTATGGAAGGAAAGAGGATTCTTTACTTCCCATGGTACTAAGATACAACATGGTCAATTAGTGACTGAACTTCTTGAGTCACTTACAATGCCTACTCAGATAGCGATCGTGAAGTGTAGTGCACACAAAAAGATTGTGGACGATGTTGGTCGAGGAAATGCATTTGCAGATGAGGTAGCGAAAAAGACAGCCAGAGACAACACAAGTCGAATGTATGTTGCAGGTCCCGCAAACTGCGTAAGAGAAAAGGGAATGTGTGAAGATACAGTAGAGAGTGTGAAATCAATTCAAGGAGAGGCTACGGAGAATGAGTTGAGAAAGTGGAAGGAAAGTACAGGAATGTTAGATGAGATGGGATGTTGGGTTGAATTATCAGAACATCAACGTTGGCTGTTACCAGATGCTTATGTACTACCTGTAGTTACTATGGCACATGGTCCAGCTCACCTAAGTGCAAAAGGAATATGTAAACTTCTGGCTCCAGTGTGGCAAAATGAGGGGATCCCAAAGTGTGCAAATAATGTAGTAAAACATTGTATTGTTTGCTTGATGTACAATCCGGGAAAGGGAACCCCAACTCCAGCAGGTCATTTTGCTCCTCCAACATATCCATTTGAGGTGTTGCAGATCGATTATATTCACATGGAACGATGCAACAACCTCAAATATGTTCTGGTGGTAGTATGTGCTTTTTCTAGATGGGTAGAAGCCTACCCTCTGAAGGACAATACTGCTTTATCAACTGCCAAAATACTTTTGAAAGAATTCTTCCCTAGGTTTGGTTTGCCGCGCATTGTCTGGAGTGACAATGGGAGCGAATTTGTGGGTCAAGTCATGCAAAAAGTTTGTGCAGGTCTTGGCATAAAACAGAAGTTCCACGCGGCGAATCACCCACAGTCGGCTGGTTTAGTAGAATGCTACAATGGAACCTTGAAGCTTAAAATTGCTAAGGTGCAAGCTAGCACAGGACTTAATTGGCCTGATGCTTTACCATTGGCTCTTCTGTCCACCAGAACAGCAGTACACTCTCGTTTGGGGCTTAGCCCTTACGAAGTGATATTTGGTCGCCCAGCTAATGTATGGGGAGTTCCTCGCCCTAAGAAATACTCAGACTTGCCATACCCGATGTTGATTGACTACTTGCATGACCTTACAACTAAATTGCGTGTTCTTCATCAACAGGTTCAGAGTGCTCTACCAGAGGCTTCCACAGACCCAGGTCATTCCATCCGACCAGGTGACTGGGTCTGCACGAAAAATTTCCAACGACAGAGAAATTTGGAGCCCAGATGGAGAGAGCCACGCCTGGTTCTTTTGACCACAAGAACAGCAGTTAAAGTCGAAGGAAAGAAAAACTGGGTGCATGCCGTGCACTGCAAGAAAGTGCCTTTGCCCTTGCCTTTCGATCAGTGGGTCCGTAGAGGCATCAGTGACTCTGAAAGTGAGAAAGTTCCGCAATTTGTACCATTCAGTGATGCGCGTCTAATTGGAACACTTTCTGAGAAAGAGGACGACGACATCCTTCAAGAAGCAATACCATCGCATCGTCGCTTGAACACGACAAATCCAGGAACATTGTTTCAAAACCAGACTGCCTCTGGACAGGAACGCTATAATTTGAGACCAAGACCAAAGAACTTGTAAATTTCTCTCCTATGTAGTACTCTATCCCGGTTGCAGGGTCACGGTAGGAGTCTTAGTTACGACCTGAGTAAGTGGCAATAGGCCTGCAGGACCTCACAGTGTCATAGGACGGTAGATAATCGTGACTACAGTGATTGAGGAAGATTGCCGTGAGCATCCACTTAGAAAGATGGAGGCTACATTAGATAAAAGAGAAAGTAAAAATGTAAAGAATAATTGTAAAGAAATATATAGTCGTTGTAGTATTGCTCTATGCGTCATTATATTGTCGTGTATTCTTTTGGCATCTGTAAACTGGATCATTATTACTCTGCAGCAAAAAGTTGTCTCTTCTCCTACCTCTACATCTTCTTCTACTATCTCTCCGCACCTATTTCACACTCTTCCCCAGCATGAACTCATCAGAAGAACTGAATACTTTAACAATTCCTTCGTCCAGTTGTTACATCAACATCAGTTAGTGATCAATACAACTGACTGTTGGGTGTGTGGACTCATACCACATACGGTAGAAAAAGGAATGCCATATTTAGTTCTTCCATTCTCCTATGAAGGTTCCGCTTGGGCTTATTTTGTCATTTTCAATAATGCATATCAAAGTAAAATTAAACAACCTGTCAGTTCACATAGTGTTGGTTCAGATTTCAGTCATAGTTTATTGATAAAGGGAATGGTAGCTATGGCTAAAATCATGGAAAAAAAGTGAAGCTTCCATAGATGAAAGAAAAGCATATACCAATTGGAACATAACTAATTACATTTCCAGCCTCAATGATAAGGTTAAGCAAGGAAAATCTCCTCCGATACGGGTCATACCCCAACAAGGAAATTTCTGTCTGCAAATAAATGGTAGAACTCCAAACACCGGACAAAGAGAAAGTTTATGTTCCCATACATATATTTATTCAGCCCTGAATCCACTGCCGTTAGTACCATCTCAAGGTACATACTTCGTTTGCCACGATAGGGCTTATACATGGTTGCCAGCTGATTTCTCTGGTACTTGTTATATAGCCTTTCTTCTTCCCCCTACATACACCGCTCCTGCGAACCATCATAAAAATAGATATGGCAGAGGGATTGTGGATTCGAAAGACACAGCAGGACAAGAGGGAGGAGATTTCCTCAAAGGATTTCTTCCCTTCTGGGGTCCAATGGCCAACAGCAGAAATATAAGGCAATTGGTTCGTGTCGTAGAAACCACCATAGACATCACTGTAGGAGCTTTAAGTAACATTACAGCTGAACTACAGGCTGATCGTCTTATGACCTTGCAGAACCGTGTTGCCTTAGACTTTGTTCTTGCGGACCGTGGTGGAGTATGCAAATTGATCGGATCAAGTTGCTGTATTTTCATACCTAATGACGCTCCGACAGTATACCAAGCTATCTCTAAGTTACACATAATCTCCGAGTCGATTCATCAGGACGAAGGAGATTGGTCCTTTTCAGAGTGGTTTTGGGAATTACTGTCCAAATGGGGTTGGAAGGTATTGACATTCTTTGGAGTAATTTTAGCTTTTATATTCTCTTGTTGTCTTTGTATGCACTGCGGTCCTGCCATCTGCAACCTATGTGCTACTGCATGTATTCCCAAACCCAAGTCACAAAGAGCAGAGAATATCAAAATGATGGTACAGCAACAGCTTGATGACCTCATGGCCATAGACATCGACTCAGATTAACATGAGTTTGTGTATCTTGCCTTAGTTCTGGCAAAAGGAGGGTCTGAGGAAATTCGATTTTTTATACGATCGTATCGACCCGCCATTTTGTGGCCCGCCGCCATTTTATGTTGCCTTCACTCAGGCAGCACAGCGAACGAAGTCCATTCTGCCTTTTCTGCTTATTCTGCAACATGGTGTTCAAAACAGCCTTCTGCCTCTATCTTTACAAGGCTGGTATTAAGGTCTGACCGAGTACACTAATCCCTGTCTGGTTTTCTAATCCTTGTTTCAACTATCTGTAGGCTCACACTATTCTCCGCCGATCTTATCTTATCGTCTGGCCTTCGCTGTCCTTTGCTAGTATTCTCTCATTTCACAACTGTCCTCCAAACGCACACAAACTTATCACACCACATGCAACTTCGTTGTGGATCGGTTAATGAATTAGTTCAAGGGAGGGGTGACAAACACAGCTGGAGGGGAGGCAACCTTAAGTCACTTAATACTTTGTTTTCCAATTCCTTCTATTGGTGCTGTCTTGTTTTTCCGACATTTCTATTGGCTCTGTTCTATCTTTACATTATTCTTACTGGGTCCTTTCTATGTGTTCTGGGAGTGTATGTAGTTAATAAATGGTTTTTATACGGTATATAAGATTGTGCGCCACAAAGTAAAGTGGCAGTCTCCTGAGAACATACCTTGTGTACTTCTTGGACAACTGTACTAGCTGCAGCTAATAAAATCTGATCTTTTACGCCTGACAGAGTGTCCCGTGTCTCTGTTAGTTGAGGCAGGTGAATCCAAGGAGATTTCAGGCGTACCCTGCGCCGCCAGGCCCATAAGGTTCTGGTTCTTCAGTGGGAGCCAGCTGAAATGGCCCTTGTCTCACTAGGGGACAGTGAAATGGTCCAGAGGACCCTCGTGCCTGATAACACTATGAAGTACAGGCAGTGGTTGACCATCAATGGACAGAGGATGGAGGCTCTGTGAGACACAGAAGCCAGTGTGACTACAGTGAGGAGTCACCTGGTATCTGAAGAGCAGATAGATCCCTGTGTACTTCACTAAATAGTTGCAGTGGACAACTCAGAGTGCCTGTGCAGAGTGGCACAGGTTCCCTTTGAAAGGGGGGGGTTCTCAGGTTCCATGAAGGTTACCTGTGAGTCAAACCATGCCTGTAGATTGTTTGCTTGGCACTGACATGGAAGATTCCCCTTGGAAGGAGGTGGAACGCAGGTCACCCTTGAAGATGTTGGGTCTGCCTGGGTGGGTATGTGTGTCTACCCGGTCTATAACAGCCCGTAAGGGTGATCAGAAGACTCTGGAGCCTAAAAGACTGGCCCATGTGTCTGCCAGAAGGAGGAAGGGCAAGGGACATGGGAAACCGGTTCCAGAAGTTCCCATGGTCCTGCAGGAGGCTGTACGTGAGGGGGGGACCCTAGAACCTACAGGGGAACAGGTGGCTGAACTGGGAGAAGTCCCTGAGCTGTCATAGTGGCAGCAGGAAGGGGGCCCAACAGAGAGGCATTCTGTGAGGCACCGAAAGTATGCCCTAGTGTGGAGGGTTTGCGTCAGCAGGCTGAAGACCAGGCATCTGGCAAGGAGCCTGGATCACATTTGATTTACTGGGAGGATGGCGTTATATATAGTGAACCTAAGGTTCCTGAGCCTGGGTCAGGCCGTGTGCTGGTGGTCTCCCAGTGCTTAAGAGCCTTCCTACTGGGTCTGGCTGATGATGTGCCTCTAGCTGGTCATTTGGGGCAGGACAAGACCTTTAAGTGGCTTGTCACCCACTTCTACTTGCCCCAAATGCGCAGACTTTCAGATGCTCATTGTAGGTCTTGCCCAACTTGTCAGGCAAGTGGCAATAGTGGGGGGAAATGCAAGGCTCCCCTCCAAACCTTTCCTGTGGTTAGTACCCCCTTTGAAAGGGTTGGTATTTACATTGTCGGGCCTCTGAATCCCAAGACAGCCATGGGCAACAGGTTTATCCTGTTCTTGGTGGACCATGCCACCCGGTACCTGGAAGCCATTGCTTTGAGATCCATCACTGTCCCTGTGGTTGGATGTGCATTGATGGGGGTTTTTATCCGCATGTGGTTCCCCAAGGAAGTGGTATTCGATCGGGGTACCAACTTCTTATCAACTTATATGAAGTCTCTGTCGAGGGAGTGTGGGGTAACGTACAAGTTCACCACTCCTTACCACCCCCAAAGCAATAGTCTGGTTGAGAGGTTCAACAGCACCTTGAAGGGCATGATTATGAGCCTGTCAGATCCCTTGATGTGTAAGTGAGATGTCCTCTTGCCATGCCTTCTATTCGCCTACAGGGAGGTATCTCAAAAGGGGCTTGTATTTAGTCCTTTTGAGCTATTGTATGGCCACCCTGTGAGGGGGCCTTTGATACTGGTAAAGCAGGCTTTGGAGAAAGCCTTCAGTAAACTCCCCCAGGATGTATTCAGTTACATGCTGGCTCTGAGATACCAGACTACCCGTGTCCGGGGTCTCGCACAAGAGAACCTAGAAGCAAGCCAGGAAGAAATGAAACGCTGGTATGACCAGAATGCCACTCTGGTTGAGTTTCAGCCTAGCCAAAAAGTATGGGTGATGGTGCCAGTGGAGCCTAGGGTGCTCTAGGACAAGTGGACTTGGCCATTCGAGGCGGTGGAGCGCAAGATTGAAGACACCTATGTGGTGGACTTGCGGACTCCCTGGAACCCGTTGAGGGTCCTGCATGTGAACCGGCTCAAGCCACATTTTGAGTGGACTGAATTATCCGTACTCCTAGAAACAGATGATGTGGTGCAGGAATAGAGTGAGCCTCTTCCTGACTTCCTGTCTGCTGGAGAGAAGGATGGGTCTGGTCTGTGGAGGGAGTGAACTTCTCTTCCTTCCTGACCCCAAAGCTGCGAGGAACTGTCGCCAGGTATTGGGTCAGTTTGCCTCCCTGTGCTCCTTGATCCTAGGGGTCACACACTTGTGTACACACAATGTGGACACTGGGGGCAGTCCTCCTGTTAAACATAAAGTTTACACAGTGACTGACAAGGTTAGGGCTAACATTAAGGATAAAGTTTCTAAGATGTTAGCGCTGGGGGTTATTTAGTTTTCTAATAGCCCTTGAGCCAGCCCTGTGGTCTTGGTGCTCCTGGTGCCAGTCAAGAACTCCGGTTCTGTGTGGATTACCGGGTCTCAATGTGGTCACCAAGACTGACGCACACCCCTTCCCCCGAACTGATGAGCTCATCGACCGGTTGGGGGCTGACAAATACCTAAGTACATTTGATCTTACCGCTGGGTATTGGCATATTGCCCTAACTGAGGGGGCTAATGAGAGGTCTCCATTATCTACACCAGATTGGCACTACCAGTTTAGGGTGATGCGTTTTGGGAGGAAGAATGCCCCTGCCACCTTTCAGAGGCTGGTCAACCAGGTGTTGGCTGGACTGGATGATTTCAGTACCGCCTACCTGGATGACATTGCTGTATTCAGTTCCCCTTGGGAGGAACACTTGCAGCACCTCTGCAAAGTGTTGGAGGCCCTGCAGAAGGCAGGCCTCATTATTAAGGAGAGCAAGTGCCAAATAGGGCAGTGTTCTGTGGTGTACTTGGGACACCAGGTCATAACCTAAATGTGCTTTTTCCACTGATTAATTAGCATATATTTTTCATATTTATTTTCCATCCAAAATGTGTGCATTATTTTTTATGCAAGTAACCGGGGCGAATCGGAGATGAAGAAACCACATAACACCTACATAATATTTTGTTTGCTTTAAGCTGGATCTGATAGGGAGGACCTGACCTGGCAGTTTGGGCTGGACTGTTCCCATCGGGAACAGAGTCAAGACTGGTTTGCATATCGCCGGGTCCAAACTGGGGTGGTGTGGTAAGCAAAATAATTGATTAATTAAACCCAGATCTGTGACTGGGGGTGAGTGTTTAATTGGTTCCACATTCCGTCCAGCATTTGTGTCTGTTTGCTTTTGTCATTCTAAGTGTGCCGGGTATGCCAAGACGTGGGTCTCAGGTTCACAATGCCACTGGATTCAAGCTAGCCTGGCTGATGAAGGGTGAACCCCTGAAACCAGTCCCAGGATGCCTGTTACTGGTCCAGGAAGGACCTGGCCTGGCAGTTCGGGCTGGACTGTTCACATTCCATCAATCATTTGTGTTTGAGTAAATTCAACCTGGGCATCAGGTTAGGTGTAATGCTACAATTAATTTGATACCTCACAGTACCCAGTTAGAAGTTTCATTCAGAAGTTAGCCTGGCTGGGGTGCCAGTCAGTAACCCTGTACTAGCGGATGGAGCTGCTAACTTTTCCAGAGCAAAACAACAACTTGGGAAGTGTTGATGTTGAGACATATGGAAAATATATGTCTCACTTAATAATATACAGCTGTCTGTCATAAAGTTCTATAGGCTTTCCCTCGAGAAGACTCACATATACTGTTAAGGGAAGAGTTGGCTTTGCCACTGGTTTGAATGCAAAGTTGAACTGAAAGTGTAAACACTGTCCTTTCAGTCTGCAGTGGCATGTTGGGAGTCAATGGCACAATCAGTGCTGCAGCCCTGGGTGGACACACTGACTTACATGCCCTTGTTACCTTGGGTACCAGACACTAGGGACTTAGAAGTAAGTCATTACTTGCCAATTGAGCGAAGCCAATTTGACATACATTTTGAAAGGGGTTAAAACACTGGCACAGAGGTCTTGTTAGCAGGACTCAGTGCACTCTGAGAGTCAAAAACCCAGCAGCTAGCAATTCAAATGGGGGCAAAAAGTGGGAGGGGGCTACAACAAACATGTTTACTTTCAGTCATGTACTTAGTTGTTATTATTATTCAAGAAGAACTGCTTGTTTGAAGGTTGGCACATACCCCTGAATCATAAGAGAGGTACTGTGCAAAGGAGTCCCACATAACAACTGTTCTATATGCCTATAAATCATGGCATGTGGAGGGAAGACTGTATGAACTTGCTGGCAAACTTTTTTAATTTGAGATCGTTTTTTAAAGGTTTTCAAGCCACAAATGATGGCAATTGAAGGAAATTTAATGTATTTAAAATCCTTGAAGGCTTATTTAGAAATGTTCAGTGCTGACTCCTAGCAGTTTCTGTGTGAGGAAAGAATTATTGTTTAATAGATTTCAGGCTATGGACAGTTATTTTCTCGCAAGAATTATTGGCATAGAAGAATGTTTAAATTGACCTATTGACTAATTGAGTGCAAAGTCATATAAATTTTTCACAGATTGATGGTTTAAATAGACAAGAGAGCTGAGAAAATAGATGTAAATCAGTAGGTGCAGCAATTTTTTAAGTGAGATAATTTCCAAAGTTATATTCATATATTTAGTAGAATATTGACCTTTTGTTTTAGATTTCCACTGAAGAAAGACTAGAAATTCAGCAATCACAGTGAGACAAACATCTGAACTAGCTATTTTTTCTCTTTCCGAATCCCCTTGCCCCGGGACTTCACAGTACCAACAGTGAATTCCCTTTGGGTGGTTGATTTCGGTAGGACAAGTTATAAAATACCACAGAGGTTGTGGGTCAGGTGCAATTACAAAATGAGTCCCTACAACAGTTAATGGAGAACTCAACACAATATTTTTAGATGTTTAAACAAGATCTGCAGCTGCCACCATAGGCTGTAAACATAGTGGGAGCCCAGCCACAACTGGGTCTTTAACTGAAGAGAAATTAACTATAGGCTTTGTAATCCTCTTGACTTTGTAGCAACACTCCAAGCACAAATACATCGGCTTTGCCAGCAGCATTTTCATGCCTAA
Source organism: Pleurodeles waltl (assembly GCF_031143425.1). Taxonomy (NCBI): domain Eukaryota; kingdom Metazoa; phylum Chordata; class Amphibia; order Caudata; family Salamandridae; genus Pleurodeles; species Pleurodeles waltl. Next base: position 1,451,401,502 of record NC_090440.1, on the reverse strand, counting down.
GGTAACACACTTGGGGAAGACAGAACTGCAGTTTTTTCTAAGTTCTTTCTAAAAGCCTTATGCCTTTTATCAGTCAAATCAGTGATGAGGTAGACTGAATCCTCCTTGCAGTGATCTGGAATAACAGATATTGAAAGTAAAACATCTACATATGTATTAGAGTAGTACTCCAGCAGAAAGCCCTCATGCCCATATCCTTATTCAGGGGCTGGGTAAAGATTGAGAGGGACTCTGTAAATCGTTGAGGGTCTTAGGTCCACAAAAGCAAAGGCCGTTGAAAAGTAAATGAGAAGGGATACTGACTCTCATCATATATGGGAATAGTAAAGAATGCAGAGCAAAGGTCAACCACTGAAAATTATTGGTCACTTGCAGGGATGCAAGAAAGTATGGTGGCAGAGTTACAGACCACAAGGAAATGTTATTCATAGCTCTAATGTCTTGGATGAAGCTGTACACATTGGTTTCCTCACCTTGACTTGTGGGAGAAAGAGGACATTACAGCTACTAACAATAGAAACTAAAACCCCTTGCTTAATCAAGTCTGCTAGTACATAGTGGATACCTTCCTCTGCCTTGGGTTTTAACAGGTATTGAGATATTCTAGGTGGCTTCTTTTGGGGGTTGAATTATACCTTTTTGGGTTCTATTGAAGAGATGAATCCCATATCGCTGGCGTCTGTGGACCCCAATGTGGACAGTACATGTGAAAGTGATTCTGTTAAATCAGGATGCATGGCAACCTTATCTACATCCTCTGGACAGCTCAATCTCTCTCATATTTTAATGTAAGTACCATGATCTCTTGACATTGAGGTATAGTGCAGACATCCCTTCTGGGGTACAAAACACAATTCAATTCAGTTTCCACAATTTATTGTTGCTTAGCACGTCTGTTGTGGAATTTGGGCCATGTAAAAAAGAAGGCTTGTCACTCATTGGTCCATCAGAAATAGGCTCAGCATGAGAAATATGGAGCTGCATCTATGGATATGGCCAGGAGAGGTAAAGATGGCAATCTAGAGGCTTTAAGGGCCGCATGGCTTGCGCTTATGTCAATCAGGCAAGTAGTATGTTTACCATCAATGACACAATTCACATGAGGGCCATTCTGATCTACTGGTATTATGGTATTCAAGAACACAGTAGGAACTTCTCAGGCTGTCCTAACATTCAGAGTATTAATTTGGAGTTATCTGATGAAGCCCTCATTAGTCATGGAGTCCTAATGCATTAGTATAATATTGGGACAATCTTGTTTCCAATGCCCAAACTGATGCATACCTCTGTGATCACATTCAACAATGCATCCTTTGCATCATTCAGTTCCCGATCATTCTCAATCAATCAATAAATGTAATCAGTGATTTGTATAGCCTTGCTTATCACCCATGGGATCTGAAGGAGCTGTTGTGAGGGTGCTGATCAGTCGAAGAGCCAGGTCTTGAGGTCCTTCTTCAACTGATTCAGTGAGAGGGCCTGCCTGGGGTGGGTAGGTAGTGTGTTCCAGGTCTGCGCTGCGAGGTAGGAGGAGGATCTGCCTCCTACATTGCTCTTCCTGATTCTAGGGGGGACGGCGAGGGCAAGTAAAGAAGATCAAAGTTGTCCGGTGGGAGTGTAGAAAGATAGATGGTGGTTGAGGTAGGCCGGTTCAATATTGTGCAGGGCCTTGTAGGCATGTGTCAGGAGCTTGATGCGTTTGTTGATGGGGAGCCAGTGCAGGTCTCCAAGGTGGGCAGAGATGTGGCTGCGGCGGGGATGTCTAGGATGAGTCTGGCTGCTGCATTCTGAATTCTCTGGAGTCCAGCTTGTACCTTCTTTGTGATTCCGGCATAGAGAGCATTGCCATAGTCGAGTTTGTTGCTGACAAGTGCGTGGGTGACCGTCCTTCTTGCCTTGGTGGGGATCCACTTGAAGATCTTCTGGAGGAGGTGGAGAGTATGGAAGCATGAAGATGAGATGGCATTGACTTGGTGGGTCATGGACAACGTGGTGTCCAGGATGATGCTCAGGTTGTGTGCATGGTGGGTGGGTATGGGGGCGCTTCCAAGGGCAGCTGGCCACCAAGAGTCATCCCAGGCTGAGGGAGTGGGGCCCAGGATGAGGATCTCTGTCTTGTCTGAGTTGAGCTTCAGGTAGCTGTTTTTCATCCAGTTAGTGACTGCTCTCATTCCATTGTGGAAGTTGCTCTTGGCTGTTGATGGTTCATCAGTGAGGGAGAGAATTAGTTGTGTATCGTCGGCATAGGAGACTATGTTGAGGTTGTGCTGCCTAATGATTTTGGTAAGTGGAGTCATGTAGATATTGAAGAGGGTTGGGCTCAGGGAGGAGCCCTGGGGTACTCCACAGCAGGTTTCTGTTGGCTCTGACTCTCTGGGCCCTTCCGGTGAGGAAGGAGCAGATCCACTCCAAGGCCTAGCTGCGGATGCAGGCGTTGTGAAGCCTGGTGCATAGGGTGGTATGGTATACAGTGTCAAAAGCGGTGGAGTGGTCGAGGAGGAGGAAGGCAGCTGTGTTCCCTTGGTCCAGTATGGTGCGGATGTCATGAGCGGGCTGCGACGAGGGAAGTTTTGGTGCTGTGGTTGGTCCTGAAACCGGATTGGGTGGGTCCAGGATGTGGTTTGACTCATGAGCTGCGAGTTGATGGCTTTTTCGGTTACCTTAGCTGGGAAGGGAAGAAGAGAGATGGGTCTGTAGTTTTTCATATCTCTAGGATCGGCAGAGGGTTCCTTTAGTAGCAGGTCGATCTCTGCATGCTTCCAGTCATTCGGGAGGGTGACAGTTTCGATGGAGCGGTTGATTGTGTGGCTTAGTTTGAGGTGATGGTGGTGTTGGCTCGGATGTGGTGTGGGCATGGGTCCGAGACGGTGCTTGAGTGGTTAGAGTTTATGAGCTTTTGGGTGTCTTCGGTGGAGATGGGGGTCCATTGGCTCAGCGTCGTCAGAAGGGTGGGATCCGGGGTGGTGCTGGTGAGCACTGGAGGTAGGATCTGGCTCTCAAACACTTCGTATATGTTCTGGATTTTACGGTGGAAAAAAGTGGTGAGGTTGTCGCAGAGGTCTTGAGGGGGGGAGGTCTGTGGTGTCCGTGCCAGGGTTCATTAATTTCTTGACTATGTTAAAAAGCTCCTCGTTGTTGTGTGCGCTGCTGCTGATGCGTCACTTTATGGTGGCCTCTCTGGAGGCTCCGATCAGTTGGTGGTGCACGGCGACTGCATCTTTGTATGCTATACGGTCTGCCATGTTTCTGCTGTTCCTCCATTTTCATTTGAGCTGTCTGCAGGTGCAGTTAGAATCTTGGAGACTGGTTGTGAACCAGCTGGGTTTCTTGTGGTGCTGGTTTTCTTACGGGGGCTACAGTGTTTGCACAGTTAGCAATCCTGTGGTGGAGGTTGTGAGCTGAGTCGTTTGCGGCCGAGGTCTCTGGTAGAAGGGAGTGTCTGAGTGCATTGGTGAGCTGGGCTTAGGTGACCTTGTTCCAGTTTCTGCAGGGGGGGGTGGGAGGATGGTGGCATATGATGGTCTTGGTGAATGTGGAGTGGACGCAGTGGTAGTCACTCCCAAGATGTTCGGAGGTGTGAGAGAGGGAGATGTTGTTTCCTGCTGAGAAGACGGGGTCAATGCCATGCTTAATTTGTGCTTGTTGTTTCCAGTGTGGAGCATCAGCACTTATTTTTGAAGGCCAGCGCTTATGTTTCTGCCTCAAGCATTTCCTGCGAGAAAAAAAGACATAGGGGAAAGACAGAGGAAGAGAAAAACAAAAAAGCGTCACAATTGGAGAAAGCTGACATACTGAGCTGAAGGGGCAGGGAATGGCTTCAAATGGATTGAAGAGGCCCGAGATGGCTTCAGGTTTATGCTGCCTCAGAATTCTGTGTTCGCACATTTAATTGCAACAGCCACGTGTTTATGAGGAGGGCTTTGAGCACCGGCACGCTTTTATTTACAAATTAAGCACTGGGTCAATGGTGTGTCCTGCTGAGTGGGTGGGGAGGTTGACCAGTTGCTTGAGTTCAAGGGTGGTAAGGTTGTCCAGGAGGGATGTGGTGTTTGGGTTGTTGCGGTTTTCGAGGTGAAAATTGAGGTCACAGAGGAGGATGTAGTTGGTAGTATCAAGGGTTTGGCGGGCGATGAGTTCGGCAATGGCTTCGCTGAACTTGGGAGAGAGGTGTTTGGGTGAGTCTGATTTGAAAGTGCAGGTGTTCGGCAGCAGTTGTCTGGGTCTTGGCCTCTGTGATGGTTGTAAGGCAGGGTGTGTTCCTGTAGATGATAGCAATGCCGCCTCTTGGTTGGTTGACCTAGTCTTTGTGAATGATTTTGTAGCCGTCCGGGATGGCGGTGGTGACATCCGGGGCTGAGGTGGAGGTTATCTAGGTCTCCGTGAGGACAGCGACGTCAGGGGCGATTGAGTGGGGGGGGTCCCATACTTCTACTGCATGATTGATGAGGGAGCGGGTGTTGAGAAGTATGCATCTGAGATGTCTGGCTGGGCTTGAGGTGGGGGGCTGTGGAGTGCAAAGACAGGTGAAGGTGCAGTTGTGGCAGGAGAAAGGGCCTTGCGTGTCCTTCGGAGAGGCGTGGTGGCATGCGGCAGAGCTTCCGATGTTGAGGGCATGCACAGTGCTGGCGTCGTACTGGCGGATGGTGAGGGGTCCATGGCCCTGGGTGCGGTTCAGGTGCGAAGAGGCGCAGATGGGCTTGACTTTGACTTGCCTTTGGTGTGCCCACTGTATGGCTGCTGGGTGGCGGGAGGACGGAAAACTGCATCACAATGAGCGGGCCGCAGGAACAGCAGCGGCAGGGAACAGACGCAGGACGTGGGAAACAAGCACAAAGAAGGGAAAAAGAGACAAAAAGAGGAAAAAAAGAGTTAAAATGGCAGATAAAAGCAGAGAGAGGCAGAAAAGCAGCAGACAGACAGAAGGCCACACTAGGCCACCAGGGATGAGGCATAAGTGGGTGCCTGCGGGTGGAGGAGGGCATTGAGCTAGGAGCCAGGTAGGCTCACGGCAGGGTATCAGCAGCAGCAACAGGTGGTACTGCACAGGGGAAGCAACACAAACGCTGAACAAGGTCCCATAGACTAGTTTCAGCCATGGAGCTTTCTCCCACAGTCTTTCTCTCACCTCCCTCGGCAGCACCAATTGCAATAACTTAAACACATTTCTCAATGTGGTTTGTGTAAGAAATTGGGTTGTTTGATTGAGATGTGAGAACTGGTTAAGCAACAACTACATTCCCCTGCAAGATGAACCACAAAAAAGTCAGTAAATAAACTTGTGCTTAGCTGTGGGTAGCTTGGGAAAAGCAATCAGGATTAACTTAGAGGCAGTGAGTAAAGTATTTATGGTGCACGCAAACAAAAATAAAGTGAAAATACTACACAAGCAAAAACCAGAAAAAGCCCTCACCAGTTTGTTAAATAGAGTACAAAAATCCAATAACTAGAACCGGAGTTATGAATATCCTTAGTTTTTGGTTGTTACGTAGGCTCTCATTCTAATGAGACTACTGGATTTTGAGAGGCAGAATCGCCTGCAGTGTGTGAGACTGAGTCTTACCCACTGCAGGTGACGCCTGTCGCCCCAATCCGGATTTTGCTTCGGCTAACTAGCAGTGCCTCACCTCCACCCAAGGACAGCGACGATTGGGCAGCAAAGCGCATGACATAATTGAGTTCTTAGGGAAACCCTGGTCACTCAGGTCTCATCCGTTTCTTTCAGTTACACTAGTCTCACATACTGGAATCTCCCTCTAATGTGTAAGGGACAGGGAAGTGTTTTTCTAATAAAACAGCTGCTGTTCTGGGAAAATGTCCCTACGTAAGGATGTGTGTTTTTCTATGAATGTCAGAGACAAAACTTGTACCACGTTCACCGGCAACCTATCTTACTGCAGTCTTGAAAGAAGCACAGTGTGAGCAAGAATGTCTTGTTTGAGAACACAGTGCTGGCCTTGGCAAAAACAGCTAGATAGAGAGAAATAAAACAAGACCGCAAAAGTGGCTATTGTAAGAGTAATAAACGAAGCTGAATGAAAGATATCTAGGTGAAAGTGTACAGTGGCGGGCCTAGTATGCTAAAATAACGTGCATGGCGCTATAACTAAAATGGCTACACAACATGGTAAAAAATATCGCCTAAAAGATCAAATCGCCTACCACAGACATCTTGTCACACAAGACAAGGTCAAAGTTGAAAAAATATGGCTGACTGCAATGGAGTGCGGTTCAATTACAAGAAGTGGATTGGGCCCGGTCAGCGCTTGCCTTCAGACTTAGAAGACATTTTGAGAAAGGTGTTCTGAGAAGGTAAAGTTCAGTGTGGCAAGGGTGCAGGAGGTGTCAGAGGAGGGAGCGCTGTCATTGAGAAGGCATGAGTTGAAGCTGCTGTGTGGATTTCCATGTTTGAACTCAGGGCCATATTTATGACCCTACTTGTTTTGCACTTTCACCTCACAACGTAGTGCATGTGCAACACAACTCCAAATTGAGATTTATGAAGCCACACAAGACCACACCTGATTGGCCCTGAGTGACTTCATAAATCTCAACTAAAGCAACACAGTGCAAATCACTGCATTGCCTTACTCTGTGCCAGGAAAGCATTCCATGGATATTGCGTGGTTATTCCCACGCAACATTTATGGATTTTGACACATTTCCAGATTTGCCAGATGTGGTAGACCTGGGAATGTGCCAAAAAACAACACCTCCCCAGGTGAGATGTGACGAGGAGAAATATCTTTATTTCTTCTAGTTTTTAACTCTTTCTCATCCTCATTCTGCAGCACAGAGTGAGAGAGGAAAAAGTCTCAAGGGACTGTCTTTGGTGCAAGAAGATGCCCGTTCCTGCACAAAAACAATCCTACATGCAACGGAGGCACCCTTACAACATGATGCAAGGGTGTTTGCCTTGGAGCTAGGCAGGCCATTGTGTGTCAGCAGTGGGGAAAGGACAGGAATATTCGGATAAATATGGCACATTCCTGTCCTTTCCCTGTGAGGCAGTTTAGACGGTGACTTGCTGCGCTGTGCCACTTGGCCATAAATATGTCCCTTAGTCTCTTTTTTGGAGGTTGAAAATCTCCAGGGAGATGAGGCAGAGAGCTGTAGCCCGAAGACAGTTCCACAATGCTGAACACCGCTTTGGTGAAGGGCCTCTGAACAGGATTTACTGTTGGGAGAAAAACGTAGTCGGAGAATCTGCAACTGAACACCGCTTTGGTGAAGGGCCTCTGAACAGGATTTGCTGTTGGGAGAAAAACATAGTCAGAGAATCTGCAAAGTCAATCCAACCGGTGACGCACCTTGGGAGGATAGGCGAGTAGGTTGATCATGTTCTATCTCTGGTTCTCAGAGCAGTTTATGGCCAAAACTTTTCCAGGTCTTCAGTTTTGGGATTTGGCAATCTGGGCACATTTAGCACCACAACCAAGAGTCAAGGACTAGTGGGACACCACTTGGGGGTTCAAGACTCAGGCAGGCTGGATCCAGAACTGAGTTCAAGATTATAGTATTCTTTTCTGTCACTGTGGCTCTGAAGAAGTGGCCAACAAATTACTCTTTGGAGTCACTGTGGTAGTACTGGCTTTAGATGAAGATACAGAACTCAATCACAGGGCTGGCCTCTGAGGGTTCAAGGCAGGCATTAGGCAGCAAAGCAGTCTTTTCTGGTACAGAAAAGTAGTCTTGCAGAGTGCACAAAAGGTCACAGCAGCAGGCATCCTCTGAGAATCCTTCCGCAGGTCCTGGAGTGAACTGAAATTTTGCTGCCTGAGGTCCTACTTTTATACCTTGACGCCCTCCATCTGACAGGTGGAAGAAGCTTCTAGACTATAGCTTTCAAGTGCATGGAATTCCCTAACTCCCTTGCTCTGGCTGCAAGCTGGCTGGAGTGACAATGTGGAGGTGACAGGTCCTTTATGTGAAGGCAGAGGACACCCCATTCAGTTGCAAATGGGGCTGTGATCACCCCCCCATCCTGCCAGAAGATGGCCACCCTAAATGTGCCAGGTAGGCCCACACATGAGTCCTGGGATCACTGTGCCACTGGAATCCAGCTATACCTGGCTGAAGAGCCCTAACTTGGGTGAAACTGATCCTAGGTTGCTTGTGTTCTAGTTCAGGGAGGACCTGACCTGACAGTTCAGGCTGAACTGTTCTCATGAGGAGCAGGATCAAGACTGATGATTTACATAAGGGTGGGTCAAACTGAGGTGGCATGGTGAGCAAAAAACAATAGATTGGGATGCAGCCTGAGCAATTGCCAGTTGCTTGGATTAATTCAAAAATTCCATCCATCATCTTTTTGCATTTGACCTCTAAGTGATTCAGGCATGCTCAGATGTGGGTCCTTTGCTCACTGTGCCACTGGCACCAAGCTATACCTGGCTGAAGAGTGCTAACTAGGGTGAAAACTGTATGAAGTTTCTTGTGCTTTCCGGTTCAGGGAGGACCTTACCTGGCAGTTTGAGCTGGACTGTTCACATGAGGAGCAGGGTCAAGGCTGATTTGCATATGGCAAAACTGGGTTGGCATTGAGGGCAAAAAATGATGGTTTAGTATGTGCAATTGTCAGTAGCTAATATTATTTAAAGCATTTTATCCATCACTTTATTGTTTTTGCAGGTGGCAGAATCTTCGCATGAACAGGCCCGTTTGTGGATGCCAAAAGCCCCAAACTTCAGGATTTCTCCTTTTCATCCAGCAGGAGTTCAACTAATGCCACACAAAGGGACCAGGAGCTGAAGAACACCTCTTGCTTATCAGGAACTGATTCCAGCAGAGGCCAGCAGGGCTGAGGCAGGTCCCAATTGCAAGTGCAACAGGTCTGCTGGGCAGTTGTAGGGAGTCCTCTGGAGCTTGTTTTCCCATAGCTCAGAACAGTAGGTCAGTCAGATAACCTCTGGAATCATTTCAGCCTGGGATGAAGGGTGCAGGTACAGTCTTTCTTTCCAGCAAGCAGGGCAGCTCTCATGAAGCCTCTTCTTTTATATCCATAGGTCCAGGATTGTACTGAAGAGTTAGGTCTAAGCGTCCAATATTTATACCTGGTGCCAGCTTTGAAGCGGGTGAAGCTTCCGGAGTTTACCACTACAGTGGTTCTTGGGGCACAGTAGGCTAGTGTGAAGTCCTTTATGTGTGAGCTGAGCGCGTGCCTTTGAAGTGAAAATGTGGTAGCTGACAGTTCCAGCCCACTATCAAGTCAGAAATGGTCAATTGTTCCAACAGCCAGACCCTTTATTGTGTAGCCAACTGCGAAATACACTTAGGGGGTCATTACAACCCTGGCGGTCAAAGACCGCCAGGGCCGTTTCGGCGATTGCACCGCCAACAGGCTGGTGGTGCAATCCTGGGTATTTTGACCGCAGCAGACAGTGAAAAGCGCGACGGGTGCAGCTGCACCCGTCGCATGGCCGCAACACCGCCAGCTCCATTAGCAGCCGGCTCCAATGTTACGGCTGACATCCCCGCAGGGCCGGCAGGCGGAAACTCTGTTTCCGCCCGCCAGCCCAGCAGAGATGTTGTAATGCGGCTGGTAGGATTGTAGCAGCATAGGCGGCCGCTCGGCAGTCCAACCTTGGCGGGCGGCCTTTGCCGCCCACCAAGGTTGTAATGAGTGCCTAAGTCTTGCCTGGGACCCTAAAATTCCTTATGATGACACTGGTAAGAGAAAAAAAGTCAGAGGTACATGTGGGCAAAGAGGTTTAATGGAGAAAACATTAACTTTTTCATTTGAAGGTGAATTGCCCACTGTGAGAAATTGGATTATTGAGCAACAGCCACAATCCTTTGCAGGGTGAACTACTAAAAATCACTAATTTAATCTGTGCTTAACTCTGGGTAGCTTGGCACAAAAATCAGCCAGGTTTAACTAGGGACTACATGTAAAGTATTAATGCAGCACAGAAACAGTAATAAAGTGAAAACCCAAAAACCCAAACTAACTTAGAAAAACAGAGTGCATTTTAATAAAATATTGGACACCAAACCAGCAAAGGTTCAATCAGTGGAGCTGGAGTTACGTATTTTTAAAGCTTCTAGTAAAACTAATGCCTAAAAGTTCAAAGCACTAACTGTGGACATCTAGTGCCACAAGACTGGTCAAGGTAAAAAATAAGGCCGACCACAGTGAATGCGGCTCGGTAACAAGAGGTGGATTCGGCTGGGTCAGCGCTTACCTTCAGATTTAGAAGAAATTCTGAGAAAAAGTATCTGATATGGTAAAGTTCAGTGGACAAGTTGGCAGGAAGTGTCTGGGGAGGGAGTCTTACCGTTGGATGGCCTTGGTTCGAAGCAGTGGTGCCAATTTCTACATTCGGATTTAGTCGCCAAAAAGGAAGTTAAAAAACTCCAGTGGTAAAAGGCAGAGGGCTATAGCCGAAGACAGTTGCAAGTTGGATACCCCTTTGGCGAAGGACCGCTTTAGTGGATTTGCTGCTGCGGAGCAGAACGTTGCAGGAGAAGTCACCAAGTCAAGGACCGGCAATGCACCTTGGCGGATAGGCAAGCAGGTTGGCCCCAGTGTCCTCCTGGTTCTCAGAAGACTTTTGGGCCAAAATGTGTCTAAGTCCTCAGTGTTGGTTTTTGGCCATCTGAGCACCTTTAGAACCCCAACCAAGGGCCCAGGCCTAGTGGGACACCTCTTAGGGGTTCAAGACTCACTCCCGCTGGGCTTAGGTGCAGGCTTAAGATAGTGGGAGCCTTTTATGTCCCTGTGGCTCTGAGCAGGAGGCCAGCAAACTAGCCCCTGGAGACACTTCTGATAGTCCTGGGTGGAAGTAAAGATGCAGGGCTCAATAGCATGGCTGCCCCCTGAGAGATCAAGGCAGGCTCCAGGAAGCAAAGCAGCCCTTACAGGTAGAGTAGCTTTCTGACATCTGGCAGAGTGTGCAGCAGGTTACAGTAGCGGACAGTCCTCTGAGAGTCCTTCTGCAGGTCCAGCAGTGAAGTAAAGAGTTGATGTCTACAGTCCTAATTTTATACCTTGGTGCTCTGGTTCTGGAAAGTGTGAGAACCTTCTGGAAAGGTTCTTTGAAGTGCATGGAATTTCCTGACTCCCCTGCCCTGGCTCCAGGTTGGCTGCAATGATAATGCTGGGTTGTTATGCCCTTTGTGTGAAGACAGGGCACATGCTGTTTACTTGTGAGTGGGTCTTTGCTCTGTCCCACCCCCTATCCTGCCAGCAGATGGTTAATTGAGGCACACCTACTCCTCTATTGTGTACATATCTGGGAGGAATTCACAAAGCCTTGCTTTAAGCTACACCCAGTCACATGACCCAAAACAGGTTGTAGGCACAAAGGGCTAAGGGTAGGAAAATGCCAACTTCCTAAATGTGGAACTTTCAAAATTGTAATTAAAATTCTGACTTTACCATTGAAATTAGTTTATTATTACACTTTCATAGATACCAAACATGAAATGACACGGCTCCCAATTGAAAATTACAACCTACTAAATGTAATAAGGAAACCCCAATGTTATCCTATGGGAGGGCTGGGCCTCATGGTAGTGAAAAACATATTTAGGAGTAAAACTTAAAAGCTCACACCCAACCTTTTACTTACACCGTAACCTTCCTAATGGGCTACCTAGGGCTTACCTTAGGAGTAACCTATATGTAATGAAAGTGAGGTTTATGGCTTGGCAAGGTGGTTTTAATGCCAAGCATCAATGGTACTTTACAACTACATTCAGGCTGCATTGGCAGGCCTGGTACATGTTTTAAAGGGCTACTTAAGTAGGTGGCACAATAAGTGCTGCAAGCCCACATTTAATTTACAGGCCCTGGATACATGGTATACAACCCTACAAGGCCTATAAGTAAATTAAATATCCCAATCAGGTGTAAGCCATTAAATTATATTTGAAATAAATAGCACAAGTACTTTAGCGTTAGTAGGCAGTGGTAAAGTGCATAGAGTCCTAAGGCTGAGAAAAACAAATTCTGCAAAAAGTGGAGGGAAAAATGCAAACGTTTGGGAGTTACCCTGCAGAGAGGACGAGACCAAACATCCACTTTGCCCATGCCTTAAAACTTCTCGAGCAAACATCTTCCCTTCCCTGAACTGACTGCACAGCAATGACACTTCAGTGCACCCTGCCAGCAGTGAAGGACACTGTGATTTCACTGCACACATAAACACAGTGTTGTATCCTGATAGACAGTATACCTCGCCCCTAGCACAGCTAGTAAACTGATGGCACAACTGTATGGATCACCAAAATGTCTCTGAAAAGATGCATGGTATTATATTACACTGTCAAAACAAGACTGTCACTCCGAATTGCAGATTAGCTTCAGCCCAGTAAGGACACTGCCACCACATATAGGCGAGTCTCATCTCTGCACACTCATTGTAACACATGCATTACGATTGTCACCAATAGTAACTGCACAGACATCCTTGCATGCTAACTAGACAATTGGCATTACACTAACCCTGCCACGCTGCTGTGCACTCTGATATTATGATTTCACTTTCATTTGTTCACCCTTGCAATGCTGTACAGACAGCGTTGTCCTGGTACTAGAACCACCAAAAGCCCCTCTCACAACTACTGCTAATTCTGTTGCTGACAGCAGTAGTTCGTCAGCAGCGTTCTCCCACATCAGCTCCTGCTTGGAAAGACTCAGGGTTATCTGTCAAGTGGGCCCAAGGCAAGGGGAAGGGAGTCCAAAAATCTTGATTTTCCATGTTAATTCCCATAAGAAATTTCTGTCCAAGGTACAGAAAAAATGGCTGAACAGAAACTAACAAAACTTTTCATAACGTTAGAGAAAGCATACTTCTCATTGTTTGGTGTAAATCAAAACTGAAATAAGGATGTTGGGTAGATAAACCTCAAACATTATTCATATACATCTCTAACATATTAGTATTATTCCTAAACTTTAATAAATGACGCTATATCAAAGGTGAATTTCTTAGCTTTCATAACAGTTGCCAAGTCATGTAATGTGCCTCCTACATCTGTATGCCAGTGGGCCTCATATCAAAGACCCTGCATTAGAAATGAATCCCATGAACTCACGTTAGAAGTGGTTCTCTGCCTCATGCACCACAGGCCGATATTCACCACATCTCACACTTAAAGTCCTTTTATTGCAAAAACAAGATTGTATTAACATACATCGAGACCTGTGACATATGTCACATACTCAACCATATAGGGAAGGCTTCCCCGAATGCAACACTAGTTTGCCTATCTATGACAACAATGCCATGCATGGGCTGAAATGGACAGGAACATATTAATCTCTGATCAGTGCGTAATTTTAGCTGGTGGTTGCAGGCCCACTGGCAGTTAGTTTGGGGGTCCGACGCTTAATTTACCTCATCAAGGTTTGAACCAGAGAAAGAGAGAAAATAACTCAGAAAGAGGTAAGGAGGAGGAAGAGAAAGGCCGAAAGGCAGTGAAAAAATGGCCAAGCAGGGGTGAAAAAGAACCTGCAAGAGTGAAATAAATTGGGAGTGAATCGTGGTAGAAGAAAGAGACATGAGGTGGGATCCCGAATATGCAGCCTTGGTTCGGAAATCCTGACATTTGTCAGCTTGGCTGCGAGCTTTTGAGAAAAAAACACAATATCTTTGATCTTCTAGTTAATTAGATTTTGGTTGAATTCAAACTGTGGGAGATTGACATTAGTTGCCCTATTTGAATCAGTTTGCTGATCAAAGAACAAAAGAAATTTAAAGGCCGAACATGATAGAACAACAACAGCTGGACCTTCAAGTCCACATTCATTGCAAAACCTGCACTCTGTTGTAAAAGGTACAAAAAGAACAAAAAACACCTTCCATCTCAGGCATCAGCTACACTGCATCCACTCTTGAAAGACGCGAGATCCAACAGTTTCACTGAAAAGACAACAAGCCTTCTAGATGTACACCCCCGAACTCTGAATGAAGCCCTCCCTTCTCTTGCAGAGAGGCTAACCTCCTTAGTCCAAACGGGTATCAAAAGATTAAAAACTATTCTGCCCATGCCTGTCCCCATCCTACGGTTAGCCCTTGGACTGTTGGACACCCCACTCTGAACCCCTTAAAACCTAAGACTTATGCACGGACGTGCATTTACGAACATCTGTGCTTGCTGCCAGGATTTGCTACGGCAGTACCCGTGCGGCATTTAATTGCATTTATTACATTTTCAATCAGACCCTGCCTTTTCTGTTAGCCCTCTTATTCATCTTGTAATCAGAAAGAAGGTCTCAGCCTTCTCCTCCCAGCCTCTTTATTTCTAAGTGTGAGTTGGGAGCAATCAAGTGTGGTCCACTCTGATGTTTCCCTACCTCTAAAGGAACCAGCTCTGCTTGGCGTTTAGGCTAAATTGCACATAACTTTGGGCCAGATGTAGCAAAGGGTTTTACCCATTCTGTGTCTATGGGAAAATGTGTTCGTACATATGGCCCTTTGTTTCCACTTGTTCTCCACTTGGAAAATATTTTCCAATGTGAAAGTGGCCTTCACCTAAATTCCTAGTTAAAAAGGTGTCTATGACACTTTTTCACATCCAACTTTCACACTTACTCCAACATGTTATTGCAAACTGAGAAATTGTGTAAATTGGGAATGTGAAAAACCGCTGGTTATGTTTGTGGCTACCCTTATAGTTACCATCTGGTGGGAGATCACAACATTCGCTTTGTTCACCGAGGCTCCAGGCAAAGCGATTTTCTTGTTTCTTGCCCTAACTCTTAACATTGTACAGGAAGTGGGAAGAGGGGGCACTATTGGTGGGTTTTAGATGACCATAGAATGGATTCGATATTGGAAAACCTATCAGATCCTGACTCTGTGTCACATGTTTGTGAATCCGGCCCTAAATCCAGCTCTTTATGGTCCTAAGTTTATTTAAAAATTAAAAAAACATGTTGCAAATGTTGTCATTCTACACCTAATACTTACCAAAAGCTTGCGAGTGTACCCTTACAGTCATGATGAAAATTAAGGCCGCATACTTGATGCCAAATCACACGTGCTCTGCAAAAGACACCTGTTGTTGAAAAGATACCTGGTTCGCATTCCACTCACTGAGCAGTCACTCTGCTGCCTGTTTTCCTGCTGTGTTTATTGTGGTTGCCATGCAGCATGTGCGCGGTGTCCAGGAAGTGATGTGAGCCAATGTGGAGTTTCGTCTCTTCAAGCTTCACCAACAAGCCGCAAGACATCGGCTTTGCCAAGCTGTTTCCAATAATGTGGTGTCAGCCCACAGACTGAAGGCAGCAGGTCCCTACATACACAGATGATTTCAGGTTTGTCGTTTTACCCTTATGGTGTTCTTCATCGTCTTTCTGTCCTGTTTTATACGGGCACCTTCTCTAATACGCTTTATATTATAGCTTGTTCTACTTGGCATTGCATAGTTTATGTTTTTTAAATGTCACATAGATGAAAAAGGACCTTGCAGACGCTGTACTATTTTAGTGTGAAAGAGTGTAAGAGATGTGTTTCTCTTTGAAGGTAGATGTTAATTCTGATCCTTGGATGGTTTTCGCACGATCAAAACGAGAGTATTACAGCGTATAAAATATATATCGTAATATCAGATCGTGGTTGCTTTATATTATGTAATCATCATCTATAAGAACTGGCATCTGACGCAATGCACGTCACATTCTGGGAAACGTAACTTCCGTCTCTTATGTTCTTTAGTCATGGGCTTTTAGTAAGATTGCTATACCTCTTTGTAACTCAAAATGTATTTATGTAGAAAGCAACTGTGTACTGCCCTCTCCCAACCGGGTGTTCCCAGTCCTTTTTTTTTCATCATAGTAGGCCTTCTGTAATCCAATCTACCCACACATACAAACACACCGTGTTGGCACGAGAATGTACTCTGCAAGGCGTGCAGTTGTATTCCCCAGGCCTGGGTACCCAACTGGAGTAATTGGCATTCATTTTTTGATTTTGGCCCCAGCCTCACACTAATCTTGTGTGTGCATGAAGGCCTATGTCTGTCCCTTAAAATTAGTGAAATACTGAATCTATCCTGTGACTTGGAGAGACGCACCAAGTAGACTACCATCCCTGTTATGGGTTTAGCATTTTGTGAATTAGCAGTTCTGCAGCACACACTGACAGAGGAAAATGCCTCAGGGGATTGTTTTTGTGTAGGAAGGTGGCCCTTCCTGTAAAAAAGAATCCTTCTTACAACACAGGCACCCTTGCACCATCGTGCAAGCGTGCCAGCATTGGAGCTAGGCATCACATTGTGCACCAGCGTTGGGACAAGGCAGGAATGTACCTTATTCATTTGGAATATGGCACATTCCTGACCTTTTGCTATCACACTGCACAGTGCAGCAGGGTGACTTGCGGCCTTGCGCTGCGTGGTTTCTACGTAAATATGCCCCTGACTGTAGTAAAGGGAAAGAAACATAACACCGCCAAACTTAATGGGGATACAAGGGAATGGGATTTTCTCCATACAAAATGTTTTCTTCCCCAAGTAAAAAAAAAAAAAAAATGCAACACAAATTAAAAAATGTGGAACTGGCTGTCACCAATATGTAACTGTATTGTGTGTGCAATGGCACATTAACCCCTTCGCTGCCAGGCCTTTTCCCCCTCCTGTGCCAGGCCCTTTTTTGCCTATTTGGGGCAGTTCGCGCTTAGGCCCTCATAACTTTTTGTCCACATAAGCTAACCAAGCCAAATTTGCGTCCTTTTTTTCCAACATCCTAGGGATTCTAAAGGTACCCAGACTTTGTGGGTTCCCCTGAACGAGGCCAAGAAATTGGCCAAAATACAGTGAAAATTTCGTTTTTTTCAAAAAAATTGGAAAAAGGGGCTGCAGAAGAAGGCTTGTGGTTTTTCCCCTGAAAATGGCATCAACAAAGGGTCTGCGGTGCTAAACTCAGCAGCTTCCCAGCTTTCAGGAACAGGCAGACTTGAATCCGAAAACCCAATTTTTCAACACAATTTTGGCATTTTACTGGGGCATACCCCATTTGTGCACTTTTTTGTGCTTTCAGCCTCCTTCCAGTCAGTGACAGGAATGGGTGTGAAACCAATGCTGGATCCCAGAAACCTAAACATTTCTGAAAAGTAGACAAAATTCTGAATTCAGCAAGGGGTCATTTGTGTAGATCCTACAAGGGTTTCCTACAGAAAATAACAGCTGAAAAAGAAAAATATTGAAATTGAGGTGAAAAAAACATCAATTTTTCTCTACGTTTTACTCTGTAACTTTTCCCTGCAATGTTAGATTATCGAAAGCAATATACCGTTACGTCTGCTGGACTCCCCTGGTTGCGGGGATATATAGGGTTTGTAGGTTCATCAAGAACCCGAGGAACCCAGAGCCAATAAATGAGCTGCACCCTGCAGTGCGTTTTCATTCTATACCGGGTATACAGCAATTCATTTGCTGAAATATAAGGAGTAAAAAATTGCTATCAAGAAAACCTTTGCATTTCCAAAAAGGGCACAAGATAAGGTGTTGAGGAGCAGTGGTTATTTGCACATCTCTGAATTCCGGGGTGACCATAGTAGCACGTGAATTACAGGGAATTTCTCAAATAGATGTCTTTTTTACACACACTCCTATATTTGGAAGGAAAAAATGTAGAGAAAGACAAGGGGCAATAGTACTTGTTTTGCTAATCTATGTTCCCCCAAGTTTCCCGATAAAAATGGTACCTCACTTGTGTGGGTAGGCCTAGCACCCGCGACAGGATATGCCCCAAAACACAACGTGGACACATCACAGAAAACAGAGCTGTTTTTAGCAAAGTGACTACCTGTAGATTTTGGCCTCTAGCTCAGCCGCCACCTAGGGAAACCTACCAAACCTGTGCATTTCTGAAAACTAGAGACCTAGGGGAATCCAAGGAGGGGTGACTTGTGTGGCTCGGACCAGGTTCTGTTACCCAGAATCCTTTGCAAACCTCAAAATTTGGCTAAAAAAACACATGTTCCTCACACTTCTGTGGCAGAAAGTTCTGGAATCTGAGAGGAGCCACAAATTTCCTTCCACCCAGCGTTCCCCCACGTCTCCCGATAAAAATGATACCTCACTTGTGTGGGTAGGCCTAGCACCCGCGACAGGATATGCCCCAAAACACAACGTGGACACATCACAGAAAACAGAGCTGTTTTTAGCAAAGTGACTACCTGTAGATTTTGGCCTCTAGCTCAGCCGCCACCTAGGGAAACCTACCAAACCTGTACATTTCTGAAAACTAGAGACCTAGGGGAATCCAAGGAGGGGTGACTTGTGTGGCTCGGACCAGGTTCTGTTACCCAGAATCCTTTGCAAACCTCAAAATTTGGCTAAAAAAAACACATGTTCCTCACATTTCTGTGGCAGAAAGTTCTGGAATCTGAGAGGAGCCACAAATTTCCTTCCACCCAGCGTTCCCCCACGTCTCCCGATAAAAATGATACCTCACTTGCGTGGGTAGGCCTAGCGCCGGCGACAGGAAACACCCCAAAGCGCAACGTGGACACATCCTAAATTTTGGAAAAAAACAGAGGTGTTTTTTGCGAAGTGCCTACCTGTAGATTTTGGCCTCTAGCTCAGCCGGCACCTAGGGAAACCTACCAAACCTGTGCATTTCTGAAAACTAGAGACCTAGGGGAATCCAAGGAGGGGTGACTTGCGGGGCTCGGACCAGGTTCTGTTACCCAGAATCCTTTGCAAACCTCAAAATTTGGCTAAAAAAACACATGTCCCTCACATTTCTGTGGCAGAAAGTTCTGGAATCTGAGAGGAGCCACAAATTTCCTTCCACCCAGCGTTCCCCCACGTCTCCCGATAAAAATGATACCTCACTTGTGTGGGTAGGCCTAGCGCCCGCGACAGGATATGCCCCAAAACACAACGTGGACATATCACAGAAAACAGAGCTGTTTTTAGCAAAGTGACTACCTGTAGATTTTGGCCTCTAGCTCAGCCGCCACCTAGGGAAACCTACCAAACCTGTGCATTTCTGAAAACTAGAGACCTAGGGGAATCCAAGGAGGGGTGACTTGCGGGGCTCGGACCAGGTTCTGTTACCCAGAATCCTTTGCAAACCTCAAAATTTGGCTAAAAAAACACATGTTCCTCACATTTCTGTGGCAGAAAGTTCTGGAATCTGAGAGGAGCCACAAATTTCCTTCCACCCAGCGTTCCCCCACGTCTCCCGATAAAAATGATACCTCACTTGCGTGGGTAGGCCTAGCGCCGGCGACAGGAAACACCCCAAAGCGCAACGTGGACACATCCTAAATTTTGGAAAAAAACAGAGGTGTTTTTTGCGAAGTGCCTACCTGTAGATTTTGGCCTCTAGCTCAGCCAGCACCTAGGGAAACCTACCAAACCTGTGCATTTCTGAAAACTAGAGACCTAGGGGAATCCAAGGAGGGGTGACTTGCGGGGCTCGGACCAGGTTCTGTTACCCAGAATCCTTTGCAAACCTCAAAATTTGGCTAAAAAAACACATGTCCCTCACATTTCTGTGGCAGAAAGTTCTGGAATCTGAGAGGAGCCACAAATTTCCTTCCACCCAGCGTTCCCCCACGTCTCCCGATAAAAATGATACCTCACTTGTGTGGGTAGGCCTAGCGCCCGCGACAGGATATGCCCCAAAACACAACGTGGACATATCACAGAAAACAGAGCTGTTTTTAGCAAAGTGACTACCTGTAGATTTTGGCCTCTAGCTCAGCCGCCACCTAGGGAAACCTACCAAACCTGTGCATTTCTGAAAACTAGAGACCTAGGGGAATCCAAGGAGGGGTGACTTGCGGGGCTCGGACCAGGTTCTGTTACCCAGAATCCTTTGCAAACCTCAAAATTTGGCTAAAAAAACACATGTTCCTCACATTTCTGTGGCAGAAAGTTCTGGAATCTGAGAGGAGCCACAAATTTCCTTCCACCCAGCGTTCCCCCACGTCTCCCGATAAAAATGATACCTCACTTGTGTGGGTAGGCCTAGCGCCCGCGACAGGATATGCCCCAAAACACAACGTGGACATATCACAGAAAACAGAGCTGTTTTTAGCAAAGTGACTACCTGTAGATTTTGGCCTCTAGCTCAGCCGCCACCTAGGGAAACCTACCAAACCTGTGCATTTCTGAAAACTAGAGACCTAGGGGAATCCAAGGAGGGGTGACTTGCGGGGCTCAGACCAGGTTCTGTTACCCAGAATCCTTTGCAAATCTCAAAATTTGGCTAAAAAAACACATGTTCCTCACATTTCTGTGGCAGAAAGTTCTGGAATCTGAGAGGAGCCACAAATTTCCTTCCACCCAGCGTTCCCCCACGTCTCCCGATAAAAATGATACCTCACTTGTGTGGGTAGGCCTAGCGCCCGCGACAGGATATGCCCCAAAACACAACGTGGACATATCACAGAAAACAGAGCTGTTTTTAGCAAAGTGACTACCTGTAGATTTTGGCCTCTAGCTCAGCCGCCACCTAGGGAAACCTACCAAACCTGTGCATTTCTGAAAACTAGAGACCTAGGGGAATCCAAGGAGGGGTGACTTGCGGGGCTCGGACCAGGTTCTGTTACCCAGAATCCTTTGCAAATCTCCAAATTTGGCTAAAAAAACACATGTTCCTCACATTTCTGTGGCAGAAAGTTCTGGAATCTGAGAGGAGCTACAAATTTCCTTCCACCCAGCGTTCCCCCAAGTCTCCCGATAAAAATGATACCTCACTTGCGTGGGTAGGCCTAGCGCCGGCGACAGGAAACACCCCAAAGCGCAACGTGGACACATCCTAAATTTTGGAAAAAAACAGAGGTGTTTTTTGCAAAGTGCCTACCTGTAGATTTTGGCCTCTAGCTCAGCCGGCACCTAGGGAAACCTACCAAACCTGTGCATTTCTGAAAACTAGAGACCTAGGGGAATCCAAGGAGGGGTGACTTGCGGGGCTCGGACCAGGTTCTGTTACCCAGAATCCTTTGCAAACCTCAAAATTTGGCTAAAAATACACATGTTACTCACATTTCTGTGGCAGAAAGTTCTAGAATCTGAGAGGAGCCACAAATTTCCTTCTACCCAGCGTTCCCCCAAGTCTCCCGATAAAAATGATACCTCACTTGTGTGGGTAGGACTAGCGCCCACGAAAGGAAAGGGCCCAAAACACAACGTGGACACATCACATTTTTTTATAAAAAGCAGTGCCTACCTGTGGATTTTGGCCTGTAGCTCAGCCGACACCTGAGGAAACCTAGCAAACCAGTGCATTTTTGAAAACTAGAAACCCAGGGGAATCCAAGATGGGGTGACTTGCGGGGCTCTGACCAGGTTATGTTACCCAGAATCCTTTGCAAACATCAAAATTTGGCCCAAAAAACACTTTTTCCTCTCATTTCGGTGACAGAAAGTTCTGGAATCTGAGAGGAGCCACAAATTTCCTTCCACCCAGCGTTCCCCTATGTCTCTCGATAAAAATGGTACATCACTTCTGTGGGTAGGCCTAGCGCCCACAAAAGGAAATAGCCCAAAACACAAAGTGGAAACAACATATTTTTTCGCAGAAAACAGAGGTGTTTTTTGCAAGGTGCCTACCTGTGGTGTTTGGCCTGTAGCTCAGCCGGCCCCAGGGGGTGGGGGGGGCAGAAATGCCCTAAAATAAATTTGCCCCCCAACCCCCACCCTCCCCCGCCGGGAGCGACCCTTGCCTACGGGGTCGCTCCCCCTGCGTGACATTGGCACCAAAAAACAAATCCCCGGTGCCTAGTGGTTTCTGCCCCCTTGGGGGCAGGTTGACCTAAACTCAGCTAATCTGCCCCCAAGGGGGGCAGAAATGGCCTAAATACAATTTGTCCCCCAGGGGAGCGACTTTTGCCTGATGGGTCGCTCCCCATCTCTAAAAAAAAAAAACAAAGAAAAAAAAAAAGAAAAAAAAGAAAAATTCCCCTGGCGCCTAGAGGTTTCTGCCCCCCCCCGGGGGCAGATCGGCCTAATGATAGGCCGATCTGCCCCCCGGGGGGGCAGAAATGGCCTAAAATAAATTTGCCCCCCCAACCCCCATCCCCCCCCCGGGAGCGACCCTTGCCTACGGGGTCGCTCCCCCTGCGTGACATTGGCGCCAAAAAACAAATCCCCGGTGCCTAGTGGTTTCTGCCCCCTTGGGGGCAGATTGACCTAAAATTGGGCAATCTGCCCCCAGGGGGGCAGAAATGGTCTAAATACAATTTGCCCCCCCAGGGGAGCGACCCTTGCCTGATGGGTCGCTCCCCATCTCTAAAAAAAGAAACAACAAAAAAAAAACACACACAAAAAAAATTGCCCTGGCGCCTAGAGTGTTCTGCCCACCCCCC
Organism: Pleurodeles waltl; assembly: GCF_031143425.1. NCBI lineage: Eukaryota > Metazoa > Chordata > Amphibia > Caudata > Salamandridae > Pleurodeles > Pleurodeles waltl. The sequence goes on along the minus strand of NC_090440.1, from coordinate 1,451,379,231 downwards.
GGGGGCAGTTCGGCCTAATAATAGGCCGATCTGTCCCCCGGGGGGGCAGAAATGGCCTAAAATAAATTTGCCCCCCCAACCCCCACCCCCCCCCCCCCGGGAGCGACCCTTGCCTACGGGGTCGCTCCCCCTGCGTGACATTGGCGCCAAAAAACAAATCCCCGGTGCCTAGTGGTTTCTGCCCCCTTGGGGGCAGATTGACCTAAAATTGGCCAATCTGCCCCCAGGGGGGCAGAAATGGTCTAAATACAATTTGCCCCCCCAGGGGAGCGACCCTTGCCTGATGGGTCGCTCCCCATCTCTAAAAAAAGAAACAACAAAAAAAAAAAAACACAAAAAAAAAATTGCCCTGGCGCCTAGAGTGTTCTGCCCCCCCCCCCCCGGGGGCAGTTCGGCCTAATAGGCCGATCTGACCCCCGGGGGGGCAGAAATGGCCTAAAATAAATTTGCCCCCCCGGGAGCGACCCTTGCCTACGGGGTCGCTCCCCCTGCGTGACATTGGCGCCAAAAAACAAATCCCCGGTGCCTAGTGATTTCTGCCCCCTTGGGGGCAGATTGACCTAAAATTGGCCAATCTGCCCCCAGGGGGGCAGAAATGGTCTAAATACAATTTGCCCCCCCAGGGGAGCGACCCTTGCCTGATGGGTCGCTCCCCATCTCTAAAAAAAGAAACAACAACAACAAAAAAAACACCTAAAAAAAATTGCCCTGGCGCCTAGAGTGTTCTGCCCCCCCCCCCCGGGGGCAGTTCGGCCTAATAATAGGCCGATCTGTCCCCCGGGGGGGCAGAAATGGCCTAAAATAAATTTGCCCCCCCAACCCCCACCCCCCCCCCCCGGAGCGACCCTTGCCTACGGGGTCGCTCCCCCTGCGTGACATTGGCGCCAAAAAACAAATCCCCGGTGCCTAGTGATTTCTGCCCCCTTGGGGGCAGATTGACCTAAAATTGGCCAATCTGCCCCCAGGGGGGCAGAAATGGTCTAAATACAATTTGCCCCCCCCAGGGGAGCGACCCTTGCCTGATGGGTCGCTCCCCATCTCTAAAAAAAGAAACAACAAAAAAAAAACACACACAAAAAAAATTGCCCTGGCGCCTAGAGTGTTCTGCCCCCCCCCGGGGGCAGTTCGGCCTAATAATAGGCCGATCTGTCCCCCTGGGGGGCATAAATGGCCTAAAATAAATTTGCCCCCCCCAACCCCCAACCCCCCCCCCCCCCCCGGGAGCGACCCTTGCCTACGGGGTCGCTCCCCCTGCGTGACATTGGCGCCAAAAAACAAATCCCCGGTGCCTAGTGGTTTCTGCCCCCTTGGGGGCAGATTGACCTAAAATCGGCCAATCTGCCCCCAGGGGGGCAGAAATGGTCTAAATACAATTTGCCCCCCAGGGGAGCGACCCTTGCCTGATGGGTCGCTCCCCATCTCTAAAAAAAAAAAAAAGAACAAAAAATAAAAACACAAAAAAAAAATTTGCCCTGGCGCCTAGAGGTTTCTTCCCCCCCTGGGGGCAGATCGGCCTAATAATAGGCCGATCTGCCCCCAGGGGGGGCAGAAATGGCCTAAAATAAATTCCCCTCCCCCCCAGGGAGCGACCCTTGCCTAAGTGGTCGCTCCCTTTGCGTGAAATTCACGCAAAGAAAAAACTCCCTGGTGTCTAGTGGTTTCTACCCCCCTTGGGGGCAGATTGGCCTCATCAAAATAGGCCAATCTGCCCCCAAGGGGGGCAGAAATGGGCAAAATATAATTTTCCCCCAAGGGGAGCGACCCTTGCCTAAGGGGTCGCTCCCCACCAAAAAAAAAAAAAATGAAACAAAAAAAAAAAAAATGGTCCCTGGTGCCTAGAGGTTTCTGCCCCCCCTGGGGGCAGATCGGCCTAATAGTAGGCCGATCTGCCCCCAGGGGGGGCAGAAAAGGCCTTCCCGAAAATATGCCCCCCTGGGAGCGACCCTTGCCCAAGGGGTCGCTCCCTTTTGTCAATAACAATAAAAAATAAAAAAAATCCCTGGTGTCTAGTGGTTTCTACCCCCCTTGGGGGCAGATTGGCCTCATCAAAATAGGCCAATCTGCCCCCAAGGGGGGCAGAAATGGCCAAAATATAATTTTCCCCCAAGGGGAACGACCCTTGCCTAAGGGGTCGCTCCCCACCTCAATAAAAAAAAAATGAAAAAAAAAATAAAATAAAATAAAAAAATGGTCCCTGGTGCCTAGAGGTTTCTGCCCCCCCTGGGGGCAGATCGGCCTAATAAGGCCGATCTGCCCCCAGGGGGGGCAGAAAAGGCCTTTTCAAAAAAATGCCCCCCCTGGGAGCGACCCTTGCCCAAGGGGTCGCTCCCTTTTGTCAATTTCTACGAAAAAAAAAAAAATCCCTGGTGTCTAGTGGGGTTTCAAAAACCGGATTGCAAGCAATCCGGCTTTTGAAACCCTCGGAGGGACTTCAAAGGGAAGGAAATACTTTTCCTTCCCTTTGAAGCCCCTCCGGGCCTCCCAAGTGATTGAAAAAGAAATGCATTTGCATTTCTTTTTCAATCGCGCTGGAAGCAGAGCTTCCAGCGCGACGAGGGAGGCCCCTGTGACACATCAGCGCGCGCGCGCGCGCTGATGTCACAGGGGGGGGTGGGGGGGGGTCGGGGGTGGAAGGGGAAGGTCTTCCCCTTCCATCCCCGACTTGGGGGGGGAAGGGGGGTGCACGGGGGGCGCGCTAGCGCGCCCCCAAGTTCCCCTGTGCCATGGACGAGATGATCTCGTCCAAGGCACAGGGGAACTGTAGCCTTGGACGAGATCATCTCGTCCAAGGCACAGAAGAGGTTAAAGAAATCTCAATTTATAAAAATGTCACATGACATAGTCAATAGTATGCTTGGAAAGATTTGGCTGGCATCACTTTCTATGCTACCAGAAATGTTTGTGAGTGTTAGACCTGGCATCATTGGCGTGGTATCCCCTGACTTTTTGCCTCAACTTCCTAGGTTGTTGCTATGTGCTGGACTCTGTTTTTGCTGTTTTTGTTACTCTGGGCACTCTAGCACTGCTGACAGTGTTAAAGTGTGCTAACACGTCCCTCTATGATAATTTATTACACATCAGGACTCGTTTTAGGCCAATTAATCTTTTGACCCAGTTGAGAGACACCTTAGGACGAGATAGCTAATCAATATGTCAATCAATACGTCAATAATGTCATCAGTATTTATCACAACAATGCATTTCACTTTAGTCAAAGACATTAATCAACTCAGGAGTTGGTACCTAGAAAGGAAAAGCAAACAGACAAATCACAATTTCATTGTCATAGTTACCCTCCAAGATTTGGGTCAGCAGTCAGGTTCGGTCTTCGTCTTCAGGACATCAGTTGATTCACCGTCAGTCAAAACTCAGCTCCCAGGGAAAAAGGGGCACTTCCCTCATAAGGAGGTAAAGTGTAAAAATGGCAATCTAAGGACAAGGATGGTTTAAGTGAAACCAATAAGTCACCAAACAGAGTGACGAAGTTTCTGGATCAAATCGACAGCATTTCCCTAACCAATCTCTCTGGCTCCCCGTGTCATGGGTTTTTATCCCTTTTTCGTTGTACATTCCCCTAAAACTTAATTGGATGACTGTTGCACCCCACTATCTTTAGCCAATTGAAAACAGATTATGGGGGTCATTCTGACCTCGGCGGTAAAAGGCCCTTACCGCCGGTCAGAAGTCCGCCATTCTACCGCCGCGGCCGCGGTAAACCGCCACGGTCATTCTGACCACCAACTGTGAAACCGCCAACAATCTGACATCCAAGGAAGGCCGCCTCATCAGCGGGCCGCGGAAAACTGGAGATGACCAAACCTCCACCGTCACGCCAACATAAACACGCCCATGCCATTCTGACCCACGAATCCACGCGGCGGTCTTTCAACCGCGGTATTCCATTGGCGGTACACACCGCCGCTGTCAAAATACACACACAGCTCCAAAACACTGCCACATTGGACAATTTGAAATACACACACCTGACACACATACAAACAACACTCCCACACATCCAATGAACTATAAAACACACACCCACATCACCCACAAACCCCCACTAGTTGGAAATCGGAGAGAAGGCGATAGAGATAGAGATAGAGAGAGCGAGCACAGCAATCGAAAACCCCAACACACACAGGAACCCAACTTCATCACCCACACCACATTTACGCACACATCACCACATATCACCACGCACATCACCACAAACACCACCCCACACCTCATCCACACCACCCAATGGCACCCCAAAGACACCCCAGGTTCTCGGACCAAGAACTCAGGGTCATGGTGGAGGAAATCATAAGGGTTGAGCCCCAGCTCTTCGGCACACAGGTGCAGCACACCACTATAGCAAGGAAGGCTGAGCTATGGCAAAGGATCGTAGACAGGGTCAACGCTGTGGGACAGCATCCCAGAAATCGGGAAGATATCAGAAAGCGATGGAACGACCTATGGGGGAAGGTGCGCTCGATGGTGTCGCGACACAACATCGCTGTGCAGAAGACTGGCGGCGGACCCCCACCCACTCCACCCCAATTCACAGCATGGGAGCAAGAGGTGGTAAACATCCTGCATCCTGATGGCCTCGCTGGAGTACACGGAGGAATGGACTCTGGTAAGTCGAATCTCAACTACTTCACCCCCCCCCCAACCACCAGCATGCCAACCCCCCCCACCCCTAATCTCAACCCCCCAGCACACAACCTCCCTGCCAATGTCTCACCAGCACAACCCACCCTAAACAACACCAACCCCTGAATGCCAACACAAACCATAGACAGCCACCACCAAAGCATGACCATTGCACATACCCATACACCCCCCCCCACCACCCTCACAACACCTCCCACAAGGGAATGCCAGCACTGGGGGACAAGGGCACTCAAAATGCACACCATGGCACACACAGAAACAATAACCATACTCCTTTACCCCTGCAGGGCCCGAACGCCAACACACCGCCACGGAGGTTCTAGATTTGTCCATCCCACCCCCAGAACAGGCCCCCAGCGAGGACAGCAGCTCTGTCGACCTAGAACCTGATGACCAGCCCGGACCATCGGGGACCTCTGGACAGTCGGTTCCCCACACACAGACACAGGCCACAGCAGACCCAACCCCCTCTGGGAACACCAGCACAGCTCCCACCCAGCGGGCCCATGCATCTGTCTCGCGGACGCGTCAATCAGCGGTGTGTCCGCCACTACAGGGCACCCAGGCTGACCCAACACCCCAACAACAACAGGGACCTGGGGGCAGTGGTAGTGGGCACACCGTCCAGGGGACAGAGGCCCAGGGAAACAGGGCAACTGGGAGGGCTGCTGTGCCAGAGGGGGTTGACCGGCCCAGGGAACCCACTCTCCAAGAGGCCCTCACCACCATCATGGGAGCATACCATCACTCCCAGGAGACGATGGCGACGGTACTGGCCAGGTTCACCGAGATCCAGGCTCAGCAGGAGGAACGGTACATGGGGTTCAGCAATGAACTCAGGAACATCGCTACCGCTATGGGGACCATAGTCCAGGCCCTCAACCGGATAGAAACCACATTGCGGGACCATGTGGCACCACATAGGGCCCCTGTCACTAGCCAGGAACAGCCTACCACCTCCGCCGGCGCTAGTGGTCAGGAGGCCCCCACAGAACGACGGGCCACCAGAACCCCACCTCCTGCTGAAGAACAACCACCCCGCAAGAGGAACCTGAGATCTCAAAGGAAGACAGAGTAGGATGCCAAGACCCCCGCCAGCCTAAGATCCCCCCGGATGTCATTCCACTGTCCCACAGTGTCACCCTGTCCAACCTTGAACTGCCCCTGCTCCATCCTTCCACAGGCATATGGAAAATGCACCTGTGAAACTGAGAACTGGGCTCTGCCATGGACATAACTCCACCCTCACCCATCACCGTTTTAATATCATGTACCAATATCTAGCACTAAAAATAAATCACTCATTGCACTGAAATCATTCAGGAGTCAGCCTGTATTATTTACAAATGTATAACACATTACTGATCAATAATGTTCTGTTATTTTTGTGATGACAACATACCGATGTCAATAAGCATTAGTCCATGGGCTAACCAAGCAGAAGTCACGCAGTGGGTCATACAGCACTGAAAAGGGAAGGGAAAATCAAACATCAGTTTAAAAGAACTGGGGGGAAATACACAAAGTAAAGATGCAGGGGGCTTTCAGTAAATGTGAAATGGGGTGGGTGATTCTTACCTGTGTGCTACTGAAAATACTGTTGGATAACTCTGTCCCTGTTGTCTGGGTCCTCCTCTTCGTCTTCCTCCTCTTCACTCTCCGCAGGCTCCACAGCTGCTTCAACACCACCATCTGGACCATCCTCCTGCAGGAAAGGCACCTGATGTCGCAATGCCAGATTGTGAAGCATACAGCAGGCCACGATGATCTGGCACACCTTCTTTGGTGAGTACATCAGGGATCCCCCTGTCATATGCAGGCACCTAAACCTGGCCTTCAGGAGGCCAAAGGTTCTTTCTATGATCCTCCTAGTTCGCCCATGGGCCTCATTGTACCGTTCCTCTGCCCTGGTCCGGGGATTCCTCACTGGGGTCAATAGCCAAGGCAGGTTGGGGTAACCAGAGTCACCAATTAGCCACACACGTTGTCTCTGTAGCTGTTCCATCACATAAGGGATGCTGCTATTTCGCATCACATACGCGTCATGCACTGACCCAGGGAACTTGGCATTCACATGGGAGATGTACTGGTCAGCCAAACAGACCACCTGGACGTTCATAGAATGGTAACTTTTCCTGTTTCTGTACACCTGCTCATCGTCTTTTGGGGGTACTAAAGCCACATGGGTCCCATCAATGGCACCAATTATGTTGGGGATATGTCCAAGGGCATAAAAATCACCCTTCACAGTGGCCAAATCAACCTCCTCAGGGAATACAATGTAGCTCCGCATCTGTTTCGTCAGGGCAGACAACACTCTAGACAAAATTTTAGAAAACATAGGCTGAGACATTCCAGATGACATGGCCACTGTTGTCTGGAATGAGCCACTTGCCAAAAAATGGAGGACTGACAGAACCTGCACTAGAGGGGGAATTCCTGTGGGTTGGCGGATGGGGGACATCAGGGCTGGCTCCAGCTGGGCACACAGTTCATGTATAGTGGCTCGGTCAAGTCGGTATCGTAGTATGATATGGCGTTCTTCCATTGTCGACAGGTCCACCAGCGGTCCGTACACGCGAGGATTCATCCTTCTCCTCGCAAGTCCCAGCGGACGGTGCCTAGGAAGGACAACATGGAGCACAGAGTCAAGCAAATCACAGGTACGTTCACCACAGCATGTCGAGCACATGATTATCTATGTATTGAAAGGCGTGTATGTGTGGCAATGCAAGGCCTAGGCCTGTTTGACGCAGTACAAATTATGCCATGTGGGCCCTTGAAATGGCGGCTGCCTAACCTGTGAAGTGGGACAGTGGGATGTGAGGTCAATGCGCTGGCGTGGCACACCGTGGCGGTAGGCGGTCGAAGACCGCTATACGATGCCGCATTGGCTAACATTGAAGCCTATGGGTTTCAGGAGCCAATGACGAGGTGCGCCGGCGGTCGCGGTACGCACCGCCGCGGTACGCACAGCCGCGGGCGTGACCGCCATTTTCTATCTGCTTAATCACTCGAGACCTGATCATCCACAGGAGAGGACCTATACTGCAAGTGCTGCTGTGACCTCGGTCTGGAAGTGACAATGGCTGCTGCGACTGGGGAAAGGGCCCCTGCCTTCACGTCTGAGGAGTTGGAGAAACTTGTGGATGGGGTCCTCCCCCAGTATGCGTTACTCTACGGTCCTCCAGACCAACAGGTAAGTACACTGGGTGCACATTGAATGGGCTATGCCTGTGTGGAGTGGGGTGGATGTAAGTTGGTGGGGTGGGGGGCGAATGAGGAGTGCAACGCACGACAGATGAGAGCATGTGCCATATGGCAAGGTTGGGGAGGGGGGGCCAAACGCATCTAACATGCAGAAAATTGCTGAATTTTTCCTTCCCACCCTGTACATGTCAAGTAGGTCAGCGCCCATCAGAAAGTGGACATTTGGCGTGCCATCGCCAAGGAAGTCCGGGCCCTGGGGGTCCACGTCAGACGGGGCACCCACTGCCGCAAGAGGTGGGAGGACATCCGCCGCGGGACCAGGAAGACCGCTGAGTCACTGCTGGGGATGGCCTCCCAACCTAGGAGGGGTGCCAGTCGTACCCTGACCCCCCTGATGTCCCGGATCCTGGCGGTGGCCTACCCTGATTTGGATGGGCGCTTGAGGACATCACAGCAGACACAAGGGGGTGAGTATCAGCACATTCTGCTATCTCTCTGCGCAGTGGAGGCGTCTGGGTGGGGGAGGAGGGTTGTAGGTGACATTAGGTCAGGGCGCTTTCTGTAGTGTAGTCCTCTCCTTTAGGCATGGCCCTGTGCTCCCGGCCCCCACCTCTGTAGGGTGACAAGTACAGCTATCGATGGTCCAGCATCACACATGTGCGCGTTTGTCGTCTCTAGACCTGTTGTCCTAGTCAGAAGTACTGAGTAGTGTACCCCGAATGCGCGGCTTAGTGCATAAGGCTCCTGTGTCTGTCCTCTCCGCCAACGGTGTTGACATTGCATGCACTCAACCTGGTCTTCGTTTTTCTCCCCCCACCCTTCTTCTTCATCTTCTTGTGCATGTGTGCATTAGCATCATCAGGCGGAGGAGAATTGGCATCGGAGCACGAGGGAGCTGCAAGTCACAAGGCCCCGGTGGGACCAGGAACAGACACCGAGGGCACCAGTGATCCGGAGGGCGAGGGGAGCACCACAACGGGGACCGGTGGTGACACCAGCGACACCGACACGTCCTCGGATGGGAGCTCCCTAGCGGTGGCGGCAACATCCGGGCCCCCCGCCTCTACAGGTACAGCTGCCACCCAGCGCACCAGCCCGCCCTCCCAGCAGCCCCTCAGCCTACGCTCCGTGCCCGCTCGCCCAGGAAGGCGGGCGTCTCCTTCGCCCCAGGCACCTCAGCCCCTGCCCCTGTTACCCCTGCTGCCCTCAGTGAGGAGGTCATTGACCTCCTTCAGACCATCATTGTTGGGAAGACTACCCTTTTGAATGCCATCCAGGGGGTAGAAAGGGAGGTGCATCGGAGCAATGCCTACCTGGAGGGCATTCATTCGGGTCAGGCTGCCCATCAACGATCGTTCAATGCTCTGGCCTCAGCACTGACGGCAGCCATTGTCCCTGTTTCCAGCCTCCCTCTTCTGACTGCCTCCACCCTGTCTCTGTCTCCTGTTCCTCAGCCTATCCCATCCACACCATCAGACCAGCCTGCACACACCTCAACACCCAAGGGCAGCTCATCCAGACACAAGCACCACAGAACCCACAAGCATTCACGCAAGCAACACCCAGATGCAGACATTCCAACAGTCACTACCACCTCTGTGTCCCCCTCCTCCTCGTCTCCCTCCTCCCTCCCTGTGACGTCTACACTCACACCTGCATGCACACCACCATCAGCCAGTGCTTCCATCACCAGCACACCCTCCAGTACAGTCCGCACACGTGCAGTCACCACCCCCACTACCATTTACACGTCCCCTGTGTCCTCTCCCACTGTGTCTGTCACCCCCTCTTCCAAGACACACAAACGCAGGCAGACACCCACCCAACAGCCATCCACCTCACGACAGCCTCCAGCACAAGCACCTGCACCCAAAGACAGCACACCTGACTCTCCTACAACCACATCCTCTTCCTCCACTCCCATCACCACTTCTCCTACCCTTTACCTTGGTCCTAAAAAAGTTTTCCTCGCTAATCTTGACCTCTTTCCCTCCACTGACCCACCCCCTCCATCTGCAAAGAGTCCCAAGAGCACCTCAGCCACCACCAGCCCAGCTTCGAGTGTCACTGTGGTGCATAGGTTCTGGAGTCCACCCTTTGCCAGCAGTGACACTTCAATCAGCAGCAAGGGGACAGCCAGCCCCCCCCCCCAGGCAAGAGGACCAGGAAACTAAAGGGCCGCCGTGAGAGGACTGACACGGCTGCCCCCAAGGAGCAAAGTTCGCCAATTCACCAGCCACAACATCTAGGGGAGGCAAGGGCCCGAGAGCCCCATCTAAGGAGCGAAAGGGCAGCAGGGCGGAGAAGTCTGCCAGCAGTGGCGCGGAGCAGGAGGGGCCCACAAGCCCCATCCCGGGTGTTAGGGAGGACACCAAAGGGCCCAGGACTCCGTCACCGAAGGGTCCAGCAACAGCACGGTCGGAGGGCGACTGAGCAGGGAGTCCAGGCCAGGTCTGGCTCCCTTGACTTACTGGACGAGCACCGCTGAAGAGGGCCCCGCCGTGCAGAAGAGCACCGCTGAAGAGGGCCCCGCCATGCAGAAGAGCACCGCTGAACAGGGCCCCGCCGTGCAGAAGAGCACCGCTGAACAGGGCCCTGCCGTGCAGAAGAGCACCGCTGAACAGGGCCCCGCCGTCTCAAGCACCGCTCCGCTGGGCCCTTCCTGTCAAGCACCGCTCCGCTGGGCCCCGCCGTCTCAAGCACCGCTCCGCTGGGCCCCGCCGTCTCAAGCACCGCTCCGCTGGGCCCCGCCGTCTCAAGCACCGCTCCGCTGCGCCCCGCCGTCTCAAGCACCGCTCCGCTGGGCCCTTCCTGTCAAGCACCGCTCCGCTGGGTCCTTCCTGTCAAGCACCGCTCCGCTGGGCCCCGCCGTCTCAAGCACCGCTCCGCTGGGCCCCGCCGTCTCAAGCACCGCTCCGCTGGGCCCCGCCGTCTCAAGCACCGCTCCGCTGGGCCCTTCCTGTCAAGCACCGCTCCGCTGGGCCCCGCCGTCTCAAGCACCGCTCCGCTGGGCCCTTCCTGTCAAGCACCGCTCCGCTGGGCCCTTCCTGTCAAGCACCGCTCCGCTGGGCCCCGCCGTCTCAAGCACCGCTCCGCTGGGCCCCGCCGTCTCAAGCACCGCTCCGCTGGGCCCTTCCTGTCAAGCACCGCTCCGCTGGGCCCCGCCATCTCAAGCACCGCTCCGCTGGGCCCCGCCGTCTCAAGCACCGCTCCGCTGGGCCCTTCCTGTCAAGCACCGCTCTGCTGGGCCCCGCCGTCTCAAGCACCGCTCTGCTGGGCCCCGCCGTCTCAAGCACCGCTCCGCTGGGCCCTTCCTGTCAAGCACCGCTCCGCTGGGCCCCGCCGTCTCAAGCACCGCTTCGATGGGCCCCGCCGTCTCATGCACCACTGGCACAATGACAGTGCCGGATCTGTCTCGAGCTACTGTTCACGGTTCACTGTGCCCACCATGTCTCCTCCTTGACCGGTGGAGACTGTTATCCACCTGATGGACTGTGGCTTTGCACTCCCCAGGATGGCACAGTGGGCAAGCCACCCACTGTAGAGACTTGAGAGACTGTGGCTTTGCACTCCCCAGGATGGCACAGTGGGCAAGCCACCCACTGTAGAGACTTGAGAGACTGTGGCTTTGCACTCCCCAGGATGGCACAGTGGGCATGGTGGCCCCTTCGTGGATCTGGCGTCGTGGACTCATGTGGCTGTGGTGCCCCCCCCTTCCCTTCCCCCTGAGGTGCCTGTAGTTTTGTCATCAGATGCCCCTGCAGTGTTCTCTCCAAAGGACTCAGGTCTCCTGTGTGGGCTTTGCCCTTGTGTTGATACACTTTGGCCCACGGACACTTGGAATTTCGTTAGATGTGCAGGACTAATTGCCTCGGTTTATCGTATGCACTAAATATTCAATTTAATTTTTTGAATTGTTGTTGCTATTTGACCAGGACTTATCAGTGGTTTTTTTCCCCCATAAATTTCGAGTCACAATTTAATTATGTCCTTGATTTTTTCACGGGGTTTGGGTGGTGTCACTGTGACTTATTGCTCTGCATTGGTGTGTACATAGTTTGGGGGGGGGTTCGCATATGTGTGTGCCGTAACCTTTCGTCCTCCCCCCTCCCCTGTGTCGTAGGTGCAGTACACACCGTTGTCGTCTGCGCCGGCGTTCGTACTCGTGGTAGATGAGCAGGTAGACGAGAGCAGGTAGGATGTTTAATTCGGGTTCCATGCTGTCCTCCTTCCTCGTGGAGTGCGTAGAGGTGCGCGTTTTCCCGTTCGTAGTCTGTTTCCGCCGTGTTTTTATCGGCGGTGCTCCCGCCCCGGAAAAGGTGGCGGATTGGCCTCTCATAATAGTGTGGGCTGTACATTGTCTGCCGCCTGTCTGTTGGCGGTGACCGCCGCGCTGTTTGTTTGTACCGCCGTGGCGGTCGGAGTGTTAATGTGGCGGGCTGTGTTGGCGCTTCCCGCCAGGGTCAGAATTCCATTTTTTGGACCGCCGGCCTGTTGGCGGGTTGGCCGCCGCTTTATCACCGACCGCCAGGGTTAAAATCACCCCCTATGTCATTAAATCTTTCAGCCCACATTAATTCACAGACAGTTTATTGGTCCATATGATTGACGTCTTCAGAGGTGGCACGTCCGGTATGATTTCATCCTTCTGTAATTCTTTGCACATCTTTTGGTCAGTAGCTCCATTGTCTGTACCGGTTTGAGCGACCTTGTACATTACATTAATCTACACTGTTACATTTTTGCTAATACTTTTCTACAAGCCATATGAATTTCAGGAGAACGGATCTACTATGGTTACATTCAGCTTCTGGTTTGAAGAAAACAAGAGGTCATGTCCTTTTGCAAGTCAGCACACTGCACGTTAGGAAAAATACATTTAATATGAGAGCCAGGCAGCTAAGCTTCGGCTCATGCAAACTTAAGGCCTACAAGGTTTAATAACAAAACTTTAATAACATAATCATTAATAATTAGAATAAAACTATCCTTTAATATATAGTTCATCAACATTAGTCATTTTTATTAGTCCACGTATATATTGGCTGCCACTCCCCGTGGTCACATTTCAGATACACGTTTAAGCAAACGTAATAATACAGTTTCTATGCAGCATTATTGCACACTATTTCATAAACATCTTATGTTAATATAGATTATATAAGCTACGCTCTCTCAAGTGCAAGTGCTCCCTATGTGAAAATGTATATGTAATTGGCTTTTCCATGATTGGCATATTTAATTTACTAGTAAGTCCTTAGTAAAGTGCACTAGAGTTACCCAGGGCCTGTACATCAAATGCCACTAGTGGGCTTGCAGCACTGGTTGTGCCACTCACATTAGTAGCCCTGTAAACATGGATCAGACAAGCCACGGCAGTGTCTGTTTGTGCAGTTTTAATCTTCCGATTCGACTTGCAAGTGTACCCACTTCCCAGGCCTAAACCGTCCCTTTTTATACATATAAGGCACCCCTAAGGTGGGCAGGGTGCAGTGCATATTAAAGGTGGGACGTGCAATGATGTGTTTTACACGTCCTAACAGTGAAATACTGTTGCAAGGCCTATATCTCATAGGTTAACATGGGAGCTGCCTTTAAATATTCTTGAACTGCAGTTTCCCTTTGAGAGCAGATAGAGATCTGGAGTTAGGGATCTCTGAACTCACAATTTAAAAATGAATCTTTTACTGAAGTTGTTTTTTAGATTGTTAGTTTGAAAATGCCACTTTTAGGAAGTAGGCATTTTCTTGCTTTAACCATTCTTTGACTATGCCTGTTTGTGGATTCCCTATCTAGGTCAGACTGACAGCTGGGCTGTTTGTGCATCTCCTCTAGACAGTGGCACAAAGGGAGCTGGGGTGTAGCCTGCATATCCTGATGAGCCATCTGGGCTAGAGTGGCGGGAGGAGTGGTTACTTACACCTGAATGGGCTGTGCCTTCTCTCAGACAATGCAGTCTCCAACCCCCTGGTGTGTGTATGGGGCCAGGCCTGTGCAAGGCAGGATCCTGTAAACAACAGAGTCTTTTCTTTGAATTTGGGCAACTTCAAAAGCAGAAAGGTGTATATGTATTGGACCCAAAACCCCAGACTATAGATTTATTCAAGATTAGCTTCTGGAACCAAGAGGAACCTCGCCCAAGGAGAAGAGTTGAAGAGCTGAGGAGAAGTGCTACCCCTGCCTGTGCTTTGTTGGGCTATCCTACAGTTGCTGCTTCTGCCTGTGAAAGGGGACAAAGGCTGGGCTTTGTGGTATATCCCAGCTTGAGAAACAGCTCCAAGGGCATGGACTGAGCTTGCCTCTTGTTCTGAAGTCTCAGGGCCATCAAAGACTTCCTCTGCCAGCATCTGGACTCTCTGCTGAGACTCCTGCACTGCCAAGGGGCACCTAATCCAGTTCCTGGGCCCTTGAAAGGAGAAACTGGTGGAAAATCAGGAAGATCCAAGGAAACCGACTTTGGACGGCTCCAGACTGACGCCGCTGACAAATCCTGTGATGCCGCCTGCAACCAAAGCTGTGGTCCTTGCTGGAGTGCGACGGCCCCGCAGGCCTGACGCCGTTGCACCCTCGCTGAAGTTCACGACTCCGTGGAAGTTGCCGCCCCACATCATGGCTACCGGGAATCAACTCCGCTGGGAGTGCTCAGATCCAATGTTTCGCAACGATGCCGTCTCACCTCCACCGCTCCACAGCAAGGACCCAACGCCTCTTCGTGATGCCTCTGCTCTTTCGCTCCGCAGCATCAGAACCGCCGCCGCCTTGGATTCAGCGACGCCACGTTCCCCGACTCCATGCAATGGTCTGTTTCTACATTTTACTAAGGTGCTGTACGTGGGGGTCCATGTGACTCCGTAAACAGTGCCAGTGGCATCACATTGTGGGAAACGGCTCAGTTACAACGCCACTTAACATCAAATTGCAGCATTGGTGCTTCTAGACACTATTTTTTGTTTTTAATTGCTAAAGTCCTATTTTTTATTGTGTTTTGTGGATTTTTATTTTATTTGATCTTGTTTTGTTCAGATAATATGTGTGGTGTCAATCTTGTAGTGTTTCACTGTATTACTGTGTGTCTTGGTACAAATACTTTACACTTTGTTTCTCGGTTAAGCCTTTCTGCTTGTGCCAAGATACCAAGGGAGTGAGCGGGGGTTAACTGGGTGTGTTTCTCCTTTGCCCTGACTAGAGTGAGGGACGTTGCTTGGACAGGGTGTAACCTGACTGCCAACCAAAGACCCCATTTCTAACAGTGAGTAACAACATTTTTGTAGTAGTTTTGCTATAAGTGCAGAATTGCTCCAGTGTTTTGTGAACCAAGATGGTACTCTTCTGTACTTCTGGATCAGAGTACCAGAACTTTAAGAACCAAAGGCAGAAATTAAAACACATCTGCAGTGGTTTTCTATATTATTGTGGAATTCCAGATAATGTAATCAGTTTAAGATATAGACATTTCTGTACCATTCCAAGCCATTTTCTGGAGAAAAGTCTTGAAAATATCATTTGAACAAGAGTGCAGAATACCTGCTTGTATCATTATTCACTGAAATTCTTGTCAATCAATTAGAGACCCATTGTTAATTAATATCTCAAAGCATGTGAATCTATTAAAGTTTAACTGCTGGAGAAAATGCCACTTCTATTAGTGAGGCCAGAAGCAAAAGTTCACTTTTTCTACTGGGTCAAAACACCCAAGGATGAACTGACTAAGGCATTCTGAAAAATGCCTTCAAAGTATGCAGTACCTGCTTTAACCAGTAAGTTTTGCATATTTATATGGCTGTAACACTTATTATGCATTGTGCTGTATAGCTTTTAGCCTTTTGCAGGTTTAATCTCTGCCACTGGCAATCACTTGAGTCACATCTCAATCCATAGTTTTTTACCCACCATGCCACCTCAGTTAGGACCCAGCCATATACAAGTCATCCTTGACCCTGCTGCAGTCGGAACAGTCAGCATGAATTGCCAGGCCAAGTCCTCCCTGAACTGGAAAACAAGCAATCCAGGACCGGTTTTGTCCTTAAAATAACGTTGGATGGGATGCAGCCCTAAGTAATAACCAGTGGCTGAGACTAATTCAAGCATTCCATCCATTACTTTTTGTATACTTTAGTGTGTTGCTATAAGTGGAGTGGGTATTCCCAGAAGAGGGTTCCATGTACAATATGTCACTGCTACCAAGCTGTACCTGGCTGTGCAGAATAATGATGGATTGGGATGCGGCCCACGTAATTACTAGTGGCTGAGATTAATTCAAGCATTCCATCCATCACATTTTTGTATTCAGATTTTTGGCCATTAAACAAACGTGTCCCTTTTGCCAAATGCAAATTTACTACTGTGTAAGGTTTATTTGTCATCAGATGTTTCTTCAACATGGCTTTAGGGTTTGGGGTTGTTAGCTCTTAAATAAGCCAATAACTGCATATACCTACAATCAAAAGCATTTCTAGCCCACAACGATATGCACTCAGAGTCTCTGAATGAAAAAATCATATAAATACTTATTTAGTGTAACTTATTAGCTAGAAAGACACTACTGCTTGCCTGTAATTTCAGAGTCATGTTGTGTTTCAAGTCTGAATAGTAATCCCAGCCAAAGTAAGACACAAATTTCTTAGTTGCTGCATCCAACACTAAATATTCAGTACAAGAGAACAAAGAACCTCACTTAGAAACAAATTTACACTTCGATCACAAGGCTCCAGTTTGCTTGCGCCGCCCTGTGCCTCTTTAATGAGACCATGGTAGTGCTGTATTTACAATGTAGTGCACCATGGCGCTCGTTAGCACAGCTGCGTCAGAATTTCTGACGCAGTTGTGGTGCTTTGCCGACCTAGCGTCATAAATTTTGATACTGATCGAGCAAAGCTCAGGGAGGCTCATTCAAAACAGACAGGCGTCACTTTAACGCCTACCCTGAGCGCAGACATAGGGGGTTATTCTAACTTTGGAGGAGTGTTAATCCGTCCCAAAAGTGACGGTAAAGTGACGGATATACCACCAGCCGTATTACTTGTTCCATAGGATATAATGGACTCGTAATACGGCTGGTGGTAAATCCGTCACTTTTCCGTCACTTTTGGGACGGATTAACACCTCCTCCAAAGTTAGACTAACCCCCATAATGTGGTGCAAGGGTTTACAAACTGGTGCAATGGGTGGACTGTTCTGCGCTGCCGTAGCGTAAGAACAAATGACACTATGGCGGCACAAGGGGCTTGTAAATAGGTACAAGCAGCAATATATTTGAGATGAGCCTATGTTTCCTTTTACATTTTTTGACATAGTTTGAGACATCTCTGAAATATTAATTGCAAACATGACTTTCCAAATATTATCCTGCTGTGCATGTTTAGTTTAAGCATAATTGCTGCTCCGAGTATTGATCTCTGTTCAGAATGTATTATTCGTACTTAATACTTACACCATTTATTTTTTCCTTTGCAGTCGTGTCCCTACTGATGGCATCAAAAAAATTTGAGGGTACATGGGCTGAGCTCCAAGAAAAGTTAAGCTTATTCGTTGGTTACACAATAAATACAAATGTTATTGTGGTTGAAGCATACCCTAAATTCAGCGCTATGATTGCTGCATGCTAACTTGATACATTAAACTTAGCATGACACAGATGAGTGAGGCACCATATAAGTGTGCGTGCTCGAATTATGTATTTAAAGCACAGTTTTCCTTCTATGATGATTTATGGGTATTGCACTCAGGTTGTGCAGCTCTTTTGTTAAACATACCTAAGGCAAAACATGGTTTGATTCTATGGTGACTTTTTGAGATCATTCCGCATGCGGTGGCCACGGAAAGCAAAACATTTGAAAGTTTTTCCTATTTGCATGCTGGTGTCTTTCTCATATGCGTTTCTTCATCCACTTGCCCTGCCATACTTTTCCTATCAACCCTTTCATGCACACCTCACAAACATGTTCTGTCTACCTTTCATTGCATCCATATTACCCTTGGCACTTTAAGTCACCACTCTGATGTTCCCCACACTCAGATGTTCATGTACATACACTCATGTAGGTCTGCATTTCTGACTGCTCTGAACTCCCCTCAGAAGATTGAAGGGGTCTCTCCTCATTGTCTTTCAACTGCCCATTCAATCCTATGAATCATCTCGATTCGCTTTTTATTTTTAGGCTGTTGAACAAACACATTATCCAAGTCTACATGCAAAAGTTCAAACAAAATACTGCCAAAGTACATTAAACATGCAAAGCAATTCACCATATTTTTTTGTTTTGAGCTATCTCTCTTAGCATTTGGGGTAAATAAAACTATATGGTAGGTAAAATGGAGAGACTGAGCAGTCTGTGTGGTAATTCAGAATTATTTCAGGTCACACTGAATTCAGGTTTCAGTGTAGGAGAAAGGAGCAGTGTTTCATTCGAATCAAGGCTTTCTAGTCTTAATTCCACCTCATGCCTCCTTCTTCCACCACATCCTACCTGACATTTTAGCTTACTCTTGCAGTTTATTTTTCACCCATTCCTAATATTGCTCTTCCTCTTCCCTTTTCTGCCTTTCTTCCTCTTACCATGGGGCAAAGTCTGATGATGGAGAAAAATTCAGATCCCCAAAAATGAGTGCCGGTGACTGCCACCTGTATACAAATTAAGCACTGATGAGCAGGAGATCATACAAGGAATGTACCTATAATGTGCATCACAATAACTTAATCACACTGTATTCACCTACAATCCTGCAAGACATCCCTATTGACGATGATCCCTAACCACAGCTGACAGTACATTTGTGTGTGCCAGGTTTACGCTAGGGGTGTCTGGCCTGAGCTAGGGAGGGTCAGATCCGTGCCAGATTGTCAGAGACACCATCACTTCTACATGGGAGAAAAACACTCAAAAGCACTACCACGAGAGATGGTCAACAAATGATGACTAAGATTCAATATGAAACGGGTCAAACAAAATCTATGGTGGTTTGACATATCCAGTGTTATATAGGGCTCTATAAAAACAGTAGTATGCAACAGTATACATGCTTTTACAGATGTTTTATTCAGAGCCACACTCCCCGTCTCTTTTGTTTTTAAAGCCCTAAAGACTTTTTTGGTGCAAACAATATCACATTTGGTGATTAGATCTAGATTGCTATACATTTTAGGCTGACCAAGTTTAATAAACTGGTTTTAACATAATTTAACCATGAAATAGAGGCCACTCGATCCAAACCCAGGCAGTCTTTTAGAACCAACGGATGACAACTTTTCTCAGGGTGAAGCCAAACATAGCCAGAGGAGAAGCGGCCATGACTGTAAAGTATCCTCCAAAAACGAAAAAATCAAGTTCCTCATGAGTAACAAAAATGGAAGTACTCTGGCGAAGGCATAAAAGTCTTCTTAAAAATTTATTCTCAATTACTGAGAGAGCAGAAATATCCACATAGCCCTATATTTCACTCCCACAGGCAGCTCCTGGGACACACTTAGCACTGTGAATATCAATTAGTATCTTAATTGAGCTGTGCCCTAGCCTATTTGCATAATCAAAGACAGAAGCAATAATCCTAGTAAAAGTAATGCTTCTTGCAGAAACCAGAGAGGACCATGACAAAAAAGAATGAAACTGAACACTGGGATAAGGAAAAGATGAAACATGACTAATTATGTTGTCATGTACCATAAAGGTTCTTGACTTAGTAGTTCGAGGGTCTATCACCATGACATGAGATTTGGAACAGTTGGCCCTTAAATCAAGAGAAATAAAAGTAACAAAACAATTAAGCACATGATCCAGCCTCAAAGCAGTTCTAGAAATAAGGATGGTATTTCCTGCATAAAGCATCACCAGGATGGAATGATTGCCAATCCACTGCATGCTCATATCAACCTCGATCAATTCCTCCTGTAGTTTATTATAACAGAGAGTGAAAAGAAACAGAGCCCATATGCAGCCTTGTTGATTGCCCGCTTGAGAAAAAAGTCATCAGTGGATTCCCCCGCGACTCAAAATGAAAAGCAGCAGATATTAAAATGGGGGCCCCACATAAGGGAGACTAAATTCAATTCCACCCGTAGATGCACCATAATGTTAGAAGAAATCAACTGTATAGCCTTGCACACCTCATCATGCAAGAAAATAACAGGGACAACAGAGACAGCTAACAGAGAAAAATTACAAGATATAAAAGTGGAATTAGGCCCAGCATAGATAAGCTCAAAATGTTTGACCCAAAGCTCAGGAAGAATAGTAAAAAGTAAAGCTGGGTCAGCTGCAGGCTTAAAAATAGGTTGTTTGACAATATCCCAGAATAGGGAACTATCACGCAATTTACTGGGATGAAGCAGTTCATCCCATACCTCCTTCTGCAGAGTTTGTTTACAATCCTTTAATGCTGTTCAATACGAATAACGGCAGGAAGCAATCCTTAAACGATCCATAGGAACTGACTTCAAGGCATCCAAGAATAGACAATTTGCCTTGGAACAGTTTGCATCAAACAATTTGGAAGGATTAGAAGCCGTAGAGCTAGATTTAGAAGACATTTAATATTGTAGATATATATTTAGGAAATGAACTCAAAATATCCAAATCAGAAGAATCACTACTCAGACATAGCTCAATCTCAGGGTGACAGGCGTTAAACAACTCTAAAAGAAAAATGTCTGGTATTACCATTCTTCCAGTTAAGGCACCGACCCTAAGAACTAGAAACAACATTGCCCATAACACAGTGCATAGAGGAGCATTGCCCAAGGCCCAACAAAAAAAGGCTATGAGTGGATTGTGATCACTGAAAGGCACCAGACAAAGCCATAATATAACAAAAAATAAACAAAAGGTGAGGAAAAGGAGATATAGGCCCTCATTCTGACCTTGGCGGGCGGCGGAGGCCGCCCGCCAAAGTCCCGCCGTCAGGTTACCGTTCCGCGGTCGAAAGACCGCGGCGGTAATTCTGACTTTCCCGCTGGGCTGGCGGGCGGTCGCCTTCAGACCGCCAGCCAGCCCAGCGGGAAAGAGGCTTCCACGATGAAGCCGGCTCGGAATCGAGCCGGCGGAGTGGAAGCTGTGCGACGGGTGCAGTTGCACCCGTCGCGTATTTCACTGTCTGCGCAGCAGACAGTGAAATACATGTAGGGGCCCTCTTACGGGGGCCCCTGCAATGCCCATGCCAGTGGCATGGGCACTGCAGGGGCCCCCAGGGGCCCCGCGACCCCCCCTACCGCCATCCGGATCTCGGCGGTCCGACCGCCGGGATCTGGATGGCGGTAGGGGGGGTCGGAATCCCCGCGGCGGTGCAGCAAGCTGCGCCGCCGCGGAGGATTCAATGGGGCGGCGGTACACTGGCGGGACCCCGCCAGTGGTGCCGGTCCGACCGCGGCTTTACCGCCGCGGTCGGAATCCCCATTGGAGCACCGCCGGCCTGTCGGCGGTGCTCCCGCGGTCCTCCGCCCTGGCGGTCAAAGACCGCCAGGGTCAGAATGACCACCATAATCATTAACACTGGCTGCAGCTCTCCCAATAAAAGTGGTAACTACCACTCTCCCAATAAAAGTGGTAACTACCAAATCAGATCGGGTCGCAGTCATAACAGTAGAAGCAGTAACTAAACTATACTCAGCCAATAGCCGGTTCATAAAATTCCCCTCAGATGAATGCAAAAAATGTGCGACCTCCTGCAGGAGTCTCTAAACGCAGCATATTGCAACGAGCATCTTTGAATACAAGGATGCAAATTAAAATCACATGCTAAAATAATAAAACTGTTCCCTTGCAGGGATTTAGGTAAACTCCAAAATGCTTCTTAGAACCTGTCTTTGACCTTGACTACCTGTTTGCAGAAAAGCATTATAAAATTAACAGTTTACAGGAAAGATTAGAAAATGTCAGCAGAAGTGCAGCTAAATTAGGAGAGCTGGTAGGTAACACTTTAATAGGACAACCTATTGACAAGGACAGCAGAATCAGAAGGCCCCCTTTAGCCCTACCATGCAATAAAGGAGTGGCAGGATCAAAGTGCGAGGTCTAACCATCCAGATAGAAATTGGTATCAGTATCCCACGTTCCCCGTAGACAAATTATTTTAAATCTACGTAGTAAAGAAAAAAACTCCTCATTGCTTCTTGTTTAGTAAGGCTTGCAACATTCCAGCTCAAAAGAAGGACGACATTAGGAGAACTCAAACGCCCAACTGAATCAGTTTTGCAAGCAGGCAAGGTCTCAAGGGAGTGAGGTGGAAGTCAATCAGTTTCAGTCAGGGTACTTAAGGGGACAAATCTATTTGAAGTGAGTAAACTGCATTTCTGGGCAGGCCTAGAACTAACGTTTGAAGGAACGAAAGAGGGAACCTGACCCACAATAGACACAGAGTGAGGAGCAGAAGAAAACAATGGTTTATAAAAATAACCTAGGGGAAGAAGGCAGATTCCCACAGGTGGCCTCGTTCCAGCTGTAAGGTGTGACAAGAAGAAGCCAGCAATGTATCAAAATTGACAACGGCACAATCCCCATGAAAGGGATTAGATTGCAAATGTATCCATGGGACTTCTATTGACATTATAGTGGACTCGAACAAGCATCCGTCATACCCCAAAGGGCTATTTATCCAATGAACCTCCTTGTTCTTCAAACACATATAATCTTTCATGCTATTAGATCCCAGTAAGGGAACATTAGCAAGGACAATAACATAAAGGGTATCAGCAGGAGGCAAAATTAAACTATAAGGCACCAAGGCCTGGGAGAAAACACATCTTTCCTAGATGCCTCATGAGAACCAATACCATCTAAGAGAGAAGGTAGGGATGATGAACCAAGACCTTCTCTTGATGGTAGTAATTGTGGAATGGCATATGGTAAACAAGCCTGCACAAAGTTGAGGGGGTAGGCTTCACATCATGCAAACTCTCAGGCTGAAGCCCTTTCTTATAGCAAGAAACAGGATGGCACAGGGGCTCCCACTGGGAGGAGGGGGGCGACAAGTGGCAAATGCCTCTTTCTGCTAATAGCTTAGTTCACATTCTCTGTTGCAGAAACGTTATAAGGGGATTTCCTTTGAGCAAATTCTAGAAGGCCCCCAAGAGCTAAGTAATAGAGTCCTCGATCTTGGAAAGTCAGAATTCACAAGAAGTAAAAGTGGAAACAACCAAGGATTCAAGTTTTACCAACATTTTGTTTAAAAGTCCTTCCATAACGCTTTGGAACTCTCCTCATGTAATAGAAAACCATGGGAGCACGGGGGGCAGATTTACTTTTTGACAGAGACAAAGAGCCCCTGGTATAGTGTTCACCATTTCCGGGTGAACCCAAAAGTACGCTCCTGGACAGGGGCGGTTAAGGTGGCAGCCCCTCACCATGTCTGGCTAATGGTGGGGGCAGCGTCACGTGGACAGAGGAAATAAAGGGAGTCAGAACGGCGGGAGCTGGGTGAATTGTTGCGTATGCTGAGACTGAGGAACAAGACAAAATAAAGTTAATGATCTTACCTCACCTCAGTCTCAGCGTGTCATTAGAGTGCCTCGCCGACTCTACACCAGGGAAGGCGCTCTTTCTTACCCCCGGCCTTAGGGGCTTACGTAAAACCACAAGAGGAAAGCCACCCCCAGTCATACTAGAATTATCATGGGCATCTGCAAGAGGTAAATCCTGCATGCGGGTAGAAAGAGGGGAGCAAATTGAAGGGTGTGTGGTAACAGTTGGGACGGCAGGATCCACTGCATTAGAATTAATACCAGCCACTTCCTCAGAGAGACTAATCATCTGAGCACCAAGCCCAAGTTCCACCGCCACAGCAAGTGATAGCCCCTACCACCGAGGTCAAAAACGACATACTAATTTGGGCATTATGCGGCCGCTTGCCATCCCACATAGCCAAATTAAATTCGCGCTCACCCATGCTCAAGTTGAAGAAATCATTACAGAAAATTCCAACACAGTGAGCCAAGAGAACGGGCCCTGTTCGGTCCCCCGGTACTTCAAGCGCGTATAAGCGCGATGTTTATAGGCCCTCCTGGGCTCTGCGGCACTTTCTTGGGGGCTTTGAGTCCCCCCTTGGCAAATGCAGCAAAATGACCGTCACCTACATTTCATTCAGGTTCTTTGTCTGACAGTGAATCTCATGTGGCAGTCCTAGCAATGCGCCATTGATCCAACCCACGATCGACATCCCGAGTGTCTTCTTTCCTTATGTCATTTTTATTCCATAAAGGAAGCAACTCGGCACATGCATATACCTCAATAAACTGTTCGTTTGTATTTAGCAATAGAATTCTATTACAAGAGCAAACTGATTTATTTTTCACTGGCAGTAGGCACAACATTTACATAGATTTAGGCAGTCGCTCTGTTAGGTAATAAAGACCTTGCCAAAGTCATTATGAATAGGGGGCGGGGGGGGGGGGGGGGGGGAGGGCATATCTGGAATGTCTACATTTTTTAAAATTTGTAATTGTTTATAGATTTTGAGTTCACACCATCTCATAAATGGGTAATTTAGTTATTCATGCATACGGCTTATATAAACCAAAAATTATCTATTAATGAACAAAAATAAAGGTAATATTTTATTACTATGTTGAGGCACTACTAAAATTTAATTGCGGCTTTGCGTTTTTATTACCGTAATCTGCAGATTTACAATCTTCAAACACCCTATCACAACAGAAGGGAAACTGGATAGCGTGTTTATTGATAAGCAATTGATAATGGATTGAACATTGTTATTTCTTAACTCAGTTTAAACCGTGTGCGTCAGAGACATGGCCTTCTTCCCAGGGCTCGTTGGGACTATCTGATAACCAGTGACGTTCGTCTTAATGCCCAGCTGGGTAAACATAGGAACAGTAAAAGAGCTCTCTCTTCGCCCTTTCTTCCAAGGTAGGCCCTGCTATTTTTACCACAATTTATCAACGCATGAATTTTAAAACTGTTGAAAACGTATCAAAAGTAAAGCTCTCTCTTCGCCCTTTCTTCCAAGGTAGGCCCTGCTATTTTTACCACAATTTATCAACGCATGAATTTTAAAACTGTTGAAAACGTATCAAAAGTACAGTTCAATGCAATAAACTAAACCCATACTGCAAAGGACACTCGTAGGTTCTTGATAAATTGAGATCAGGTGATTAGATGACACCAAGATAGAGGTGTTGCCCTGATCTTTAAGTGTAAAAAAAGACGTCCCTAAAAGTATCATTTAAAGGAGGACAGAAATCAGTATCACCCAAAAAAGATGAATGTCTTGTGCACCCTCCTCTCTGCCCCCCCCCCCGCCCACCCACACCTGATTAAGACACGGCCTGCATGTGGTATTTCTGCTGTCAGATATACAGCAGGTTCTTCTAACATGAGTGTTGACAGAACCAGTCTTGGTACAGGTCACAAAGAAGGGATAGCCCATTATAATAATATCTCATCTGACTCTATTTTCCACCAGAGAACATTCTGACTTAAACTGCATTCTAAACCATAGTTGTCCCTGGCGGAAAAAAATGCCTAGAATGACTCCCACGCATAGGAGAACTCTCCCAGCATGAAGGGACATTAGTTATGATAAACTGGAAGATGGCACCCTATTTGGGGAAGGGACTATTTTTAAGAATAAAATAGCGTGACTGACCACAAGTCCAACTAGACTGCATGGTTAAGGTTCCCCCCAAAGTTTCTATCCACGTTTAATATGGATATCTTTCACTGGGTAGTATAGCCATGGCTTCAGTGGCAGAGGTGTGTTTCTGCCACAAATGCGTTTTGGTGCGCATTTTCTGTTTAAATGAGACTATAAGTCTTTCCCTCAGTTTTTCAAAGCCAATGTAGGCTGAACATATTTGTGAAATTGCAGTCAAAGTTAATTTCTGTCTGGTGTTAGAGGCAGGACCCACCTGTCTGCCTAGAGCCCCGCCCTTAATTCATTTTCTGTCCATGTTCCAACTCTATTTAATGCAGCCGAAGCATTTCTTCTGACTCAGAGAGGTTGCAATAGCAATCTTCCTCCCTGTAGGCATGCAACGTTTTCACTCCAATATCTGCTGGTGGGTCTGGTGGGACTTTGTACTTTCTTATAACTTTACATTTCCATCTTCAGCAGCAATTCCAAACGAAAAAAAACATCTTATTGCAGCTTTCAGAGATCTGGCAGAGATCTCTCATGTAACAAGTTGTGAATCTATGTAATTCGCAAAATGTCTTATGCACTATAACAGGGTGTCTGACATTTGTCCATAAGCCTCGTGTCCATGCTGGATTTTCAGAATAACCAACTTATTTATACATGATTGCCACTGAAATTAATTCTATGCAAATGTGTCTTATATGGATAATTTTTTTTTCATGGCACTCGCCTTTCCTCCTGGACTTAGGTTGGGCGGTATTCTGCCAGAATATCGACTACAGAATATCATGGGACCACAATATTGAGGCTTAAAAATAGACTACCAAAATATATTCAATGCAAGTGTATATATTTATTATTCTTAAGGCCACATCTATGCAACTTTTCATACATTTTCGTCGATGTGGCGATAAGAATAGTACATCTATACCTACCTGTGTTCATCCATCTGCACAATATTTTGCTCCTTTAGGTAGTCCTCCATACTTTGGCCCTCGATACTTTGCCCCACAGTACTTTTGTCTTCGATATTTTGACATGAAACCATGTTGGCAGCATTACATTACAGCTTTTACCCAACACCATTGCACAAACCTTACTGTAACAATTTGTCAAACATCGCTGTGCATTTGTCCCATAATATCGCAATATGAATTTTGAATTCTGAATAACTAATGATTATACTTTTATTTGGCTCTCTGAATTCTGCTCCAGTCTTCCAGATGGCGCCGATAAAGGATCCTTTCATCCAAGAAGAGGCAAAAAAGGACATTTTTCTCTATTTGATGAGTTAAGTAGTAGGTGAGCAAATTCAAACTGTAAAACTCTATGCCTTGGCCAATAACAACAGATATCAAAATAACAAATATCATAATTTACATTTTGCACGAATAACACAGCGTAATAAGCCTCAAACAAGCATAAAAAGACTGCAAAGAGTTAGCAGGAGGTATATTCACCTCACAGGTTTTTAGGAGTTAGGAAGGCAGGTAAGCACCTTGGGTGTTTGCTGCAGAGATCTACCTATCAACTGAACAGAGTAAATCCTGTTAAGCCATATTTATAGTTTCATGGTGAATACTGAAGCACCATGGAGTTTGGTAATATCAACATCTACGACCAGAATATATACATTTTTACGCTGTAAGGGTGGATGTTGTTTCTATTCCCTTGATACATACAAAGATTTTTATTCTTTAAAGTGGATTACGAATAACAAATTGGCTTACACCCACCTATCAAAACATCACCTTCTCTCAGTGTTCTTTCTAACATCTGACTCTTCATTCTTTCAGTTGATCTAACCCCATTCACCCCCTTCCTAAAGAGAATGTAAAAAAACGTTCTTCTATGAGCAGTTGTGACTTAGGGACTACTCTGTCTGTTCTGTGGTCAAACTTCTCTGATGTCCCTGGGGACTAAGGGCCATAGGAAAAATGGCTACATGTCCGCCTACCCCATTTGGATGGAAATGAAGTCATTTAAACTTTTTTTTACCAACAGGGATAACCTGGCGGTAAGAAACAGTAAAATCGTTGTAATGCCCCCACCCACCCCCACCATGGGAGAACACTCCCATGATGAGGGGAGCATTATATTTTTTCTTATCAAAAAGAAAACCCTGTTTTAGGATTTTCTTTTTGAAAAGAAATAAAGGACTACTCTGCGCTACTGGGCTGTGTCCTTCTGCCGCAGGCCCATGGCACAGAGCAATATGCACGTTCCTGGCAATAGTTTTATAAATGAACACCCCCTTGACTTGGGGGCTTCCTGGGGGCCCACGCACCTGGCATGGGCAATGCTGGGGACCCCATACACAGCCCCGTCGCACATTCCATTACCCGAATTACGGACAGTGAAATGCGCGACGGGTGCTGCTTCACCCACCACACCCCACATTGCCGCCGGCTCCATTAGGAGCCGCCTTCAATGTAAATGCCCTGTTCACCGCAGGGCCGGTGGGGTCATGACCGCACTAGCGGTCTTCCGGCTGATGAGTTTGCCAAACACAAAATGAGGGCCATAGAGTATTGATGATGATCTGTTTTAGTGTTGAAATAGGAAGCTAATGTAAAAACTGAAGCAAAGGTGCAGCCTTAGAAAATATAGGTGTTTGAAGAAACAGACCGGCTGTAGCACTTTGAATAAGTTGAAATTCAGGAATGGGGGAGATGAAAAGACCAACATATAGTGAATTACAATAGCTCGATCTACTCAGAGGTGGAACTACCATATTCCCAATAGCAAGAAGAAGGGGAGTTATTTTTCTCAAGACTTTAAGCATGAAAAAACATGATTGCATAAGTTTAGAGGTATGAGCTCTAAACAAGAGATTAGGATCGAGACTCACTCGCAAATTGTGAGCAGATGGGACTGGAGTAGGGCACACATCAAAAGAAGTAGGCCCAGCTATCTGGTTTGCCAACAAATCAGAATTTCTGTCTGTATTTTAACTTAGAGAATATGAAGTGAATTGTAATACAGTTTTGGCATTGTGTCTGCACAACATTAAAAAGACCTTTAAGTTTAAAGGAAATTTGTACGTCGTCATTTTAGGTGAAAAAAGACAGACCAAAGATGCAATAACATCTGTGAGAATGACAACACAGTGGTTAAAAATGGTGGGGCTAAGGGATGATCCCTGGAAAACATCACACACAATAGGTTTAAAAGGGGGTTGAAACAGCTTGAGTATGGCAACTCAGGAGCCATTTGAGCACAGTTACCCATTCACCAGCAAATCTTATTCTGGTTAGTAAAACAATCATAGCAGACTGTGTCGAACACAGCAGAGAGGTCAAAGAGAATGAGGGCAACACTGCCACCCTACCCCAAGATGAACCTGATGTAATTATTGGCTGTGGCCAACACAGGCTCCATACTAAGTCTTGGCCAAAAGCTGGATTGGAAAGAATTGGGCACGTTGTGAGATTCCAGAAAGTTGTAAATTAATGCATTGTTTTTTTAACTTGACCAAGTGTGCTATTAGAGAAATAAGACAATAGTTCAATGGTTGAGGGAGATCTAATGTAGCCTTCTTTAGAAGTGGGGTTATAGTAGAATTCTTCCAAGTGTCTGGTCTAGACCCGACTCCATAGATGTAGAGCATATAGAATGAATACTTGACATTAGAGATGGAACAAAAGTGTTTCCCACTTTGGGAGGAATAACATAAAGTGGGGAACAAGAGTTCATCGAGGTGAACTGGACCCTGACCTCATTCTGTGATACCTAATCAAAAGTGGTCCATTTTAAAGGTACATCACAATAATACTCAAACTGAAGAGAAGGCGGGTGTAGAGATTGATTGATCAAGTTAAATATTCTATTCTGAAAAAATCAGAGAGGGCAGAACCAGACATAGGATTAGGAGATGTAATATAGAAAGTGCCTCAGGATAAGCTGAACATCTATACACTGAGAAAATCTCCTTGGAAGGGTTATGTGATTTAGTACTCAGAGTATGATAGTATTGAGATCTAGACTCAGTGATAAGTGATTTATTGCTACACAAGGCTTGCTTGTGTTTTAGTCTAGATAAGGGACATTAGCTATTTCATGGAATCATAAACATTGGTAAAGTGAGTAGTATAAACTAAAAACTAATTACGTGATAAGGTGAAGGATATATGAGATGCTCTTTCTTAGGGGTATTTAGTACTAAAAACAAGCTCTTATTACCTGTCATATGCCTCAACCGAACGTGCTAAATCCTGGGGGTAGAACACATTATCAAGAGGGTGCCCTCCTGAGAGTATAGAGCAATATGTGTTAAGTTGAAAACTATGATAAGTTGTTACAATTGTTCCAGGCTGAGGAAGGGTATGCAGGAATGTTAAATACTCCATTTGTGATCCACCTGAAAAACAGGATCGGCTTTATTCATCACAGAAGGTTTAGAGTCTGTCCAGGATTCAGAAAACATATTTGAGGCATCAGAGATATAGTAAGGAAGATTTAAATTAAGTGGGCCCAGCAACCTTAGTGGGGCACTGCGCAGCTTAAAAATGTGCTTGTGCCTTACTCCAGTGGCTTCACAAGAAGGATCCTAGGTCCTAGGCCCGGCCGAGATGTCGATCAGCACAGATGGGATTGCCTTTCGTATTTCTTCTGTCACCCCAGAATCAGGTTTTGGGAAACAAGGTGTCTAAAGATTAACCAAAACCTTTGCTAAAAGATGCTTCAAGATTAGAAGCATTATTTTGTTGTTTTTTTACCTAGTGATTTTGAGAACGACATCTCATTAATTTCACAAACAATGACTTTTGTTGAAAACTATCTTCTAGATTAGAGGCAAAATGTAGAAGGATGTCCTGATCTTGTTCAAGTCCCGATCCTTCTAGGGTCCCTCCTTTAACCAAAAGGCAGCAATTGCTGATTTAGTCCAATTAAAAAAGGACATTTGCAAATCAAACTAAAATATATTTTGTCAAAAGCCTACTTAAGTATTTATGATTGACACAGACTGCATGCTAAAGACAACTAACAAGTGCTGTCATGCAATTGTGCACTGCTGTGTGGCTTAAATTACCCACTTTTGCAGGTTTCTTCTAAATAACCTATATAAAGGTTTTTTTTCTAAACTTCTCTATCAATTTATGGAAATATTTAATGGAACGCCCGGAAATACTTCATTATCACGGACTGTGGTTTGTAGAGCATAAATTGTGATTGTGATTATTACCAGCACAGTGATTAAAAATAGGATATGGACATACAGATCTTAAGAATTTAGAATAGGAAATATCTTCTTCATGCATCCAAGTCCCAGAAAACAGTAAACTGATCCACTTGGTGTATGAAAGTTTGTACTAACATGTTACAATGATATAAATACTGAGGTCAATTTCTTAACATTTCCAACAGCAAATTAAAACGAAGGGACAGTGATCCTGCTTTCTATAAAAACAGCTTCCTGGAACTTAAACCTTACCGTGGAAGGACAGAACATGAAAAGGTAAGATAATATTTGCACAATATGTTGTTGGATCGATGGAACTACATCTTATTATATTGTTTTTAGATTTTTCAACTTCAGCATTACAATGAAACAGAACAAGTACATTCAGGACATCCAGCAACGGAAGGGTCACTATACTCAAACAAGTTTGTTACATAGCATTTATACAGATAAGCTTACCTCAGCATTATCAAATTAAGCACAACCAGAATATTGTTTCCTGAGGCTTCAACCTTTCTCATATTTCATCAGGCTCTCTTCCTTCATAAAGCTAAAGTTCTGCCACTTTGCACCAGTCCATGCTGTCATTGTACCCACCAACCATTGGGTGTCTACACTCTTCCACATTTTTTGCATTATCATTTCTCCCGACAATCAATCTCATATCACTGAACAATGTGACATAATGAGAGGGTGTGCTTTGATTCCATATACAAGCAGCATGAATTTCACCTCTTCCAACATAGGGATGTCTACAACTCTATCCAAATGTCCCTCAATGAAAACATGAAACAATTTTTGTTGACAGATTTTCCTTGTAGATCGAGGCTTTATATGCTAGCAAAGATCCACAAAAATGCCACTGATTCTCTTTTCAGATCAATTGTGTTGGGTTGTAGTTCTTTACATGAGCCATTAGGGAAGTACTCGGATACACTTTTACAACTGTTGGTCCAAAGTTGGAAATCATATAGCCAAGACACAACCTATTTCTTGAGATGCTTGTATCAGCTTTCAGTCACAGAATCGGATTCATGGTGGCTGTGCACCATAGATGTCACTGAGTTGTACACCTCTATGCCACAAAAAGAGGGAATGGAGGCTGTAAAATGAGCTTTATTACAGCAACCGGATATTCGTGCTAACAAGAGTTTTCTTTTGGAATAATTGCATCTTTGCCTGTACTACAGTTATTTCCCTTGGGGAGGTAAATTTTATTTACAAAAGAATGGCTCTTCGATGGCCTTTTTGGGAGCCCCCAGCTATGCTGATCTCTTTATGACTAATTTTGAGGATCTACATATCTACTCCTCTCAGGATTGGTGGGAAAATCTAATAACTTATCTCAGATAAGATGACAAGATTTTTTTGATTTGGAAGGGTTCGAAAGCCATGCTGGAGCACAATATCTCAGAACTCAGTCAGAAGAATCGCAGAATACAATTCACTCATTCAATCAGAAATCACAGCATTACTTACTTGGATGTTCAAGTGGATTCACAAGAGTACACAGAAAACCTATAAACAGGAATAATTCACCACTTTTTATAAGTTTCCATCCTCCGTCATTTAAGCAATACTTACCTTTGTTACAATTCTTACACGTCAAAAGGATCACCACATACAAGGACATATGTACTAAGACCATGGCTGTATATAAAACACAGTATCCCAGAGAGGTTATCCTGAACATCTACTGAGTTCTGCGGAGCAGAGAGTACAAGAGATGGATTGGTTAGACCTGCTACAACAGAAGAACTCTGAGAAACCTACACAACATTTATTCACATCTAAATTTTCAACTACATCCTTTGCTATCAAACAAATTATCAATTTACAAAGGGAACTACTGCAATCTAAACAATATTTCAGAGGTCTTTTTCAACATAAACCTATCTTTGCATAGCAACGTCAACACAATAAACTTAGACATATCTCAGATTACAACACCAATTGTGTGATATAAGTCATCAAGTTTCAGTGTTGTCTTATCTATGTGGGGAACACGGAGAGAAAGATAAAGGTATGAATAACAGAACATAAGAGTATGGCTAGGAACAAGAACAGGAAGTCCTGTTTAGTGGCACATTGGTTGGATCATGACCATAACATTGCACAGCTACGTTTTGTAATCCTGGAAGTCATTAATTGTAATCCTGAGGTTAATACACAAACATTTTTGTCACAAAGGGAAAGGTTTTGGATAAAGCAACTCAATACACTTATACTTCACAGTATGAAAGATAAACTAGAGATGGCATGTTTTTTGTAAGGCATGTCAGCAACACTTATAATATCAACTCAGGTAAGGGAGTCATGATGTTATCCCCTAAGAATATCACATCTCAGGCTAGTAGAAATAGTACTTTTATATGTTCGCAAAATAATCAGCAAGTGATTCCTTAGAATATCCTAGTATGATTCGGGTTGCCCAATGAACATTATTTTCATACCCGCATGTTTACCGCGAGGTTTAATTTCTTGTTATTTGTGCACATTGCAATCATTGTTTTAATATATGTTTTGTGAACTTTTTTATGATGTAACTCTGTCTTTCCACGTTTTGTCTGAGCAAACTTTTTTGTTTACTTAGTTTTATTTTGTTTTTTCTCATCTTCGCCTGACATTACGAGAAAGCTCCAGATTTATGCAAGAATATTGTTTGCATTGTGTTTGCAAGCGGTTATTGGTTGTTGTCACAGTTTCACAGTGCACACAGTTTGGTAATTACAGAGGGTTTGTCTGTATCTCTTCACCGCGTCTATTGGTAAGCGCACATTCATTTACCCAAAGCGTTGATTTAAAATTCACTAATTAATTGAGGCTCACTTTTTCCAGTTTATTGCCGGTGCTGGTTTACACGACAATGACTGCGTCCTCCTGACAGGTAATAGATGTTAATTTATAGTGTGATGATTGCCTCTGCTTAATTGGGAAACATCACTTACAACGCGGTGAATGCAACGAAATGCACTTACCACGATGCATTTACAACGCATATGCTATACCACGCATGCCTTTACCACAAATGTACCTTTACCACACATACCTTTACAACAGATTTCGTTGTAAAGGCATGAATGGTAAAGTATATGCGTGGTAAAGGTTTTAAAGTTAAGTACAGGTAGGTATTAAGTGGGTTGAGTGATATATTGTGTTTAGGGTGTGTAACAGTTGTTGGTGGTAATTGCATTTTTAAGTGTTAGGGTGGGTATGGGTTTTAGGGTGGTAAGGACATTTTTAGGTTTTAGGGTGGGCATGGGATTTGGGGTGGTAAGGGCATTTTTAGGTTTTAGGGTGGGTATGGTTTTTTGGGTGGTAAGTGAATTTTTAGGTTTTACGATGGGTATGGGTTTTTGGGGTGGAAAGGGCATTTTTAGGTTTTAGGGTGGGTATAGGTTTTTGGGTGGTAAGGGCATTTGTAGGTTTTAGGGTGGGTATGGGATTTTGGGTGGGAAGGGCATTTTTAGGTTTTAGGGTGGGTATGGGTTTGTGGGAGGTAAGGACATTTTTAGGTTTTAGGGTGGGGATGGGTTTTGGGGTGGTAAGGGCATTTTTAGGTTTTAGGGTGGGCATGGGTTTTGGGGTGGTAAGGGCATTTTTAAGTTTCGGGTGGGCATGGGTTTTGGAGTGGTAAGGGCATTTTTAGGTTTTAGGGTGGGTACGGGGTTTTGGGGTGGTAAGGGCATTTTTAGGGTGGGTATGGGTTTTGGGGTGGTAAGGGCATTTTTAGGTTTTAGGGTGGGCATGGGTTTTTGGGTGGTATGGTTATTTTTAGGTTTTAGGGTGGATATGGGGTTTTGGGGTGGTAAGGGCATTTTTAGGGTGGGTTTGGGATTTGTGGTCGTAAGGGGTGTTTAGGTTTTAGGGTGTGTATGGGTTTTGGGGTGGTAAGGTAATTTTTAGGGTTTAGGGGTTTAGGGTAGGTCGGGTTTTTGGGTGGAAAGGTGGGTTTGTTATTTATTTATATATATATATATATATATATATATATATATATATATATATATATATATATACATATATATGTTTATATATATACACACAAACATATATATGCGTGTGTGTGTGTATATGTATATATATATATATATGTATATATATATATATATATGTATATATATAAATATATATATATATATATATATATATATATATATATATATATATATATATATATATATATATATATATATAAAATGTATGTTATACTTACCTCTAATTTTTACCATGCATATGCCTTTACCAACTATGTCTTACTATGAAATTTTTGTGGTAAAGACATGCGTGGTAAAAGCATATGCATTATAAAAACATTTTGTGATAAGTGCATGCGTGGTAATCAAAATGCATTGTACTTACCGCGTTGTAAAGGCATGCATTGTAAGTGCATGCGTTGTTTCATGATACATCCCAGCGCTAGCCGTTCTAAAGTTTGCCGGTCATGTATCAAGTATGAACACTGGGATCAGCATTGTGCATCAGACAAACCTGTATCACACTGCAAGCGTTCACAGTATTCAATTTTAGTACCATGCGCACAGAGGAGCACATGGTTTTACTTTATTTATTTTGGTTTCTTTTCGGATACACAGCAACCAAGCCTAACGTTTTGCTCTTTAGGTTGCCGCTACAGCATCACCCGTTCACTCACTTTTGAGGAGTGTTAGACTTTTCATTCTTGGCGTGGTCTTCCTCAACTTTTTGCCTCTGTTTCCCAGGTTGTTGATGTGTGCTGGACTCTGTTTTTGCTACTCTGGGCACTTTACCACTGCTAACCAGTGCTAAAGTGCAAGTGCTCCTATACAAAATGTGTATGTAATTGGCTTATCCATGATTGGCATATTTGATTTACTAGTAAGTCCCTAGTACAGTGCACTAAAGGTGCCCAGGGCCTGTAAATCAAAGGCTACTAATGGCCCTGCAGCACTGGTTGTGCCACACACCTAAGTAGCTCTGTAATCATGTCTCAGACCTGCCACTGCAGTGTCTGTGTGTGCCGTTTTAATTCTAAATTCGACTTGGCAAGTGTACCCACTTGCCAGGCCCAAACCTTCCCTTTTCTTACATGTAAGACACCCCTAAGGTGGGCCCTAGGTAGCTCAAATGGCAGCGTGCAGTGTATGGTTAAGGTGGGACATATAGTAATGTGTTTTATATGTCCTGACAGTGAAATATTGCTAAATTCATTTTTCACTGTTGGTAGGCCTGTCCCTCTCATAGGTTAACATGGGGGCTACCTTTAAATCTGATTAAAGTGTAGATTCCCTTTGGGAGCGGATAGATATGAGGAATGGGCAATCACACCTGAAAGGGCTGTGCCTGCCCTTACACAATGCAGTCTCCAACCCCCTGGTGTGTGTCTGGGGCCTGGCCTGGGCAAGGCAGGATTTCACAAACAAGAGAGACTTTGCTTTGAAATAAGCCTACTTCAAAGGGAAAAATGGGTATAAGAAGGGCACCCAAAACTACAGAATTTAGAACACTTTTGGAAACCAAGAGGAACCTCTGCCTGGAGAAGAGCTGAAGGGCTGAGGAAGAAGAGTTGCCCTGCCTGTCACGACTCACGTGCTGCTTGCGCCTGGAATTTGCAGATCTGGTGGCGTGAATCTTCAATGTTCGGCTTTGGCCCAAAAAGGGGCGACTCTTTCTGGTAGCCACGGTGCTGTAGGTAATGGAGACACCAAGAACAGACCGTGCCCTTCAGAAAGTAGCGCCAGAGGGAAAAAAACCCTTAAAAAGGGGAAAAAACCTCCAAACAGGAAGACTCCTGGAGAAAAACAAGAACAAACAAACAGGAATCCAAAAGGAGCAAAAATCAGAAAACACAGAATGCTGAATCCAAAACCAAAAGGCAAGGAAATCAGGAGCGAAGACACTAACTGAGCAGAAAGTGTTGCAGCGCAAAGAAAGAGGAAAAACACAGCCCTTATCTACCAAAAAACAGGAAGTAAAAGGACACCATCTTAGATAGGGAAACAATACATAGAACAGAATAGTAGAGGAACCATAGAGAATAGGGAACAAGGAATGCTGGGAAAGCACAGGAATCTGGGAAGGAGGAAAAAACATAAAGAAAGGCACACAACAGACTGCAAAAAAGAAGAAGGACAAAGAAACGAAGAAAAACAGGTAAGAGGGTTCAGAGACCCCTGGGACAGTGAAAGGCAGAAGGAAGAACGAGGCCCCAAGCAAATCTGGGGCCTCGAAACGCGCAGGAAAGGCTGGGGGCGCGCCGCGTCTTAATAACGCGGTGCGCGGCCCGAGCCGAACGCCCGGCAGAAGTCGAGCTCTCGGCTCGCGCCGCACCGCGCGGCGCGACAGTAGGTCCCCCTCCCGAAGGCCCAGGTTTAAGAGGGAATAAACGGTGAAAGCGTTAAATCAGGAGAGGAGCGTGAACGGAAGAGGCATCTTCCCATGAACATTCACTGAGAGGATAACCCTTCCAATGAATCAGATACTGAAGTCGTTTATGAAAAAGACGAGAGTCACAAATTTCCTGCACTTCATATTCAGGAGCATCATCCACAAGGACAGGAGGTGGACAAGGAAACTGACGTGAGTAAGGATCAGGCACATAAGGTTTAAGCTGAGAAACATGAAAAACCGGATGGATCTTCCATGTATGGGGTAAGTGAAGACGGACAGTGACAGGATTGACCAACTGGAGAATACGGAAAGGCCCATAGTAACGAGGTGTGAACTTGTTTTGAGAGAGACGTGAGGGCAAGAATTTGGAGGAGAGCCAGACTTTATCTTGCAGATGATAATTTGGATTGGTTGTACGTCTCTTGTCTGCAGCCTTCTTCATATACCTCTTGGTATGTAACAAATTAGATCGAATTAGTTTATGGAGTTGGAGAAGGCGTTTGGAGAAATAGTTAATAGCAGGTAGAGGAGAGTTGGATTGTGGAGAAGTAGGGAAAGAGGTAGGATGAAAACCATAGGAGCAGAAAAAGGGAGTGACCTTGGAGGCACTATGGACTGAGTTATTGTAGGAAAACTCAGCTAAAGAGAGGTAAGTGCTCCAGTTACTTTGGGTAGAATTGCAAAAGCACCGAAGATATTGCTCTAGTCCTTGGTTCAGACGCTCAGTCTGTCCGTTGGTCTGAGGATGGAACCCTGAAGACAAGGCTCTATTTATATTCAGGGTTTTACAAAAATGCTTCCAAAATCGGGAGATGTACTGAGGTCCTCTATCAGATATTATGGTATGTGGAAGTCCATGGAGACGGAAGACATGATCTATGAATATTTGACTTAGTTCTTGAGAAGTAGGCAGCTTTTTTAGGCCAGTGAAATGAGCCATTTTTGTGAAAGAATCCACTGTGACCATGATAACCCGGTTTCCTGCTGATGGTGGGAGCGAACACATAAAATCAGTAGAGATAGTATGCCATGGGGCCGATGGAACAGGCAAAGGCTGTAGTAATCCTGCCGGTCTGGTGTGAGGTATTTTGACTTGGGCACATATGGGACAGGCCTGAACGTATTCTTCCACATCCAGTTTCCAGGTAGGCCACCAGAAAAATCGTAAAAGTAGTTCTTGTGTGGCTTTGATGCCTCTGTGACCAGCTACAGGGGAATCATGGCACATTTGTAATGCTTTCTTTTGCACCTTGTTTGTAGGAAGGAATATCAGGTCTTGGTAATAAAAATATCCTTGTTTCTTATACAATAATGGTCTTAGTTCTTCTATGTCATGGTCCGATAGGTTGGCGTATTCTTGTTGTACTTCTTCCAGGAAAGACTGAGCCACTCCAATGATCTTACAGGGTTCTAGAAGATACTGGGATGAGGAAGGAGAACACTCTGGATATCGGCGAGACAGAGCATCAGCCAGAATGTTTTGAGATCCTGGAATATATGTAATATAAAAATCGTACTGACTGAAGAAAAAGGCCCAGCGGGCCTGACGACTATTCTGGCATACAAAATTTCTTAAACATTGTAAATTACGGTGGTCTGTCCTCACCTCAAATGGTTCCTTGGAACCCATCAGAAACTGTCTCCACTCAAGGCAGGCTGTTTTCAGAGCCAATAATTCCCTTTCAAGTACGGAATAATGTTGTTCAGCTGTGGAAAGGATATGAGACAAATAGAAAACAGGATGTTCAAGGCCATCATCCTCTTGTCGTTGGAGTAAGACAGCTCCGATGGCTCTCTCAGAAGCATCAGTTACTACTATAAATTGCTTGGTGGTATCTGGATGTCTTAAGATGGGGGCTTGGGTGAAGGCTCTCTTTAAGCTTTGAAAGGCTGCTTCAGCAGCCTCAGTCCAGACAAACCCCTTCTTTAAATTGTCCTTCTTTAAGGTGTGAGTTATGTGGCTAGTCTGACTGGCAAAGTCTAGAATGAATTGTCGATAGAAGTTTGCTAAACCTAGGAAACATTGTGTTTCTTTTATGGTAGAAGGAGAAGGCCACTCTAGGATAGCTTGTACCTTTTCTTGATCCATAGCTATGCCGGTGGGACTTAAATGATAGCCCAGATATTTGACTTCCGTCATGTCGAACTCACATTTCTCTGGTTTGCAAAATAGTTGATGATCACGAAGTCTTTGAAGAACTTGTTTAACATGGGAAGTATGGAGTTCAGGATTTCTAGAATAAATAAGAATGTCGTCTAGGTAGATCACGACTGTCTGATTCAGTAGGTCTGAAAACACTGAGTCCATAAATCTCTGGAAGATTGCGGGGGCGTTAGTAAGACCAAACGGCATAACCCTATATTCAAAATGGCCAAATGGGGTCCTGAATGCTGTCTTCCATTCGTCGCCTTCTCTTATGCGTAAAAGGTGGTAGGCTCCTCGTAAATCCAATTTAGTAAAACGTTGGGCCCCTCTGATTGCTTCCAGTATGTCCCTGATGAGAGGCAAAGGATAACGATCTTTAATGGTAATTTTATTCAGACCTCGAAAATCCAGGCACGGACGAAGATCCTTAGTCTTCTTGGGCACAAAAAAGAGAGGGGCCCCAGCCGGAGACGACGATGGAACAATAAGACCACTCTGTATATTTTCGTCCAGATACTCCTTTAGAACTTCCTTTTCGGGTTCCGTGAGGGAGTACATCCTCCCAAAAGGAACAATTGTGCCAGGTTCCAATGGAATTGCACAATCATATTCTCGATGTGGAGGTAGCACAGGTTTTGACGGTTTTTGGAAAACATCCTGAAACTCCAAATAGTGGTCTGGGATCCCTTGGACCGTATTAATGGACATACCAGTGGCACCTTCAGTAGCTAAGGATCTTTTCGGAGACCAATACTTGTCGGAAGTAAAACAGTTCTCATGACAAAATTGCGAAGACAAAGAGACTGTCCGGGTAACCCAATTTATATATGGGTTATGTCTGATGAGCCACGGAATTCCAAGAATGATGGTATGGTTAGGGGACGTAATAAGATCGAAGGAGATGTGTTCTTGATGGTTTCCCACCTGTAGACTTAACATCAGGGTAGTGGTGTCTACAGGACCAGAGGATATCAAAGATCCATCCACAGTGTGTACCTGTTCGGGTACTTCTTTTGCTTGAGTAGGGACTAGGTTAGCAGCAGCCCACGTCTTGTCCATGTATATACCACTAGCACCACAATCTAGTAATGCCATAGTCTTTTCTTGACGACCGTCCGGAAGTTGTAACAGGACCGGAAAGATGAACAAGGCAGTTGTATTGTCATTAAAGGAGCTGATGGAAGGTATAGCTGTAGATCCCGTCCCCTCCCTTCTTACAGAGGACGGGAGGTGGCGTTTCCCGAAGGCCTGGACGGACGTACTGGACAGGTACGGAGCATGTGACCAGCAGAACCACAATACAGGCACAACCCTCTCTTGCGTCTGTCTTCTCGTTCACTAGCAGAGAGCGGACCTCGGGTAGTATCCACCTGCATGGGTTCCCCTTCGATGTCTCTAGCAGGAGTGCGAGGTTCCTCGGAACGCTGCAGGTATGCACGTGAGCTACTTGGCTGGGCAAACCCTCTACTCCTTTTCTTCTCCGATCTCCGTTCCTGAAGACGATATTCGATGGACAGTGCTTGATCCATCAGGCCACGAAGATCTTCCGCTCTGGTAGAATGCACTAGTTCATCTTTTATTTCTTCTTTGAGTCCTCTACGAAATAATGTTACCAGAGTACGTTCCACCCAAGTGGTCTCTGCCGCCAGCTGACGAAAACGGGTTATATATTGCAGGACGTCTTGGGAGCCTTGTTGGATGTCGCACAAGGCTTCTTCAGCGGAGGCTTCCAATCCAGGACGACTAAACATCTGTTTGAAGCGACTCACAAAGGCGGAATAGTCTGACAATACAGGGTCGTTGGAGGACACCATCGGGGTTGCCCAGGCCAAGGCTGGACCGGATAAGGCACTGATAAGATAACCCACCTTGGTCCTGTCGTGGGAGAATTGAGTAGGTCGGAAGGCGAAATACACCGTTAAAGCATCCAAGAACTCGCGAAGCTTGGTTGGTTCACCAGAGAAACAAGGGGTAGAAGCGGAGATTGTCGGAACATCACTGGTGCGGAGGGCCAAAGCCTGTCGTAACGCAGCATTTTCATTACGTAGTTGTTGCAATTCCTGGGCTTGTTGCTGAATCGTGGTCAACAGAGATTGCTCCGGATCTGCAGCAGCCGCCACTGTATTATCCATGGTGTTTGAGGACGTCGGAATGGTTTGGCGCTGCAATCTGTCACGACTCACGTGCTGCTTGCGCCTGGAATTTGCAGATCTGGTGGCGTGAATCTTCAATGTTCGGCTTTGGCCCAAAAAGGGGCGACTCTTTCTGGTAGCCACGGTGCTGTAGGTAATGGAGACACCAAGAACAGACCGTGCCCTTCAGAAAGTAGCGCCAGAGGGAAAAAACCCCTTAAAAAGGGGAAAAAACCTCCAAACAGGAAGACTCCTGGAGAAAAACAAGAACAAACAAACAGGAATCCAAAAGGAGCAAAAATCAGAAAACACAGAATGCTGAATCCAAAACCAAAAGGCAAGGAAATCAGGAGCGAAGACACTAACTGAGCAGAAAGTGTTGCAGCGCAAAGAAAGAGGAAAAACACAGCCCTTATCTACCAAAAAACAGGAAGTGACCCACAGGAAGTAAAAGGACACCATCTTAGATAGGGAAACAATACATAGAACAGAATAGTAGAGGAACCATAGAGAATAGGGAACAAGGAATGCTGGGAAAGCACAGGAATCTGGGAAGGAGGAAAAAACATAAAGAAAGGCACACAACAGACTGCAAAAAAGAAGAAGGACAAAGAAACGAAGAAAAACAGGTAAGAGGGTTCAGAGACCCCTGGGACAGTGAAAGGCAGAAGGAAGAACGAGGCCCCAAGCAAATCTGGGGCCTCGAAACGCGCAGGAAAGGCTGGGGGCGCGCCGCGTCTTAATAACGCGGTGCGCGGCCCGAGCCGAACGCCCGGCAGAAGTCGAGCTCTCGGCTCGCGCCGCACCGCGCGGCGCGACACTGCCTGTGACTATGCTTTGTGGAGCTATCCTTCAGTTGCTGCTTCTGCCTGTGCTAGAGGACAAAGACTGGACTTTGTGTGCCTTCCTTCTTGTGAAGAACTCTCCAAGGGCTTGATTTAGAGCTTGCCTCCTGTTGTTTGAAGTCTCAGGGACAGCAAAGACTTCTCGCTGCCAGCACCTGGAGTCTCTGAAGAGACTCCTACTCTGCCAAGTGGTGTCCATCCAGTTCCCGGGACCCTGAAAGGAGAAGCTGGCAGCCCAAGAGTGAGAAATCCACGCACCAACCACTGTGCGGGGAAAAGATCGGCGCGACTCAAATCTGCGGCTGAAAAATTGACACGCCGTCGGCTTTGTGCCTGAAAATCATCACTCACCTGCAACACGACCCGAAGATTGATGCCCGGGGCTGGAGAAACGACGCACAGAATCGCTGACGGAGGCTGGTGAGATCGCAACCCACGCTGCGTGGTTTTCGGATCATTGTGCGGCTGGATTTACGGTGGAAACACGGCTGGGCATGTAAAAACAACACAAGGCCTGCCCGGACCCAAGAGTGCTGACCAGATCGACGCATCGCTCTACTGCGGAGAGAAGAAACGAGGCACGCCGACCCGACGAAAGGAGGAACGATGCAAAGTCTCGCTCTTGAGTGATATCGACACATTGCGAGCCCTTTCTGATGCACACTCGCCCGTGCGGGGTTATTTTTGACGCACCCAAGGTACATTATCACGCTAACAGCGTTGGTGTGTGTTTAAAATTACATGAAGACTCTTTTTGCATTTTTAGTGATAATTTGACTTGTGTATTGTGGATTTTTTTCGTTTTGGTCTTGTTTTGTTTAGATAAATATTCTCTATTTTTCTAAACCTTATGTTGTGCCATTTTGTGGTGTTTTTATTAAGTTACTGTGTGTGATGGTACAAATACTTTACACCTAGCACTGTGAAGTTAAGCCTACTGCTTGTGCCAAGCCACCAAGAGGGGTTAGCTGAGGGTGATTCTCTATTATCCTGACTAGAGTGAGGGTCCTTGCTTGGACAGGGGGTAACCTGACTGCCAACCAAAGACCCCATTTCTAACAAGGAGTGTTTCAGATTAACTTTTATTGTGAAGCCACTATTTGACGCATTGATCGTGAGTGCATT
This sequence comes from Pleurodeles waltl, assembly GCF_031143425.1. Classification (NCBI taxonomy): domain Eukaryota; kingdom Metazoa; phylum Chordata; class Amphibia; order Caudata; family Salamandridae; genus Pleurodeles; species Pleurodeles waltl. The sequence goes on along the minus strand of NC_090440.1, from coordinate 1,451,335,980 downwards.
TACTTTAATCGTTGAGAGGGTGGCATGTTGTTTTGAGGATCTTGCATCAGCATATCTAGTACAAGATAGAGCACGCAGTATTTCCATTTGTATCACTGCTTGACGGTTGATAATGGGTTTCACAGGTCTCTGTGTACGGGATGAAGGTGCTCTTTGTAGTGCTTTCAATTGGGTTATTTTGGACTTCGGTGATCGGCATTTTCTCAGTGGTTTCATTTTTGAGTTTCTGGCAATTTGCATGTGTGCAAGAGACATCAGGACATTTGGTTTCAAATGGGGCTTCGTATCATGGTGAGACACTAACATACTCTTTTTGATTCGCATTTTATCTGTGGTTTCTTCTGATTTCTCATTTATTGTTTTTTTCTCTGCTGTTACAGTTTAAGATCTTCACCATTTATCCTTTATATTCATATGTTTTGCTCTGTAATTACCCCTGACTCAGGGTGTTCCACCAGAAATACATTGTGTTATACCATCAAATATGTCCATGAATGTTTTTCATTGATGCTGAAGTTTCTTTGCAAGTGTGAAGCAACATTTGTATTTTTGTCACATATGACAGAGGACATGTTTCTTTGAACAAACTGCACAGATCAGAAAAAAGATAACTGTTTGGAAGAACATGTGTGTGATGGGAAAAAACAAGGACTGTTTATTATTGAAACTATCAGTTGTACATTTTGGGTCTGGTTTACTTTGGTGAACCATCTACTTGCGAATAATTAACAATGAGCTCATGCAGAGCTTGGTCCAGAGTGGCACACTGCTATTTTTTCAATTTTTGGTTTCACATCATATTTTATTCTGTTAAAACTCTGTTAATTTTGTGTGCTTTATAACACATCTCATTAAAGTAACTCTTTTGCCAGGCCCAAACCTTCCCTTTTTATTAAAGTTGAGCGTACAAGAACTCTGGCCCCTGTTGTAGTCTCTCTGTGGGCTTTTAACCACACCCATGCCACGCCCATCAGTTTGGTTGGTTTGTGTGCTTGCTTTTCAACATTCACTTGATTTCATTAGTGAAAGGCATGCATACCTCATGCCTTTTCCAGTGTTTAGCCCTCCTCGAGAGCACCGGTAAACTACTGAAAACATACGAGGCTCCACGTTTTCCGAATGGCTTCTGGACTACTTTTTCTTTTTATTTCTTATGCAGCGCGATCTCGCTAGGCAGTAGTCGAGTGCTTTGCATGACATCAACCCTGCGAAATGGATAATTGCACTTTTCCCGATACATTTGACTGCAAGCGAACTTCTGTTTCCTTTCGTGTGTTTCCTTCAAATTCATGGCGGCCGTCGGCTGGCATATTTGAAACTGTTTTACTTTTTGTTTTCAGTTTATGTGGCAAGAAAAGTCTGGTTAGGGGTTTACAACGCTAATAGCTCTACCTCGAGCAAATATGAGACCCAAGTATTGCAAACGCTTGTATGCGTAGGTCACCCCCAATGTAGGCCCAGAGGGCAAGGTGCAATGTGTTTAAAGGGCAGGACATGTACTTTTTAGTGTTTCATGTCCTTGTAGTGAAAAACTCCCAAAGACATTTTTCATTGCACCAAGACCTTTTTCTCCCATAGGATAACATTGAGTTCACCGTATTCCATTTTATAAGTGTAATTCACAATCTGAAAGAGATAATCTTTTCAAGTTTGGTGTCTCTGGAATTGCAATTTAAAACTGCAGCTTACAGTGAAATCAGATTTTAAAAATGCCACTTTTAAAAGGTTGGCATTTCCTGACTATAGGCATTTGGTGCCTGCTGCCTCTCTCTGATCACTTGTCTGGGGTAGGTAACAGCTTGGCTTTGTGTATTCCCTCTAGACAGCCACACACAATGGGAGCTCAGGTGTGGCTTCATGGGCCACCTGGGAGGATGGGAGGGAAGACCTCAATTACATCTGTGTCCTCTCCCCACACAAATGGCTACATAACCCCCTGTAGTGATTCTGGAACCAGGGCGAAAATGCCAGCCTTTGAAGCCTCTCCTACTTCAAAGGCCCAACTGACCTACTTCAAAGGCTCAACTGGCTATAAGTGGGCCTCTGACACCAGCAACTGAGTTCACCTATGGACCTGTGATTAATCTGCAAGGAAGAAGGACTGCTGTGCTGCTGAAGGAACGCCACTCTGCTGGATTCAAGTCTTGCTGAGCTGCCCTCATGCCTGCTGTTCCCCTGCCTGGGTGAGAAGGACTGGCCCTGCATTACTTGATCCCTGAGTGACTCAAAGAGCTAGCTGGCTGGCCTCCTGATCCAAACTCTCAGGGACATAAAAGTCTTCCAACCACCCTGTTCTTGCACCTAAACTCTGCCATTTGTAAGTCTGCCCTGCCAAGTGGTGCCCCCCCAGTTTCGGACCCTTGAAAGTGGGCCTAAGTTGCTTGCTCCAGCTGAACCATGCATCCTCTGCTGCCGGAGCAGAATTGCCACATCGCTACTGTTGTGTGGAACAGAAGAGGTGCACCTCCCTCACACCCACCACTGCAATTTGTTTCCCAGCGCAAGGTCCTCATATTTCTGTAGACAGCAGCTTCAACATTGCTGCTTAATCGCCTCAACACAGCCTCCGCACTCATTGGAACCGACTCATCACACTGGCCTTTGCAGTGCAAACCCCGGTGTAGGAAGTTGGCTCTGTATGTGCTATTTCAAAGTAAGGAATAGCATGCACAGAGTCCAAGGGTTCCCCTTAGAGGTAAAATAGTGGTAAAAATAGATAATACTAATGCTCTATTTTGTGGTAGTGTGGTCGAGCAGTAGGCTTATCCAAGGAGTAGTGTTAAGCATTTGTTGTACATACACATAGACAATAAATGAGGTACACATACTCAGAGACAAATCCAGCCAATAGGTTTTTGTATAGAAAAATATCTTTTCTTAGTTTATTTTAAGAACCACAGGTTCAAATTCTACATGTAATATCTCATTCGAAAGGTATTGCAGGTAAGTACTTTAGGAACTTCAAATCATCAAAATTGCATGTATACTTTTCAAGTTATTCACAAATAGCTGTTTTAAAAGTGGACACAGTGCAATTTTCACAGTTCCTAGGGGAGGTAAGTATTTGTTAGGTTAACCAGGTAAGTAAGACACTTACAGGGCTTAGTTCTTGGTCCAAGGTAGCCCACCGTTGGGGGTTCAGAGCAACCCCAAAGTCACCACACCAGCAGCTCAGGGCCGGTCAGGTGCAGAGTTCAAAGTGGTGCCCAAAACGCATAGGCTAGAATGGAGAGAAGGGGGTGCCCCGGTTCCGGTCTGCTTGCAGGTAAGTACCCGCGTCTTCGGAGGGCAGACCAGGGGGGTTTTGTAGGGCACCGGGGGGGACACAAGCCCACACAGAAATTTCACCCTCAGCAGCGCGGGGGCGGCCGGGTGCAGTGTAGAAACAGGCGTCGGGTTCGCAATGTTAGTCTATGAGAGATCTCGGGATCTCTTCAGCGCTGCAGGCAGGCAAGGGGGGGATTCCTCGGGGAAACCTCCACTTGGGCAAGGGAGAGGGACTCCTGGGGGTCACTTCTCCAGTGAGAGTCCGGTCCTTCAGGTCCTGGGCGCTGCGGGTGCAGGGTCTCTCCCAGGCGTCGGGACTTTGGATTCAAAGAGTCGCGGTCAGGGGAAGCCTCGGGATTCCCTCTGCAGGCGGCGCTGTGGGGGCTCAGGGGGGACAGGTTTTGGTACTCACAGTATCAGAGTAGTCCTGGGGTCCCTCCTGAGGTGTCGGATCTCCACCAGCCGAGTCGGGGTCGCCGGGTGCAGTGTTGCAAGTCTCACGCTTCTTGCGGGGAGCTTGCAGGGTTCTTTAAAACTGCTGGAAACAAAGTTGCAGCTTTTCTTGGAGCAGGTCCGCTGTCCTCGGGAGTTTCTTGTCTTTTCGAAGCAGGGGCAGTCCTCAGAGGATGTCGAGGTCGCTGGTCCCTTTGGAAGGCGTCGCTGGAGCAGGATCTTTGGAAGGCAGGAGACAGGCCGGTGAGTTTCTGGAGCCAAGGCAGTTGTCGTCTTCTGGTCTTCCGCTGCAGGGGTTTTCAGCTGGGCAGTCCTTCTTCTTGTAGTTGCAGGAATCTAATTTTCTAGGGTTCAGGGTAGCCCTTAAATACTAAATTTAAGGGCGTGTTTAGGTCTGGGGGGTTAGTAGCCAATGGCTACTAGCCCTGAGGGTGGGTACACCCTCTTTGTGCCTCCTCCCAAGGGGAGGGGGTCACAATCCTAACCCTATTGGGGGAATCCTCCATCTGCAAGATGGAGGATTTCTAAAAGTCAGAGTCACCTCAGCTCAGGACACCTTAGGGGCTGTCCTGACTGGCCAGTGACTCCTCCTTGTTTTTCTCATTATTTTCTCCGGCCTTGCCGCCAAAAGTGGGGCCTGGCCGGAGGGGGCGGGCAACTCCACTAGCTGGAGTGTCCTGCTGGGTTGGCACAAAGGAGGTGAGCCTTTGAGGCTCACCGCCAGGTGTGACAATTCCTGCCTGGGGGAGGTGTTAGCATCTCCACCCAGTGCAGGCTTTGTTACTGGCCTCAGAGTGACAAAGGCACTCTCCCCATGGGGCCAGCAACATGTCTCGGTTTGTGGCAGGCTGCTAAAACTAGTCAGCCTACACAGATAGTCGGTTAAGTTTCAGGGGGCACCTCTAAGGTGCCCTCTGGGGTGTATTTTACAATAAAATGTACACTGGCATCAGTGTGCATTTATTGTGCTGAGAAGTTTGATACCAAACTTCCCAGTTTTCAGTGTAGCCATTATGGTGCTGTGGAGTTCGTGTTTGACAAACTCCCAGACCATATACTCTTATGGCTACCCTGCACTTACAATGTCTAAGGTTTTGTTTAGACACTGTAGGGGTACCATGCTCATGCACTGGTACCCTCACCTATGGTATAGTGCACCCTGCCTTAGGGCTGTAAGGCCTGCTAGAGGGGTGTCTTACCTATACTGCATAGGCAGTGAGAGGCTGGCAGGGCACCCTGAGGGGAGTGCCATGTCGACTTACTCGTTTTGTCCTCACTAGCACACACAAGCTGGCAAGCAGGGTGTCTGTGCTGAGTGAGAGGTCTCCAGGGTGGCATAAGACATGCTGCAGCCCTTAGAGACCTTCCTTGGCATCAGGGCCCTTGGTACTAGAAGTACCAGTTACAAGGGACTTATCTGGATGCCAGGGTCTGCCAATTGTGGATACAAAAGTACAGGTTAGGGAAAGAACACTGGTGCTGGGGCCTGGTTAGCAGGCCTCAGCACACTTTCAATTGTAAACATAGCATCAGCAAAGGCAAAAAGTCAGGGGGCAACCATGCCAAGGAGGCATTTCCTTACACAACCCCCCCCCAAACGAAAGAGGATGAGACTAACCTTTCCCAAGAGAGTCTTCATTTTCTAAGTGGAAGAACCTGGAAAGGCCATCTGCATTGGCATGGGCAGTCCCAGGTCTGTGTTCCACTATAAAGTCCATTCCCTGTAGGGAGATGGACCACCTCAACAGTTTAGGATTTTCACCTTTCATTTGCATCAGCCATTTGAGAGGTCTGTGGTCAGTTTGAACTAGGAAGTGAGTCCCAAAGAGGTATGGTCTCAGCTTCTTCAGGGACCAAACCACAGCAAAGGCCTCCCTCTCAATGGCACTCCAACGCTGCTCCCTGGGGAGTAACCTCCTGCTAATGAAAGCAACAGGCTGGTCAAGGCCATCATCATTTGTTTGGGACAAAACTGCCCCTATCCCATGTTCAGAGGCATCAGTCTGCACAATGAACTGCTTAGAATAATCTGGAGCTTTTAGAACTGGTGCTGAGCACATTGCTTGTTTCAGGGTGTCAAAGGCCTGTTGGCATTCCACAGTCCAGTTCACTTTCTTGGGCATTTTCTTGGAGGTGAGTTCAGTGAGGGCTGTCACAATGGATCCATATCCCTTCACAAACCTCCTATAGTACCCAGTCAAGCCAAGGAATGCCCTGACTTGAGTCTGGGTTTTTGGAGCTACCCAGTCCAGAATAGTCTGGATCTTGGGTTGGAGTGGCTGAACTTGGCCTCCACCTACAAGGTGGCCCAAGTAAACCACAGTTCCCTGCCCTATCTGGCATTTGGATGCCTTGATAGAGAGGCCTGCAGATTGCAGAGCCTTCAAAACCTTCTTCAGGTGGACCAGGTGATCCTGCCAGGTGGAGCTAAAGACAGCAATATCATCAAGATAAGCTGTGCTAAAGGACTCCAAGCCAGCAAGGACTTGATTCACCAACCTTTGGAAGGTGGCAGGGGCATTCTTTAAACCAAAGGGCATAACAGTAAACTGATAATGCCCATCAGGTGTGGAGAATGCTGTTTTCTCTTTTGCTCCAGGTGCCATTTTTATTTGCCAGTACCCTGCTGTCAAGTCAAAGGTACTTAAGAATTTGGCAGCACCTAATTTATCTATGAGCTCATCAGCTCTTGGAATTGGATGGGCATCTGTCTTGGTGACAGAATTGAGCCCTCTGTAGTCCACACAAAACCTCATCTCTTTCTTTCCATCTTTGGTGTGAGGTTTGGGGACTAAGACCACTGGGCTAGCCCAGGGGCTGTCAGAGCGCTCAATTACTCCCAATTCCAGCATCTTGTGGACTTCCACCTTGATGCTTTCTTTAACATGGTCAGATTGTCTAAAGATTTTGTTCTTGACAGGCATGCTGTCTCCTGTGTCCACATCATGGGTACACAGGTGTGTCTGACCAGGGGTTAAGGAGAAGAGTTCAGGAAACTGTTGTAGGACTCTCCTACAATCAGCTTGCTGTTGGCCAGAGAGGGTGTCTGAGTAGATCACTCCATCTACTGTGCCATCTTTTGGGTCTGATGACAGAAGATCAGGGAGAGGTTCACTCTCTGCCTCCTGATCCTCATCTGTTACCATCAACAGATTCACATCAGCCCTGTCATGGAAGAGCTTAAGGCGGTTCACATGGATCACCCTCTTGGGGCTCCTGCTTGTGCCCAGGTCCACCAGGTAGGTGACCTGACTCTTCCTTTCTAGCACTGGGTAAGGGCCACTCCATTTGTCCTGGAGTGCCCTGGGAGCCACAGGCTCCAGAACCCAGACTTTCTGCCCTGGTTGGAACTCAACCAGTGCAGCCTTTTGGTCATACCAAAACTTCTGGAGCTGTTGGCTGGCCTCAAGGTTTTTGGTTGCCTTTTCCATGTACTCTGCCATTCTAGAGCGAAGGCCAAGTACATAGTCCACTATGTCCTGTTTAGGCTCATGGAGAGGTCTCTCCCAGCCTTCTTTAACAAGGGCAAATGGTCCCCTTACAGGATGACCAAACAGAAGTTCAAAGGGTGAGAATCCTACTCCCTTCTGTGGCACCTCTCTGTAAGCGAAAAGCAGACATGGCAAGAGGACATCCCATCTCCTTTTGAGTTTTTCTGGGAGCCCCATGATCATGCCTTTTAATGTCTTGTTGAATCTCTCAACCAAGCCATTAGTTTGTGGATGGTATGGTGTAGTGAATTTATAAGTCACTCCACACTCATTCCACATGTGCTTTAGGTATGCTGACATGAAGTTGGTACCTCTGTCAGACACCACCTCCTTAGGGAAACCCACTCTGGTAAAGATACCAATGAGGGCCTTGGCTACTGCAGGGGCAGTAGTCGACCTAAGGGGAATAGCTTCAGGATACCTGGTAGCATGATCCACTACTACCAGGATATACATATTTCCTGAGGCTGTGGGAGGTTCCAGTGGACCAACTATGTCCACACCCACTCTTTCAAAGGGGACCCCCACCACTGGAAGTGGAATGAGGGGGGCCTTTGGATGTCCACCTGTCTTACCACTGGCTTGACAGGTGGGGCAGGAGAGGCAAAACTCCTTAACCATGTTGGACATATTGGGCCAGTAGAAGTGGTTGACTAACCTCTCCCACGTCTTGGTTTGTCCCAAATGTCCAGCAAGGGGAATGTCATGGGCCAATGTTAGGATGAAGTTCCTGAACAGCTGAGGCACTACCACTCTCCTAGTGGCACCAGGTTTGGGGTCTCTGGCCTCAGTGTACAGGAGTCCATCTTCCCAATAGACCCTATGCGTTCCATTTTTCTTGCCTTTGGACTCTTCAGCAGCTTGCTGCCTAAGGCCTTCAAGAGAGGGACAGGTTTCTTGTCCCTTACACAGCTCCTCCCTTGAGGGTCCCCCTGGGCCTAAGAGCTCAACCTGATAAGGTTCAAGCTCCAAAGGCTCAGTTCCCTCAGAGGGCAGAACTTCTTCCTGAGAAGAGAGGTTCCCTTTCTTTTGCTGTGTTGTAGTTGGTTTCCCAACTGACTTTCCTGTTCTCTTGGTAGGCTGGGCCATTCTTCCAGACTCCAGCTCTACTTGTTCACCCTGTGCCTTGCACTGTGCTCTTGTTTTCACACACACCAGTTCAGGGATACCCAGCATTGCTGCATGGGTTTTTAGTTCTACCTCAGCCCATGCTGAGGACTCCAGGTCATTTCCAAGCAGACAGTCCACTGGGATATTTGAGGAGACCACCACCTGTTTCAGGCCATTGACCCCTCCCCATTCTAAAGTAACCATTGCCATGGGATGTACTTTTCTCTGATTGTCAGCGTTGGTGACTGTGTAAGTTTTTCCAGTCATTTATTGGCCAGGGGAAACCAGTTTCTCTGTCACCATGGTGACACTGGCACCTGTATCCCTCAGGCCCTCTATTCTAGTCCCATTAATTAAGAGTTGCTGTCTGTATTTTTGCATGTTAGGCGGCCAGACAGCTAGTGTGGCTAAATCCACCCCACCCTCAGAAACTAGAATAGCTTCAGTGTGGACCCTGATTTGCTCTGGGCACACTGTTGATCCCACTTGGAGACTAGCCATACCAGTGTTACCTGGATGGGAGTTTGGAGTGGAACCTTTCTTGGGACAGGCCTTGTCTCCAGTTTGGTGTCCATGCTGTTCACAGCTATGACACCAGGCCTTTTTGGGATCAAAGTTTTTACCCTTGTACCCATTGTTTTGTGAAGAGGCTCTGGGCCCACCCTCCTGTGCAGGTTTTTGGGGGCCTGTAGAAGACTCTTTACTATTTTTAGTTTTGGTTGTCTCATCACCCTTCCCCTGGGGAGTCTTTGTGACCCCTTTCTTTTGGTCACCCCCTGTTGAAGTCTTGGACACCCTTGTCTTGACCCAATGGTCCGCCTTCTTTCCCAATTCTTGGGGAGAAATTGGTCCTAGGTCTACCAGATGCTGATGCAGTTTATCATTGAAACAATTACTTAACAGGTGTTCTTTCACAAATAAATTGTACAGCCCATCATAATTACTTACACCACTGCCTTGAATCCAACCATCTAGTGTTTTCACTGAGTAGTCAACAAAGTCAACCCAGGTCTGGCTCGAGGATTTTTGAGCCCCCCTGAACCTAATCCTGTACTCCTCAGTGGAGAATCCAAAGCCCTCAATCAGGGTACCCTTCATGAGGTCATAAGATTCTGCATCTTTTCCAGAGAGTGTGAGGAGTCTATCCCTACACTTTCCAGTGAACATTTCCCAAAGGAGAGCACCCCAGTGAGATCTGTTCACTTTTCTGGTTACACAAGCCCTCTCAAAAGCTGTGAACCACTTGGTGATGTCATCACCATCTTCAAATTTTGTCACAATCCCTTTGGGGATTTTTAACATGTCAGGAGAATCTCTGACCCTATTTATATTGCTGCCACCATTGATGGGTCCTAGGCCCATCTCTTGTCTTTCCCTTTCTATGGCTAGGAGCTGTCTCTCTAAAGCCAATCTTTTGGCCATCCTGGCTAACAGGAGGTCATCTTCACTGAGAGCATCCTCAGTGATTTCAGAAATGTGGGACCCTCCTGTGAGGGACTCACTATTTCTGACTAACACAGTTGGAGACAGGACTTGAGGGGTCCTGTTCTCCCTATTTAGGACTGGAGGAGGGACATTGGCCTCCAAGTCACTAATTTCTTCCTCTGTGATGTCATCATCAGAGGGGTTGGCTTTTTCAAACTCTGCCAACAGCTCCTGGAGCTGAATTTTGGTAGGTCTGGAGCCAATGGTTATTTTCTTTATATTACAGAGAGACCTTAGCTCCCTCATCTTAAGATGGAGGTAAGGTGTGGTGTCGAGTTCCACCACCTGCATCTCTGTATCAGACATTATTCTGCTAAGAGTTGGAATACTTTTTAAAGAATCTAAAACTGTTTCTAGAATCTAATTTCAAACTTTTAACAAACTTTTAAACTCTAAAAGACAATGCTAAACAGGGACTTAACACACAAGGCCCTAGCAGGACTTTTAAGAATTTAGAAAAATTTCAAATTGCAAAAATGAATTTCTAATGACAATTTTGGAATTTGTCGTGTGATCAGGTATTGGCTGAGTAGTCCAGCAAATGCAAAGTCTTGTACCCCACCGCTGATCCACCAATGTAGGAAGTTGGCTCTGTATGTGCTATTTCAAAGTAAGGAATAGCATGCACAGAGTCCAAGGGTTCCCCTTAGAGGTAAAATAGTGGTAAAAATAGATAATACTAATGCTCTATTTTGTGGTAGTGTGGTCGAGCAGTAGGCTTATCCAAGGAGTAGTGTTAAGCATTTGTTGTACATACACATAGACAATAAATGAGGTACACACACTCAGAGACAAATCCAGCCAATAGGTTTTTGTATAGAAAAATATCTTTTCTTAGTTTATTTTAAGAACCACAGGTTCAAATTCTACATGTAATATCTCATTCGAAAGGTATTGCAGGTAAGTACTTTAGGAACTTCAAATCATCAAAATTGCATGTATACTTTTCAAGTTATTCACAAATAGCTGTTTTAAAAGTGGACACAGTGCAATTTTCACAGTTCCTAGGGGAGGTAAGTATTTGTTAGGTTAACCAGGTAAGTAAGACACTTACAGGGCTTAGTTCTTGGTCCAAGGTAGCCCACCGTTGGGGGTTCAGAGCAACCCCAAAGTCACCACACCAGCAGCTCAGGGCCGGTCAGGTGCAGAGTTCAAAGTGGTGCCCAAAACGCATAGGCTAGAATGGAGAGAAGGGGGTGCCCCGGTTCCGGTCTGCTTGCAGGTAAGTACCCGCGTCTTCGGAGGGCAGACCAGGGGGGTTTTGTAGGGCACCGGGGGGGACACAAGCCCACACAGAAATTTCACCCTCAGTAGCGCGGGGGCGGCCGGGTGCAGTGTAGAAACAGGCGTCGGGTTCGCAATGTTAGTCTATGAGAGATCTCGGGATCTCTTCAGCGCTGCAGGCAGGCAAGGGGGGGATTCCTCGGGGAAACCTCCACTTGGGCAAGGGAGAGGGACTCCTGGGGGTCACTTCTCCAGTGAAAGTCCGGTCCTTCAGGTCCTGGGGGCTGCGGGTGCAGGGTCTCTCCCAGGCGTCGGGACTTTGGATTCAAAGAGTCGCGGTCAGGGGAAGCCTCGGGATTCCCTCTGCAGGCGGCGCTGTGGGGGCTCAGGGGGGACAGGTTTTGGTACTCACAGTATCAGAGTAGTCCTGGGGTCCCTCCTGAGGTGTCGGATCTCCACCAGCCGAGTCGGGGTCGCCGGGTGCAGTGTTGCAAGTCTCACGCTTCTTGCGGGGAGCTTGCAGGGTTCTTTAAAGCTGCTGGAAACAAAGTTGCAGCTTTTCTTGGAGCAGGTCCGCTGTCCTCGGGAGTTTCTTGTCTTTTCGAAGCAGGGGCAGTCCTCAGAGGATGTCGAGGTCGCTGGTCCCTTTGGAAGGCGTCGCTGGAGCAGGATCTTTGGAAGGCAGGAGACAGGCCGGTGAGTTTCTGGAGCCAAGGCAGTTGTCGTCTTCTGGTCTTCCGCTGCAGGGGTTTTCAGCTGGGCAGTCCTTCTTCTTGTAGTTGCAGGAATCTAATTTTCTAGGGTTCAGGTTAGCCCTTAAATACTAAATTTAAGGGCGTGTTTAGGTCTGGGGGGTTAGTAGCCAATGGCTACTAGCCCTGAGGGTGGGTACACCCTCTTTGTGCCTCCTCCCAAGGGGAGGGGGTCACAATCCTAACCCTATTGGGGGAATCCTCCATCTGCAAGATGGAGGATTTCTAAAAGTCAGAGTCACCTCAGCTCAGGACACCTTAGGGGCTGTCCTGACTGGCCAGTGACTCCTCCTTGTTTTTCTCATTATTTTCTCCGGCCTTGCCGCCAAAAGTGGGGCCTGGCCGGAGGGGGCGGGCAACTCCACTAGCTGGAGTGTCCTGCTGGGTTGGCACAAAGGAGGTGAGCCTTTGAGGCTCACCGCCAGGTGTGACAATTCCTGCCTGGGGGAGGTGTTAGCATCTCCACCCAGTGCAGGCTTTGTTACTGGCCTCAGAGTGACAAAGGCACTCTCCCCATGGGGCCAGCAACATGTCTCGGTTTGTGGCAGGCTGCTAAAACTAGTCAGCCTACACAGATAGTCGGTTAAGTTTCAGGGGGCACCTCTAAGGTGCCCTCTGGGGTGTATTTTACAATAAAATGTACACTGGCATCAGTGTGCATTTATTGTGCTGAGAAGTTTGATACCAAACTTCCCAGTTTTCAGTGTAGCCATTATGGTGCTGTGGAGTTCGTGTTTGACAAACTCCCAGACCATATACTCTTATGGCTACCCTGCACTTACAATGTCTAAGGTTTTGTTTAGACACTGTAGGGGTACCATGCTCATGCACTGGTACCCTCACCTATGGTATAGTGCACCCTGCCTTAGGGCTGTAAGGCCTGCTAGAGGGGTGTCTTACCTATACTGCATAGGCAGTGAGAGGCTGGCAGGGCACCCTGAGGGGAGTGCCATGTCGACTTACTCGTTTTGTCCTCACTAGCACACACAAGCTGGCAAGCAGGGTGTCTGTGCTGAGTGAGAGGTCTCCAGGGTGGCATAAGACATGCTGCAGCCCTTAGAGACCTTCCTTGGCATCAGGGCCCTTGGTACTAGAAGTACCAGTTACAAGGGACTTATCTGGATGCCAGGGTCTGCCAATTGTGGATACAAAAGTACAGGTTAGGGAAAGAACACTGGTGCTGGGGCCTGGTTAGCAGGCCTCAGCACACTTTCAATTGTAAACATAGCATCAGCAAAGGCAAAAAGTCAGGGGGCAACCATGCCAAGGAGGCATTTCCTTACACCCGGCACCTGGTTTCTCAATGTCGATGCAGCAGGAACTTGCACTCTAACTCCGGCGCATCTAGGAACAAATGCATCACCGCTGTTATATGGAGAGAATCAAAGCACCACCTCCACTGTGTATTTTTGAACCAACGCAGTGATCCGCAACCAGGGTTAAGGTACTTTTGTTCAGCAGGCCTAACTGGGTCCCTGTAGCTGGCATGCCCTCTATCTCAATCCGCCTGAACCTTTGAGTGTGTTCCAGTCCAGCGCCGCCAGATATCCCAAATTGGCGCTTATTGCTTCTAAGCTCTTTTCTACAGCTTAATCTTTAAAATTCATAATTTGAGTTCTAATTATTGGATTTTGGCCTCTTCAATTAATTAAAATCAGAGTAATTTTTCTAACCTGGTGTGGAATCTTTTAGTGTGATGTTTGCACTGCTTTACTGTTTGAAGCATTGCACAGGTACTTTACACATTGCCTCTAAGTTAAGCCTGACTGCTGTGTGCCAAGGTACCAGAGGGTGAGCACAGGTTGATTTGGGGTTTGCCTGTCACTTACCCTGGCTAGGACTATAGGTGCTGCTTGACCAGGGCTCATACCCAAGTCAACCAACAACCCAATTTATGACAGTACAGTTATGCAAGAGACTTTTCATTCATTCATTTTCTTAACTATTAATTAATAGTAAGAAGTGTTGTTTGTCACATTACATGTTTGTCACTACTTGTTTGTGTTCTAACCGTACACCCTTTTATTTCCCTGTCTTTCTCCAGGAAAGTAAGGCATTAAGTAATTTCTTTGAAAACAAAGACTTTGCACGGGACTTTGTTGATTCTTTTATCACCGAGATTCTTCAAGATACCATTGTGCCAGATGTGCTCATAGAAGCTTTGACAAAAAGTTTCACCACGGTATGTAGTAGTTTTCATAGCTTTAATTGTGGTCTATAATTTGCTTTGACTCCGTGCCCAAAGAAAATTAGTATTACCCTATTTCTGTGTCTCGCTCGTTCTCCACTTGCACTCCATCTCTTCTGGAAGAAGACTGAGCCTTTAATTCTAAACTAAAGCAACATATTATGTATATATTCACTGAAAAATCACAAAGGTTAAAGTGACAATATAATTAGGTAAAAACGTCGGTTAAAACATACCTCTTTGATGCGCTGGATAATGATAAGGTTGGCCCCATAGGATGGGGTCCCTGGGGCCTTATAGAGAGTCAGGGAGAGGGACAGCATTCCCTCTCCCGATAATTAATGAATAGGACCCCGCGGGATGGAGTCCCCGGCTCGTGGGGGTGAGCTCTGACCCAGGATCAGACGCCTGCCTCTAGGCTAGGGACAATAGCAAGGCTGTGCTTTCAGGCCAGGCCCCAGTTGATCTTACTTGGTATGATTTTCAGTTGGGAAAATCAGACCCGGTATTCCCTCACTCTGAACATACATATATACGTTTGCAGGAACACAAGGACAGTTATTAGGAAAAGCAAAAGGTCTTCCTTTGTGCAGTCTTCTGTCCAACAGATAATTGGGCCCTGATTGTGAAAATGCCATGAATCTTTCCTGGGGACATTTAGGGGGTAATTCTGACTATGGCGGGCGGCGGAGGCCGCCCGCCATAGTCCCGCCGACAAATGACCGCACCGCGGTCAAAAGACCGCGGCGGCCATTCTTACATTTCCGCTGGGCCGGCAGGCGCTCTTTTGGAGCTGGGTTGCAGCCGGCCCCTGCAACGAGGATGCCGGCTCCGAATGGAGCCGGCGGAGTTGCAGGGGTGCGACGGGTGCAGTGGCACCCGTCGCGTATTTCAGTGTCTGCATGGCAGACACTGAAATACTTTGTGGGGCCCTCTTACGGGGGCCCCTGCAGTGCCCATGCCATTGGCATGGGCACTGCAGGGGCCCCCAGGGGCCCCGCGGCACCCCCTACCGCCATCCTGTTCCTGGCGGGAGACCCGCCAGGAACAGGATGGCGGTAGGGGGTGTCAGAATCCCCATGGCGGCGGAGCGCGCTCCGCCGCCATGGAGGATTCTCCCGAGCAGCGGAAAGTCGGCGGGAGACCGCCGACTTTCCGTTTCTGACCGCGGCTGAACCGCCGCGGTCAGAATGCTCGGCGGGGCACCGCCAGCCTGTTGGCGGTGCTCCCGTGGTCGGTGACTCTGGCGGTCACCGACCGCCAGGGTCAGAATGACCCCCTCAGTCTGCCAAGTGCCACATGTCTCGTGTTAGGGTAACACAATTTAATACACTTCCCCACACCCCGCAGGGACTGGATACTGTCAAGCAATGTGTGGCACTTCGCAGGGCTGCAAAGGACAATCAAGTTAACTTGCCAGAACATGATACAAACCTGATATAAACCTGAGAGCTGTGCCTGGTTCTATTGCTGCATTAACAGTGCAATTCCAGACTTGACTGTAAACTGATCACCAGCTGTGATAAGCAATGCCACACAGCTGAGCCAAAGCTGGCACAGCTGGCATGCACTGCCATATTCTACCGAAGAGGGTGTGCATCTGACCATCAAAAAGTAAAATCCCGGCCTAATGTGAATAGGACAACTCAACAGTCACGCTGGAGTCTTGATTTAAGGGAGATTCCCGCGCCCTGTGACATGGATTGTGAAAAAAGCATGAATGAGCCCATAACCATCTTGTTTAGGATTCACTTTGTCTTTGCTGTACTTTTTTTCAATTTAGCACCTTACCAAAGTGACATGCTTCATATCACAGCTGCCGTTTCTGTTTTACGTTTGGCACTTGTCTTCGAAAGCTTCCAATGTTTTTTCGGGTCAGGAAAATTCACTTTTCCAGCTCTGTGCATTGTAAAGGTTGCAGTCTTTGTTTACACTGGACCAAGTGGGCACAACCATCTGAAAACAATTAATTAAATGCCCAGTACTTTAAAAGTACAAAATTTTTATTTGAAGACGAATGGTGTTAAGGGGTCGTGGTTATCGCCCGAAGAAAATGACCGCCTGGGAAGGAAGCTCCGCCATGCCGGGAAGTTAAAACAGCCTGTTCTCCCGGTACATCACCTCCACGGATTCACCAGGAAGTGCCCTGATTGTTGTAAGATGTGGTGCAGCTAACAACCTTTCTCAGGTAACAGAACCACAGTAGAAGCTCTTCTCATCACCAAGTGCTCCAGAACCAACTTCACACTGCCTGTCCCTAAAACAGCTGACATAAGAACACCACATGTCTGAATCTCCACTTGGTCACTCCAGTGTGACTACCAACACCTTACCCCAGAGGTGACCTCATAGTGGCGCTATTCTGCAGCATCCTGACCCTAAGATGGGTGCCACCACTTTCAACAGCACCTACTAGCGCATGCTCAAGAACCTTTGAGCATGAATAGAGCTTCTACCCCCGGTAATCCCTCTCTTACCCATATTGGGATCCAGAGGTCTTACATCACTAATGTAACTCAAAAACTGCACTCAGGAAGGGGTAGAGGGCAAACCCCTATATTCCAATGTGCTGTAGCTTGCTACACCGCATTGCACATTGGAGTTCCATGTCAAAACTCCTGAAATGTAGCCATAACACAGGAGTGGCACCGACTACTGCACCTCATTGCACCACTCTACATTCTGCAAAGGTCGCCTAGTGAAATCCACAGTCTTCTGTGGACTAAGGTGCAATCTAAGCATCTAAGCATTATCGGGGCTCTGAAGCTCTGGAAGGTCTGGAAGCTCTGCAGTGCTGAAAACCTTGAATCCAATCTACCTTCATGCCTTTCCACACGCTAACTTCACCCAGTGACCTCATTTCACTCTTACCTCTGGCAAATACCACAAGGGCTGCACAAATCCCACTAAGGTGCACCCCACATGGGACATGTTGTAAGGCCCTCTCTCAAAATGGCAGACACCAAGTCTCATGACCCCAAAGAAGGGAGCGAAGGGCTGAATGATACTAAACCAGTGCAAAACAGACATAAACAGGGCCCTCCTGCCCAGACTCCTTTACAAAATCCAAATCTGACAACTCTACTACTCAAGACTTAATTATGCAGAAACTAGATATGCAGCACGTGCTTGCTCAATCGACAAAGTGCATCACAGAAACAATACAGAGGGACCTCACATCTTTAAAACAAATGATTTCACTGGGTGTCAGAGTTTCTAAAATAGTATCACTTATAAATCTCCTGGAAGATCACAAACATAACTCTTCTAAATGTTTTTCTACCACCTCCTCGAGACTGGTCTGACTAGAAAGAAACATCACCGACCTCGAAAACAGCAATAAAAGGGTAACTTGCGGGTTTCTGGGCTTCCAGAAGGCAGCGAAAATCAGGCCCCTTCCTGTACTGCATTCATTGAAAAATGGATCCCCCAAGTGCTTAATATAAACTTCCACAAGGACTTTGAGATAGCTTGTGTGCACAGAGTCCCCACATATAAACCCTCAAACAGCCAAGCTCTAGGAGCACTCATCTTCAGACCCCTCTGCTACTTGCATATCGAAGATATTCTCACACAGATGAAGAAAATAGAAAGAATCAAGTGGCAAGGCTCTTCCATCGGGATCTCACATGATTATTCCAAAGACACTGTCAAGAAACAAAAGGTGTTCTTATCCCAGAGGCAAACTTTGAAAGACCTGACAATACAATTTTTTAATTTATTGGCCCTGCACAAATAAAAACAACCTTCAACGGAAAAACCAATATCTTTGATGATCCTAAAGAACTGGACTCTTAGATTTCGGAAATCCAAGACTTGAAAATGACTTCTTAACTTTCAAAAGGGATAATTGACACATTACCAGTCTGCAGAATCCGGAATGATCTGTGGGAATGGTGCATGGGAAGTATGCACTTCCCCACACGCATTTACTGCTCTAACTTAAATGCCTAAATTGGGTGCACAAGTTTGTTCTTCCTTACTATCAATGGCACGCAGAAATGTTTGAGTTGCTTCCACACCCTGAAAATGGGATACAGAGCCTTTATCCCACATGACGCTTACCTCACACCGCAGCAATGAACAGGTGAGGTTGACTGCAACTTACTCACTGATAATCCACTAACGATTAGCTAACTACCACTTACCAATAACCATACTCAGTGGATTTTGTACTTCTATAATGACCTTTGACCTGACCTGTTGTCATCTGTTTTAAATATGTTTTCTCTGTATACTTTTATGAAGTTTCATATCAATACTGATCTCCCACAGGTTTCAACTGTCACTGCATCAGTTCTTAACCCACAGGTTATAAAACTTACAACTTACTAATGTTAGTCAGCTCTAACTGCACTGGAGACCTCTGACCGATTCACTTATGGTTTGTTCTGAAACTACACTACGCCAACCTCCCTTTTTTGCCCCTAATACGCATTACTGCATACTGTGCTATGCATATACATGTTGAAATTATGTTGGTATTATGTTGGAACTTTTAATATTATGTACTCTATAATTGAGATATTCTTCTGGTACCACTCTTCACAATCTTGACCAATGACAAACAAATTCCCTTCATCAGGAGTAACAACATAATTGTTACTACTCAGTACTTATTCCTTAAAAATCCACATCACCTATTACACTTACTACACTTTCTACACCAACTAAAATTACTGCAACTACTAGAATATAAACACTACAATACACCTACTACTTTTACCTACCTCTACTAAATGGCAACTGACTTGCTAGGCCCCTTTGAAATCAACGCCAGGTGCTCCAGCCACCAAACTGAATATACATACACATCACACTTGGACATAGCCAAGACTCTTAAAACATGTCCTAAACTCATACAGGGCATGGCAACACTACACTCTGGACCTAGGCTTGACCTCCTCCATGGTATCTAGAATCTCAGCCCAATGTTTTATTCATCTCTATACTATACTGTCTTTTTCTTTCTCTTTTTCTTGCATTACCTACCTTCTTTCCTGCCATCTACTGTGCTAATCTACTATTTCATTACCCTCCTCCCTACCCATTCCCCTTCCCCCCACTCCGACTCTTTTACCCCCTCCTCCAACCCATCCCCTCAAAACCACCCTTCCCCTCTCACCACTACCCCTGCCTCACTGACTAACAACATCTGGCACTATGCCCGTTACATAGATGCAAGGACTCACCTCCCACTAGAACCCACAACATAAAGGTACTCTCCCTTAATGACAAAGATCTAAAGCACCCAAAAACGCCAGAAAATCCTAGACTACACCCACAAACTCAAGGAAGATCTCATACTCTTACAAGACACCAAAATGGCCCTGAAAGAGGCAATTCTCCTAAAAAAGCATGGGTTGGAAACCCCCAATGTATCCCATCCACCAACAAAGAAACTGACTGATCACCCTTACCCAAAAACCTCTGGACTCACTATCTTGTCCTCAGAATCTACATGAAGGCAGATGGCTCCTCACCAAATGACAGAAGGTCAACACTGAAATTACAGTCATGAATATCCATGCCCCCAATAATCACAACCCAACATTTTGGGTGAAATCTCAACAAATAACTCTTAAGTCTACCTCCCAACTGCAGAATCATTTTAGGAGAGGACTTCAATTTACCCTGGGATGCCTCTCTTGATAGGAACTCTGTCAATTTAAACAAATCCTACAAAAAATGCTAAATATGTACAACTACCATAAGCTAAGAGACACATGGAGGCTATTTAATCCCATGGAGAAAGACTTCTCATTCTCCCACCTGCACAATACCTTTCTCCAGTACTGATTATATCTTAGTTGATGAAACACACATCCCAGCCACATCTTCCCCCAATATTGAACCAATCCTGGTCTCAGAACATGCCTGTATTTCCCTACTTTATGATATTTCCTGCAATACAACAGAAACAAAAACGTGGAGAATGAATGACCTCCTCACAAAGGAACTCTCCTTCAAAGAAATAATCAGAAAGGAGATCAAAGAATTCAAAAATTAAAACAGGCTAAACAACAAAACCCTCAATCAACTAGAACTAAAAATAAACGCATTAGAGAAAGACCTCAAGCGCAACAAAGACAAAACACAATTAATTAATCTGACTAAACTCAAGTATGAATGCAATAAGATATTGAGTAACAAAGCCCACATAATATTCCAAAAATACAAAGGCATCAACTTTGGTGAGCGTAATAAAGCTGGCAAAATACTTGCATCTTACTTAAAACAGACCTGAAAATTTCTACCATACCCTCTATTCCAAAAGCAATAACACCCCTTAAGAAACATGCTTGGATTACCTCAACAAAATTAACATAATTAAGATAGATAAATCAACAAAACAATCACTAGAACAACTGATTTCTTGTGGCGAAATCCTAAACACTATTAAAAAACTAAATGAAAGCCAGGAAGGCTCCGGATCCAGACGGCTTCCTGGCCTTATTCTACCAAACCTGGGGCACTTCCCTAATCACTCCCTAGATGATTTATTTGTCCACTTCTCCACTGGCTCCATTGAGGGCTCTGCTGCAGAGGCAACCAGATTAGTTAACCCCAAAGAAGGGAAAGACCCATCTAATCTCAAAAACTACTTCCCAATATACCTCATAAATACAGATTGCAAAATATACAGAAACGTTTTAGCTCTTACAATGGAGCCCATCCTCAAAACCATAATTCGTCCTTCGCAATCTAGTTTTATCAGCTCGGATGTTATCAGACTTTTTAGTCATGCCCTTGAAATAGCCCAACATTTGCATCAACCAGCCTGTGCAATATCATTTGATGCAGAGAAGGCCTTCGACAAGGTACCATGGGCCTTCCTCCAAGCCACACTTACCTCCTTTAATTTTGGCCGGTCTCATCCAAGATAATCCCCGCTTTATACAAAGAACCTAAAGCTAGAATAAACATCAATGGAAATCTGACTAACCCATTTCACCTCCAATCAGGGACCAGTCAGGGATATCCTCTCTCTCCTCTGCTGTTCCTATTAACATTAGAACTCCTGCTTACACTAATCAGGAAAATCGTCTTATCCCTGGTATCCCCTTCTCCGCAGTCCCACAAAAATTACCCACATATGCAGACGACATACACTTTTTTACCACCTAGGCGGACTCAGCCCTGCCCACATCCTATCCACATTCAACTAGTATTCTAAAATGTCAGGCTAGTTTCTCAACATAGAAAAGACGGAGGTTCTCCCTCTCAACGTGCTTTGTAACAGCTCACACATCTGTCCTGATGGACTCAAATGGGCCCAGGGTAAGAGGAAATACCTGGGTACCTGGTTCATCCACAACCTTAAACCCTCCATCGATCTTAACAAGAAAAAGACACTAGAAAACATTAAAGATAACTTAGAGAAATGGTGAACCAGATTCATTACTTGGTGGGGAAGAATAGAATCTATCAAAATGATGATTATCCCCCTTATTAACGTTTTAATCCATATACATCTCAGATACCTTCTTTGGTAAAATTGACATGCTATGTGCCGAGTTCCTGTGGAATTTAAAAAAGAAAAAACAAGAATTGCCCTTAAAAATCTGAGACTTCCTAAAAATCTAGGTGGTGTAAACCTACCAGGCTACCGGAGATACCAACACACCTTCCTAGCGATTGAAGGAAGCCACAGGATCCACCACCCACCACCGATCCCCCACCTCCATGGCTTGCTATTGAAAACGCCCTAGCTAAACCCTTATCCCTCACTTCATTTATAACCATCAAAAAAATAAAAACACACCATTCTGCATTCTCTCTAGCACAGGCAGTCTGCAAAATCAACAACAAACTACCCAACAAAAGAAGACACTCTTGTCTAGCCTCCCTTCGGCACAATGAAAACTTGAAACTAGAAGGAAGAATGATGTATATAGAGAAATGGGTGAAACAAGATATTCTCCTGATGGAAGATCTTTGCACCCCCCCCAGAAGCCATACCCTGCTCCCAAATCAAGGCTAAGTAACTTAAATGACCTAGACTTCTACCACTTTCGTAAACAAATTAACTCACTTATAGCCAGACATAAGCTTCCAACTCCCCCAACCTATCCAACACATTAAGAAAATATGCCAAAGGTGTTACGTAACCTCTAAACCAGTGGTCTCCAAACTTTTTAATGCCGCGCCCCCAGTTGAAAAATAAAAATCATTGGGCCCCCCATCAGAATTTTTCACAATTGTTTTTATAAAAATGGCAATGTTTAAATATGTCTAAACCTATTTAAACATTGCAGTTAAGTACTGTTACCTTTTTAAAAATGCAATACCAAGCTTCTGCTTAAAACAAAGGTATGTTATCTGTATAATGCTTCTTTTGGCCAGAGTCTGGCACCCCCCTGGGATCACTTGAGGCCCCCCTAGGGGGACCTGCCCCCAAGTTTGAAGACCTTTGCTCTAAACTGTACTCTCTCCTATCCCCAACAAAATCCTCACAAAAAAAAATTACAAGACAAATGAAAAACTCACTTCTCAGACCCTAAAGATCAGACTGGACTGGCCATCTACCTGAGAAATGTTAACTTCCAACATAATAACACCATCACTAACACAATGTTGATACTAGATAGCTAATATGGCCCACTGGACTCCAGCCAAACTTTATAAACTAGGCCTCACACCCTCTGACACCTGCTGGAGCTGTGAGAACGAAACAAAAGACTTAAAACACATGCTAATGCAGTGTACTTCCACAAAAAAATTCTGGCAGCATATCAATAATACCATATCACAAATATTCCATATAAAATGGACTCCTACCCAAGCTTCTATTACAAGGGTGTCCTCCCCTGACATTAAACATTAACTGAACAGAGAGGACCATCTCCTATGGGACATTCTGGTCAGGACTAGCCTTAAAGCTATCCTCAACTAATGGAATGACTCATCCAAACTGTCCTCCACACCTGGTGGGAATGGGCTCAATTAACCAGAGCTGCAAGTAACCTAATAAAGTCATACCTGAAGACAACATCACTGAAGAGTGGTACATTCTGGTGCAAACTAAACAACTTTATGTCACACACGTCTATTTAACCATGTTCACTCCAATTCCTACTGCCCATCTCTGTCCCCACCCCCACACCCTCCCACTGCCTAGCCACCCACTCCTCCCCACATACATCCTCCCATACTGCTACTATCATCATCATTTCTCTTCCCATCTCCTTCACCTGTTTCTATCTTCTTCCTTATTTCTTTTTTCCTCTCTCTCACTCTCGACAAATCCATCTACAACTGAGGTACCTTGCTCATTCGCCACAACATATAAGCCCACTCTCTGACTATACACACATCATCACAAACAAACACACTTATGTCCACCCCCTTACTTTTACATATGAGGCTCCACTCATTATGCTGTATTTAAGCTGTTGTTTCCATATGATCCGATGGTACTATACAATGAACCGTTCTCTTTGTTTTACCTTTCTGTTGTATAATTCTTTTTGTTGTATAAAATCTCAATAAAACATTATTGAAATAAAAATAAAGAAGAAGAATATTGTTTCTGCCAGGAGTGTTTTGTTTCTGTAGAAAAAATATGCGGCCTGCAGTTGCTCTCCTGTGATGTTTGATAAAGCAGGGTTGTGAATTTGACATGCAGATTGTATTAATTTGGTGAAGAGGATTTGTGCATTTGCACAAAGAATGATATTACATAGCGCTTGTATTCCATTCTTCCATTTAAACAAATGCTGCCCCTTTGCAGATACTTTTCCACCAGGTGCAGATCAGCACAAGGGATTGTTTACTAGCTTGTTTGACGCATAGAACTCGCTAATGACACTTCCCATTATAAGAGAAAGAATGGGTTTAAAAAAACACCAGCGCAAAGAGCGACTGAGTAAAAAAAACACGAGTGGGTGCTCGATATTTCAATGCCTTTCTGTTTTGTTCTACTCATGATAAAGTGTCACTCAAAGTGTCACACTTAAGGCATAGAATGTCACACATATGCACTCTTACAGGTTGAAAATGTCACACATAAGCTCAATGAAACCAGGGCTTTAAGTGGGATGAAAAAACTAGGGGGGCGGGGCTCTCACAGGGCCGTGGATGCAAATAAGGGCATGGCTTAAAAACACATAAGCTAAAAACCTTTTCTTAGCATAGTGTGCCGCGCAAGTGGTATTTTGCTGCTTCTTTCTGTCCCTGCACCCAGATATTTAACTCAAGGAGTAACATTACACCTACAACAAGCCAGGACGATTGGCTGTGTCAATATTTGTTAGTTGCGTCAGATTAGTAAGCACCAACAATGGCTTTGTTGTATAAAATATTGAAAATGCTTCAGTTCTGAAATGATGAGACTGTGAAAGAACTGTAACGAATCTCTTTGAAGTTACACCAAAGACAGTAAAGGGTGGTACTGTTGCAGGGTTAAGATTTGTTTTCACCCTGAAAGTGAGGGCAAAGCTGGAGAGCCCTAAAGGGACGCGTCTCAGCACCTGCTTTTTAGAACTGCCAGTTCTGAGCACCGTCAGAACCCGCCCCACTAAAAGCATTGAATAAAACCTTGGCAGCTGTGCTCATTGACACGGACAGTAAGGTTGATTCGATGGAACAAAGCACCAGGAAAGTGCTGCCATTTGTAGTGTTCATTTATTAATTGATGTCCATATTTATTAGGAAGACAAAAGTCTTCTTGTAATCACTTCACAGTGTTTGTTTCCTCCGAAAAAAACAGCAGTTCACCCAGATTACTCCCTCCAAGTGGACCATTTACAGACCATTTACAGATTTGTGTAATTCGTTATGTTTCAAATTCTGCATGCAGTTGATAGACCATAGATAAAAGCACATCCTTCCAGGCTGGCCTAGTTATTTTGTCATGTTTTTTAGGGTCGAGCCTGTGTAGCATGCACTTGCACATGCATATCGCTTGCGAGACGCTGTAGTAGTTAGAAAAGGGCTCGGAGCCCCGCCCATGTCACATCAGTGTCTTTCATTGGTTCGTGGGCTTGCCTTTTAAAATCTGCTTGCTTTAATTAGTGGATGGCATGGATACGTCATGCCTTTTCCGGTGGTTAGCCCTCCTCGAGCGCAGCGACCAAGTACTGAAAACATACAAGGCTCGCTGTTTTGCGTCCCATTTGTGGACTACTTTTTCTCTTTTCTCACAGCGCAATCTCGAGTGTTTAGCAGCACGATCACGATCGTTTTTTTTCTATTTAATGAGGCAAGAAAAGTGCGGTTGGGAGTTTACAACTGCTAATAGTTCTAACTCGGAGACATGCGAGACCCGTTGCATTGCAAATGCTTGTATTAAACATATCTCTCCCTTAACAATGTAACTTGACCAGGTAGGATATGGCTACAATATAACTCTATCGCCACCCCGTGGAATTTTAGTGACATGCATATTCAATCTGCAAACGCACAGCCACTTATTACCCGTTTATTTCATGATTTTTTTTTTTTAACTGTGCGAAATCCACCTTCTAAATGAAGGAGCTTGACCGATAGAACCACCCCTTTTAAACAATGTAAGTGCTTATGTCTGAGTTCTCTTGAGGTAAACCAGTCTCCACGGATTTTGATGACGTTCTACGGTGTATTATTTTCTGAAAATCTTCACAAACAGAGCAACATAATTATCAGTTCCACTTCCGCTTTTCACTTTGGAAGAATACGGACACTTTCAAGGCACGTAACCTGATATTTATTCCTTAGATCGTTGTAATCCAATGCATACTTACTTGTCTTTATTTTAGGTAGACGCAATGAAGAATTCCCAAAGGGCCTTTTCACAAAATGTATTATGCTAGCTAGCTAATAATGACTCGAGAGTAAATTTATATTTTCAGTAGAAGCGGAAGGGATTCAGCACTCCATGGAAAATAGGAAGGGACTCAGTGTCACTACATCAGTGATATCAACCTTACAAGTCAATACATCGGATGTGCCATTATTTTGAAAGGGATTACTTACCTGAATTAATTTTAAGAGTATATACAATCATGTATGCATAAACAATGTAGCTTAAGCATTGTAACCTTTGCCAAGTACCCTTTACCGTGCACCCATTACCCTTAACACTGTAGATTGTGTTCCCTTAATTTACAAACCTGTACCCAAAACCCTGTTTTCTTAAGTCTGAACCCTTAGCTCTGTGCCGTTAGCCCTAAACTCTGAATCCTCATCCCTGAATCCTATATACTTATTCATTTGCCATTTACCCTAGGCCCTCCAACGTGTTCCGTGTACACTAAACCCTGCTCTCTGTACCGTTAAACCATTACGCCAAACCTGCACCCTTAGCCCTGCTCGCTTATCTCCTTATTCTTAACTTTGAACCATTGGCCCTTAACACTAATCCTAGCACTAAAGCCATATTTTCTTAGCCTGATACACTGTATTCTTAACCACGCACCTTTTACACCCCTTCCTGTACACTTAACCCTGTATCCTTAGACCAATGATCTGTAACCACAGGCCGGTTTCCCTTAACCCTGCATTCTGTACACTAGGTCATGGAAACTTAACGCAGTACTCTTAAGCCTGAACTTATAAACCAACACTTACGGACATATTTATGAGAGGTTTGCGTCATGCTTGCATCATGCAACATGGTACATGCGTGACGCAAACCTCTAAGTCAGAATTTTGACACACGTACAGTTATTTTGCAAATCGCTGACTTGCATTAATCTGTGCAAATGAAGCATTCCTTAGGCATTGTATGGGTGTTACCACACAACTCCCATGGTTTTTGATGCATTCTATGTCTCCTCAGGTGAGTCGTAGCAAGGAGAAATATCTTTATTTCCCCTCGTTTTTTATCCTCTTTCTGCAGTACACATAGAAAGAAGAAAAAGCCTCTCAGGATTGTTTTTGTGCAGGAAGGTTCCTCGTCCTGCACAAAACAATCCTGCAAGGTGCAAGGTTGCCTGACTTTGCACTAGGTAGCCAAAAGGGTGCGAGCGCAGGGGCAAGGACAGGAATGCGCCGTATTGGATGTGATGCAGGGCAGCGCAGCAAGGTGACTTGCTTCCTGTTACACAAAGCCCAGAAATATATCCCCTAGTCTTTCCGTTTAATTTTGCACCATGAAACCTTCACACTGCATATCTTGCCCCCTTAATTCTGCAACCTTAGCCTTATAGCAGTTGCCCTCTATCCTTAAACCTGTACCCTCAATCCTGTACCTTTTACCCTGTACCCTTAGCTCCCTACCATTTCCCATGCAGCACTAATGTATCTTTTACCTTCCATGTACCGTTTTCCTTGTGCTTTTAATCTAGCACCCTTCTTCCAATGCCATATATATTAAACCTTATACTCTTAGATGTATACTCTTAACTCTTTACCATGTACCCTTATTTCTGTACCTGTAACCTCCTAGCTTTAGCCTTATCCCTGAAGCCTTAATCAAGTATTGTGGACCACTGGCCCTTTCATTGAGCTCTGTTCTCTTAACCCTGTGCTGTAACTGTATACCCTCTACCCTCAGCACTGTACCCATAACCCTGTACCTTTAATTCTGCAGCATCACACTTGTAAAACTAGCACTGTACTATTAACCATGTATCCATTACATTGTACCCTCTACAGTTAACACTGTATGCAGCACCCTAACCCTGTACCATATGCCCTAAATCAAGTACCCTTAACCATGCTCCCTATTCTCTTAACACTGTACCCTTTCCCCTATACCCTTAGCACTGTACACTTAACCCTGTACACTTAATCCGGTATTCTGTACCATTATGTCTGTTCCTTTGCCCCATACCATTTTATTAGCTGTGTAGACTTAACCATGTATGCTTAACCGTGTACCCCAATCCATTATATACATATATATGCATTTTTACTTATCTTTATTTGGCATGTAGTTGCCATCTGATGTACTGACTTGCTATTTAATTGGACATCTGATACAGTGTCTACGATTTAAATATAATGTTATACTGTGGCCGTGAATGTTGGCTCTGCACCGAAGAAGACCAGGACTCATCTGACCTATATGTGTCCTCTATTTCTGGTATAGTTGGAGGCCATTCCATAGTTTTGCAGTTTGGACAGTAGAACATTGATAGTGTGTGTGACCTTTCCCTAACTAAACTTCATGTTATGGGTAGTGGCAAATACTACTTGTTTTGCTGATTGGTAGTGTGAACTTGTAGGAGGGAAGCAAAGGCACTGCTCATGTGAAGTTCAAATGCACCACACACACAGATTTTAATTTTATTCAGTTTTGCTTTGGAAGCCAACATAACATCTTTTAATATGGAGACAGTGAACTGTTGTGCAGTAAATGAAGTAGCACCTCCGCTGCAGAATTTTCAAGAAACAGTAGGAGATAATTTGAATATGACAAATATAGGGGATAAATCACTCATAACAAAAATGGGATTTTGATGTGGTGGAGGGACGAATACCCTTCTTAAGCAACAATCATATTCTTTATCAGGGCTACCTACAAAAGTCCCCAAACTAACCTGTCCTTAATCCCCTGGTAGTTTGACACAAAGGCACTTAGGCTTAACTTAGAGGCAACGTGTTAAGTATTAATGCAGCACACAAACAGCAATAAAGTGAAAACACAACATAAGAAATATCCCACACCAACTTAGAAACAGAGTAAAATTTAATAAATTAATCAAGACCAACACAACAAAAATCCAATAATTAGAACTGGAAATATGCAATTTGAATGGTTTAAGTAAAAATTGTGCCAATTGGCAGAAAGTGCTAAGTGTGGGCATCTGGTCACACTATACCTGGACAAAGTTACATGTTCAGGCCAACCACAATAAAGTGTAGGCTGGATATAGGGAACAGGTTAGCCAAGTTAAAAAAGTTGCCTTCTCAAAGTCCCTTGCGCAGAGTTCAAAAACTTCAGGATGTCACAGTAGGAGCTCAACGGATGCCAGCCAAGGGTCCAGGAGCTGGGGAGGCACTTCTTGGGAAAGAGGAACTCGCTCCAGCAGAGTCCAGGAGGGTTCAAGCAGCTCCAGTATCGGGCCATGCAGATTAATTTTCAGATCCAGGAAGGGCCAGTTGCAGCAGATCAGCTAAGCAGTTGCTGGTAAACCTCTGGAGCCTGTTGTGCCCCTATAGTTCCGAACAGGAGGTCAGTCAAATGATCCTTGGAATCACTCTGTCTAGCCTGGGATGAAGGGAGCTGGTCCAGTCTTCCTTCTCAGAGATCAGGGTAGGCCTCAAGCAGCAGGGCAGTCCTCTGAAAATCAAGACAGGCCTCAAACAGCAGGGCAGTCGTCTGTAAAACAAGGTAGGCCTCAAGTGGCAGGACGGTCCTCTGGTAGCAGCAGGGCAGTCCTCTGAGCAACAAGGCAGTCCTTCTTCTGTAATATGAACAGGCTGAGTGGCTCAGAAAGTCTAATATTAATGCTTGGTGCCACTGTTTGAAGTGTGGTTATCTTCTAGTCCACCTCCACATATGTTTCTGGAAATGTCCTTCCTTCCTTTTTCATCACCTGCCCAGTCTCAAAGAGATCATCGGGGTCTCGCAGGACGCTGTTGCTGCTGCCATCTTTTGGGGGCGGGACCACAAGGCCCCTTTAAAAACTCATTGCGCGCATTTTTGCGGGTCGCGCAGGACGCTGTTGCTGCTGCCATCTTT
Organism: Pleurodeles waltl; assembly: GCF_031143425.1. Classification (NCBI taxonomy): domain Eukaryota; kingdom Metazoa; phylum Chordata; class Amphibia; order Caudata; family Salamandridae; genus Pleurodeles; species Pleurodeles waltl. Next base: position 1,451,306,400 of record NC_090440.1, on the reverse strand, counting down.
TGGGGGCGGGACCACAAGGCCCCTTTAAAAACTCATTGGGCGCCCGCATCGCGGGTCGCGCAGGACACTGTTGCTGCTGCCATCTCTTGGGGGCGGGACCCCATGGCCCCTTTAAAAACTCATCGCGTGCCCGCATCGGGGGTCGCGCAGGACGCTGTTGCTGCTGCCATCTTTTGGGGGCGGGACCACAAGGCCCCTTTAAAAACTCATTGCGCGCCTGCATTGCGGGTCGCGCAGGACGCTGTTGCTGCTGCCATCTTTTGGGGGCGGGACCACAAGGCCCCTTTAAAAACTCATCGCACACCCGCATCACGGGTCGCGGAGGACGCTGTTGCTGCTGCCATCTCTTGGGGGGGCGGGACCACAAGGCCCCTTTAAAAATTAATTGCACGCCCGCATCGTGGGACGCGCCTGGGCGAAGCCCGGGCCAAGGGCGGGCCCGTCTGCGGCTGTTAGAGGCCGACTGAGGCTGGGCTGGGCTGGGCCACCCCCTGGGCCCTAAGGCTTTTTAAGCACCAGAGGTTCAACACATTTTTCCACTCTTCTATACAAGAGAATTAATTTGGGCTATCTCTACACTTCTGGTGCTGTGACTTGCATATTGCTGGTAACCTGCTATGGGAAAACGCAAAGCCATGGATGTCCCACCGCGACAGAATGGCACCAAAAAATCAAAAAAGCATACCAAAAACCAAGTGAGTCCTGCTAACAGCAAACGTTTCAACCGCCTCGATCAAATTGACATGCTATTTAAGGAGTTTCGATGAACTTTTGAAAAGTAATCCCCATCCACCCACAAAAAAGTGTGCTACCTTGGGGACGGGGAAAATACCAGAAATGTACATCAGGAGGAAGAGGTCACATTCAAAACACTCCTCAGATCCGACCACTTCAATTGAGGAATTTCCTGCCCCCAGGGGTGAAACTGCCCACATGGCTTCAGCTATTCCTCCCAGTTCTGTGGACAATTTACTTAGTCACCCGGATTTCCCCTCTATGGGTACTTCAGCTATCCCCCCCCATTAAGCCCTGAGATTGTAGTAGTTCCTAATATCCCATGTTCTAATCGATTTGGGCTACTGGAGGAAGAGGGAGATCTGCCTAACAATGTAGCACACATTCTGCACGGAGACGCTACTGAAGATATTAGTCACCAATATAAAGTGTCCGCTTCTGGTGGCGTGCAATCCTCGCATGAGGATGGCAATTTAGCCCTTGTTGTACGAAAGGTGGACGAAGTAAAGTCTCTGGTTGTATCTCTATTTAGGGTTGATGAAAGAGATCTTAGTGCCTAAAAATGTTTGCAGCTGCCAGGGAACAAAAATGAAGGTGGCGCTGGGAATGGGTGGGGGTAAAAACTGTATCTAAGCCAGGAATAAATTCAGTTATTTCTTTCCCCAGGCTGGCGACAAACCCCCTCCCATTTGATCCAACTCCGCCCCATGCAGAGAGCAATCAAATCGAACTTTCAAGGTCACGCCAGAAGACCACTGGAGATCCTAATTATAGGGGGGCCGGGAGGGGGTGCTCACACAGCAATATGGCCTAGCCCTGTGGAAAATGTACTTGAGAGGGCTGGCACATCCAGTGGGTTTGGTGGAGCAGAAGGCCCCCATGGGACTCCCACTGGCTTTGGCAGTTCCACGACGGGTATGCCACGGTTGGCAAGACAGGCACAACACCAGGGTCCAATAAGTAGAGCCAATGTTATTTTTCTGACTAATGTGCCCAAACTGCTATCTGGCTCCTTTGAAGACCATGAATCCCTGACCAACAAGGTTATCCACTGGTTCCGCTTTAGATGTGATTGTCTTTCGGTTATTCGCTCCGATATCCATAAGGTAGGAAGATACAGTCAACCAGGAGTAAAGCATGATTATATTTCTGTCTGCTTTATTAAAAAATCCACGGTGTACCACCTCACCGAATTTATAATCCGAACTCGTGATTTGAGGGTCACAAAAAGGGTTGGTATTAACCTCTCTCTAAACCCACCCTGTACCTATACAGGAAGGTTTACTAGTGAGCTAGCTCCGGCCCTGGAATGTGAATATCCTTGGGACCACAAGTCTTCCCGTTCTCTGAACGCAATTGATTGACTAAATGGCAATCGGGATGTGCGATCAGATGTTATCACTGGGGAGACTCATATTTGTATGGAAGAGGGACTTAGCCCCAACAACGATAATGATTTAGCCAATACCGAGTTTTTAATTTTAACATGGAATGTAGCTGGTCTCCGTAAAAAGCTGGGGGACTTGGAGTGGGATACCTTTATTAATAACTTTCACATTTGCTTGTTTCAAGAGACCTGGGCTGATGAGCAAATTTTTATTGATGGATTTTATTCATATAACATTCCTGCCCAGCCTTCGGAAAAGGGTCAACGCCGACTTAAAGGGGGTTTAATAATGCTCATCAACAAGGACTTGCATTGTGATCATTGTTGGTTAAAAATAGATTCAGCGATCTAATGGGAGTTCAATTTACCTTGCAACGAGAATATAAAATTATTGTTATTAATATATATGTGAGATCTGCTCCTAGATGGCTCAAGTCTCAAACTCTGTTACAGTTGACAGAATTTCTTGACTACCTCAACCCCCCATTCTATTTAATATTAGCCGGAGATTTTAACTGTGCTTTTAAACCCTCTGATATGATCACTGGCTTAACAGTCGAGGAAGACAAGATGTGGGGAATCCCACAGTTAACGAACAGCTACCTGTGCACTCGCTCTTGTGTAGCCCTCCAGCTAGCTATGTTATGCTTAAAGTACGGTCTCAGGGCTTGCAATGGATGCACACCCTCAGACCTAAATTTGGCACCTACTTTTAAACGAGGGATGTCCACAAGTGTAATAGATTACTTTTTACTTGATATTAGACTATGGCCTTTATTAAAGGACATGAAAGTGGAACCTCGATGCGAAAGTGATCATAACCCCTTGTTATTATTTATGAATGGGGATGTTTTTAGAAGAACCTCGAACTTACAACGTTCAGAGGTCCCCTCTCCATTGCTGAATAATAATTACACTAAGGTCTCATGGCCGAAGGTTTTGTCCAGTTCTCACTCAGTGGCTGGGATTTACAAATTGTTTGTAGATGAGTTGGCAATTTATGAGGAACACGAAACTGATAACATCCCTATCCTGGACATCCATCAAGGAATGTTTAACGGATTGCAGAGTTTTTTTTAAACAAAAAGACCAGAGCCAAGGGGGGTGATGTTCTTCCCCAGGGTGATAGAGGATGGTATAATGAGGACTGCAGCAGGGCCAAATCCGAATTAAACAGTGCTATTAAGTCAGGCTCCCTTGTAGAGATTCAATCTGCTAGGCGATCATATAAAAAGGCTCAAATTCTGGCAAAAAAGCTATGGAAAGATTTGATCTGGCAGGGGTTGATTCTTGCTTCGGAAAACAATAACAATGTGATGTTCTGGGATCTACTGTCCAGAGGGCAAGGAGGGCGCAGGAGGCGTATAAGGAATCATATCCAACCTGAGATGTGGGTAGATCATTTTGCCCATCCCTATGCTGCCCCTAATAACCCATTAGTTGGATATTCCCCAGCACATGACCTAACCACCCCTCGGTTGGGCAATGGGGGTGACTGCTCTGAGCCACTTGTTTTTTCCTTAAAGGAAACCAAAATCGCGATTAATTCATTAAAATCAGGAAAAGCGCTGGGGCCCGATAAAATATCAGGTGACCTATATAAATCTGAAATAACTATTTGGTCCAGGTATATTAATTTGATTTCAAACAGAATCGCTGCTGGTGGCTCAATTCCAAGCACTTGGAAGGGTGCTGAGATAATCCCCATTTTCAAAAAGGGTACTGCAAATTCTCCCGCAAATTATAGACCTATTAGTTTGATTGATAACATGCAGAACATTTTTGCCAAACAACTGCTAGAGAGGCTAACAAGCTGGGTCCAAGAACATCAGGCCCTTTCCATGCTGCAAGCGGGCTTCCGTTCCAAAACTAGCACAATAGATCAGGTTTTTAGATTGACCCTCCTGTATTGGAAATACGTGGTCCTCGCAAAACAACCTCTTTTTGTTGTCTTCATAGACCTCAGATCTGCCTTTGATTTGGTTTGCAGAGAAAAGCTTTGGGAAGCACTACTCCAGATGGGTGTCCCATCAATTTGGTTTTGCTGTTACAACGCTTACATGATGACACATATGCACAGGTGAGGTGGGGTGACCAAGGAGAATTGACTGATAAGATCCCTATATGGAGGGGAGTTCGCCAGGGTTGCGTCTTAGCTCGCACACTATTTATGTTATTTATCAATAAAGTGGTAAAAATTTTGTCTTCATGCACCAATGACGCCCCCACTCTAAACAAGCAGAAAATTCCAATACAGCTGTTTGCTGACGATTCTCTTCTTATCTCCAAGACTCCTATGGGCTTCCAAACCCTTGTGGATAGATTAAAGTCTTTCTGTGACGACAATGGCTTGGAATTGAACGTTAACAAAACAAAACTGATGGTGTTTTCCTCTGGCAGCTGCCGAAGATGCACCATCAATTTGGATGGGGCCCTATTAAGCAGAGTAAAGACCATAGACTACTTAGGCGTGAGGCTTGCAAATAATTTGCATTGGGAGAAGCAAATCGGCATAGAGTGGCTGCTATCCTGCTCTTCTATAAGAATTCTGTTTCCAAAGCTGTTTCCCCAGCTATTAAAATCTATCTGGCTAAGGCGCAGGGTGCAGCCACCTATGGTGCCGAACTATGGAGACACTCTGAGAGCAAAAGATTAGCAGTAGAAGAAAACAACTTTGCCAGGGCCCTACTTGCGTGCCCCCAGAGTACTCCTCTGATCCCTGTGTTTTTGGACCTTGGCTTTAATCGTATATCCAACTTGATAGCCCTAAGACCCTTGTTATATTGGGTGAGGATTTGGACTGTTCCATAACTTATTGTATACAGAGATTCAGCTCTGGATATTCTTAGGAGGCCTGGAGCAGCTACCATACCCTGGGTCATGCATGTATCTAATTGGTTCTCGGTTCTGGGTTTAAGAAGGTTTTGGGAAGAGCCAGACAACTTGGAGAGAGCAGACAAGACTCTTCTAAAGACAATATATTGGTCCCATATAAAGAGTGATCTGGTCCGTTGCACATCCTATGGTAGATTGACCAACCTGTTTATAGACTTCAAGTGGTATCCCCAGTTTGAACAATATCTAGACCTGATTCCTGATCTGCTGGGGAAGGGTCTTTACGCACGCTTCCGTTTTGGAAGCCTGCCGTTGTTATCTCTAACTAAGAAATGGGGTGGGTCCTCTTCTACAGATCTCTGCCCTGCTTGTCTTGTTTGCACAGAAACTATTGGACATTTTTTGTTCTTTTGCCCTGCCTATAGAACTCCTAGAGCAAAATGGATCCGTGCAACTTGCCAAAACCTGGGTTTGAGACAACGTTTTACAGCTATTAGGATCTTAAAGAGTGATACTTCCATAAAAGTTATCCATGCTGTCAGCAAGTTCCTTGCGACAGCCTGGCGTATACAACATCACTCATTGAAATAAAAAAAATTATTCTAGGTATTAATTTTTAGGATTTAGAAGGTATGAAGAACGGGTTGTATTTTTATTGTCATGTTTTAAACCATGTATATGTACATTGTGATACTAAGTTAATTTTATTTTTTTGTTTGTTCGTATATCTTGTTACTATTGTATTTTTTTTTCTATGCTTTGATGGCCTCAATGACCGAGTAAAGCTTATTATTATTATAAAAAAAAAAGAGATCATGGGTCTAATGTCAAGTTTCTTTGTGAGTGTGCTGGTGGCAGCCCTTTGAAATGTAAGAGGGACATAAAATAGATCGGACCCGCCTATCAGCTGTTTAAGGCCTGCTTTAAGGGTGGCTTTTATGTATTAAAAAGAAAGGTTTAGGCCCGGCAATGTTTTATTGTGGCAGGTCAAATTGGCAGTTTAAAACTTCACTGCAGGCTGCAGTGGCAGGATTGAAACATGTTTTAAAAGGCTACATTTACTGAGTGGCTCAATGAGCACTGCTGCACACTATAAGCATTCAATTTCCTCCTGCCTTGGTATCCATGGTGCCCTGCACAAGTTACTTACAAGTGAATTTAATGTACCAATGGGGCGTAAGCCAATTGTACAATGTTTCAGGGAGAGAGTACAAGCACTTTAACACAGGTTAGCAGTGGTAAAGTGCACAGAGTCTTAAGAACAAATAAAAGCGTGTTTAGGAAAACAGGAGTAGTACAGGCAAAGTCCAACAACTGCCTACTGTACATTACATGGATAGTACATGTCACTGAGAAGTACACCCCCCATATAGAAGAATAAGGCCAAAAACTGAATTCCTTTTGTAATGTCATGAAACTTCAAGGTCTCCAGCAATCAGTTGCGCTGGAACAATTTTCAGTCTGGGGATGCTGCCATCAATGTTAAATCACTGAACACACAGGGATTTTGAAAAATCCAAGCATTACACAAAGAACAAGTGTCACTGATGATACAGGCCCATTCAGCAGGGTCAGCAGCAGGACAGCAGTGATGGTGTAGTATGTAGCTTGTGTTCCTTAGGAGCATATTGCCCAAAAATATTACTAAATCATGTTGTGGTAGCATACTGCATTTACAGACAGCACATTTTCCATTGATATCACCACTGAATTTGCACAGACATACAGTTTTACTGAAAACATTATATAGCGTGGAAATTGTGGTTGCAGCAAATACTTGCCATTTGTGCATCACCAACTAAAAGTGTCTTTGTTTCCATCACATTTCAGAATTAGGAAAAAAGTGCTTGATTGTGCTTTGCTGTTTATTTTGAAATATTTGTACAGTTCGTTTATAGGTATCTGTGAGCGTTATAAAAAAAATGGCAACGTCTTTTCTTTCACACAGCAGGATTGTCAGGGAGTTCACTTTTCAAAACCCTCACACTTTGCAGTAACTGAAAGAAGAGTAAACACTAGTTTTCAGTTTAAAAGAATAAGCGGTACATTGTTAGAAGAAAAGACTGGCGTTAACCTCTGAAAACGCAGCAGATGTGACAAGATAAAAACTCAATATAAAGTCATCTTTAATTCTCATTCACATTCGGAGCTCCAGCATGGTTATTTCTTGAGTACAGCTGCTCTTCCCACAACCCTACTTCCAGCGCCTATGCCTTCAATATCCCTTTTCCATAAGGTAGGGGGTATTTTATTGCTTATGCACAGACATACCTTCAGCCTCTGGCCTGTAACCCACATCAAACCGTTGATTTTTTGCTCTTTCTAATCAAGAGATATTCGGTTTCCATGTAATCCATAATAAATGTGCAAACTGTACTGTGAAAAGTAAACACATTTGATAACATTTAGCAAACAAATTCTCAAACAGCTAATGTAAATCAGAACGTAATGTTACGTTTGTGCTTTAATATGTTCTGGTATCATGGAGACCGATGACTGCTCCCATGTACTGAACCCCATTAGTGCACTAAGGGCCATATTTATACTTTTTGACGGACAACTGCGCCAACGCAGTTGTGCGTAAAAATGTTTTACCGCCGGCTAACGCGGGCGCCTTATTTATGGAATGATGTTAGCCGGCGCTGCGGACTGATCTGCGTAAAAAAAAATGACTCACACCAGGCAGCGCCGGCGTATGGGAAAATGGGGGTTGTGCGTCAAAAAATGGTGCAAGTCAGGTCTGAGGCAAAATTCAGGCCTCATACCAGACTTGCGCCATTTCTTTTGACGCCCAACTTCCATTGACATGACTCCTGTCTTAGCAAAGACAGGAGTCATGCCCCCTTGCCCAATGGCCATGCCCAGAGGACACATGGTCATTGGGCATAGTGGCACATAGGGGGGCCCAAATCAGGCCCCCCATGCCACTTAAAAAACACGGAAAAAAATACTTACCAGAACTTACCTTTACTTCCCTGGGATGGGTCCCTCCATCCTTGGGTGTCCTCCTGGGATAGGCAAGGGTGGCAGGGGGTGTCCCTGGGTGCAGGGGAGGGCACCTCTGGGCTCCTTCCGAGCCCACAGGTCCCTTAACGCCTGCCCTGACCCAGGTGTTAAAAAACGGCGCACAATAGGCTGTGTGACGTTCTTGAAGGCCCACCCCCTCCTGTGCGTCAAAATGACGCTGGGGTGTAAATAAGGCGCACAGGCCTTAAAGTCATTTTTTGGAAGGGAACACCTACCTTGCATATCATTAATGCAAGGCAGGTTCCCCCTTCCAAAAAATGACGCACATGGTGGGATTTTGACGTCCGCGGGGTCGGGCGTCAAAGTATAAATATGGGGCAGGGTTTGCGCCGAATGTGTGTCAAAATCTTTGACGCACATTCGGCGCAAACAGAGTATAAATATGCCCCTAAGTACATATTTAATGTAAACTACTAAACTTTGGATTTTCAGGACAGAACATTTAGAAGAAAATGGCCTGAAAAGAGAATCTTTTCATTCACTGTGTAAGTGGCACTTGTGTTTCCTGGCCATTGACCTCTCTTTCATGAGGTCTACTGGCTCTGAAAGCAGTCATGGCGCTCTCACAACTCCTCTTTAATAATCTTTTATAGAAAAGTAGTGCTATTATTTTCTTAATATATGTCACTAGTGATGTCACAATTGGACAGTTATATTAGGGTATTGTAGGATTCCATGGATCACATATCAAGTATTGGAGTAACCAAGATGAGCACCATTGACATAATCAATTCAGGAATATTTCAAGGCAAACTCAGTCCCAAATACATACATTATGAGAGCATGCACTCTTACAATGAGATTCCCTTATTTGCATAGAGGCAGTCCATATACAATTATCAGAACATCCTCACCTAAATTAGAGCCCCTTGAAATTACCCTTAAGTGATTGATGTCAATTTTCACTGGATATTGGCAGGGGCTCGAAGTCCCAGATTGCACAGCCCTAGGAGGAGGGGTCGGAACCCTGCATCACCCTCTGTTGCAATGTGTACTCGTAAGGGTGCATCCCTGTAGGAGGCTGGCCCGGTTTGTTGTGGGTACCAAAGGTACTTATACCAGGTCCAGTTATCCATTATTAGTGAAATATAGTCAGTGTCTAGAAGCCAGTCTGTCTAGGGGTAGTTGAGCAGCCAAGGCTTATCTAGGAGACATGCAAAGCTCTTGCAATACCACTGTAGTCACACAGTACTAACACAGATGAAAGAAAATACTCAGTCTTACAAAAATAACGACTATACTCCCTTAGGAGGTAAGTAATATACACAGTATATACACTAGAATTCAGTAATAGCTGTAAAAACAGTTAGAAAACAGTGAAAATAGTGAAAATCACAATAAGTTGCAATGGGCCTGGGGTAACACAACCGTTACACTAAAACAGTGGAATGCAAAAGTCGGTTTCCCACCTAGGCAAGTGTAGTGTGTAGAGGGGCGCTGGGAGTGTAAGAAAACACCAAAGGTAAGTATTAGAACTCACCCCAGAGCCCAGGAAAACAGGAGTAAATAACAGTAAATTTCCTATTTAACCAGAAGAGACTGCAAGACACCAATGATGGATTCCTGGATCTGAAGACCTGTATAAGAAAGGGACCAAGTCCAAGAAGCACTGAAGAGTCCAGGGAGAACAGGAGCCCCTGCTAACCCATATGAAGGTGCAAAAGAAGAACCACTGGTGAGAAGACAAAGTAAGTTATGCACCCAAGAAGACAGATGCTGGTTCCTGGTTGGTGCAGAAGATGTCCCATGCCAGATGGATGATTGCAGTCTGGTTTGCGCCGCTGGATTCTGCCAACAAGCCTTGGCACACGCAAAGCTCGCGGTTAGCAGAAAATGGCACTGCCTGGGACCAGGAGGGAGCTGGTGGCCTCTACCCAGGAGGGGGAGACAGAGGGGGCTCTCAGCAACTCAGAGAGCCCAGGCATTGCACACAGGAGTCCTACTGCATGGGGATAAAGAAGGTGCAAATGGAGCACAACATAAAGGGATCCCACACCGCCAGAGAACAACTCAGGAAGCAGTGCGTCGCAGGAAGGAGTGCTGGGGGCCGGAGCTGTGCTGTGCCCGAAGAACTTCATGGAAGGTCACACACAAGCCTTAGCAGCTGCAAATCATGCGGTGCACAGGGGTACTGTCTTGCGTGGGGAGGCAAGCTCTTACCTTCACCAAAGTTGGACAGCTGGACCTTAGAACCATCAGGACAACTTCAGTTCACCACCCGTGTTGCTGGATCCACGCACTTGGTCAGGAGAGGGGACCCACGCCACCGGTCATCGCGGCTGAAGCAGGAAAGTGACTCCTTCACTTCAAGGGAGATTTCTTCGGTTCTTCTGGTGCAGGCTTGAAGACAGGCAGTCCTCAGAGGATGCATGACCTGGAAACAGTTGCAGTTGATGGAAGGACTGAAGATACAATGTTACAGGAGTCATCTTTACTTCTTTGGCAGTTTGTAGAGTCCCAGGAGGGTTCAGCTGCAGTTCCGTCGGTAGAAGATGAAGTAAAGGATGCAGAGGATTCCTGCTGGAGTCTTGCAATCTGAATCTGAGGAAACACCCAGAGGAGAGACCCTAAATAGCCCTGAAAGGGGGATTGGTCAGCTATACCGGTAAGCACCTATCAGGGGAGGGCTCTGACGTCACCTGCTGGCACCGGCCACTCAGATGCTCCCAGAGAGCCCCACCACCTTAGAATCCAAGATGGTAAAACCCAGGGACACTCTGGAGGAACTCTGGGCACCACCCTGGGGTGGTGATGGACAGGGGAGTGGTCACTCCCCTTTCCTTTGTCCAGTTTCGTGCCAAAGCAGGGACTGTGGATCCCTTAACCCGGAGTAGACTGGATTATGCAAGGAGGGCACCATCTGTGCCCTTCAAAGCATTTCCAGATGCTCTGGGAGGCTACCCCTCCCATGCCTGTAACATCTACTTCCAAAGGGAGAGGGTGTAACACCCCTCTCCCAAAGGAAATGCTTTGCTGTGCCTTCCTGGGCTTGAGCTGCTCAAGCAGCAAGAGGACAGAAACCTGTCTGTGAGGTGGCAGCAGCTGGGGCTGCCTGAAAAACCTCAGAAGGCTGGTATGGCAGCACTGGGGGTCCACAGTGGAGCCCTCAGAGTGCATGGAATTGTAAAACCAATACTATAATCAGTATTGGGGTACAATTCCCAGATGTTAGACACCTTACATGGCCATATTCGGAGTTACCATTGTGAAGGTGGACATAGGTATTGACCTATGTCTAGTGCGCACGTAAAATGGCCTCCAGGAAAATGTTCCTGGATGATGTGGGGACAACTCTGCTAGTGCAGGGGTGCCCTCACACACAGGTACTTTGCGCCCAGCATTCAGGGTTGGAAGGCCTGAAGTATAGATGACTTATAAGTGACTTGCTGCAAGGTAAATTGCTGTGAAATGGTGCACGCACCAATTCACACAGGCTGAAATGGCAGTCCTGCAGAAGCCTTTGCATGGGCTCCATAAGGGTGACAAAAGTAATGCTGCAGCCCAGAGGAATCCCCTGAAACCCCAATGCCCTGGGTACCTAAGTGCCATATACTAGGGACTTACAAGGGGTGACCAGTATGCCAATTTGGGATGAAATAATGGGGTTACCAGTATGTAGTGACGAATTTGAGAGGAGAGAGAGCATAAGCACTGGGGTCCTGGTTAGTAAGACCCCAGAGAAACAGTCAAACACACTGACATCAGGCAGAAATTGGGGGTAAACATGCCAAAAAGAGGGCAGGTTCCTACAATCCTGAGGCACGGGACGCGATTAGAGTAAACTTTCACTTTATACTGGTGGGAGACTTGAAGTCCAAGATTGCACAGACCCTAAGAGGAGGGGCCGGAACTCTCCATCACCCGCTGGTGTGACGTGCGTTATAAAGCGCCTGGCGGCATCTCACAGCACGAGACATAATTGGAGTAAGTTTACCCTGGATACTGGCGGGGACTCAAAGACCCACATTGCACAGACCCCAGGAGGAAGGGCCAGAACCCTGCACCACCCTTGTCCTCTTGGACCTCTCTCCTGTGTTCTGTACAGTCTCCTATGAGTTTTACTAACCAGAATGAGATATGCTGTTGATGGAGTAACTGTGCTCAAATGTGTCCTGAGTGGCTACTGCATATTGTAGGAAAGTACCATCTTTCTTGACATGTTACCCCCAATTTTACATGTATGTCAATATGTTTTTGCCTGTCTCACTGAGATCCTGCTAGCCAGGATCCCAGTGCTCATAGTTTGTGGCCTGAATGTATATACCTGTGTAGTGCCTGACTGTGTCAGTGAGGCTCTGATAATCCGAACCTCAGTGCTCATGCTCTCTCTAGCTTTAAATTAGTCACTATAGGCTAGTGACTACATTTACCAATTTCAATTGGCATACTGGAACACCCTTATAATTCCTTAGTATATGGTACCTAGGTACCCAGGGTATTGGGGTTCCAGGAGATTCATGTGGGCTGCAGCATTTCTTTTGTCACCAATAGGGAGCTCAGACAACCCTTTACACAGGACTACCATTGCACCCTGAGTGAAATATCACACACGTTATTTCACAGCCATTTTCACTGCACTGAAGTAACTTATAAGTCACCTATATGTCTAACCTTCACTTGCTGAAGGTTAGGTGCAAAGTTACTAAGTGTGAGGGCACCCTTGCACTAGCAAAGGTGCCCCCACATAGTTCAGGGCCATTTCCCCAGACTTTGTGAGTGCGGGGACACCATTACACGCTTGCCCTACATATAGGTCTATACCTATATGTAGCTTCACAATGGTAACTCAGAATATGGCCATGTAACTTGTCTAAGATGATGGAATTGTTCCCCCCATTCCAAATCTGGTATTGGGGAGCCAATTCCATGCATCCTGGGGGCTCCACTATGGACCAGTATTCTCTGCAGCTACAGTTGCTGCCACCCCACAGACAGGGTTCTGCTCTCCTGGGGTCTGGGCAGCCCAGTCCCAGGAAGGCAGAACAAAGCATTTCTTCTGTTACACCCTCTCTCTTTGGAAATAGGTGTTAAAGGCTGGGGAGGGGTAGCCTTTCCCAGCCTCTGGAAATGCTTTGAAGGGCACAGATGATGCCCTCCTTGCATAAACCAGTCTACACCGGTTTAGGGAACCCCCAGTCCCTGCTCTTGCGCAAAACTGGACAAAGGAAAGGAAGTGACCACTCCCCTGTCCATCACCACCCTAGGGGTGGTGCCCAGAGCTCCTCCAGTAGGTCTCAGACCTCTGCCATCTTGTTTTCAGAGGAGTGAGGGCACTCTGGACGCCTCTGAGTGGCCAGTGCCAGCAGGTGGCGTCAGAGACCCCTCCTGATAGGTGCATACCTGACTAGGTGGCCAATCCTCCTCTGAGGGCTATTTAGGATCTCTCCTGTGGGCTTTTCCTCAGATTACGACTTGCAAGAATTCATCAGGGTTCCTCTGCACTTCTCTCTTCGACCTCTGCCAAGGAACGACCGCTGACTGCTTCAGGACGCCCGCAGAACTGCAACAAAGTAGCCAGAAGACTACCAGTGACATTGTAGTGCCTAATCCTGTTTCCTGGTGGTGCATGCTCTGGATGCTGTCTGCATTCACTGGTACTCTGGGTCCCCTCTCATCATGATGAGCATGGCTCCTGGACCACAGATGGTGGACCCAAGTGACCCAGACTGTCCAGTGGTCCAACTGTCTGAATTTGGAGGAGTTAAGTCCTTGCCTTCTCTTCCCAGACAGTAATCCAGTGCACCGCGTGATCTGCAGCTACAAGGGCTTCTGTGCACATTTCCAAGAAATCCTGCATCCACAACTGAGCCTAGGTCCCCAGCACTCCATCCTGCGATGCTCAGCTCCCTGAGTTGATCTCCGGTGTCATGGGACCTTTCTTTGCAGTGTTGAGAAGACCACCGTGTTAAGTCTTCTTGAAACCATGTTCAAGGACTCCTGTGGGTGCTTCCTTCCTGCCCAGGGCTCTCTACATTGCTGAGGGCCCCCTCCATCTTCTCTCCCAAGTGATAATATCCTGGTCCTTCCTGGGCCCAGACAGCACTCTTTTTCTCCAACTGCGAATCTTGCAGCTAGCAAGGCTTGTTTACGGTATTTTGCCAAGGAAACAACTCTGCATCCTCCAGCATGCCATGGGACATCTTCTGCACGAAGAAGAACTTCCTACCTTCTTTCGTTGTTGAAATACCTGCAGTTTCTTCCAACCAGAGGCAGCCATTTTGCACCTTCATCCGGGGTTTAGTGGGGTCCTGCCCCTCCTGGACACTTTAGCGCCTCTTGGACTTGGTCCCTTTCCTTTGCAGGTCTTCAGGTCCTGGAATCCGTCTTCAGTGCTTTGCAGTCTGTTATGGTCCTTTCAAAATCCTTTATCACCACTTTAGTGTGTTTCTGGGGAAATAGTAGTACTTTACTCCTACTTTCCATGGTCTTTGGGTGGGGTTTCCTTTACACCCTTGGTGTTTTCTTACACTCCCAGAGACCCCCTACACACTACACTAGCCTAGGGGTCCATTTGTGGTTCGCAATGCACTTTCTTAATATATGGTTTTGGTTGCCCCTAGGCCTATTGCATCCTATTATATTCTACAGTGTTTGCACTATTTTCTGACTGTTTTACTTACCTGATTTGGTTAGTTGTGTATATTTTGTGTATGTTACTTACCTCCTAAGGGAGTATATCCTCTGAGATATTTTGGCACATTGTCACTAAAATAAATTACCTTTATTTTGAGTATCTATGAGTATTGTCCTTGTTATGATCTAGTACCTATATGATGTAAGTGGTATTGCATGAGCTTTGCATGTCTCCTAGTTCATCCTTGGCTGCTCTGCTATAGCTACCTCTGTCAGCCTAAGCTGCTAGAATACTACTACACTCTACTAATAAGGGATAACTGGACCTGGCACAAGGTGTAAGTACCATTGGTACCCACTGTAAGCCAGGCCAGCCTCCTACATTGGAGGTGCAGCGGTGGGACAAGTACTTGTAACTGCTTTACCACTTTGTCATTGGTGCTTATCATAAGAAAACCATATTCTAAATACTTAGAAATATGCACAAGTAAACCTAACAGTCTAACTTTCACTCTAAAAACATTCTGAAAAGTTTCTATAACGTTTGAAAAAGTTTTTCTCTTTTCTTTAAAAGTTTTCAAAACTTTTTCTCTTAACCCTAACCTCTTTCTTTTCACCATATCTGTGGTAGAGGCCACTCCCAAAGTTGTGAAGACAACTTATGATAATCTAAACTTTAAAGGTTTGAGGGGTCTCTGTATAGAAAGACGTTTGGTGATTGGTAAGAACCCTACTAAGGTTCGCCTTCTTAACCTTCTCCTTGAAAGTGACCAGAGTCAGGCTGGTCAAACCCAGGATCAAGAGGTAGAGGAGGAGGGTACCCAGAGAGATTCAGGGGAGGGTCCTGCGAACTCTGGGGAGGATACTTCCAAAGGCCTTTCACTTATCAGGCCACCTGCCTGATAAGGCCGAAGCTGGTAGTCGGAGGGGGTCACACAACAGTAGGACACCTTTCACTCTAAAAGGCCAGGTCACTAGGGTTCAGGTAGTTAGATAAAGGTCCACTTCTGCACATTCTCACATTACCTTTTTATCAGAGAATTCCCAAGCCTCCCACCCTGAGGATAACACCCTAGACAGGGAACTCAGAAAGCTGAGGTTAGAAGAGGCCAGACTGAGGCTAAGGCAGCAACAGTTGGCCTTAGACAGGGAAACCCTAGATGTAGAGAGAGAAAGACAGAAGTTGGGGTTAGTTCCCCATGGTGGCAGCACCAGCAGCAATCTTGATAGTCATCCTGTTAGAGAAACAGATTCAAGAAACCTGCATAAGATTGTCCCCCCTTACAAGGAGGGGGATGACATTAACAAGTGGTTTTCTGCACTTGAGAGGGCCTGTATGGTTCTGTTGGTCCCTCAAAGGCAGTGGGTTGCTATATTGTGGCTATCTTTCACTGGCAAAGGTAGGGACAGACTCCTTACTGTGAGGGAGAGTGGTGCCAACAATTACAAAGTTTTGAAGGATACACTCTTAGATGGATTTGGCTTAACCACTGAACAATATAGGATAAAGTTCAGAGATACCAGAAAAGAGTCCTCTCAAGACTGTACAGACTTTGTAGACTGTTCAGTGAAGGCCTTGGAGGGATGGTTACATGGTAGTAAGGTGACTGACTGTGAAAGCCTATATAATCTAATATTGAGAGAGCATATTTTGAATAATTGTGTGTCTGACTTTTTGCATCAGTACTTGGTAGACTCAGATCTGACCTCTCCCCAAAAATTGGGAAAGAAGGCAGACAAATGGGTCAGAACAAGAGTGAGCAGAAAAGCTCATACAGGGGTGACAAGGATGGCAAGAAGAAGGATGGTAGGTCTCATGACAAGGGTGGGGACAAAGACAAAAATAATTCTGAGTCTTCATCAGGCCCACAAAATCCTCTGGGGGAGGTGAGTCCAAATCCTCTTCACACAATCAAAAGAAGCCATGGTGTCATTTATGTAAAAGCAAAGGGCATTGGGCAAGTGATTCCTCTTGTCCAAAGAAAAACACCAAGGCTTCCACCACCACAACCCCAACTGCGTCCACTAGTGCCCCTAGTAATAGCAGTGGTGGTGGGAAGAACACTACAAATAGCCAGACAAAGGGTGCAGCTGGGCTCACCATTTGTAATGTAGTGGGGGTTGGTCTAGTTAGGGAGACCACAGAGGCTGTTTTAGTCTCTGATGGTGGTATTGACTTTGCCACCTTAGTTGCTTGTCCCCTTAATATGGGTAAGTACAAGCAACTACCCCTAATAAATGGTGTTGAGGTTGAGGGCTACAGGGACACAGGAGCCAGTGTCACCATGGTGATAGAGAAACTGGTTGCCCCTGAACAACACCTACTTGGTCAGCAGTACCAAGTGACTGATGATGCTCATAACAACACTCTTAGCCACTCCATGGCTGTTGTGAATCTCAACTGGGGGGGGGGGGGTCACTGACCCAAAGAAAGTTGTGGTATCCACTGATTTACCTGTAGACTGCTTACTAGGAAATGATTTGGAAACATCAGCTTGGGCTGAAGTGGGGTTGGAGGCTCATGCAGCAATGCTGGACATTCCAGGGCATATATTTGCTCTCACAAGGTGGTCAGGGAAACTTGGATCCTGGAAAAATGGACCAAGTGCCCCCAAAAGCTAGGGGTAGAAAGGGTAAATCCGTGCCCTCTATCCCTCCCTCTCTAGAAGACTCCCCTTTTGAGTAAGATGAATCCTCTCCCTGTGCACAACTACACCAGAGGAGCTGGCTGCTGACACTGCTGAGCTTTAGGGCACAGGGAGGCCTGCTAGGGAAGAGCTTATTGTGGCACAGCAGACCTGTCCCACACTAGAGGGTCTCAGACAGAAAGCTGTCAAACAGCAACATGGGGATGTCACTGATACCCACAAAGTCTATTGGGAAGCCAATCTTCTCTATACTGAGGCAAGGGACCCTAAAGCTGGAGCTGCTAGGAGACTGGTCATCCTTTTGCAGTATAGGGAGGTTCTTCTGACTTTGGCTCATGACATTCCTTTGGCTGGGCATTTGGGCCAAAGTAAAACTTGGGACAGGCTTGCTCCATTGTTTCACTGGCCTTCCATGTCAGAGGACACAAAGGAGTTCTGTCGCTCCTGTGTGACCTGCCAAGCCAGTGGCAAGACTGGTGGCACACCTAAGGCTCCCTTAATTCCACTTCCAGTGGTTGGGGTGCCCTTTGAGAGGGTAGGGGTTGACATTGTAGGCCCCTTTGACCCTCCAACAGCTTCAGGAAACAGATTCATCCTAGTAGTGGTGGACCATGCCACTAGGTATCCTGAAGCTATACCCTTAAGAGCCACTACAGCTCCTGCAGTGGCAAAAGCCCTCCTGAGAATATTTTCCAGGGTGGGTTTCCCTAAGGAAGCGGTATCAGACAGAGGTGGTAACTTCATGTCTGCATACCTCAAAGCAATGTGGAAGGAGTGTGATGTTACCTACAAGTTCACCACTCCTTATCATCCAGAGACAAATTGATTGGTTGAGAGATTTAACAAAACTCTCAAAGGCATGATCATGGGACTCCCTGAAAAACTCAGGAGGAGATGGGATGTCCTGTTGCCATGTCTCCTTTTTGCTTATAGGGAGGTACTCCAGAAAGGAGTGGGCTACAGCCCCTTTGAACTCCTCTTTGGACACCCTGTAATAGCTCCCCTTGCTCTTGTGAAGGAGGGTTGGGAACAACCTTTAAAGGCTCCCAAACAAGACATTGTGGACTTTGTGCTTGGCCTCAGATCAAGGATGGCTGAGTGCATTTAAAAGGCCAGTAAAAACCTTCAGGCCAGCCAAGAGCTCCAAAAGCAATGGCATGACCAGAAGGCTGCCCTGACACAGTACCAACCAGGACAGAAGGTGTGGGTATTGGAGCCTGTGTCACCAAGAGCACTCCAGGACAAATGGAGCAGACCCCATCTCATTGTGGAGAAGAAAGGTGAGGTCACCTATTTTGTGGACCTGGGCACTGCCAAAAGCCCCCTAAGGGTGCTTCATATCAATCGCCTTAAACCTTACTATGACAGGGCTGACTTAACCCTGCTCATGGCCACAGATGAGGGGCAGGAGGAAGGGAGTGACCCTCTCCCTGTTAGGGTTTGTGCACAGCAAAGAGCATGTCCCCTCTCACTGCACTAGTGGGTTCTGTAATAGCTCCCTTTTAAACTTACTATTGAAAGCCTTTCTTGTTATCTCACCTTCCCCCCCCCCCAGGCTTCTGTGTATGTTGTTTAATGTGCTGTTTTGTTTACACATTGGGCCTTGCTTTTACCAAGGCTTCTTTAAAACACTCCTCTCTAGGCCATGTGTTAATTTAACTCATTTGCATAATAACTGAAACTCTGCACACCTTTCAAGAACATGTGCAGCATGTGAGGACCACACCCAGCTCTTCAAACCACACCCAGCTCTGCACACCTTTCAAGAACATGTGCAGCATGTGAGGACCACACCCAGCCCTGTCTATAAAAGGCAGCCCTCGAGCCTCGCCCAGTGCTTGTGCTCGTCTACCTCCCGCTTACCTGAGGACAGATCCCTCGGCGCTGGCACTCCTGCTCTCTACAGACTTTCATTGGCTTCAATGGGCGCAGCTGCTGGCTCTTCCTTCTTCCGGTTCCTCCTTGCCTCAGCCTCTCTCCTACAAGCAACCTGCAAAAGAGAAAGAAGACAAGGTTAGACTGATCAGTATCTCTTGCCAGCAACAAGTAAGTGCAAAACTTTTATTACCTGAAAGAACTTTGACAACAATTTCTGGATTCGTGTATAGACAATTTGAAACAAGATACCTTCCACGAACATTGTGATTCAAACTCTTTTGTTACAACAATACTTTGCGGAACTTTGTGAAGCAAACATTTTTTTTATGGAACTTTTAAGAATCGAACCGTGGAAACCATTAACAGCAAGGCAAACAGTAAATCAAGGACTTGCACAAATTACATGCTGTATTTTGATGTAAAAGTACAGTATTTGTTTTATAAAAGATTCTGGAAATATGGGAAAAGTGAGTCTGCTATTGGCAATTTAGGCTTTAGTTATATTAAGATGAATGTTTGATATTGATAATTCTGATAACGGTATTTGTTTAATGTTTTAGAAGCTTTAGAGTAATAGAAAGCACATCCCAGAGCAGTAACACATTCCAAACCTGGAAACTAGAGACCAGGATCCAAGAGGTACTTTTAGAAGAAAATTTTTAATAAATAAAGGGATAGTCAGGAACCCAGTTAGGAATAGGATGTACTTATCTGTTCTTTGTTTATGTTTCATTAGGCACCAGTTTCTACCGAAGTCAGAGAGGGCCGCAGATTTGTGCAGCACTTCAACAGTGGAAACGCAAGAACGCTGTTGTCTCTTTATTTTATTTTATCCACTTCCCCCCTTCCCTTGAGCTTCTGTTCTTAGTGCACTGTTTTAAAAACTAGTGTGCTGGAACAAGCAGTTTCAGGGTGGGGTCGGATTGTCTTCAACCTCCATCAGAACTGAACAAGGACTCAGGTGAGCTGGGCTTTGACAGAAGCACAAGCCTTAAATAAAAATAAAAAAATTCAGTTCTGGTGGACGATGAATATCGGGGAAGAAATAGAGGGCATTGACGTCACGGATATGGCGCAGGCCCTAAATGAGGACTTGGCTCATAATGAATCAGTGTCTGGCATCTTGCAACATATGCAAGAGGAAATAGAGAGATTAAAGATGGAGAATACCTCTTTAAAACAGGATTTAAGCAGGTATAAATTTAGGGTATCTCAGTGGAACACAGCTTTTACGCCTTTGTTTAAAACCTCCTCAGAGACAGGGGCGCCATCAAAACATACAACTTTGCCTCCCCCAGTTGAGGTCACTGTTAATGTTCCTAATGCTGTGCCCTTAGCAGCACCTGAACGTTTTCATGGAGATAGTAACAAATTCCATGTTTTTATCAATCAATGTCAATTACACTTCGTTTGTAAGCCACAACAGTTCCCTACTGATGCTACGAAAGTGGCATTCGTCTTGTCTTATTTGGGTGGCACAGCAGCCAATTGGTCAATTCCTTTCGTGGAGAGAGATGATCCCATCCTCCATAATTGGAATCAATTTAAACGTACCATGACCAGCCTTTTTGCAAAACACACTTTCATGCAGGCAAGTGATAATGAGCTTTTAAATCTTAAACAAGGTAACAAGGATTTATTGACCTATCTCACTAGTTTTAATCGTTTACTCACCGAGACACACTGGCCAGAAGAAAAGTGTGTCTCCCTTTTCTATAAAGGTTTGAGAGACGAGTTAAAAGACGCGCTGGCTCATATCGTTGATTTGCCAGAAGACTATTCGGACTTTGTAGATTTAGTTGTGAAATTAGAACATAGACTAGGAGAAAGAAAGGGAGATAAATACAAACTGGAATCACGGTTAACTTGTATTAGACACGAGAAGAAAGACCCAGATAATAAACTCCCTGAACCTGAGCCTATGCAAATAGGGACACTCAGGGGTTCACTCACATCAGAGGAAAAAGAAAGAAGGAGAAAACTTCAATTATGTTTATATTGTGGAAGGGCAGGTCACTTTGCCAGAGAATGTCCAGTAAAGCCTAAAAATCCACGAAAGGGTGCTGTTTCCTCCACCTCCTCAACTGAATCGGGAAACGATTAAGCTCGACAAGGGGAGAGGTTACTTGTTCGAGAAAACATCTTAATCAAACCTCTAATGCTGCAGCCTTCATGGTACCGCACATACCTAGACATTTCATAATTCACGTCGTTTTAATTGTTACTACCTAAGTGAGGCATTCTCTCCCTGTCCTACTGGACTCAGGCGCGACAGGAAATTTTGTGGATAATAAGTTAGCTGAAAACTTAGGACTTCCTATGTGCCTAAAGCCTTGTCCAGAAGCAGTATGTGCAGTGTATGGGTCAGAATTGACCTCTGGATTAATCACAAAACAAACAAGTCCACTTGTTATGGTCTGTCAGAACGGGCACACAGAGGTGATTAGCTTTGATCTGATAGATACTCCTAATTTTGGTTTGATTCTCTGGGTACCCTGGTTAACAACTCATAACCCAAAAATTGATTGGGTGAATAGAAATGTTACTTTGGATTCCTCTTTCTGTAGAACCAATTGCTATCAAGAAGCAGGTACAGAACAGAGCACAGTATTACACTGTGCTAGTGTTATACAAGATGAACCAAGTCTCCCTCCTGAATATTCTGACTTTAAAGACGTCTTTGATCCAGTAAAGGCTAGTGTGCTGCCCCCACATAGGTCTTATGACTGTCGTATAGATCTTATCCCAGGGGCCCCTTTACCTAATAACAGAGTATATGCTTTGACTGACGAAGAAACCAAATACTTAAGAACCTACCTAGATGACCTACTACAGTCTGGGTTCATCCGTCATTCCACATCTCCGGTGTCATCTCCACTCTTTTTTATCCCGAAGCCGGATAAATCCCTGCGCGCGTGTATCGATTATAGAGGACTAAATAAGGCTACAATAAAGAATAAATATCCTCTTCCTCTAATACCTGTGTTGTTGGATCAGTTAAGACATTCTACTGTATACACTAAACTAGATCTGCGGGGAGCTTACCACCTGGTCCGAGTAAAAGAGGGGGATGAGTGGAAGACAGCTTTCAAGACAAAGTTTGGTTTATTTGAGTACACAGTAATGCCCTTTGGGTTATGTAATGCCCCTGCGGCCTTTCAGTTCTTTATAAATGAGGTCCTACACGAATTCCTGGACGTTTGTGTCATAGTATACATAGACGACATCCTCATTTACTCTAAGAACTCAGAAGAACATACCCAACATGTTCGTGCAGTATTATCAAAGTTAAAAGAAAATCATCTTTTTGCTAAGTTAGAAATGTGTACTTTTAATGTCAGCAAGGTGGACTTTTTAGGATACTGCCTGTCACCTCAAGGAATAACTATGGATGTAAAGAAAATCAGTGCTATTGCTGATTGGCCAGAACCATCCTCTGTAAAAGATATTCAGAAATTTCTGGGTTTCGCCAATTTTTATAGGAGGTTTATTGCACATTTCGCAGACATTGCGGCCCCAATAACTACCTTGTTGCGGAAAGGGCAACAATTTCTTTGGACTGATGAGGCGGCACACGCCTTTCAACTCCTAAAACAAAAGTTCACTTCAGCCCCAATTCTGAAACATCCTGATCCTGACTTGCCTTTTTTTGTTGAAGCGGATGCTTCACAAGTAGCTTTAGGAGGAGTTCTCTCTCAACGAGATGCAGTAGATGGCCAGTTACATCCTATATCCTTCTATTCCAAAAAGTTATTACCAGCTGAACAAAATTACACTGTGGCTGAAAGGGAACTACTAGCTATCAAAGTAGCCTTTTCAGAATGGGGGCACCATTTAATGGGAGCCAAGTACCCAGTTACAATCTTTTCTGACCATAGGAACCTACAGTTTTTTGGATCACTTAAAGCACTTATAGTCAGATGCGCTGGTTAATTTTTTTTAGCACATTTGACTTTGTAATAACCTATAGACCAGGTGCACAACAAATTCAATCTGATGTGTTATCTAGATACGGACATACTTCAGACATGAAACAAGATAAAATAGGAGAACCCATTATTCATCCCCAAAAGTTTTTGGCACCAGTACAACAGAAGGATTTCATCACAGATCTATATAATGCACACATGCAAATAGCACCTCAGGATTGGTTAAAAGATTCCCATAACACAATACAACGAGGTTTATTGTATCACGACAAAATGCTGTTAGTGCCCACCTCTGAATTACAAACACAGGTGATAATTTGGCATCACGCCTCACCTTTGGCAGGTCATCCTGGTTGGGTAAAAACCCTGGAAAATGTGCAAAAACACTTTTGGTGGGACACTATAAGAAAGGACATTAAGCAATTTGTCACTACCTGTCCAATTTGTGCAAGACATAAATCTTCTCATAAGGCCCCTGACGGTTTGTTAATACCAATGCCAACACCCAAGCAACCTTGGCACACTG
The DNA here is from genome assembly GCF_031143425.1 of Pleurodeles waltl. Classification (NCBI taxonomy): domain Eukaryota; kingdom Metazoa; phylum Chordata; class Amphibia; order Caudata; family Salamandridae; genus Pleurodeles; species Pleurodeles waltl. Next base: position 1,451,282,862 of record NC_090440.1, on the reverse strand, counting down.
TGAGCGTAGACTTTATTGTAGGTTTACCACCTGTAAAATCTTTCACAACAGTGTTGGTTATAGTGGATTTTTTATCTAAAATGGCACATTTTGTACCATTATGGAAATTACCCACGGCGGCAGAATTTGCCGATATTTTTATAAGGGAAATTGTGCGTTTACATGGTTTGCCAAGCAAAGTGGTGTCAGACCGAGGGAGCCAGTTCAACTCTAAATTTTGGAAAAAATTATGTAAAAAACTGAAAATAGATGTGGCATTATCCACTGCTTTCCACCCAGAGACAGATGGACAGACTGAACGACTGAACCAAACCTTACTTCAAACGCTACGTTGTTTATTGGCTGATTATTCTAGTGAATGGTTGGAAGCTCTCCCTGTAGCGGAGTTTGTTTATAATAATACTGAGCATTCAGCTCTACTTTGCTCACCATTCTATTTCTTGCAGGGGTATCATCCAAGAGCTATACCCATTTTGTTAGAAGATTCTCTGTTACCTACAGTAACGGATAGACTAACAAGGTTAGGTGACATACAAGACAAAGCCAGGAAACATTTATTAAAGTACAAGGAAAGCATGAAAAGACAAGCAGACAAACACAGATCTGAGGCCCCAATGTATAAAATCGGTGACAAGGTATGGCTCTCCACAAAGAACCTAAACATAGAGGGATCCCGAAAGCTGCAACCACGTTTCATTGGACCCTTTAGTATAACTGCCATAGTAAACCCGGTAACAGTAAAATTAGATTTACCAAAAGAATATCCAGTACATACTACATTCCATGTGTCCTTGCTTAAGCCGTACAATCCAAAAACCCGACCTGAACCACCACCTCCACCCATACCAATTAAGGGAAATCTAGAATATGAAGTGAAAAGCATAAAAGACTCAAAAAGAATTAGTGGACGTCTGTTTTATTTAGTAGAATGGAAAGGATATGATGAATCTGAGAATTCATGGGAACCAGCATCATATGTACATGCCCCACAGCTGATTAGACGGTTTTATTTAAAAAATCCAGGAAAACCCCGTCCTGTAGGAGGGCCTTTGAGGGGGGCAACTGTTAGGGTTTGTGCACAGCAAAGAGCATGTCCCCTCTCACTGCACTAGTGGGTTCTGTAATAGCTCCCTTTTAAACTTACTATTGAAAGCCTTTCTTGTTATCTCACCTTCCCCCCCCCCTAGGCTTCTGTGTATGTTGTTTAATGTGCTGTTTTGTTTACACATTGGGCCTTGCTTTTACCAAGGCTTCTTTAAAACACTCCTCTCTAGGCCATGTGTTAATTTAACTCATTTGCATAATAACTGAAACTCTGCACACCTTTCAAGAACATGTGCAGCATGTGAGGACCACACCCAGCTCTTCAAACCACACCCAGCTCTGCACACCTTTCAAGAACATGTGCAGCATGTGAGGACTACACCCAGCCCTGTCTATAAAAGGCAGCCCTCGAGCTTCGCCCAGTGCTTGTGCTCGTCTACCTCCCGCTTACCTGAGGACAGATCCCTCGGCGCTGGCACTCCTGCTCTCTACAGACTTTCATTGGCTTCAATGGGCGCAGCTGCTGGCTCTTCCTTCTTCCGGTTTCCGGTTCCTCCTTGCCTCAGCCTCTCTCCTACAAGCAACCTGCAAAAGAGAAAGAAGACAAGGTTAGACTGACCAGTATCTCTTGCCAGCAACAAATAAGGGCAAAACTTTTATTACCTGAAAGAACTTTGACAACAATTTCTGGATTCGTGTATAGACAATTTGAAACAAGATACCTTCCACGAACATTGTGATTCAAACTCTTTTGTTACAACAATACTTTGCGGAACTTTGTGAAGCAAACATTTTTTTATGGAACTTTTAAGAATCGAACCGTGGAAACCATTAACAGCAAGGCAAACAGTAAATCAAGGACTTGCACAAATTACATGCTGTATTTTGACGTAAAAGTACAGTATTTGTTTTATAAAAGATTCTGGAAATATGGGAAAAGTGAGTCTGCTATTGGCAATTTAGGCTTTAGTTATATTAAGATGAATGTTTAATATTGATAATTCTGATAACGGTATTTGTTTAATGTTTTAGAAGCTTTAGAGTAATAGAAAGCACATCCCAGAGCAGTAACACATTCCAAACCTGGAAACTAGAGACCAGGATCCAAGAGGTACTTTTAGAAGAAAATTTTTAATAAATAAAGGGATAGTCAGGAACCCAGTTAGGAATAGGATGTACTTATCTGTTCTTTGTTTATGTTTCATTAGGCACCAGTTTCTACCGAAGTCAGAGAGGGCCGCAGATTTGTGCAGCACTTCAACAGTGGAAACGCAAGAACGCTGTTGTCTCTTTATTTTATTTTATCCACTTCCCCCCTTCCCTTGAGCTTCTGTTCTTAGTGCACTGTTTTAAAAACTAGTGTGCTGGAACAAGCAGTTTCAGGGTGGGGTCGGATTGTCTTCAACCTCCATCAGAACTGAACAAGGACTCAGGTGAGCTGGGCTTTGACACTCCCTGACCTCTTCTCCACCACTGAAGCTGATGACTTAGTGGAGGGAGTTGTACTGGCAGATTGTCTTACTGCTGAGCAGAAGGACAACTGCATAAATCTCCTTGGACAATTCTCTGACCTCTTCTCACTAATTCCAGGTACAACTACCTGGTGACAGCACACAATTGACACTGGAGAGTTTGCCTGTCAAAACTAAAATGTATAGACAGCCTGACCATGTCAGAGACTGTATTAAACAGGAGGGACAGAAATTGTTGTACCTTGGAGTAATTGAACCCTCTGAAAGCCCCTGGGCCAGCCCAGTGGTGCTTGTCCCTAAACCTGAAAAGTAAAGAAGGAAAAAAGGAAATGTGGTTTTGTGTGGACTATAGGGGTCTCAATCAAGTAACAAAAACTGATGCTCACCCTATACCCACAGCAGATCAGCTGATAGATACACTGGCTTCTGCCAAGTATCTAAGCACTTTTGATTTAACTGCAGGGTATTGGCAGATTAAGTTATCAGATGATTCTAAACCAAAACAGCATTTTCAACCATTGGAGGGCATTATCAGTTCACAGTTATGCCCTTTGGATTGAAAAATGCACCTGCCACTTTTCAGAGGTTGGTGAATACAGTCCTTCAAGGATTGGAAGCCTTTACTGCAGCATATCTAGACAATATTGCTGTCTTTAGCTCCACCTGGGATGATCACCTGGTCCACCTGTGGAAAGTTTTAGAGGCCCTGCAAAAGTCAGGCCTCACTATCAAGGCCTCAAAGTGCCAGATAGGGCAGGGGGAAGTGGTTTATCTGGGCCACCTGGTAGGTGGGGAACAGATTGCACCACTGCAGAGGAAGATCCAAACCATTATGGAATGGACTCCCCCTACAACTCAGACTCAAGTGAGAGCCTTCCTAGGCCTCACTGGGTACTATAGGAGGTTCATTAAGAATTATGGCACTATAGCTGCCCCTCTTAATGACCTCACATCAAAGAAGATGCCTAAAAAGGTATAATGGACATCTAGCTGTCAAAAGACTTTTGATGAGCTCAAACAGGCCATGTGCTCTGCACCTGTCCTCAAAGGCCCTTGTTACTCCAAAAAAGTCATAGTTCAAACTGATGCTTCTGAATTAGGGGTTGGGGAAGTTCTATCACAGCTAAACACAGAGGGCCAGAATCAACCTGTTGATTTTATCATCAGGAGGTTGACCCCTAGAGAAAAGCGTTGGTCCGCCATAGAGAGGGAGGCCTTTGCTGTGGTCTGGGCATTGAAAAAGTTGAGACCATACCTCTTTGGTTCTCACTTTATTGTTCAAACAGACCACAAACCTCTAATATGGCTTAAAAAAATGAAAGGTGGAACCCTAAATTGTTGAGGTGGTCCATCTCCCTACAGGGAATGGACTGTATAGTGGAACATAGACCTGGGAGTACCCACTCCAATGCAGAGGGACTCTCCAGATATTTCCACTTAGACAATGAAGACTCATCTGGGCAAGGTTAGCCTTATTGTCCCTCGTTTGAGGGGGTGGTTGTGTAGGAAAGTACCATCTTTCTTGGCATGTTACCCCCAATTTTACATGTATTCCAGTATGTTTTTGCCTGTCTCACTGGGATCCTGCTAGCCAGGACCCCTGTGCTCATAGTTTGTGGCCTGAATGTGTATACCTGTGCAGTGCCTAACTGTGCCACTGAGGCTCTGCTAATCAGAACCTCAGTGCTCATGCTCTCTCAGCCTTTAAATTTGTCACTATAGGCTAGTGACTACATTTACCAATTTCAATTGGCATACTGGAACACCCTTATAATTCCCTAGTATATGGTACCTAGGTACCCAGGGTATTGGTGTTCCAGGAGATCCATATTGGCTGCGGCATTTCTTTTGCCACCCATAGGGAGCTCAGACAAACCTTTACACAGGACTGCCATTGCAGCCTGAGTGAAATAACACACACATTATTTCACAGCCATTTTCACTGCACTTAAGTAATTTATAAGTCAGGTGTCAGGTTATGTCTAACCTTCACTTGCTGAAGGTCACATGCAAAGTTACTCAGTGTGAGGGCAAGCTTGCACTAGCAAAGGTTCCCCCACATAGTTCAGGGCCATTTCCACGGACTTTGTGAGTGTGGGAATACCATTACACGTGTGCTCTACATATAGGTCAATACCTATATGTAGCTTCACAATGGTAACTCTGAATATGGCCATGTAACATGTCTAAGATCATGGAATTGTCCCCCCCCATTCCAAATCTGGAATTGGGGAGCCAATTCCATGCATCCTGGAGGCTCCACTCTGAACCCCCAGTACTGCCAAACCAGCTCTCTGGGGTTTTCTCTGCAGCTACAGTTGCTGCCACCCCACAGACAGGGTGCTGCCCTCCTTGGGTCTGGGCAGCCCAGTCCCAGGAAGGCAGAACAAAGCATTTCTTCTGTGAGCAGGGTGTTACACCCTCTGTCTTTGGAAATAGGTGTTAAAGGCTGGGGAGGGGTAGCCTCTCCCAGCCTCTGGAAATACTTTGAAGGGCACAGATGATGCCCTCCTTGCATAAGCCATTCTACACCGGTTTAGGGAACCCCCAGTCCCTGCTCTGGTGCGAATATGGACAAAGGAAAGGGGAGTGACCACTCCCCTGTCTATCACCACCCCAGGAGTGGTGCCCAGAGCTCCTCCAGTGTGTCTCAGATCTCTGCCATCTTGTTTCCAGAGGTGTGGGGGGACTCTGGAGGCCTCTGAGTGGCCAGTGTCAGCAGGTGACGTCAGAGACCCCGCTTGATAGGTGCATACCTGACTAGGTGGCCTATCCTCCTCTGAGGGCTATTTAGGGTCTCTCCTGTGGGCTTTTCCTCAGATTACAACTTGCAAGAATTTATCAGGGTTCCTCTGCACTTCTCTCTTCGACTTCTGCCAAGGATCGACCACTGACTGCTCCAGGACGCCTGCAAAACTGCAACAAAGTAGCCCGAAGACTACCATTGACATTGTAGCACCTAATCCTACCGGCTTTCTAGACTGTTTCCTGGTGGTGCATGGTCTGGGGGCTGCCTATCTTCACCCTGCACTGGAAGCCACAAAGAAATCTCCTTTGGGGCGATGGAATCTTCCCCCTGCTTCAGCAGGGACCAAACTTCAGCATCACCGGTACTCTGGGTCCCATCTCATCCTGACGAGGGTGGCTCCTGGAACACAGGTGGTGGACCCAAGTGACCCAGACTGTCCAGTGGTCCAACTGTTCAAATTTGGAGGAGGTAAGTCCTTGCCTCCACTCCCCAGACAGTAATTCTGTGCACCACGTGATCTGCAGCTACAAGGGTTTCTTTGCATATTTCCAAGAAATCCTGCATTCACAGCCGAGCCTAGGTCCCCAGCACTCCATCCTGTGATGCTCAGCTCCCTTAGTTGATCTCCGGTGTCGTGGGACCTCTCTTTGCAGTGTTGAGACAGCCGCCGTTTTCAGTCTTCTTGAACCTGTGTTCAAGACTCCTGCAGGTGCTTCCTTCCTGTCTCAGGGCTCTCTATGTTGCTGAGAGCCCCCTCCTCTCCCAAGTGGTGACATCCTGGTCCTTCCTGGGCCCAGACAGCCCCCTTTTTCTCCAACCGTGACTCTTGCAGCTAGCAAGGCTTGCTTGCGGTATTTTGCCAAGTAAACAACTCTGCATCCTCCAGTAAGCCGTAGGACATCTTCTGCACGAAGAAGAACTTCCTCCTTTCGTTGTTGCAAAACCTGCAGCTTCTTCCAACCCGAGGCAGCCATTTTGCACCTTCATCTGGGGTTTAGTGGGCTCCTGCCCCCCGGACACCTTAGCGACTCTTGGACTTGGTCCCCTTCCTTTAAGAAGAAAGAGGGAAAGGTGGTTGATGCTATAGAGTCCGCACATCCGTAGTTATGATGAAAGGCTAGTTAGTCCTTAATTATAATATTAGGGTGCTATGTCCGGTATGACACCCAAACACCCAGGTGTCCACTGCACTGGTGATAACAAAGTTATGAGCTGTGCTGGAAAACTCATTGAACAAAATACCAGAGCACACCAAAAGGTAGTCCAAACAATAAATTGCAAAGTCCATAAAGAATTCTTCTTCTTCTTCCAACGAATAATCTTTATTTCTGGTGAGTATAAAAATACACAAAACAGCCAACACGTGTTTCGTCCAAAGGACTTTTTCAAGGCGAATTGTAATGCATGTGGATGAAATCATATGCGTAAGGGTTGAGATGTCAAAGTCCAGTGAAGAGAAAGTGGCTTTCACAAGTACAAATGGAACAGCAAATCACTGTAAAGTGGTTTCTCGAGAAGAGTCTCAGGGCCTCGATATAAGAGAATCATGATGGAATGTGGAAGGCCATAGTAAGCCCGCAAAGAGCGTAGTGAGAACAAGTCAGTCTGATTAATCCGACGTTAATCTGCGTGTACCCTTCCACATTCCATCATGATTCTCTTATATTGATGCCCTGAGACTCTTCTCGAGAAACCACTTTACAGTGATTTGCTGTTCCATTTGTACTTGTGAACGCCGCTTTCTCTTCGCTGGACTTTGACATCTCAACCCTTACGCATATGATTTCATCCACCTGCATTACAATTCGCCTTGAAAAAGTCCTTTGGACGAAACACGTTTTGGCTGTTTTGTGTATTTTTATACTCACCCGAAATAAAGATTATTCGTTGGAAGAAGAAGAAGAATTCTTTATGGACTTTGCCATTTATTGTTTGGACTACCTTTTGGTGTGCTCTGGTATTTTGTTCAATGAGTGTTCCCCTTCCTTTGCAGGTCTTCAGGTCCAGGAATCCTTCCTCCATGCTTTGCAGTCTGTTGTGGTCCTTGCAAAATCCTTTATAACGACTTTAGTATGTTTCTAGGGAAATAGTAGTACTTTACTCCTACTTTCTAGGGTCTTGGGGTGGGGTATCCTTTACACCCTTGGTGTTTTCTTACACTCCCAGTGACCCTCTACACACTACACTAGCCTAGGGGTCCATTCGTGGTTCGTATTTCAATTTCTTAGTATATGGTTTGTGTTGCCCCTGGGCCGATTGCATCCTATTGTATTCTACAGTATTTGCACTATTTTCTGACTGTTTTACTTACCTGATTTGGTTAGTTGTGTATATTTTGTGTATGTTACTTACCTGCTAAGGGAGTATATCATCTGAGATATGTTTGGTACTTTGTCACTAAAATAAAGTACCTTTGCTTTTAGTAACTATGCGTATTGTACTTCTTATGATCTAGTACCTATATGATATAATCTGTATTGCATGAGCTTTGGATGTCTCCTAGTTCAGCCTTGGCTGCTCTGCTATAGCTACCTCTATCAGCCTAAGCTGCTAGAGCACTACTAAACTCTACTAATAAGGGATAACTGGACCTGGCACAAGGTGTAAGTACCATTGATACCCAGGATAAGCTAGGCCAGCCTCCTACACATTTTAACTTTAGATTGTGAAAACCCTGTTGGACGATGTTCTTTGCATGTATTTTGGAACCCCTTTTTCACCTCTTCTGCCAAGGAACTATCGCTGAGAACTCGAGTCCTGTGAAGAATGGGGCCAAGAAGGCGGAGAATACTAGGACAAAAACGCCCATTATTTTAGTAATCTGCGGGTGTGTGGTTACATTTTCTTCCCTGCCCTTGTGCCCCTGTACCTACTTCTTTTTCTTGGGCGTTAAGAGCCCCACTGACCTTGCTGACTTTGTTACCAATCTCTTCCTGGTTGTGTAGGCTGGTGCTTTTTTGGCCGTTGGAGAGCGAGCACGGGGAAACGAAAATTAACTGTCACGACTAAATCCACCTCCTCGTTTGCATAATTGTATGGTTTTATTAGACGAGCGATGAGGGCCGTAAATAAGGAAACTGAGCAGCTGAACCACCGCCACTCGGAGAGAAGGGGCAACTGGGGCGGGGTCACACCTTACTTCCTCTGGGGAGCAAATGGGGGGTGTCGGATTTGTACACGCTCAAAGATCAGTGACTATATTAACCCCCTAACAGTTAATTATATAAAGTATACCTCCAATAGTCTCCCTGAAGGTTTTCAAGCTTACTTAACATGGGTGACAAATGCACACATCGCTTTGTCCTGACTAGTTTGAGAATGTGGATTTTCACCATCTTGTAGCATTTCCCTCCCAAAAACTAATGCTGTTGCCAGCAGGACCTTGCCCCTGTGATGGAAATTCCAGCAGTGTACCTTACATTTTATGTTTTTGTTTTTTTTCTAATTTAAGGATTCATAAAAGCCTATTTTTATTGCTTATAATATTAGGGATTGCAAAGCTGCTATGTGCCTTTTGTATTCCTTTGAATCAAACAAGTATTTGCCTCAATGTTGCAACTTTTTTGGCGAAGCACTTCGTGTCAGGGAAAGATTGTTGTAATATATCTGGACGTAAATCTGTTAAGTGGCTGGGAGCTTGCTATGACGATCTTTTAATGTGCGATTTATTGTTTTTTAATATATGCTTTTATGGCCTTTGCTGATAGCGCCAAAATAAAGATGTTTTTGACTTTTGACCCTGAAGCTTCTTCAGTCAGACTCTGCAAGGACAGCAGTATAACCATGGTTTGTCATTCATTTGAGTCCTACAGAAGAGGAATTCCTTTAGCCAAATGCCTATCCAGCCCTGTGTCAAACTGATGATACCTACAGTATTTTTAAAACTAGACATGTCTAAATAAACTGCAGTTTGGATGGCTTTTTGTGTGCGTTCACAAAATCAGTTTTCTTTCTAATGAACTAAGTGTACATTTTACAGACCAAGACCCAGACCCAGACCCAGACCCAGAAGAGGCCTCATCTGAAGTCTCCAGTCAAAACACTTTTGAAAGCTAAAACACCAGAGTGAGTATATAGATATTTTAAGAGCATACGGAAGTGTGTAAGTGTAATCTTCATAATACCGTGAGGTATTCCTCAAGGTGCTTTAATCACGTCCAGCCCAGAGCAGCACCAGGAACCAACTGCCACTTTAGTCAAATCATCACATTCCATGGCAGAATGTAGAATACGCAAAGAACTACAAATTACAACAACATCCTCCTCACTTACTGAAACCCTATAAACCTAAAATGCAAAATAACAACAAAATATACATTATAAAAAACGAAAACAATTGAACAAAATATCCGGTGAACAAAATGCAATGTGAAAGAAACTTGAGAATATGCATTACAAAATGTGATGAATGTACATCTAAGTAGAAACCTTGCTGGTTTTTGATCACTCTTCTCTCCCTCCCATAAGTTTGCTCATCCCTAAAACCAGGACTGTCAGGTAAGACAACCCTCCTGTCAGATATGGCCTGCATATCATAATTACAAGCATCTGGCATGTGGTCGTCTTTCATATCACAGTCACTGTTCATTATCACTACCCTGCTTAAATTCCTCCATTCATGAACACCTACTCTGATCGAGCGACCGATCACTGCCTCACACTTCACTGGTTCTCTGAACTTTGGCAAACTTTTTGACACATGTGCTGGTTTATTAATACCTAACCAATCCCCAATTTGGATCTTTCTCCCAATCACAGTGACCCGCTGCTTTCCATCAAACCACTGTTTCAACTTCATTTGGAAAATTAAAACTTTGGGAGGGATACTCATGTTCATGACTTATTCATGCTCTGAATGTAGTTGCCATCTCTATAACCATGCAGGACAGATTTCAAATGCCAGCACGCAACTTCTTGGTATTTCAAACTGAGTCTTGCCAGTGACCCCATTGGGACTTGTGCGATGGGACAACAACACACTTTCTTCAGCTTTGCGTACATCTGCTTTGTTTTTAACCACCCATTGGACACATTCAGCCAATGTATTATTCATCTTTTCCAGCAATCCATTTGCATGGGGATGATACAAAGCAATCCCTTTGAGACTAATACTTTCTATCTCATCAAATATTATTTCATCTCCTTGGACACAAATTTAATCCTATTATATGGAAACCCTTGCTAAGAAAAATCTTTGAAAAAATGTGATGACAGCAAAGTGTTTGTCTCATCAGTCAATTTAACCTCCCACCATTTTCTGTAACAATCAACCACTACAGGAGCATACCTAAACCTGTGAGGAAGGGCACTGAAAGGACCAAAGAAATCCACTGCCAACTTGCTCACGGTCTCTTGGGCAGCTCAACTGGATGAAGAGGAGGTGTCACTATTTTAAGAGATTTGTCACTAGGTGAGCAGATTATACACCCCCTAACATCCTGAACAATATCCGTATCCATACTGGGCCACCAATCCACAGAACATATTTTCCTTTTAGTCATGATCTGCCCTAAATGACCCTCATGCCCAGGACGTATGAGTCTGGCTCTCAGCATTGTGGGAGGTACAAATGTATCACCACTCATCAACGTATAGTTTTCTTCCAGGGATAATCCATCTACACCCTTAAAATAAGGTAGAAGCCTTGGAAGGTAAACCTTTCAACAACATACTTGTGGACCAATAACAAATCCTCATGCAATTCTAGACAATTGAATCAATCCTCTTCAAAAAAACTACTCTTGCTGCACACATCAGCGCAGGCAATGAGGCACTCCTCATCGCCCCCCCGTGCACTCAATAAAATCATACATGGTGGTGACCTGGACAAATAATCAGCCCTAATATTCTTCCCTTGTTAAATACCCTGGATGTCCAAAAAAATTTGCAACAATTTCAAGCTCAATCTGGCAATCGTAGGCATATGATCCTTGATAACACATTCACTCAAAATACTCACAAATGGCTTATGGTCCATCAATAATGTAAACTTCCTCCCCCAAACAAAACATCTGAAATGTTCTTATGAACAACAACTTGCGAGCAGCTCCTTTTCTGTGATACAAAACATCTTCTTAGTGTCACACAGTGCCCTAATTGCAAAACCTTCTGTTCTTTCACCTTTATAACTCTTCTGAGAGAAAGGTGCCCCTAACCCACAATTGCTGGTACCAACAGTGAATAAACACCGATTAGTAGAATCAAATGGTGCCAAATTCTTGGCTGACCCAATCTTTTCTTTCAAATTGTCAAATTCTGTTTGACATTTGACATCCCAGATGACACATTATGTTCTTTAACAATGCCCTTGCATTTTCTGTCTTGCTAGGAAAACCTTTGATACATTTTGCATAAAATACACAAACAACCAAAAAAGAGGCAACCTGTTCTTTGCTATTAGGAATAGAAGCATTTCTAATTACTTCAAACATACCAGGACGTGGTTCTACCCCACGTTCAGAAATTGCATGATCTAAATACTCCATGTGAAATTTGAATTTGGCAAATTCACATTTCTTCAGTTTAGCCACAATGCCAGCCTGGTCAAGTCTTTCTAACACTAACTGCACCAATTCAACATGTTCTTGCATATCCTTAGCTGTTATTAGAATATAGTCCTGAAAAGTGACTACTTTCTTTATGCCATGTAGAACAGACTCCATAAACCGTTGGAAAACTGAGGCAGCAGACGCTAAATGGCATTCTCTTAAACTGAAAAGTCCTAACAGGCGACACAAAGCCATGAGATAGCTGCACAACTGATCTAATATGACCTGGTTATATGCAGTTATAATGTCATCAATACAAAGCAAAGGTTGGGAATCCACCCAAATCATCTTGTTTAAACTTATAAAATCAACATAAACTCTCAATTCCCTATTTTCTTCCTAGCAATGACCAGGGAATACAGTAACAAAAATGATTCTACAGTCTCAAAAACCCCATCAATACACATTTGTTTTTTCTAAATGTCTGCTAAGTCTTTCCTTATAATGAAAGGTATATTTCTCAACTAATGCTTGACAGACAAAGCACCATCTTGAACCTGAATCTTATGTTTAAATCGTTTGATATTGCTCAGACTGTTATTTAAAACTCATTTAAACTTTTTATTCCATGAATTGCTAAAAGATGAATCACAATGAGGATGTGGCTGAATGTCCTCCCCCACAATTGAAACCTGAACTTTATTTTCCAGGTCTCAGTGTCATCCCAAACAAGTGTTGGTGACACCATTCTAATAAATGGAACCCTTTTTTGGCCACATAAACTTTGCTAGAAATGGTCTTTCCATTGAAATGCAATGAACCTTCAAAATACCCAACTAAATCATTTTTTTCCTTCACATGATACTGGATATCTATTGGGTGGCAACAACTCTTTCCTTGACCACTTACTGGAGAATAACTCTCCTGTGATAATGGTCATTTTGGCATCAAAATCCACCAGTAAGTTCAGAATATTCCCATCAACACAAACATCAATTGAGGGATCAACACTGCCACATTCATCTCCCCTTTTGACTATGAACACCACACATTTTAACTTCTCCATAACCTCCAGTGATTCATCACTGCTTTCAAATTCAGTAAGAATACTCACTCTATTTTTACTGCCCTGACAGACCATGGCGAAACGGCCCACCTTTCCACAATTTTAACAAGTTACACTTTTTACAGGACAACGACGTCCCATGGGAGAGAGTCAGAAATGTTAATCTGAAGCAAATGTTCTTTAGTTTAGAAATTGATCCTTATCCCCTTTGTGTAATCACATTTCTTCTTCCAGGACCCAAACCTAGAAACACTTTGATCTTTTGCAACACTTTCTGTAACTGCATGGACCCCAAAAATCTCTTTTTTTATTAGTTCCTTAGATGCCTCATGTGAAATCTCAGTGTTTTTGACTACATCAGTGGTCTCAGCAAGTGACAGATGTTTTAAAGTAAGCAATTTCTCCTGAACTTTTTTGTCTCGGCATCCTACAAAAAGTTGATCTCTGATCAATTAGGTGGTGAAATCACAAACCCACAGTCAGCAGCCAAAATACAGAAAGCTGACACGTACGAGACCTCCTGGTGCTGCTCAGAAGTGAAAAATTTGTGTCTATTGACAGTGAAACTTGGTTGAACATTAGATTGTTTTTCCTGCTTTTTGACGAGTGCTTTGTGATATTCATCAAGCTCATTCTCTTCATCAGAAACCTCATGCAGTGGTTGTAAGTGTCCATTTATTACCTGCTCTTCAAAATCTAAATTATGCTCAAGAGAAAAATCTTTTCCTCTCTGGATAATAACTGTTGCCCCCAGTTCCACCCTAATACTTTGTAAAGGTTCTAAACCAGGTTTTCCATATTATAGGAGGATATCCTGGTGCTTGCTAGAATGGTGGAGAAGCATTGACAGTCTGCATAGTGATGATTGTTGAGAAAACACTTAAAAACATAGAGACAACAGAATTAATTTACCAAATGTAAACAAACTTCAGTATAAATGGTTATCTGTGTAGGAATTTGAAGCGAAGGGCAATAAGTGTGCATGTCACTGTCAAGTAGCAAATTCTTGTATTTGGCATGCAGTGTGCAAACACTGTACGTATCACTCGGCACGCATAAAGGATATCAACCAGAGTATATGTGCATATTGCTTTTGTCACTGTCAACCTGCAACACCAACAAGATAGTGTGCATATCACACAACACACAAAAAAATTCCAATAAGAAATGACAGGTGCAGTAAGTATAGACAATTATATATACATGTAATTTCCCACCTTGTAAGGACAACAAGTGTGTGTGTCACTGTAGGAAAGTACCATCTTGCCTGGCATGTTACCCCCATTTTTACTTGTGTGTCAGTTTGTTTTTGCCTATCTCACTGGGATCCTGCTAGCCAGGACCCCAGTGCTCATAGTTGTGGCCTGAATGTGTGTTCCCTGTGTAGTGCCTAACTGTGTCACTGAGGCTCTGCTAATCAGAACCTCAGTGCCTATGCTCTCTCTGCCTTTAAAATTGTCACTGCAGGCTAGTGGCCATTTACCAATTCTGATTGGCACACTGGAACACCCTTATAATTCCCTAGTATATGGTACCTAGGTACCCAGGGTATAGGGGTTCCAGGAGATCCCTATGGGCTGCAGCGTTTCTTTTGCCACCCATAGGGAGCTCAGACAATTCTTACACAGAACTGCCATTGCAGCCTGAGTGAAATAACGTCAGCGTTATTTCACAGCCATTTTACACTGCACTTAAGTAACTTATAAGTCACCTATATGTCTAACCTTCACTTGGTGAAGGTTAGGTGCAAAGTTACTAAGTGTGAGGGCACCCTGGCACTAGCCAAGGTGCCCCCACATAGTTCAGGGCAATGTCCCCGGACTTTGTGAGTGCGGGGACACCATTACACGCGTGCACTACATATAGGTCAATGCCTATGTGTAGCTTCACAATGGTAACTCCGAATATACCCATGTAACATGTCTAAGATCATGAACTTGTCCCCCCATGCCAAATCTGGTATTGGGGTGCCAATCCCATGCATCCCCAAGGCTCTAGCAAGAACCCTGTGTACTGCCAAACCAGCTCTCTGGGGTTTTCACTGCAGCTACCGCTGCTGCCAACCCACAGACAGGCTTCTGCCCTCCTGGGGTCTGGGCAGCCCAGTCCCAGGAAGGCAGAACAAATAATTTCCTCTGAGAGAGGGTGTTACACCCTTTCCCTTTGGAAATAGGTGTTAAGGGCTGGGGAGGAATAGACTCCCCCAGCCTCTGAAAATGCTTTGAAGGGCACAGATGGTGCCCTCCTTGCATAAGCCAGTCTACACCGGTTCAGGGATCCACAGCCCCTGCTCTGGCGCGAAACTTGACAAAGGAAAGGGGAGTGACCTCTCCCCTGTCCATCACCACCCCAGGGGTGGTGCCCAGAGCTCCTCCAGAGGTGTGAGGCCACAATGGAGGCCTCTGAGTGGCCAGTGCCAGCAGGTGACGTCAGAGACCACTCCTGATAGGTGCTTACCTGACTAGGTAGCTAATCCCCCTCTGAGGGCTATTTAGGGTCTCTCCTGTGGGATTCTCTTCAGATAACGAATGCAAGAGCTCACCAGAGTTCTCTGTATCTCTCTCTTCGACTTCTGCCAAGGAACGACCGTTGACTGCTCCAGGACGCCTGCAAAACTGCAACAAAGTAGCAAGAAGACTACCAGCGACATTGTAGCACCTAATCCTGCCAGCTTTCTTGACGTTTCCTGGTGATGCATGCTCTGGGGGCTGTCTGCCTTCACCCTGTACTGGAAGCCAAGAAGAAATCTCCTGTGGGTCGAAGGAATCTTCCCCCTGCTAATGCAGGCACCAAACTTCAGCTTCACCGGTCCTCTGGGTCCCCTCTCATCGTGACGAGTGTGGTCCCTGGAACACAAGAGCTGGATCCAAGGGACCCGGACAGTCCAGTGGTCCATCTGTCCAAATTTGGTGGAGGTAAGTCCTTGCCTCCCCACACCAGACAGTAATCCTGTGTACTGCCTGAACTGCAGCTGCTAGGGCTTCTGTGCACTTTTGCAAGGAATCCTTCATGCACAGCACAGCCCTGGTCGCCAGCACTCCGTCCTGCATTGCTCAACCTGCTGAGTTGACCACTGGCTTCGTGGGACCCTCTTTTGCAGTGTTGAGATGATCCCCGTGCTCAGTTTTCTTGAACCCGTGTTCAAGTACTTCTGCGGGTGCTGCCTGCTTCTGTGTGGGCTGTCTGTGTTGCTGGGCGCCCCCTCAGTCTTTTCGTCCAAGTGGGGACCTCCTGGTCCTTCCCGGGCCCAGGCAGCACCATTTTTCTTCAACCGTGACCGTTGCAGCTAGCAAGGCTTGTTTGCGGTCCTTCTGCATAAAAACAACTCTGCATCCTCCAGCACACCGTGGAACATCTTCTGTGCAAAGAAGAAGTTCCTGACATCTTCCGTTGCTGCAGAATCTTCAGCTTCTTCCACCCAGAGGCAGCCATTTTGCACCTTCATCTGGGGTTTAGTGGGCTCCTGCCTCCCCTGTACACTTTCCAGCCTCTTGGACTTGGTCCCCTTCCTTTATAGGTCCTGAGGTCCAGGAATCTGTCTTCAGTGCTTTGCAGTCAGTTGTGGTCTTTGCAGAATCTCCTATAACGACTTTAGTGTGTTTCTGGGGAAGTAGGGTAATTTTACTCCTACTTTTCAGGGTCTTGGGGTGGGGTATTTTGGACACCCTTAGTGTTTTCTTACACTCCCAGTGACCCTCTACACACTACAGTAGGCCTGGGGTCCCTAAATGGTTCGCATTCCACTTTCTTAATATATGGTTTGTGTTGCCCCTAGACCTATTGCATCCTATTGTATTCTACAGTGTTTGCACTACTGTTTTAACTGTTCACTTACCTGATTTTGGTTTGTGTGTATATTTTGTGTATTTTACCTACATCCTAAGGGAGTATATCCTCTGAGATATTTTTGGCACATTGTCACTAAAATAAAGTACCTTTATTTTTTGTAACTCTGAGTATTGTGATTCTTATGATGTAGTGTTATATGATATAAGTGGTATAGTTGGAGCTTTGCATGTCTTCTAGTTCAGCCTAAGCTGCTCTGCTGTAGCTACCTCTATCAGCCTAAGCTGCTAGAACACTAATAATCTACTAATAAGGGATAACTGGTCCTGGCACAAGGTGTAAGTATCATAAGGTACCCACTATATGCCAGACCAGCCTCCTACATTGGTGGTGCAGCGGTGGGATAAGTACTTGTAACTGCTATACCACTTTGTCATTGGTGCTTTTCATACGAAAAACATATTTCAAATACTTAAACATATACACAGTTAACCTAAACAGTTGAACTCTCTTTCTAAAAACTTTCTAAAAACTTTCTAAAAAGTTTTGAAAAGTTTGAAAAGTTTTTTTCTTTTTTCTCTAATAGTTTCTAAAACTTTTTTCTCTCTGTCCTAAACCCTTTCTAACAACTATGACTGCAGTAGAACTTACTCCCACAGTTGTCCAGACAACCTATGGTAGTTTAAACTTTAAAAGTTTGAGGGGTCTGTACATAGAAAGAGGTTTAAGCATTGGTAAGAACCCTACCACTATCTTCTCCTTAGCCTTCTCCTAGAAAGTGACCATAACCAGTCTAGCCTATCCCAGGATCAGAAGGTAGAGGAGGAGGGTACTCAGCAAGAATCAGGGGAGGGCCCTGAGGACTCTGGGGATGGTTCATCCAAAGACCTGATAGATGACAAACCACCTAGTGACACTGGTAGTGGGAGGGGGTCACACACTAGTTGGGCACCTTTCACTCCAAAAGACCAGGTAACTAGGGCTCAGGTGGTTAGAGACAGGTCCACTTCTGCCAATTCCCACATTTCCTCTGTGTCTCAGAATTTCCAAGCCTCCCACCCTGGGAATGACACCCTAGACAGGGAGCTCAGAAAGCTGAGATTGGAAGAGGCCAGACTGAAG
This sequence comes from Pleurodeles waltl, assembly GCF_031143425.1. Lineage (NCBI taxonomy): Eukaryota > Metazoa > Chordata > Amphibia > Caudata > Salamandridae > Pleurodeles > Pleurodeles waltl. The sequence goes on along the minus strand of NC_090440.1, from coordinate 1,451,265,135 downwards.
CTGAGACAGCAGCAGTTGGCCTTAGACAGGGAATACCTAGATGTAGAGAGGGAAAGGCAGAGGTTGGGGTTTGTTCCCCATGGTGGCAGCAGCAGTGTTCTTTTTTTTTTTTTTTTTCTTTGTCCTCATTCACCGTGGCCGTTAAACTAACCCTTCTTACTTTACCAGCAATAGAGTAGTCCAGGCCAGGGGACGCCCTTAACTCTCAAACAATCCTCTATCTACCAAAATTTCCGTGAGGATTTAAGAGCGGGGGGTAAAATCATTGGACCAATGACAAAGACAAATAGCTAATTATTACATAATGCTTTCAACATATTGCCATTACCTAAATCGATGTTTCCAAGCCAGTAGCGGGGCTCAAAGGTTCCCCCCAGTCCTATTACACTTCCGTAACATTAAATCCAAATCCGCAGTACGAAACACAGTGTTAAGCCACTCCGAATATATTGAAGGGGAAGCCAACATCCATTTTCTACATATTTCTCTTCTCCCCAACAAAATTACATAAAATAAAAGTTTAAGTTTTAAGGTTGTACCACTTCTACTCCTCCCCTCCTGACCCTGTAGTTGACCAAATATTACTAAAGGGAGAGATGCTACAATATCCCACTCCAATATACTCGAAGCAGTCTCACATACCTTTTCCCAAAAAAGACAAATATCCGGACATTCCCAGAACATATGAATGTCAGTTGCTCGTATTAAGCCACATTTTGGACATTTCACGTCCTCCCCTCCTTTCATTTTAGACAGTTTCTCAGGAGAAATATAAGCTCTATGAATCGTATAATAGTGATTCTTCCTTAAAGCGGCCGATTTAACTGTATCAAACAAAAAAGTATGTGATTTCTTCCACCACATATGAGCTGACTCTTTAGAGAACAAATTACTTCACAAAACCGTAGGAAGTTCAAACTCACCATCCACCCCTTCTAGGATGCCCCAGTACCAAGCTGCCACTCTGTGAGGACCTGCCAAGGGGCTCGGAACAACATCTTCCAAAACGTTAGGCATACCGACTCCTCCCTTAACCCCCTGTGCCCAATCCCTTATCTGCAAAAACTTCCATCTAGTCAGGGAGCCGCCCGTTTGTTGCTTCAGCTCTTCCCAAGAAAGGAGGACCCCCTCCTGAAAAAGATCCCCCCAGTACTCCATCCCTGCCCGTTTAATTGGTAGAGCCAAAACATCTTGAAAACAATCTGGTGTACCTGGAGAATCCCAAATAGGTGAGTTGCAGTTATAATATGTTACCTTTGCGGCTAATCTAAGCTGATACCAACATTCTGCCAATCCCTGCATAACTTTCAGTTTTACCTTTTTAAAGAACTTAGGATCACCAAATTTAAATATAAAATTCCTTGACGCACCCTTAATGGTGGAGGCCATCGCCTTAAACATAAGACCCGTTGTTGTAGAGTCTGGAGAGAGAAATAACATCCTAGTATTCTTCAAAAGGAAAGCCCAAGCATAATACTGTAGTTCTGGTAATGCCAAGCCTCCCTTTTCCTTACACCTACGCAGCTTTTTCAGAGAAATTCTAACCCCTTTAGAACTCCATATAAAATCATTTATAAGCTGCTGCATCTTATCTATACATTTTTTCTGCATAAGGAGTGGGGAAGCAGAAAACAGAAAATTCCACTTGGGAAGAATGGACATTTTTACCAAATTAACTCTTCCAATAATTGTTAAAGGAAGATGAACCCAACCCTGCAGTAATCCCTTACACTCCAATAACAGCTTTTGCTGATTCCTCTCTGCTAACTGCTTGATATCCTGGGTCACCAGGACACCCAAATATCTTATTTCATTCTTACTATAAGCCGAACTGTACTCCATATTCCATGCCATAGTCTCTGTCTTTTCCACATTTACCTGATAGCCTGATATTTTACCAAATCCTTCGGCTAATCTAAAAATCTCGGGGATAGCTGATGATAGATTATCTGTATACACCAAAAGATCGTCCGCATAAAAGGCAACTTTTCTTTCCCAACCCTTACAACGAAAGGGAGTAATCACCGGATTCCGCCTAATCTTCCTAGCAAATGGCTCGATATATAGGTTAAATAGTACGGGGGATAATGGACATCCCTGTCTAGTACCTCTTGTTATTGTAATGGTTTCAGTAAGATTTCCATTAACGAGTATTCTTGCTGTAGGGGCCCTATATATCCGATTCACAACCCCACAAAAGTTATCACCCAAATTAGCTAATTTTAAAACTGATTTTAGATATCCCCAGCTTACTTGATCGAAGGCTTTCGCTGCATCAATAGTAATGATCCCCAAAGGGGATTCAAAAGACGTTGCCAGACCTATAGCCCCAATCAAATCATATGTCAATTCATACAAATATCTTCCCTTTGAAAAACCCTTCTGGTCCGAGTGTATCAGATTATTAACTACTCTATTCAACCTATCTGCCAATATCTTGGCAAACAGTTTATAATCACTATTTAATAGTGAAATGGGCCTATAAGATGCGCATTTTGTCACATTTTTTCCTGGTTTCAAAATCAGCGTAATAATCGCCTCATTCCATGTAGTTGGGATATCTATTTCGTTTAGAAAAATCTTCCCAAACAACTCTGTCAAGATTGGGATAATTATGTCACCTAGTGCTTTATACAGCTCCACTGGGATACCATCAGGACCCGGGGCTTTCCCATCTTTGCCTCCAGACAACACCGCCCGTACTTCATCCATTGTTATAGGGCCATTAAGGAACTCCTGCTGCTGCAAGGTGATTCCTGGTAGCACATCAGGGGCTAACCAACCCTCCACCAATTCTTCTCGCCCCTCTACACTTTCAGTATACAATGATGCGAAGAATTCCTGAAACACATACTCAATGTCCTCACATCGTGTCACTTTCGCCCCTGACTCATCTGATTTGATTTCCTTAATAAAATTCCTAACTTGGTCCGATTTAATCTTCCAAGCAAGCAGCTTCCCCGCATTTTCACCATATTCGAAGTGCTTCAATTTGCTTGCCTCCCATCTTTTGACAATTCTTGCTTGTAAAATATTTTCCATTCGTTGTCTTAGCTCGGCCATTTCCATCCTCACTGTCTCTAACTGAGTCGTTTCCTCTTTTCCGACAAATTTCTCGCTTTTTTTAAGCATTTCATGTTCGAAAAAGCTTATTTCATTTCTAAACATCTTACGCTTATAGCATGCAATGCTCGTGATCTTCCCTCTTATGACGGCCTTGAAAGTATCCCATACCACCGATGGTGATGCAGAGCCTATTATTAGTACTAAAAAAAACTTCTGTTTCCCTACGTAATTGAGATATCACATTGTCTTCCATTAGTAATGCACCCTCGAGTGTCCATCTGTTATTCATTCTCCTCCGAGACAAGGTTATCTCCAGCGACACCGCTGCGTGATCTGAAAGATGAGAAAGTAAATATTCTACCTCATCCACGCTCTCAATCAACCGGCTGTCAACCAAGAAATAGTCAATACGTGAAGCATGGCTATTTTTCTTATTGATAAAGGAGAAAGCCCTTCCATTCCCAGCCCTCTTACGCCATATATCACACAGGCCTAGCTCTTTCATCATTCTCCTTAGATATTGCTGAGATTTTGGCGTTCCTAAGGATCTACAAGTATCCGTCCTATCCAGTTTATTATCCAGCACCACATTAAAATCTCCCATCAAAATAACCGGATCTGAAAATTCAGTTAACTGGGAGAACAACCGATTAAGAGGCTCAATATCATCACGATTTGGACTGTAATACCCGACCAACACTATAACATCTCCCCCAACCTGGGTTCTTACTATGACCCAAGGCCCTGCTTGATCCGATCTTACTTCGAGTATTTCTACCCTAACTTGCAAGCCATGTATAACCAAAATAGCCACTTCTCTCGTATGGAAATTATGGTTGGTGCAGATACAACTTTGAACCCATTTTTGCGTCTCAAATAGTTTCTTACACTCATCTACCGCCAGATGGGTCTCTTGTAAGACAAGAATTTGTGCTGGCGAGTCTCTTAAGAATTGTAGAATTTTATTCCTTCTCGCGCTGGTCCTCAGACCACTGATAGTCCAAGAAAGCATGTGCATGGTAAGCCCTCCCTTCCCCTGACCTTTGCCTATACTAGCCATTTCTAACCAGTGAGCTGCCCCTATGCTTCGGTGAATAAGGTACATTTTTACTATTTCTCCCCAATTGCCCCCCACCTTGTGACCCACCTTCCCTTCCCTCCCGTCACATTTTCCACTTTTAACGACTTTTGCTTTAATGCGCTAGTCAAAATCTTTTCTTTCAACTCCTAAGTTAAAAAGTTAATCAAAATTCTTCGAGGTCTACTACTATTCAACCGTCTCATAAAAGGGTCATGATGTACTCTCTGAATGTCTTTCTCGATCTCTTCTTTACTCTCCTCCAACTCACATGCAGGCTTAATTAAAGAGACCACATAAGACTTCAAATTTCCCCCTTCCGCTCCTTCCGGAACTTTTAAGAGTCTAATATTGTTCTTTCGTGAATAGTTTTTCAACTGCTCCAGCCTAGATTGTAATCCTTGCTCCTTTTCCTTTAGCTCTAGAATCTCTTCTTTATGCTGCTTCAACTCCTCCTTCATTCCCCCCACCGTTTCCTCTAGAACTTGAATCCTCTCCATCAAGCTATCGAACTTTCTTTCCAATACCTCACAGGCCTCTCTGATTTCCCCTTGATTGATCTCAGAGCTAGCGAAGTCCTTTTTTATATCTTCGGAAATGGAGAGGATCACTGCCTCCATTGAGGGGCTATAAATTGGACCACGGACCAGGGAGTGGGCGGGAGGGGGACTAAAATCCACCAACACTGGGTCCTCTTCCCCTTGCCGAGAGGTCATCATCTCACTACTTCGTCGAACCGAGGAAGAAGACTCAGGTCCTGCTTGCACCACCTCTTGACAAACCCCATCACCAACTGGTGGGAGACTATTATCTTCCACCCCTTGCCAGAGCCCCCGTCATTACCACTTGCCTGTGCAGTGGGTACATCCATTCTCCCCTGTCCTGGAATGAGCACAATATCCTCCGGTCTCACCCTAAAATAGGCTCTCAGTGAGGGCGTAAGTTTATTTTTTAATTTATGACTTCCCTCACCTCCTCTCCTTACAGCTTTTCTCCCAGGTTCTAAAGCTTTATTTCGTGCATTTGCACTCCTCTTCCCCTGTGCTCCAAAATCTTCTTTCCCCCTCTCACCCTCCTTTTGCCCTGGCCCCCCTACCTGAAATGGATTAGAAAGAAAGGGGGGGGGCTGCAACCCCCTCCACTTGGCCTTACTGAGCCTCCGACGGGCTCTACCGCCTCCACAGCCTCCTTTCCGGCTGCCTGCTTTGCACGCGTTACAGCGCTTCCAGGCTCCTGAGAGTTCCTCCCAGGAGCCTTGCCTGTGCTGATTCTGCCGGGATTCCCCCGGAGGGGAATCCGTGCTGCTCCTCGGCGCACCCGGCGGAGCTCCAGCGCAGCACGCTCCCAGTGCCGGGGTCTCCCGCTGGATGCCTCCCCCTCCTCGAATGCGGTCGACAGATTTCCTGTGCCTCCCATCGCCGGCGGGCACATCCGCAGTGCTGTCCCGTCCCGTGCCTCCCAGGAAAATGGCAGGTGAGCGTCCTAATGGGCTACCGCCTCAGTGTAGCCCGCCATGTTCTCTCCCCCTCAGCAGCAGTGTTCTTGATAGTAATCCTGCAAGAGAACAGGATTCTAGGAACCTGCATAAGATAGTCCCCCCTTACAAGGAGGGGGATGACATTAACAAGTGGTTTGCGGCACTTGAGAGGGCCTGTATGGTACAGTTGGTCCCTCAAAGGAAGTTGGCTGCTATCCTGTGGCTATCTTTCACTGGTAAGGGTAGGGACAGGCTCCTTAATGTCAGAGAAAGTGATGCCAACAACTACAAAGTTTTGAAGGATGCACTCTCAGATGGATTTGGTTTAACCACTGAACAATACAGAATAATCCTCAGAGATACCAGAAAATAGTCCTCTCAAGACTGGACAGACTTTATAGACTGTTTAGTGAAGGCCGTGGAGTGATGGTTACATGGCAGTAAGGTAGGTGACTGACTATGAAAGCCTGTATAATCTAATCCTGAGAGAGCATATTTTGAATAACTGTGTGTCTGACTTGTTGCATCAGTACTTGGTAGACTCAGATCTGACCTCTCCCCAAGAATTGGGAAAGAAGGCAGACAAATGGGTCAGAACAAGAGTGAACAGAAAAGTTCATACAGGTGGTGACAAGGATGGCAAGAAGAAGGATGGTAAGTCATCTGACAAGGGTGGGGGCAGAGATAAAAAGCATTCTGGGTCTTTATCAGGCCCACAAAAATCCTCTGGGGGTGGTGGGTCCAAATCCTCTTCCAGCAATCAAAAAAAGCCATGGTGTTATTTATGTAAAAGTAAAGGGCATTGGGCAAGTGATTCCACCTGCCCAAAGAAAAACACCAAGGCTCCCACTACCACAACCCCAACTGCGTCCTCTAGTGCCCCTGGTAATAGCAGTGGTGGTGGGAAGTCTACTACGAATAGCCAATCAATGGGTATAGCTGGGCTCACCATTGGTAATGTAGTTGGGGTTGGTCTTGTTGGGGAGCCTACAGAGGCTACTTTAGTCTCTGATGGTGGTATTGACTTTGCCACCTTGGTTGCTTGTCCCCTTAATATGGGCAAGTACAAGCAACTTCCCCTAATAAATGGTGTTGAGGTTGAGGCCTACAGGGATACAGGAGCCAGTGTCACTATGGTGATTGAGAAACTGGTTCACCCTGATCAACACCTACTTGGTCAGCAGTACCAAGTGATTGATGCTCATAACAACACTCTTAGCCACCCCATGGCTGTTGTGAATCTCAACAGTGTTGGGGGGGGGAGGTTACTGGTCCAAAGAAAGTTGTGGTAACCACTGATATACCAGTAGACTGCTTACTAGGCAATGATTTGGAGACATCAGCTTGGGATGAAGTGGAGTTGGAGGCTCATGCAGCAATGCTGGGCATTCCAGGGCATATGTTTGCTCTCACAAGGGCTCAGGCCCAGAAGCAAAGAGGACAGGGAAGCTTGGATCCTGGAACAATGGACCAAGTGTTCCCAAAAGCTAGGGGTAGAAAGGGTAAATCCTTACCCACTATCTCTCCCTCTCCGAGAGATTCCCCTTTTGAGGAAGATGAATCCTCTCCCTGTGCAGAACCTATACCAGATGAGCTGGCAGCAGACACTGCTTAGCTTTTGGGTGCAGGGGGGCCTGCTAGGGAAGAGCTGAGTGTGGCACAGCAGACCTGTCCCACACTAGAGGGTTTAAGACAGCAAGCTGTCAAACAGCAGACTGGGGATATCACTCATAGTCATGAGGTCTATCGGGAAGATAACCTCCTTTATACTGAGTCAAGGGACCCTAATCCTGGAGCTGCCAGGAGATTGGTCATCCCTTTGCAGTATAGGGAGTTTCTCCTAACCTTGGCACGTGATTTACCTTTGGCTGGGCATTTGGGTCAGAGAAAAACTATGGACAGACTTGTTCCATTGTTTCACTGGCCTCACATGTCAGAGGACATTAAGGAGTTTTGTCGCTCCTGTGTGACCTGCCAAGCCAGTGTCAAGACTCGTGGCACACCTAAGGCCCCCTTAATTCCACTCCCAGTGGTTGGGGTGCCCTTTGAAAGGGTAGGTGTTGACATAGTTGGCCCCCTTGACCCTGCAACAGCTTCAGGCAATAGGTTTATCCTGGTGGTAGTGGACCATGGAAGCAGAGAGTGACCCTCTCCCTGGACTATTCTCCACCACTGAAGCTAATGGGTAAGTGGAGGGAGTGGTGCTTGCAGATTGCCTTACTGCTGAGCTTAAGGACAACTGAATAAATCTCCTAGGCCAATTCTCTGACCTCTTCTCACTAATACCAGGTACCACTACCTGGTGTGAGCACACAATCAACACTGGAGACAGTTTACCTGTCAAAAGTAAGATTTATAGGCAGCCTGACCATGTCAGAGATTGCATAAAACAAGAGGTACAGAAAATGCTGGACTTAGGAGTGATTGAACCTTCGGAAAGCCCATGGGCTAGCCCAGCGGTGTTTGTTCCAAAACCTAACAGTAAAGATGGTAAAAGAGAAATTAGTTTTTGTGTTGACTACAGAGGTCTCAATCAAATAACTAAAACTGATGCTCACCCGATACCCAGGGCAGATGAGTTAATAGATACACTGGCTTCTGCCAAGTATCTAAGCACTTTGGATTTAACTGCAGGGTATTGGCAGATTAAATTATCAGAAGATGCTAAACCTAAAACTGCATTCTCCACCATTGGAGGGCATTGTCAGTTCACTGTTATGCCCTTTGGTTTGAAGAATGCACCTGCCACTTTTCAGAGGTTGGTGAACACAGTCCTGCAAGGTCTGGAAGCTTTTAGTGCAGCATATCTAGATGATATAGCTGTCTTTAGCTCCACCTGGGATGATCACCTGGTCCACCTATGGCCTCAAAAAGCAGGCCTCACTATCAAGGCTTCAAAGTGCCAGATAGGGCAGGGGAAAGTGGTTTAGCTGGGCCACCTGGTAGGTGGAGAACAGATTACACCACTGCAGGGGAAGATCCAGACCATTACGGAATGGGCTCCCCCTACAACTCAAACCCAAGTGAGAGCCTTCTTAGGCCTCACAGGGTACTATAGGAGGTTAATTAAGAACTATGGCTCCATTGCAGCTCCTCTTAATGACCTCACTAGTAAGAAGATGCTTAAAAAGGTATTGTGGACAGCTAGCTGTCAAAAGGCTTTTGATGCAGCTCTGCACCTGCCCTAAAAAGCCCTCGTTACTCCAAAACATTCATAGTCCAGACTGATGCTTCTGAACTAGGGGTTGGGCAGTTCTATCACAGCTTAACACTGAGGGCCAGGATCAACCTGTTGCTTTTACCAGTAGAAGGTTGACTCCTAGAGAAAAGCGTTGGTCTGCCAAAGAGAGGGAGGCCTTTGCTGTGGCCTGGGCACTGAAAAAGTTGAGACCATACCTGTTTGGTACTTTGGTACTCACTTTATTGTTCAGACAGACCACAAACCTCTATATGGCTTAAACAAATGAAAGGTGAAAACCCTAAATTGTTGAGGTGGTCCATCTCCCTACAGGGAATGGACTATACAGTGGAATATAAACCTGGAAGTACCCACTCCAATGAAGATGGATATTTCCACTTAGACAATGAAGACTCATCTGTGCAAGCCTTATTGTCCCTCGTTTGGGGAGGGGTTGTGTAGGAAAGTACCATCTTGCCTGGCATGTTACTCCCATTTTTACTTGGGTGTCAGTTTGTTTTTGCCTGTCTCACTGGGATCCTGCTACCCAAGACCCCAGTGCTCATAGTTGTGGCCTGAATGTGTGTTCCCTATGTAGTGCCTAACTGTGTCACTGAGGCACTGCTAATCAGAACCTCAGTGCCTATGATCTCTCTGCCTTTAAAATTGTCACTGCAGGCTAGTGACCATTTTTACCAATTCTGATTGGCACACTGGAACACCCTTATAATTCCCTAGTATATGGTACCTAGCTACCCAGGGTATTGGGGTTCCAGGAGATCCCTATGGGATGCAGTATTTCTTTTGCCACCCACAGGGAGCTCAGACAATTCTTACACAGGACTGCCACTGCAGCCTGAGTGAAATAACATCAACGTTATTTCACAGCCATTTTACCCTGCACTTAAGTAACTTATAAGTCACCTATATGTCTAACCCACACTTGGTGAAGGTTAGGTGCAACTCTCATTGTGTGTGAAATTGATTGCTGTTTGCGTTTTCACCCACTTATTTATTTGTTATTGCACAGCAATAAAGATTTTATTGTGTCTATTAGTCGAAATACATGGGCATTATTGTCTTCCCATTATATTAGCAGTAAGTATTCTGATAAGGGACCATTGTTTCTTTATAAAACTGGTTCCCACCCCCATGGCACTCAACATGTAATCAGGGCCCACACGGGGAGCCCCAGGGCCCCCGTGGCCCTAGTTGGCTCTCTGCATGCTGGGGAGCTGTCATTGCTGCCACCCGCAGGGAGCAGCATTTTATGCTGCTTCCTCCAGGCGGGAGTAATATCTCTATCTGCTTCCCTGCCCACATCAGTAAAAAGAAGGGACCAGATCAAAAGTCTACTCCCAGCCAGTGGGAGCATTTTTAAAGCTCCCTCCTGCTGGGAGCAGATTTTGTGTTTGCTCTCATATGATGGGAGTTTTAAAAATGCTCTCACCAGGTGGGAACAAGCACCGGTGCAGGAAGGGAAACTGTTGTGTCCCGGGGTTGGGCTCGCCGGGACATAACACGTGAGCCTGCCCAGGGGGATGGGACAGCCTGTTCCCGTTTAAAAGTTTACAGGCCCCAGGGAATGGGGTCCTTAGGGTGTTTAGAGACTTGGAGAGGGGGCTGCATGGTCCCCTGCTGTTTCTTTGACATTTTGGCCCTGTGGGAAGGGGGTGGGATATAGGATCCCTGGGGCCTTTGACTACTCGTGAAGGGGAGTGCACGGCCTGCTCACCTTTTTTCACATTTCAACCCAAGGGGTGGGCTCCCCCAGGCCCATAACGGCTTGGGGAGGGGGGCGCGCCCCCTCTCCCCTTATGTAATTTGGCCCCATGGGTGGGCTCGCTGGTACCTATCATGGCTCAGGGAGGACGGCCGTGTGCCACCCTCCTCTCAGTTAAAAAACACAGCCTCAGGCTGCCATTTTTTTTATCCTGCAGGAGTCCCATTGGACTACAGAAAAAAAACTGGCAATTTTGTATTTATTTTGGCCCTAGTGGGGTCCTTGTGTGTCCCCCTTCATTGGGCCTTAGAGGGAGGGTATCCCTGTCCTACCCCCTTATATTATATTTTATTTAGTTTAGGAAAGGGGACTAAATCCCTGAGTCCTGTAATGGCAACCAGCAGCATTTTTCTTACATTGCCAATTATAGTGCCCGTTCCAGTGGGACTCTGGCTTCCACAGGAGTTAGATGGCCCAAGGGGAAACAAGCTACCTACTCCAATGAGGATGCTCTATTTTTCTTTAAATTGGGTTTGAGGGACTCTTACGAGAGGCCCTCGAACCCAACCGTCCAGATATACAAATACTTTTCAACCCTAATTTCTCAGAAAATACTGAATGGATTTACAGCAAATCACAAAATGGCACAATCTGTGGACCAATATCTCACTTCCTTCCAAATTTGGTGTAATTGTGTTCAGCAATTTTTTCTGGATCATTGCCTAAACAGGTCTGTGAACAATACAGGGGGATTTTGCATTTTGGGCCTCCCCCTTTTTGCTCAGCCCCCTCATGACAGATCACCCCAAAACTTTCCATGTACAAACTGGGCAAAGAAGAGCACTTTAAAAAAAAAGTTTCATGGAGATTCTTAAAACAGTGTGAAAGTTATTAACATCACAAAAAAGCATTTCCTACAGAAATGTTGACCTAACTATAACTACCTAGTGGCGACATTCAATAAATAATTGGCCAGTCTGTCTTTTCTTTAGGAAAATAAAAAGTACATTTATTACACACACACTACTAAATACTATGCAGTAATTTACAAATATACATAAGGATGATGGAAATACCTAGTGTAATCACCCTTGACCCCTAAAGGGTCATATCAACTTTTCAGATAAGTCTATTGACTTGGTCACAGGCTCAGGATCAACAAACCATATGTCAAAAGATCATAATTTCAGGAATAAATGCATTAATCGATAATAACTATGTGTAAATGCATATGCTGACAGTAATCACTGTCAACGTGATAGTATCAATAAAGCATTTACAAATTAACTTCACATGTGTTTACAGGCAATTTGTATACTTTCAAATGACAAAAACACAATCATAAACACCACCCCTAGAAAGCATCACATTTTGGTCACACAATATGTAACCCCCTAGGGAGCACTCTACAACATGTACCTTCCTTTGAACACATTCAGGCCACAAAAACTGCAACTGGAACCTAATTATCTAGAGAGTGCTGCACACCCAACTGTAAAGAACATGCTCTAGCCTATGGACTGCTTGAAATCCACAGCAAAGTCTGGGATGGTCTTGTTTTTCTGGATCCTGCAGATGTAGCGTCAGTGCTTTATTAAAATCCTTTTTATGGTTTCTTTGGGAGAGCTGTGGCACTTTTTCAGCTCTCGTGGACTTTCTTTTAGGTTATTGTTGGTGGTTCCACCATCCCGCGGCTACCAAAAGCAGCAGAAATGGTTTAACTAATGTCGTGCCCCGCAATGCATTATGGGGCGCTCCTCCAGGGTGTGAATACATAATAAGAGACTGCTCTCCCACTGCGATGGGGAGAGCCGCTGCCTTTTTTTGTGCATTTGTTTAGCTGTGCAGACTCTTGCCACATGGCTTTTCCTCTTTTTATTTGTGGGTGCCTAGTCCCACTCAGGCGTCCCTCCAAACTTTAGACATTGGGGACAGATGAGGGAGCCCACCTTTGCTGCTCTGCTGGCTCCTCATGTGGGCAGCACTTCCTTGCACTGCTGTGGGAGCCAGTAGTTCTTCTCACCTGCCCTCTGCCTGGGACAGGGATTGTATCCTTGCTGGTGACTGTCCACTCCCCCATACATGGGCACGGGGAGATGTGCAGGCCCACCAATTCTTGGGGGTGGCACTCTAGCACTCCCTCCCTCTAGTAGCAACATCGTTGGCCCAGAGTTGGGGATCCTGGGCCCCTTAGGAACTTACTGGGGAGGCACAACAGTGCTCCCTTGATTCTTCTCAATAGTGAAGGCCTAAAGATGAGGTTCTAGGTCCGCGGGGAGGAAACTTCCCTGGGGGTTGGGTTCCCCAGGCCTTTGAGCACTCTGGGGAGGGGGCCCCATGCATGCCCCCTCCCAGGATCTTAAATGCGGACAGGCTCTGGCATCGACCCCCCAGGCCCTGGCCCACCCTGGAATTTAAAATCCTCTGGCGGCAGAGCTCTGCACACTTTGGTCCTTGCTGAGGAGTCAAAGATCAATTCCTTCTTCTGCTGATATCTCAGGCTCCTCCAGCGTCTCAGTCCAAATGAGCATCAGGGGGTTCCTCCTTCCAGCTGTCCACGGATGCCTCCTCCAGTCCCAGTGTCCAACAGAAAGTCACAACCAAGATTATCTAATAACTAAAGGCTGCTTACAATATTTAGTATGTTTTGTGTAGAATCGCTGCCCTGTTGGAAACTTTTTCTGCAGGGCCAAAACACTTGTTTAGAACACGTTGAACAACAGCCATCAACTGTCACCTGCACTCACCAGAAAAAGCGTTACCAAAGGTAAGTAACTTGTTCTTCTGATGGATACAACTACGTGTGGATTCCTCACCTTATGAATAGAATCCCAAAGCAGTCCCGCACTCGAAGGTGAGTGCCAGACTGGTCAAACCAAGAAATCCTGCAAAACAGAACGCGCATAATAGCCGTCCCTCCTAACTTCCGAGTCTAAGCAATAACACTTTGCGAAAGTGTGGAGGGAAACCCAAGTTGCAGCCTTACAAATTTCAGCAACTGGGAGACCTCTAGCTGAGGCCGAAGTAGAGACTTAGCCCTGGGGGAATGAACCCTAATACCTTCAGGGGGAAACTTCTTTGCCAGTGAATAACAAATCTTTATGCAAAGAATGACCCACCTGGAAAGGGTTCTCTTGTGGACGGCCTTGCCCGTCATCTTGCTCATATATCCAACGAAGAGTTGAATATCAACTCGAAAGTCTCTTGCCCTCTCAATGTAGAAACTCAGAGCCCTTTCTGGATCCAAGCGATGAAGTCTTTCCACCTCATTTAATGGATGAGGAGGAGGGTAAAATGATGAGAGAGTTTTAGACTGACCAATATGAAAGGGAGTGACCACTTTAGGAAGAAAAGCAGCCCTGGTTCTCAGCACCACCTTTTCAGCATAAAAGGTTGTAAAAGGAGGTTTCACACTAAGAGCCTGAAGCTCACTCACACGCCTAACTGATGTGATAGCCATGAAGAAAACTGTCTTTAAAACTAAAAGCCTCAACGGACAAGAATGCATAGGCTCAAACGGTGAACCCATCAAGAAAGTCAGATCCAAATTCAAATCCCACTGAGGCATGACAAATGGAGTGAGAGGAAACTTCTTAATCAAACCTTTCTGGAATCTAATAACTATAGGGGACTTAAATAATGAAGGCTGGTCAGGAAGGCACAGAAAGGCCAACAGCGCTGATAAATAACCTTTCACAGTCGCACCTGCACATCCCTTCTGTGCCAAGCAAAGGGCAAAACGCAAAACATCAGTCCAATGGGCCATTAAGGGATCAATTTGTCTCTCTCCACACCAAGCAACACATTTTGCCTATCTGTTAGCATAGCCAATCTAGGTGGAGTGCCACATGGCCGATAAGATAACATCCACCACTTCTGGAGGGAGAGAAAAGGAACTCAGATTGCCCCATTCAATCTCCAGGCATGTAGGTGCAGGCTCTGGAGGTGGGGGTGTAGAACCTGCCCCTGAAACTGCAAGAGGAGGTCTGCCCTGTGAAGGAGACAGAGCGGAAGGCACTGTGAGAGTTGGAGAAGGTCTGTGTAACACACCCTTCTTGGCCAATCCGTGGCTATTAACTATTGGTGGCTATTGGCTATTGACCGCGAATGGACGGGAGGAAGGCCTTGAGAGCCGGATATATTGCCCGCAGTTCTAACAGATTGATATGAAACATCTGTTCTACTGGAGACCAAAGCCCTTTGATCTCCAGGTCCCCCAGATGAGCTCCCCACCCTAGAGTGGAAGCATTCGTTATGACCGTGGCCACCGGAGGTGAGAGGCAAAATGGCCTTCCTTGGGAATGGTTGCCGTCCACAGCCCACCATCGTAGATCCACTGCAGCATCTCTGGAGATCGTTTTCGACTCCTGGAGATCCCCTTTGTGTTGAAACCACTGCTTGCGGAGGCACCACTGGAGAGCCCTCATGTGCCAATGTGCATGAGTGACCAACAGAATGCAAGAAGAAAACAGACCGAGCAGACGTAGTACCTCGAGGACAGGAACAGCCTCTCCCTTTTGAAACATTGGAATCAACACCTGAATGTCCTGAATCCACTGAGCCAGAGGGTAGGCCCGATTCCATGTTGTATCCAGTACTGTGCCTATGAACAGGAGGTGCTGAGAGGGCTTCAGTTGAGACTTGGGCATGTTTACCGTAAAGCCCAGGTTGAACAACAGCTGTGTTGTCATTTGCAAGTGATGCAGCACAAGCTCTGGGGACCTGGCTTTTATCAGCCAATCGTCCAGGTAAGGGAATACAGATACTCCCTTCCTTCTGAGGTCTGCTGCAACCACCGCCATCACCTTCGTGAAGACTCGAGGTGCGGAAGTAAGACTAAAAGGAAGGACCGCAAACTAGTAGTGTTGCGACCCTACCACAAACCGGGGATACTTCCTGTGCGACTTCAGAATGGGGATATGAAAATAAGCATCCTGCAAGTCGACAGACACCATCGAGTATTCCTTGTTCAATGCCAGAAGCACCTGTGCTAGAGTCAGCATTTTGAATTTCTCCTGTTTGAGGAACCAATTCAAAATCCTCAGGTCCAGGATAGGCTTTAATCAACCATCATTCTGGGGAATCAGGAAATACCTCGAATAGCATCCCTGACCCTTTTCCTGCTCCGGAACCAACTCCACTGCACCCTGTAACAAAAGGACTTACACCTCCTGCTGAAGCAACAAGAGATGATCTTCCGTGCAAAATGAATGATGGGGAGGGATGGTGGGGGAAACTCCTGAAATGGAAGGGCATAACTTTTCCCCACAATATTCAGCACCCAAGAGTCCAATGTGATTAACTCCCACTCGTGGAGAAAATGAAACAGTCTTCCTCCATTAGAAGAAGTATGATTTAAGATGGAGAGAAAAGTAGGGCTGCTTTCCTTGCTGGGTTCCCCCAGAGGAAGAAGATGAGACGGGAGGCTGCTGAATGGCTCCTCGTGTTCTAATCCTCCCCCACCCTTTATAAGACCTATAGACAGGGTTGACAGGCTGCTGCATGCTGGACATTGGCCTCCCACAAAAAGAGAACTAACGGCCAAACCCCCTGAACCTCCAAAAAGATATAAAGGGTGTAGGCGCTGAAGCCTGGAGTCCCAAGGACATTGCAGTAGCCCTGCTGTCTTTAAAACGCTCCAAAGCAGAGCCGGTCTTGGATCCAAACAACTTCTCGCCATCAAACGGAAGGTCCAATAAAGTTGTCTGAACATCCGTGGAAAAGCCAGAAGACCTAAGCCACGCATGCCTCCTGTTCGCCACCGAAGTGGCCATTGCCTTGGCAACTGATTCTGCCGTATCCGAACCAGACTGGATAACCTGCTTGGCCGCCGCCTGAGTATCCAACAGGACTTCATCAAACTGCCCCTGCACATCCTGAGGCAAGCTTCGCACCACAGCTCTTGCTGTGTCCATCAGGGCATAAATATACCTCCCCAGCACACAGGTAGCGTTGACAGACTTCAAGGCCATAATGCACAAGGAGAAACCTTTCTTTGCTGTTTGCTTCATTCGCGTAGACTCTCTATCTGATGGAGTAACATGGAACGAACCAGGTGCAGACCGGGCAGAACACGATGCTTGCACCACCAAGCTCTCTGTTGTTGGATGCTGAGTCAAAAACTGTGGATCCCCTGGAGCAACTCTGTACCTCCTAGCCACAGCCCTGGAAACTGCTGGAGTTGTGACAGGTTTCCTCCAAATATCTAGAATGGGTTCAGTAAGGGCATCATGAAAAGGGAGTAGGGGCTCAGCAGACATAGAGGAAGGATGCAACACCTCAGTCAGGATGTTCGTCTTCACCTCCGATGCTGGTAAAGGAAGTTCCAATAATTCAGCAGCCTTTCTTATCACACTGGGATAAGATGCTGCCTCCTCTGTGAATTCGCCAGGGATGAAAGATTCCAGTCAGTGGATGTATCTAGGCCACTTGCAGAGTCCAGACCCTGAAATTCATCCATAGGCTCAGGAATCTCCTCTTCCGCCAACAGCTGTTGCCGATACTCCTGCTCCTCCAAGAGCCTCAAAGCCCTCCTCCTTGACCTCAGTCTGGCCTCCAACCATGGCGTAGATGACGCCGGTTTCAAAGCAGATGGATGCTGCTGCGGAGGAGAGGGTGGAGATACACTGCGTCCCAATCGGGACCCATCTGGCGCTGGCATCGACTCCATCGGCGGCTTCGGCAACATCATCTGGGGTGACAATGTCATTAGCACCAAACCAGCACCTTCAGCTGGATAGAAGGGTACAAACGGGGCCTGTTTCTAGGGCGCCGGCGAACCCAGTGTGAAAGCTAAATGCCCTGTGGGACCAGCTGGTGCACCTGCAGGGGCCATAGCTCTGTTGAAAATGCTAAGCATAGCATTAAGGAACGCTGCTGGATCCGCTTCCGGAGTACGGAAGGCAGGAAACCTCTGCTCGTCCTGAGGCACTTGAGCCGAATCCGAAGCTTGTGTCACCGGCTCCTGAGTTGACAAAGGAGAAAATTGAACCGGAGGAGTCGCCGGGGACTCAAAGACCTCTATCAACGACAGCACTGAGCTTCCAGTGTGATGGGTGGCACCCTCTGATGAGGTCGGTGCGATGGCGCGCTGATGTCATCAGACGTCACTGGGGGGCAGATGGGGGGTGGGTGTGAAAGGGGAAGCAATTCCCCTTCCATTCCTGCCCTGGGAAGGTGGATGGGAGGCTCATGGAGCCGGTCGCTGGACGTAACGGTTACATCCTTGGTGCCTCAGTGCCACAGCCAAGGACGTAGCCATTATGTCTGTGGCGACCAAGGGGTTAAATACGGCACACACATAGTGGAGCTAGGGGGGGCTAAGGGGCACAAGAAAAGTGCTACTGCTATGAATGCAGCGCTGCTTTTCTTGAATAAGGCCCCTAGTTTTTGAAGTGAGCCTATATATTTGTGTGTGTATGTATTTATAATTTATTAATTTAATTAAAATAAAGATGTCTTGGCTAACGCCGGCTCTAAATTTAGGTGTTAAATACCTGCTAAAGGTGAAGTTCCAATAACATACAATAGTGAGTTAAATAGTTTTGATTAGGTGGTGGCGTGTTATGATGCACCATGGCCTGAAGTTAGCCAGGTCTTGGTAAATCATTGTTTAAATTTCTCTGTTTTGTTGTAGGGGCTACTCTCGCAGATATATGCAGTCACATATGCACATATTCTGTAACTCTCCTACACGCATACATGCAGTCATACACACATATTCATAAACACAGAAAAACATGAACACATAGACAAACTCACAAACACTCACTCTGCCAAACAAAAACATGAAGTACAAAACATACACATATGCATGCAGACAAACGCACTCTGGGCCCTATTTACAAACGCTGGCTCCACCTGTGCTAAATATATTTTTTCTTTTTTTCACACATATGGACGAAAACACACTCACACATACTCTTCTTGTCTTACACAGACACTCACACCACCTGCACACCCGCATAGCTACACACATACAAATTCAGCAATGCAGAAAGGACAGCACAAAAGTATGCTTTATACAGATTATCAAAGTATATGAATAGCATTTATCTCACGATCAGTGTGAATATTATCAAGTGTAAGCAAGAAGGGCTCATCATCGTGGTTAAGGTGTTCATGAAGCTCATACTATGTTCACATGTACTCTCCTTCAACTAATGAGGGTTCAAGATTACACCAGAGATTAGGGTAGGGTCACTGTCCGTAGCATCAGTCATCATAAAAAGAAAGCAATTGTGGTTGTCATTGTTGCTTTGTCATTCTTGTTTAGTGCAGTGGTTGGTCAATTTAATGTCCTCAGGGATAGGAGGTGTTTTACTTTTGTGGAACTGACTGGATACGGGCGGGGTGGGGAATTTGCAAGGAAATGACTCAACGCAGTGCAGCGACCAAAGTTCCTGAGCTACATTGCATCTAATGGAAACGAACAAACAAGAGCCAATTCTCCTAAGATATGGTTCTGTTTTTTCTCCTCTTACCCTGGTGCACATTTGGCTGCTTTGCACCACACACACACAAACTTACACCGTAGTGCCAGGGTGTGTGTATGATGTTTAGCCTATGTTTTGCACAGGAAGCGTATCCTCCCAGTACAAAATACTGTTCCCAGACAGTTTCATACTTTTCCATGTTTATACGTATTCTTTTGGAGAAAAGAAAACTTTTCTTCAACCTTATGCCTGCCTCAAGAAGGCGTATTGTTTTATGCAAATCACTGTCTACCAATGGCAGTAGATAGGGATTTGCATCACAATTCATGGATGGTTCAGTGGGAATGCCCATGTACCACCTGGTAATACCTCGCGATGCAACTTTGTGCAAAGTAGATCATAGAATTCCTCTGTGTTATTAAAGGCCAGCACAAAGAAAGTTTTGAACTGGAATGTAAATCCCAATACACCACTACCCACTGGTTTGCATTACATTTGTGATGCAAACCCGGCATTAAGTGTTAGTAAATCTAGGTTCGGTTGCACTAAAAAGTTGCATCTTTGCAAAGCTGTCACAGTCACAAATCAGCTTGTGCAAATACTCTTTATCAGAACTTCACCAACCTTTAATGTATATGGAGGCAGCAATAGGACATAATATGAAAACTCAAATAAAATCAGCATTTGATATTGTGAAAAGAAAGAACTTCATACAAAAGCGAGTGGAGTGCTCCCATCGAGTTAGCAGACAGAGCCATATTTCAAGAAACTTGATGAAAGCAACCCCTTTCGAGACCCTCAAACCCCCAATTGCAGTAAAAATTACAATTGTTTTCTAATAGGAACATGATGGCACAAAGTAATCTAACTGTGGAAATTCCAAAACGGTGGTAAAACAACTTAGAATGCCAAAATAAGCATTAAAGTCAAACAGAGGAAAGAAGACCAAAGGGTCTCAAAATACACCAGGGGCCATGTTACAGAAAGGGGTGCAATTGGCATGTGTGCCCGCTTTGTAGGCCCTCGGGCACTTTGGTATTATAGAAGGGGCCCCAGATGCTTCTGTGGCCACTTCTGTAATACTGATAGCACTGGTGCCCATGTAGCGCCCCTGCTGTTGTGAGAGGATGTTCCCTCGTCTGCATGGGGGATGGCCACATGCAAATGAGGGAATCAGTCTGACTCTGCGCTTGTGCCATATTACCGACATAGGTGCAAGGCAAACATGCCTCTTAGGAGGCACACTGAAAAAAGAGGGCACACTGTGAGTTCACCCCCTGTAAGCAGCACTCAAGAGGGGCCCATGGAGTCCCCCTCCCCCAGACAACCTTCTGCAGTTGAACGCAGGCACTCACTGCACCCACCTGCAAGGGGAAATCTAATCACTCTTGAAAGCTTTTAAACAGCTGCTCTGTATTTCACTTGATTGTGCTGCCATTGGGGCAGCCCATTCTTTACCATATGGCACATTTTCTTTGTTCTCTGCTTGCACCAGACACACCTGTTTAAAGGTGCACCCTGGTGCAAACAGGGAAAATGTGCCCTTTTTGCAACATGGGCCCTGGAGGTGTTTACCTACAGCAGTACAGTGTAACTGAGCCATTGTCTCCTCTCCATCATATATAAAGTTTGCCCTTTTCATTGCTTCTGTATAACATATAAAATAAAATAAATTAAGATTAAAAAAACACTCTACTCACTTATAAGAAAGGAATTCGACCAACATATCCTCGAAATGTCAGCAGAATTGGGATACAGGAATCCACAAGTGCATTTGTTAAGCAATGCTGCTCTCTGAGAAGTCACAACCATTTAGACCACCTAAACAGCATTAGTATTGTTAACAAGTAATTCATTAGCGGGGGAACTTTCTGTAGTGTAGTACCTAAATTAACTTCAGAATTCGGTGGGGAGTATTAATACACAATTATTGGTATATTTCACTACTTCTGTGACTCTCAAATAGTGACTATTATGTTTTTTAATAATTATTCAAAAATTTATATTTTTACAGATTTTTGCAGAACATATAATTTACCATTATTCCTTAGACCGTCTCAACAATGCCACTTGTAATGAGCTGAAATCATCCATTACAATTTTTGAAGTATCTAATTAATACAATCCTTTTGTGGTACTACTCCCCACCAAATTCTAATGCCCATTTGAGTACTACATGTGAGAAATTGGTAATGATTTGGTCAGTGATGAGATTTCCAGCCAGGTGCATTTGGGTTTGCAGAATGCATCTGCTGGGTACTATTGTTTTCAAAACAAAAACATTAAAAGTTAATAGGGATAGCCCCTGTTGGTCGTCTTCATTGACATTAGATACAGATTTTAGCCCTATTCTCTGTAGTATTTTGTAAAATCTCCGTGAATTTCCACCATGCTCTGAGATATTTCAGTAAAGGCTAGTCTGTTGAGTCTCAGATGATTCTTGAAGCAGTGTTAGAGTGGAAATGTTTAAGCAGATATGTACAATCACCAAGCAACCATAAGGTGGAGAAAGAGGTTAGTTGTCATGTTGAGCCAAGTAGTCTATGTGTTCTATCCCTAAAAATGCCCAATCATCCCATCAAAGAGAGGTGCCCAGTTGGATCAGGCCTGCAATATCCCGTAATGGAGCACTGCAGTGATGGATGTGGAGAACCCCAAGGCATTTGAGAGCCTTCATCCAGCACAGCCTCTATCTTTTTGTTATTCACGGACGGTGGAACGGTTCTGAATAATTGTACTGACAGCATCGCTACATGGCAGTGGAGCACCTCTCACTGAATGCTTTTCCACGGCTGGTATAATCTGTCTGAGGTAAGAATTGTACTATGGCCTGGCCGTAGACTATACTCCTATGGGCACATGTACTCTGCTGTATGACCTACCTCCTTGTATTTTGACTGGGTCCTAAGAAGTTAAATGATAGGTCTTAGGCTAGTTGGATGTTCAGGACGGTAGACTCTAAAATAAGTAGTCTAAGTAGCTTACCTAGGTAGTTCACTCAAAGACACCTATTCTAATTGGTTTACTAGCAGGGCTATTGTGATGCCAGCTAGTAAGACTGGCATGGGGGTTCACCCATTGTTTCAGTTGTAAAGAATGGTGGGGCAATTATATCTATAGAAATCTCTACAGCACAGTTTGTTAATAACATCATCCATAAGAAGTCCCCATTCATTTATTGACTTCTAACAACTTAACTGGTCTCTAAATCGTAGGGTCTTCTTTCAGGGTTGACATAGACGTGTCCCTTATCCTTGTCAATGATTTAACTATCTGGTGCAGACCTGCCCAGTCTGATTGCCATCATAAAGCACTCGACTGAATGTACTCCTGTGATCCCAAGTATTGTGCTGCTGCTGTTTATATGGTCTGGCATTATGCTGTGTTTCTGAAATATTTGTTTTGACCATTAGTATGGGATCCAGAGAGTCCAAAACATCTACCTGTGTATCCAGTTCAGATTATTCACTACATTCTAACACAATAAGTATGGTTGCTGGGTCTAGTAAGTCATACCTAATGTCTTGCTGCCTCAGCTCTAGTCTCAGGCCTTTAAACATCTTCCTCCTGCCGTTGGTGTCTGATGAATAGTCCACTGAGACATGGACTGTTCACCTTCAAGAAGAAAAGGGTATTTATTATTTCATATCACTTCAAGGACAACTCTGGCTTTTTGGTAGGTTATAGGTTTTGATTGGTGTTCTCTGAATGTTTTCCCAGAGAATATCCAGGGAGCCCTCTGGAATTCTAAGGGGGCATCCCTGCTGTATGCTATTGTTAGACCACGTATGATGTAGCCAGAATAGATTCTGAAAGAGTCTATGCTGGTTATAGTTAGATCACGGTGAGCATTGTGCTCCGTGTAAGTATATACTCTCTGTGGTGTTCCTACTTATGGAATGCATCTTGCAATAAATGTGTGCCTATTCAATTCAGTCACCAAGTTGTAACAACTTAACTGGTCTCTAAATCTTAGGGTCTTCTTTCGTGGGTGTCGTAGGCTTGTCACTTATCCTTGTCAATGATTCAACTATTTGGTGCAGACCTGGCCAGTATGATTGTCATAAGAAAGCACCTGACTGAATGCACTCCTGTCACCCACATTATTGTGCTGCTGCTGTTCATATGGTCTGCCATTATGTTGTATTTCCGAAATGTTTGCCTTGACCAATGGTATGGAATACAGTGAGTCGAAAACATCTACCTGTTTGTCCAGTTCAGATTATTTAATGCATTCTAATACAATGAGCACGATTGCTGGGTCTAGTAAACCATACCTAACATCTTGCTGTCTCAGCTCTAGTCTCCGGACTCTAAATGTCTTCCTCCTTACATTGGTGTCTTATGAAGAGTCTGTTGACACATGGACTATTTATCTCCAAGAAGAAAAGAGTAATTATTGTTCTATATCATGTCAAGGACTACCCTGGCATTTTGGTAGCTTATGGGTTTTGATTGGTCCCGGAGAATATCCTGGAAGCCCTCTGGAATTCTAAGGGGCCAAAGCCACTGTATGGTATTGTTAGACCACATAAGATATGGGCAAGATGGGTTTTGAAGGAAATTATTCTGGTTGCAATTGGATCACAGTGGCATTGTGCTCTGGGTAAGTATACAGCCTCTGTGGTGTTTGTACTGATAGAGTGCATATTGCAGTACATATGTGCCTATCCAATTCAGTCACCAATGTGAGGATGCCATGCAATGTGCCCATCTCACATTCAAGCTTAGCTAGGTGGAGCTAACAGAGGACCCCACTGCATCCTGATCATGTATGGTGCTGCTTTGCCTTCCTCAAGTCTCAGTAGATTTGGTGAGTCCATCTATTGAGGGCTCTCTTGCTTCACTGTCTTGCCGATACTAACCATCTGATCCCAGGCCCTGAACTATCTCTTCATTGCTCTCCATCTTTGTGCAACTTGATAATCCTGATTGAGGTGTGGACCATCTGGTTCTCTGCAGTCGGACCTACTGTAAGTGGTTGCTCACTGAAAATGAAATAGTTCCATGCCACTGGGACCAGTGCTCTATTAGCAGTGCCATAGGAGCTTCTTAGATCAGTGGTAGCTATTACAGCAGCAGAAAATGTGCCCTGTCTAGTAGCCGACCCATGGAGATCATGGTCTTCTTTATTTAAGACACGGAAATTGAAAGTGGCCTTAGGAAAAAACCTCTGTGACATTTAGTCAGTACGCAGCCCCACTGCAGATGTGTAGGCTAGTTAGTATGGCAAATGAACCTCCACTAAATTACATGACTGTTGATGCCTCTTTTCAATCTTATCTTGCTTCTTTTAAGGATCCCATGTGCCCTAGAGGTAAGATACAGTCTCTCTGCCTCTTCCTAATCGATGTTTTAGTCTCCAATGAGGACGGAGACACAGTTTTGCCTAAGCCTTCATGTGATTCTGTTCGTAGCTTAACTGCCTTTCACTGTTGTAGACTCTAATATTTTAATATGAGCGCGGTCTGCTGATAGACAGGTCTGAAGGTCTTACATGGAAGCACCATTTTTAATCGGTGGGGTACTTCAGAAAGTGTTTGGGTGCATGGGAGCACAGTGCCACTGCCATATATTGTGCTTCAATAAAATGAACACGGGTGGACATTTTCATTTCTCAACATGGGTGTTTTGCTTTGCTGTTTGGCCAAATCAACCTTCGTGACATACGGATACCAGACATGTGTCTAATACGATTTTGAAGTAAAATATAAAATCATGTTATCCTACATGCACCAAATCAGAAGGTGTATTTATTTGGCGTGAAACGTATTAATATAGAATTGGTTTGGTAAAATTTGACTTGTCCTTTATATTTGTATTCAGAGGATGAAAATGTGAGCATATTATGGCTAGTCAGTCCAATATAAATTCTTGCTAGACACCGACTTTTACATGTGTATTTAAATCTATCCTTTTTGGGATATCTACCTGAACACGCCACAGCTGCCACAACCCACCGTGACTCACCAATTTTTTTATTAAACACAAGTCCTAGGGCTGTTGTTTGCACATGTAGCGGAGCAGCAGAGTAGTTTGAAGTTTCCTAACAGAGCAACGGTGCAACTCTCCGATTTAGAAATTATATTTTATTTACAGTGGAAGAGGGTGCAGAAAGGAAGGGAAAGCTTTTACCAAGAAAGGTAGCCACCCTCCATCTTAAACCGAGGAGGTGATAGAGAGCCTGATGGTATTGATTCTGTTGGTATCACACCTGTGGGCATCAGCTATCACTAGTTTCTGCGCTGGAATGGGGAATAACGTATGTTATGCGGTATTGATAAGACGTGTACACTTACATGGCCCCAATACCTGAAACAGAGGGTCAGTAAAAATGTAAAATTTGACTGTAAAGTTGCTACTAGCAGTCGGGCTGACATCTCCACTCATATAAAATAGAAGTGGCAGAAGTTGAGACCTCTGCACATAGGATCGTGAACAGCATTTTGTAGTACTTTACTAGTACTATGGTAGTACTAGAGCGTCGTTCCAGGAACACGGCCCAGGGGTAGGTCTCGAGCGGGGACTTGGCAGCTCTCATTGACAGCGCCAATCTCCCGTCACGTGGATGCCTATGGAGCCGGATCCATATTGTGCGACGGTTGACTTTATATATGACTAGCCTGACGTGCAGTTTATTTGAGTAAGTGACCGGAGATTTGTATATTGACAGTCACTGTGACCTACGTATGTAGTGAGGAGAAGTATCGAGTGATATGGTCCTGATGAAGCATCACTGGATCCGTATGGACCACTGAGATGCGAAACATGTTGACCCATTCCATAGGGGTGTAGGGCAGTTCCCTTCCCTTCTTTTTTGGTGTGATTCAGAGAGTGTATGAGCATTATCTAATTTTCCACTCTCCTTTATGTTTTAACCTTGGCCAAGACCCTTCCTTGATCAATAAATTGTTGATGATGTGCTTGGTTGTGAGCCAATTTTAGATTTCAGCTCTCCTATTCTTTGTGTGCTGTTAGGTTGTCATTGTTTATTATTTTTTACCACGGCACAATAACATTGAGAAAAGATCTCTGGCAAAGAGCCCCATTTATGTGGTGCCCGTCAGACATTGCAGCGCCGGTCTGACGAGGAGCAGGCTCAATGATGAAGCATGACATCCAGTTGGATGTCTGAGAGCAATTGCTTCTAGAATAAGGATTGCCTTGAGGTCTTTTTGGAACATTGTATTTGCTTGAGTTAATACACTTACATGTCCCCAATACCTGAAACAGAGGGTCAGTAAAAATGTAAAATTTGACTGTAGAGTTGCTTCTAGCAGTCGGGCTGACATCTCCTCTCATACAAAATAGAAGTGTCAGAAGTTGAGATCTCTGCACGTAGTATCGTGAACAGCATTTTGTAGTACGTTAATAGTACCATGGTAGTACTAGTACCATACTACAAATTGTAGTTTGTAGATATGTGCCCCGTTTTACATTATTTACCACTATCAAGCAAGTTTCTCCTCTTTCTGAAGATTTTTGAGGTTAAAAATGTTCAATTCAATACAAGAATCCATAGTTTTAGTAGTCGTAGCAATATGGGTTACTTGAATTACCTTCTGGCATGAAATGGAATAAATAGCCATGTCATCAAGTATTTGTATCAATAAATGACATTTCTTTCTTTGTGGTAGTGATATATTATTTTTTCTCCTTTGTATGCTCAAGTATTTTATTATTTGATTCTGCTCTAATCGAGCAGCAGCATTTCGAGTCAATATTGGACGAAGTTGTGCTAGACCTCATCAGAGAGCTTTCCATTGACACCATCCGTACCACACTAAAGGATTTTGTTGATCGCCACATAATGAAGACTGCAACTCATGAAATAATAGATGAAATAATTCTGGAGACAGTCCAAGCAATCTCACCAGGTATTGTAAGTACGCATTTGTTATAATTTAAATGTATTGGTTCGGGTGATACTTGGGGCACCCCATGTAATGAAAAAGCAAAAATACATATTTTGGGAACCAGCGTAGCTTGGTAATTGGAAGTGAACGAGGGAGCAAAGCGACTGCAAGAGTTACAAGGAGGCGTACAGAAGTACAGTGAGCATGGTGGTTATCCCTTGCAAAGACAGAAAACAACTAAACAACTAAAAATATTGTCAATCTTACTAGTCGCCATAATTCCAATTCATCAAAATCGATTGTTCACTATGTCATTCATCATTAACGAGGTCTTCTTTGCCACATTGATCCACTGTCAATTTCCACAGTGTGTAAATACAAATGATGATTCTGTATAGATTCGTTTGTATATGGGTTAAATACACCCTGTCGTACATCAATACAGTGTTGCAAGCTACTTAGGAGTTCCATAAAGATACAGTCACAAAACTGCTGGTGTGAAAATTATTTTGGTGTGCTGGGTATCTAGAGATATGATTTCTTCATTAATTGAAGTCCTTTGTCTCGTGTTTTTTATCTTTCAAGTGAGCAGTGCCACACATTCTTGAAATTGTAGCATTTGCTTTCATTTTGTACTGTCTCTTCAAGTGCTGATGTGAGATTGCTTCTACTTCCGCCTCACGTGTAACACTGTTATAGGTGCTGTAACTGCAAACATGCCCTTAGTTATGTCACTTTTTTCTGCTAACCTCATTAAAAAAATAATTGAATTTTATATAGTCCAAATTTGCTTTTTCCTCATACCTACATGTGTTTATCAGTACAGGGAGCTCTACTGTTTGGAGCCCCTCATTACGTTTGGTTAGCTGTCTTTTGGCAAAAAGTACTGTTTCCAATAATTGACATCGACTTAGAATTGGATTTGGGTCAGCCCTTTCCTCGTGAATGATTTGAATTATTGTGTTTCCCGTTATCTGCTCCGGGGTTAGTGGTTTTTCCCCATATTCTGTCTTTGTCCCAACCAGTCTCACACTGTTAAGACTGGATGAGATGTATACTTGCACAGCTGACATCAGGAAACTATCTTTTGCCTGCCTCTGTATCATTTCACTTTGCGCTATCATTGGAGTGTATATCAGATTCCCTATTGCTTCTCCCTTTCTTTCCAGTGCTCCAGTCTGGGTTGCTTTTTATTTCTTCTATTGATCCAGCCCCTCTGCTTTTCCTCACTTCCTCACATGCCTTGCTCTCGCCCACTCACCCGTTGCCTCCCAGTGATCTCTACTGTCACTCTTCTTCTCTCCTCAACATTCTTTTCTCTTTCTTTGCCATTAAACAGCAGACAAAGACATGTACAACATTTCCTCATTGTGCTGGGAGCAGTTATGGACCTGTCTAGATTGAGCAGCTTTGGCCCTATGCTTATGAAGTTAAGCCATGGGCTTTACCTGTGCTACTCCTATCAATGTTTTTTCTCACACAAATGCCCATTTAGGCCCTCATTGTGAGTTCAAGGCGAAACTCTGTTTGCACAGGGATCAGATTTACGAGTTGAAGTGAGAATGGTCACATCCTTGCAGTTCTCCTGCTAAATTCCGGCAGGGAAAATTTACTGACATTTATTGAGTGGAAAAGGTGGTTAAGGACAAGCAAAACATATGGATTTCGGTGTGTTAGAGACTGATTCCACATATTCTGTTTCGTTTGAGAGTCAAAACTTTATAAGAAGAGGTATTTCTCGTACGTGGTAAATATCTGTCTCTGGGTAATGGTATTTACCACATGTGGGAAATACCTCACCTATTCTGACTAACTTGTAATGAAGGACAGAGTTGGAATAGGAAGTAGTTATCACATGTGGTGAATACCTTACTCCATGGTAATAATATTTACCATGTGAAGTAAATACCTCACCTATTCCGCTAGACTGGTGTTGATTGTCTGAGTGAACATAATTAGTTTAACTTATTTATTAGCAATGTAATTGGTGGAGTCTTAAAATCCTTTGTTAAAGAGTGTGGTGAAGCTGATTGGTGTGTGTTTAAGTTGAAATTCACCTCTTTCATGCTCTGAAAGTTCTCGTCCTGCTATGACTGTAATTTGCTTCAATAAGGCCAATAAAAGAAAGGTGCCCATCATTGGCAATAATATTCCTCAAAACTGTGCCTTCCCAATCAAATCAGACTATCTGCTTTTTAAACAATAACCTGCAGATGCATACAGAATTTTAAAATGGGAGGATTTTGCTATTGGTGAAAGTTGAGAGTAATGAGGTATTATATTTCACATGTTTTGGGTACTTTCTACTGAAATCTATACTCTGTCTATTGTCACAGATTCAAATCTTGACATACCTGACATCAACTTTCCTCATTCCAAACTCAGAGATGTAGCGTGGTTTCTAACTTTGAAGGTGGTACTTTTTTGAAGTTGGTGTGTTTTCATGTAGTTTAGCTCACCTTACTCAGGAGAGTAGCAGGTAAAAAATAGTAGTTCAAGTAAATTTTGCACTAGTGGGAGGAAGGTTATACTTTATATTTTATAGGCAAGCACATAGGTGCTCTGACAGAGCTTCAGAACTGAAACCACCTTCTACCATCTAGGGAAGCATTTAAAATAAGGCTCAAGGGATTTTTTTAGCCATAAGTCACAAGAACTGCTGAAAGGTTGAGAAAGGAACACTGTGTAGACTTTGTGTTTATAGGCCTTGTGCCCTCCACCAACCACTGCTGAGTTGCTGCAATATGTTGGGT
Source organism: Pleurodeles waltl (assembly GCF_031143425.1). Taxonomy (NCBI): domain Eukaryota; kingdom Metazoa; phylum Chordata; class Amphibia; order Caudata; family Salamandridae; genus Pleurodeles; species Pleurodeles waltl. The sequence goes on along the minus strand of NC_090440.1, from coordinate 1,451,235,569 downwards.
CCCCTCCAGTTGAATCTCAGAGCACTACTTGAATTGGAGGAGAAAAGAAAATGAAAGTGAGAGCATCTTTCTGCTGTCTGCCAGGGAGAGGACTGAGGCCTTGGATCCTGCTATCCATTGCATACAAGCTCTGGAGATGATTCTTAAAAGGATCAGGGAAGCAGCCATTTTTTGTATTCCATAGGAAAATTATTTATACCTTGAAGTTTCTGTGGGACCCCAAATTCAGTGCGTACCACCTTGTCAGTGCATTGGCTGAAACAACTTTCTGCCTTGCCCAGATGAGTCTATTTTACTTCCACAAAAAGACCAATCAGAAAGCAAAAATGATGACTGGGTGACCAACTAGGCTTTACCCAACCGACGCTCAATTTCACTCAGTTTCAAAGCACACATATGATCCGGTAAATTGCACGCCTAGACTAACATTTATTCTATCAGGTCCCCTGAACATAGAAGAAGTCCTTGAGCCACTATTACTAAGAGCTAAGAAAACAGCTATGATCTATGCTATTGAGGACCTTACAGAGGCAATATAGAGTTGCTGGCTTGAAATGCCAACATTTGATCGGGTTCACTGACACAAAAATCTCTCTGAGGAATAAAGCTGAGGACTAGGACTGGGGCACCTTCCTTTCTTGTTGAGAAATACATCCTCCCAAATCATGGGTTAAAAAACAACTAGACAGAGACTAGGTAGCACTAGGAATTGAAGAGAGGAAAAGAACGCTGAAACTAACTACATATTTGCCTTTGATAAGTGTCAGACATTCTTCCTACAAAGGCAAGCTGTTTGACCACACTAGAAGGAAAGAAGATGGGTTTCTCTTGCAAGGTTCAGTTTGATAACCACTAATGAGGTTATGGCAATAAGAAACAAAAATATTTAACAGAGAAAGTAAACTTTGTTGGGGATAAACTGTTAACAGATCTCAGGGTTATTCCACCTTCATAATGAGCGGCAAGTATTGTTGTACCAGAATATCATGTCAAAAATATCAAGGACATAAATATCGAGATGGTAAACTCAGACTGATAGATTTAATTTACTTAACTCAATATACACGTACTTTGATGATATATCACCAAGGAATGTAGATGTGGAGTTAAGAATGAAGACTCTATAGTTACGTATATGCACCTACTCTTGATTTGTAGCCCTCGATACATTGCCACAATATTCTGATGCCACAATATTTTTCCTGTATATATTTCGACATACATCTATCCCAGGATTATCCAATTTTGTGAGAGGGCTACCCTACCATTGGGGAACGATCAACAGTGGAAAGCAAATCCCGCTTCATGATCTGAACTCTTTTATTTCTCTTTACTTTTCTTGTTTCTTTTCCTGATCCCTTTCTTCTTTCATGTCACCTTCTACCAGTTTCCTATTTTTATTGAATGTATGGAATTGTTTCTGTATATTGTCTATGTTAAATATATTTTACTCACCACATTATTAACTAGCACACCACGTCTTTAAAAAGACTGCATTTTATTTTTTTCACTATTTTGCATAGATTCAGGAAGCATGGCAGGAAAAGGATTGTGAAGAAATACTTCATACTATTGTTTCTGATACAACGGCGGAAGAGGTGAAGTCTCTGGTGTACTCAGTCATAGGTGACTGCGATGTTGAATTGTTACAGCAACAACAACATCAGGTAATTTGGCATTCATTATTAGGAAATACAGTGGATAAAATTAACCATTCTTAAAATATTGTAGTTCATTTCAGTGCAAGGGTTAAATACCTTTCAACTTTATTTTTTGAGAACATTGTCATTGCCTGCTATTTGCTCATAATTTGTCCCAAACAGCTGCGCTCTCGGAAATGGTGTTTGAAGAAAGGCATTAAGTAACAAGGTTTGAAGAAATGTCACCTTGGTCAGTTTTCAATGTCTTGTTTATGAAAGGTTCAGGTATTTGAAACATTGATTAGATGAGAACTAGTCTTTTATTTGTGTAATTGTTTTACTCAATTGTGGATTGTTTGGCATTAAGGGGGTTGTCTGATTCCTTGTTAAATATTTAGATTTACACCTAAAAAAAATCCATTAATTGTGTCAAAAATGGGATTAGCAATCAATAATGTGAAGGCCCTAATATGTACATGGTTCACTTCTTCTTTGCTGATCATGATAGCTTCAGGACAGCACACAAGCAGATGTAAGATAGCTAAAAAGAAAATATAACTTACAGAAAAACTCCCTTGCAATTATAAAATATAGAGAAGCAATCAAGCATTGGTGCAGCCAATATGGGTTGCGTTTCAGATCTGTTGGTGTTGCCAAGGGATTTTAGCGTCGCTGTACAGTATCCCAAAAAATGTGCAGAATATCTAAAGAAGAATAGGAAAAAAGACTATGATGTGCCTTCCAGCCTGAATTGGGATGGTAAATAAAAAGAAAAAAAACAGCTTGTTAAATAATTTTCTTTAAAATGGGTGTGGGACACAGGGTAGAAGCAACATGAATGGGCATGAGCAACACAGTGTGCTTGGGGGACAGAAGTAACAGAGGGGCACAGTTTGGAAAAGAAACATGGGTGAGGGGTGCAGGAAGAATCACAGGTTGTGCTGGTGAGGGAAGAAAGCAAACAGGTGAGAGAGAGTGAAACATGCAGTGCGTGGGAAGAAAAGCAAACGGGTAACAGAGACAGCAATGTGGAGCTGGGAGAGAAGAAGCATGCAATTGAAAAAAATACAATAGGGGTGAACATGAGGTGAGGCCATCATAGAGGAGGCAGGAGGGAAGCACAAAAGTGTGAGAGAGAGAAAAATGGAGCACAGAGTGGGGAAGGAGAAACACAGTAGGGAGCAAAATAAAAAAGTAGTTCCCTGGAAGTGGAAGGACACAAGTAAATTTGTAATTGGTATTGCTCCAATTGAGGGACAGAGACACGTTGTGCAAGACAATCCATGTGAAAAGCAGCAGGCAAACGAGAGTGACAGTAAAGCTAACTATGGTAAGCAATGAGGGGCTGTGTTCTTGGTAAGCATGCAATACGTCTTTTGATGTGCTGTCTTGTTGGCTCAGCCTAAAAATGAGAAGACGTGGTTGACAAAGGAATCCCAGTTGAATATTTAATTCCCCTCTTTTTTCGCTTAACCTGTGATGTAAGTGCTGAAGGCATCGGTGATGTAACTTGTGATAACGTATAGCAAGTAAATGCCATAACAGAAGCAAAAGCAGTGAGGTAAAAGGTCATCTAGTGAATGATGTCACAAGAGGTCCCAAAACCCATGCAGTACACAAAGGCATATCTTGGAATGCTTATTGGTGGTCATTATTAGCAATGCAGAACTGGGTAAAAAGTATTTTTTTCCTAGACTGAATGACACCTTTAAGATTCCATATCACCTTAGGTGTTGTGTCTTCCACGTTTTTCCATGTTTATTGCAGTTTTTAAAAAAACTGGGTTGCATACTTTCCATGTGTTAGAAATTCGGTTTCTGGTTGGCAGAGGTATGCACCCTGTCCAAGCCCTTGCACTCACTTTGGTTCTGGTCTGGAGAGATTCAGGCCCAGTCCTTGTCACTACCAGGCAAGAAGGGCAGCACGTCAGCACAGCAGAGCGAAAGTCCTTTCAGCAGTACAGCAGTCCTTCTTCCTAACAGAGTATCCACAGCCCCAGAAGTAGTGTACTGAGGGGTGGTAGTGGTGTCTGAGGTCCAGTTGTTATATTCAGTGGTGCCTTTGAAGTGAGGTAGACTTCAAAGAGAGGCCATTGAAGTGCATAGAGTCACTGCTATTCCTGCCCCAGGTCCAGACTCACTACAGGGGGTAAGCAGCCCTTTGTGTGGAGCAGGACACAGCCCATTGAGGTGTAAAGGTCAGCTCCTCCCACCCATCTGCCCAGGATGGCCCATCAAGCTGTGGATGGCCTATCAGTCACACCTAAGCTCCCTTTGTGCATGGCTGTCTGGCGAGAATGAACAAAACCTAGCTGCCACCCGCCCAGTTGTATGCTCAGGGACAGGCAGAATGGACCAGGTGGTTAAAGTAAGAAAATGCGATCTTTCTAAAAGTGTAATTTTCAGAATTACAATTTACAATCAACTTCACATTAAGTTGTGACTTTAATTGTGATTCCAGATGCACCAAAATTGAAGGCCCCCTCATCTCTTTCCAATTGGACATTATAATTGTAAAATGTTATAGGTTCTCACAATGTTATCTTATGAGAGCTATAGGCCTTGCACTAGTGAAAAAAATAAATTTAAGAGTTTTGCACTACTAGGACATGTAAAACTTAAAAGTACATGCCCTTCGTTTTAAATACTGCTCTACAATACACCACTGTGGTGTTACAGAAAGGGGCATAGATGCTTGCTCAGCTCTTTCTGTAATACACATCGTCTGAATGAATTCAAGGGGGTGTTACTTTATTTGCACGAGTTAGGAACTCCATGCAAATGAAAAACACATTGCATGTGGGCTGGTGACCTATTACAAATGTGGATGCAGACACAAAGAAGCTCTCACTGCATTAATGGGGGTATCACATGCAAGGTTGGAAAAGGGGTCCTATAAACCCTGCAGGTGGGTGCAATTGCTCATTACACCCATTTTCAGTGGACCTCTTCCCCACACTCAACTGAAGGACGCATTGCTGCCTGCATAGTCAAAAGCAGATCAACAGCTTGAAATAGTTTTGTTTTCACTAATGCATTGCCCCCTGGGGGGTACCTGTTTGTGGGTGCCATGGCAAAGCACATTCTGTGTGGTGCACCCAGTTGTACTCCCTGCTGCAGACTCAGCAGTGCTCACTGTCAGTAATACAGTGCACTGCAGCACTTGACCTTCCATCACTGGCACTTTTTAAATTGGTTATGATACTGTTTGTAAATTCTGCACGGTTTTTACCAATTTGGGACAATTACTGGAATGCAGGCTCAGTGGCACAAATCATGTGTTACCTATTGCCTGCACAATGCAACATTATTTGTGTGGAGACGGTCTCCATGCAAATTAGGACTCCCCACTGCCTTTGGCATATTCCCCATTATGGACCTTGTGACATGTACCTTTGGGACCACAGCATGAAGCACAACATGAAGAATGTTTTTCAGTGGTAAGGCCTCACAAAACCTTCCTGGTAGCCATTTCCTTCAGACGGGCTGCAATAACTGGCTGCACCAACTCCAAAGTCATTGATCAGTAGTGGGTGAAATATCCTTTCTGATTGTCAATGTGGTCACTGGTAAACCTGGAGCCTCTTCAGGGAGGAAATGCACCAGTATGCTGTATGCGCTAGCATGCCCCCTGGAAGCACCAATGCATATTATTGTTCAAAGCATATTTGTTAGAAATGGGGTCTCTGGTTGGCGGTCAGGTCACCCCCTGTCCAAGCAAGGACCCTCACTCTAGTCAGGATAAGTCACACACAATCCAAATTATCCTGTGCCCACCCTCTGGTAGCTTGGCACTGAGCAGTCAGGCTTAACTTAGAAGGCAATGTGTAAAGTATTTGTGCAATAAATCAAACAATAACACCATATAGCACCGCAAAAATACACCACACAGTGTTTAGAAAAATATATAATATTTATCTGGATATTTGCAGGTCAAAACGATCAAAGATGCAATAACAAAAATGTAAAGATATCACTGAAAAATGATATAAAGGGGGTCATTCCGACCCTGGCGGTCAAAGACCGCCAGGGCCGCGAATGGAGGAAGCACCGCCAACAGGCTGGCGGTGCTTCCCTGCCCATTCTGACCGCAGCGGTAAAGCCGCGGTCAGAAAACCGGGTCCGGTGGTTTCCCGCCGGATTTCCCCCGGCTGGGCAAATCCGCCAGGGCAGCGCTGCAAGCAGCGCTGCCCAGGGGATTCTGACCCCCTTCCCGCCAGCCTGTTTCTGGCGGTTTACACCGCCAGGAAGAGGCTGGCGGGAACGGGTGTCCAGGGGC